>NW_026645172.1:0-600000 GCF_030020395.1 Manis pentadactyla
TCTTCATTTTTGTTTGTAGTTTCGCTATGTGCTTTCACCATTGCTCTCCTGGTTATGAGCAGTTGCTATGTGTTAATCGATATGTACCTATATCTATCTATCTGTCTGTCTATCTATTTATCAATCAATCATCAATCAATCATCTTTTTGTCTGCCCATCAGTCCTTGTGTACAGAACAGTTAACCATATGTCCTATATCACTTTCCTACACTATGCTTCCAAAAATCCTGCAAAGTCCCTAGGCTGTAGAGAGAGCACAGGGTTCACCGAGACACTTGCAGGTCGAGTCGGCCGCGTGTACCTACAATACCAGGAAATTTTTGTGCCGGGACTTGAACCCGTGTCTCTATCCTCTGTCCTCTTTCATCTCCTTCTAACTTACTGTCTGTATTTAGCCACATTCTTTGACTAAGTGCTCCCTGAAGACCACAAGTATCATTCCTCTGGGCCTGTTGTCACGAGAAAAGTAAACTTGTTCTTTGCTCACCACCATGTTTGAAGGACATCAGCGTGATCTCCGCCGATAGGACGGAGGGTCAAATAAAAAGGAACACCAATTTCTAGATAGGTGAAGTTGGGAGCTACGAGTGTATTGTGGGGTGACGTGTTTATTTGAGTGTCCAAACTTCCCTCTTTAGGTAGTTATTAGATCTTCACATTCGTGAACATCATAAAACCCACTGATTTCAAAGGGCCGGATGCTTATTATTACAGCAACTCAGTTGTCAAGGTGAATGAAAATGAGAAGTATGTTGCTGCACCACTAAATCAATGGCTTGGAACGGCTGAAACAAAACATAAAGAATTCACGGAGGCCAGATAGGGCTATTTTCTTCTGACTGTATCAGGGGACTCAAACAGAATTCATTTGTTTGATTGTTTGTTTTTCAGTTTCACTCGTGTAGCGTATTTGTACACACACCTTCGGCTTGTAGTTTGTCTGTGTCCTTGGATCTCAAGTGAGTCTCCTGTAAGTAAGCACGTAGGTGTCTTGAGTTTTCATCCCTTCCTTTAACCCTGTGTCTTTTGTTTGCTGCACTCAGTGCCTGACCTTTTATTCTGATGATTCAGAGCTGTGCACTTATTGCACTTAAAAATTTTTTTTATCATTAAGCTTAAATCACTTGAAGAACATTATGTTTACTATGCTCCCCCCTTCACCAAGTACCCCTGAAAAACCTCTTCAGTTGCTGTCGATCTGCGTAGTTGGATGCTGTAGATCCCTTCACCATGTCCCTCCCAACAGACCCCGTTACAGTCGCTGACCATCAGTGAGTAGTAAGATGCTATATGATCTCTACTAGCCTTCTCTGTGTTGTACAGCACTCCCCATGACCCCTCGACCCCAAGCATTATACATGTTAAAACTAATGCCCCCATTCTTTCTGCTCACACTTATCCCTCCCTTCAGAACCACCCTGCCCAGGCCTTTTCCCTTTGGTAACTTTTAGTCAACTCTCGGGTTCTGTGAGTCTGCTGCAGTTTTTGTCCTTCAGTTTTTCTTTGTTGTTATACTCCACACATGAGTGAAAACCCTTGGTACTTGTCTTTCTCGGCCTGGCCTATTTCTCTGAACATACTACCGTCTAGCTCCATCCAGGTCATTGCAAATGGTAGTATTTGTTTTCTTCTTAAGGCTGCTTACTGCACTTTTTAAACTTGATTTCATTCTTCCTTTTTGTTTGTAGTTTAGCTATGTTATTCACCATTCAACTCCTGGTTATGAACAATAGCTTTGTGTCAATCGATATGTATTTGTATCTATCTATCTAATTGTCTGTCTGTCTATCTATGTATCTATGTATGTATGTATGTATGTATCTATCTATCTATCTATCTTCCTATCATCTATCTATGATATCTATCATCTATCATATCTATCTTCCTATCATCTATCTATGATATCTATCATCTATCAATCTCTATACCTATCTATCTTTCATCTGTCATCTGTGTACCTATCTATCTATGAATCAATCATCTTTTTGTCTGCCCATCTATCCTTCTGTTCAGAAGAGTTAACAACATAGCCTATGTCTCTTCCCTACATTATGCTTCCAGAAATCTTGCAAGGTAACTAAGCCATAAGGAGAGCACTGTGTTCACCGATACACTTTCAGGTAGAGTCAGCCGCGTGTGCTTACAAAACCAGTAAATGGAGGTGAAAGGACTTGAACCTGTATCTCTGTCCTCTGTCCTCTTATACTTCCTGCTCGCTTGGTGACTTTATTTAGCCACATTCAGTGAGTAAGTGATCCCAGAAGACCACAAGTATCCTTCGTCTGGTCCGGTTGTCGAAAGAAAAGTGTACTTGGCCCTTTGCACACCACCATGTTTGAGGGACATCGGCGTGATCACTGCTGATAGGTGCAGGGACAAATATAAAGGAACACCTATTTCTGGACAGGAGCAGTTTGGAACAAAGAGTGTGTTGTGGAGTGAAGTGTTTATTTGAGGGTCCAAACTTCCCTCCTGAGGTGGTTATTACTTCTTTACATTCGTGAACATCATAAAAAGAATTGATTTTAAAAGCCCAGATGCATATTATTACAGCAATTCATTTGTTGAGGTGAGAGGAAATGAGAAGGAACTTGCTGCACCACTAAATCTATGCCTGAGCACTGCTGAAATCAAACAAAAAGAATTCACGTTGGCTAGATAGGGCTATTTTCTACTGACTCTCTCTGGGGACTCAAACAGAATTCATTTGTTTGTTTGTTTCTTATTTTCACTTGTATAGGTAATCTGTCCCCGCCCCTTCAGCTTGTAGTTTGTCTGTGTCCTTGGATCTCAAGTGAGTCTCCAGTAAGGGAGCACGTAGGAGGTCTTGAGTTTTCATCAGTTCTTTTAACACTGTGTCTTTTGATTGGAGCACTCAAAGCCTGTACTTTTATTCTGATATTTGAGAGCTGTGCTCTTACTGCACTTTGAAATATTTTTTGTTCTCATTAATATACAATCACATGCAGAACATTATGTTTTCCAGTCTACACCCTTCACCAAGTCCCCGGCAAAAGCCAGTTACAGTCGCTGTCCGTCAGCGTGTACTAAGATGCTGTAGAATCACTACATGTCTTCTCTGTGTTATGCAGCCGTACAAATGACCTCACAAGTTACACACTATTCATGCTAATCCTAATGCCCCCATTCTTTTACCCCGCCCTTATTACTCCCTTCCCACAAAAACTCCACAGTCCCTTTCTTTTTGGTATCTGTTAGACCACTCTCAGGTTCTGTGAGTCTGCTGCTGTCTTTTCCTTCAGTTTTTCTTTGTTATCATACTCCACACAAGAGTGAAATCATTTGGTACATGTATTTCTAAGCCTGGCCTATTTGACTGAGCATAATGCCCTGTAGCTCCATCCACGTTATTGCAAATGATAGGATTTGTTTTCTTCTTATAACTGCTTACTGCACATTCTAATCTGGAGTTCATTCTTATTTTTGTTTGTAGTATCGCTATGTGCTTTCACCATTGCTCTCCTGGTTTTGAACAGTAGCTTTGTGTTAATCGTTATGTACCTATATCTATCTATCTGTCTGTCTATCTATCTATTTATCAATCAATCAATCTATCAGCTTTTTGTCTGTCCATCTGTCCTTGTGTACAGAACAGTGAAACACATAGCCTATGACACTCTCCTACATTATGCTTCCAAAAATCCTGCAATGTAACTAATATTTAGGGAGACCACTGGGTTCGCCGAGACACTTGCAGATCGAGTCGGCCGCGTGTAACTACAAAAGCAGGAAATGGTTGTGCAGGTACGTGAAAACGGGTCTCTACCCACTGTCCTCTTTCATCTCCTTCTCACTTGCTGTCTCTATTTAGCCACATTCTTTGACTAAGTGCTCCCTGAAGACCACTAATATCCTTCTTCTGGGCCTGTTGTCGACAGAAAAGTAAACTTGTTGCTTACCTCACCACCATGTTTGAATTAAATCGGCGTGATCACTGCTGATAGGACGGAGGGTCAAATAAAAAGGAACACCAATTTCTAGACAGAAGCAGTTGGGAGCTATGAGTGTATTGTGGAGTGAAATGTTTATTTGAGTGTCCATACTTCCCTCTTTAGGTGGTTATTACTTCACATTCGTGAAGATCATAAAACCCACCGATTTCAAAGGTACAGATACTTATTTTTACAGCAAGTCAGTTGCTGAAGTGAGAGAAAATGAGTAGGACTTTGCTGCACCACTTAATCTATGGCTGTGCCTGCTGAAAACAAACAAAAAGAATTCACTGTGGAGAGATAGGTCTATTTTCTACTGACTGTCTCTGGGGGCTCAAACACAATCCATTTATTGGATTGTTTGTTTTTCATTTTCACTCGTGTAGGTACTTGTCCCCACACTTTCAGCTTGTAGTTTGTCTGTGTCCTTGGTACTCAAGTGAGTCTCCCGTAAGGAAGCACGTAGTTTTCTTGAATTTTCTTCCGTTCTTTTAACCCTGTGTCTTTTGTTTGCAGCACTCAGAGCCTGACCTTTTATTCTGATGATTCACTGCTGTGCCCTTATTGCACTTAAAAAATTTTTTGTTATCATTAGTCTACAATTACGTGAAGAACCTTACGTTTACTATGCTCCCCTTTCACCAAGTCCCCCCGAAAATCCTCTTCCTTCGCTGTCCATCAGTGAGTAGTAAGATGCTATATAACCTCTAATAGTCTTCTCTGTGTTGTACAGCACTCCCCATGACTTCCTGACCTCACGCAATATACATGCTAATCCTAATGCCCCCATTCTTTCTCCCCGCACTTATCCCTCCCTTCAGAACCACCCTGCCCATTACTTTTCCCTTTGGCAACTTTTAGTCAACTCTCCGGTTCTGTGAGTCTGCTGCTGTTTTTTTCCTTCAGTTTTTCTTTGTTGTTATACTCCACACATGAGTGAAATCATTTGATACTTGTCCTTCGCCGCCTGACCTATTTCTCTGAATATACTACCGTCTAGCTCCATCCACGTCATTGCAAATGGGAGGATTTGTTTTCTTCTTATGGCTGCTTACTGCACTTTTTAAACTGGGTTTCATTCTTCCTTTTTTTTTTGTAGTTTCGCTATGTGCTTCAACCATTGCTCTCATTGTTATGAGAAGTAGCTTTGTGTTATTCGATATGTTCCTATATATATGTATCTGTCTGTCTATCTATCTACCTATCACACAACCAATCAATTATCTTTTTGTCTGACCATCCGTCCTTGTGTACAGAACAGTTAACCACATAGCCTATGTCACTTTCCTACATTATGTTTCCAAAAATCCTGCAAGGTAACTATTCTGTAGAGAGAGGACTGGGTTCCCCGAGACACTTGCAGGACGTTGCGGCCACGTGTACTAAAAAACCAGTAAATGGTTGTGCAAGGACATGAATATGTGTCTCTATCCTCTGTCCTCTTTCATCTCCTTCTATCTTACTGTCTGTATTTAGCCACATTCTTTGACTAAGTGCTCCCTGAAGACCACAAGTATCATTCCTCTGGGCCTGTTGTCACGAGAAAAGTAAACTTGTTCTTTGCTCACCACCATGTTTGAAGGACATCAGCGTGATCTCCGCCGATAGTTCGGAGGGTCAAATAAAAAGGAACACCAATTTCTAGATAGGTGAAGTTGGGAGCTAAGAGTGTATTGTGGGGTGACGTGTTTATTTGAGTGTCCAAACTTCCCTCTTTAGGTAGTTATTAGATCTTCACATTCGTGAACATCATAAAACCCACTGATTTCAAAGGCCCGGATGCTTATTATTACAGCAACTCAGTTGTCAAGGTGAATGAAAATGAGAAGTATGTTGCTGCACCACTAAATCAATGGCTAGGAACGGCTGAAACTAAACATAAAGAATTCACGGAGGCCAGATAGGGCTATTTTCTTCTGACTGTATCAGGGGACTCAAACAGAATTCATTTGTTTGATTGTTTGTTTTTCAGTTTCACTCGTGTAGCGTATTTGTCCACACACCTTCGGCTTGTAGTTTGTCTGTGTCCTTGGATCTCAAGTGAGTCTCCTGTAAGTAAGCACGTAGGTGTCTTGAGTTTTCATCCCTTCCTTTAACCCTGTGTCTTTTGTTTGCTGCACTCAGTGCCTGACCTTTTATTCTGATGATTCAGAGCTGTGCACTTATTGCACTTAAAAATTTTTTTATCATTAAGCTTAAATCACTTGAAGAACATTATGTTTACTATGCTCCCCCCTTCACCAAGTACCCCTGAAAAACCTCTTCAGTCGCTGTCGATCTGCGTAGTTGGATGCTGTAGAACCCTTCACCATGTCCCTCCCAACAGACCCCGTTACAGTCGCTGACCATCAGTGAGTAGTAAGATGCTATATGATCTCTACTAGCCTTCTCTGTGTTGTACAGCACTCCCCATGACCCCTCGACCCCAAGCATTATACATGCTAAAACTAATGCCCCCATTCTTTCTCCTCACACTTATCCCTCCCTTCAGACCCACCCTGCCCAGGCCTTTTCCCTTTGGTAACTTTTAGTCAACTCTCGGGTTCTGTGAGTCTGCTGCTGTTTTTGTCCTTCAGTTTTTCTTTGTTGTTATACTCCACACATGAGTGAAAACCCTTGGTACTTGTCTTTCTCGGCCTGGCCTATTTCTCTGAACATACTACCGTCTAGCTCCATCCAGGTCATTGCAAATGGTAGTATTTGTTTTCTTCTTAAGACTGCTTACTGCACTTTTTAAACTTGATTTCATTCTTCCTTTTTGTTTGTAGTTTAGCTATGTTATTCACCATTCAACTCCTGGTTATGAACAATAGCTTTGTGTCAATCGATATGTATTTGTATCTATCTATCAAATTGTCTGTCTGTCTATCTATGTATCTATGTATGTATGTATGTATGTATGTATGTATGTATGTATCTATCTATCTATCTTCCTATCATCTATCTATGATATCTATCATCTATCAATCTCTATACCTATCTATCTTTCATCTGTCATCTGTGTACCTATCTAACTATGAATCAATCATGTTTTTGTCTGCCCATCTATCCTTCTGTACAGAACAGTTAACAACATAGCCTATGTCTCTTCCCTACATTATGCTTCCAGAAATCTTGCAAGGTAACTAAGCCATAAGGAGAGCACTGTGTTCACCGATACACTTTCAGGTAGAGTCAGCCGCGTGTGCTTACAAAACCAGTAAATGGAGGTGAAAGGACTTGAACCTGTATCTCTGTCCTCTGTCCTCTTATACTTCCTGCTCGCTTGGTGACTTTATTTAGCCACATTCAGTGAGTAAGTGATCCCAGAAGACCACAAGTATCCTTCGTCTGGTCCGGTTGTCGAAAGAAAAGTGTACTTGGCCCTTTGCACACCACCATGTTTGAGGGACATCGGCGTGATCACTGCTGATAGGTGCAGGGACAAATATAAAGGAACACCTATTTCTGGACAGGAGCAGTTTGGAACAAAGAGTGTGTTGTGGAGTGAAGTGTTTATTTGAGGGTCCAAACTTCCCTCCTGAGGTGGTTATTACTTCTTTACATTCGTGAACATCATAAAAAGAATTGATTTTAAAAGCCCAGACGCATATTATTACAGCAATTCATTTGTTGAGGTGAGAGGAAATGAGAAGGAACTTGCTGCACCACTAAATCTATGCCTGAGCACTGCTGAAATCAAACAAAAAGAATTCACGTTGGCTAGATATGGCTATTTTCTACTGACTCTCTCTGGGGACTCAAACAGAATTCATTTGTTTGTTTGTTTCTTATTTTCACTTGTATAGGTAATCTGTCCCCGCCCCTTCAGCTTGTAGTTTGTCTGTGTCCTTGGATCTCAAGTGAGTCTCCAGTAAGGGAGCACGTAGGAGGTCTTGAGTTTTCATCAGTTCTTTTAACACTGTGTCTTTTGATTGGAGCACTCAAAGCCTGTACTTTTATTCTGATATTTGAGAGCTGTGCTCTTACTGCACTTTGAAATATTTTTTGTTCTCATTAATATACAATCACATGCAGAACATTATGTTTTCCAGTCTACACCCTTCACCAAGTCCCCGGCAAAAGCCAGTTACAGTCGCTGTCCGTCAGCGTGTACTAAGATGCTGTAGAATCACTACATGTCTTCTCTGTGTTATGCAGCCGTACAAATGACCTCACAAGTTACACACTATTCATGCTAATCCTAATGCCCCCATTCTTTTACCCCGCCCTTATTACTCCCTTCCCACAAAAACTCCCCAGTCCCTTTCTTTTTGGTATCTGTTAGACCACTCTCAGGTTCTGTGAGTCTGCTGCTGTCTTTTCCTTCAGTTTTTCTTTGTTATCATACTCCACACAAGAGTGAAATCATTTGGTACATGTATTTCTCCTCCTTGAATATTTGACTGAGCATAATAACCTCTAGCTCCATCCACGTTATTGCAAATGATAGGATTTGTTTTCTTCTTATGGCTGCCTACTGCACTTTTTAAACTGGATTTCATTCTTCATTTTTGTTTGTAGTTTCGCTATGTGCTTTCACCATTGCTCTCCTGGTTATGAGCAGTAGCTATGTGTTAATCGATATGTACCTATATCTATCTATCTGTCTGTCTATCTATTTATCAATCAATCATCAATCAATCATCTTTTTGTCTGCCCATCAGTCCTTGTGTACAGAACAGTTAACCATATGTCCTATATCACTTTCCTACACTATGCTTCCAAAAATCCTGCAAAGTCCCTAGGCTGTAGAGAGAGCACAGGGTTCACCGAGACACTTGCAGGTCGAGTCGGCCGCGTGTACCTACAATACCAGGAAATTTTTGTGCCGGGACTTGAACCCGTGTCTCTATCCTCTGTCCTCTTTCATCTCCTTCTAACTTACTGTCTGTATTTAGCCACATTCTTTGACTAAGTGCTCCCTGAAGACCACAAGTATCATTCCTCTGGGCCTGTTGTCACGAGAAAAGTAAACTTGTTCTTTGCTCACCACCATGTTTGAAGGACATCAGCGTGATCTCCGCCGATAGGACGGAGGGTCAAATAAAAAGGAACACCAATTTCTAGATAGGTGAAGTTGGGAGCTAAGAGTGTATTGTGGGGTGACGTGTTTATTTGAGTGTCCAAACTTCCCTCTTTAGGTAGTTATTAGATCTTCACATTCGTGAACATCATAAAACCCACTGATTTCAAAGGGCCGGATGCTTATTATTACAGCAACTCAGTTGTCGAGGTGAATGAAAATGAGAAGTATGTTGCTGCACCACTAAATCAATGGCTTGGAACGGCTGAAACAAAACATAAAGAATTCACGGAGGCCAGATAGGGCTATTTTCTTCTGACTGTATCAGGGGACTCAAACAGAATTCATTTGTTTGATTGTTTGTTTTTCAGTTTCACTCGTGTAGCGTATTTGTCCACACACCTTCGGCTTGTAGTTTGTCTGTGTCCTTGGATCTCAAGTGAGTCTCCTGTAAGTAAGCACGTAGGTGTCTTGAGTTTTCATCCCTTCCTTTAACCCTGTGTCTTTTGTTTGCTGCACTCAGTGCCTGACCTTTTATTCTGATGATTCAGAGCTGTGCACTTATTGCACTTAAAAATTTTTTTTATCATTAAGCTTAAATCACTTGAAGAACATTATGTTTACTATGCTCCCCCCTTCACCAAGTACCCCTGAAAAACCTCTTCAGTCGCTGTCGATCTGCGTAGTTGGATGCTGTAGACCCCTTCACCATGTCCCTCCCAACAGACCCCGTTACAGTCGCTGACCATCAGTGAGTAGTAAGATGCTATATGATCTCTACTAGCCTTCTCTGTGTTGTACAGCACTCCCCATGCCCCCTCGACCCCAAGCATTATACATGCTAAAACTAATGCCCCCATTCTTTCTGCTCACACTTATCCCTCCCTTCAGAACCACCCTGCCCAGGCCTTTTCCCTTTGGTAACTTTTAGTCAACTCTCGGGTTCTGTGAGTCTGCTGCAGTTTTTGTCCTTCAGTTTTTCTTTGTTGTTATACTCCACACATGAGTGAAAACCCTTGGTACTTGTCTTTCTCGGCCTGGCCTATTTCTCTGAAAATACTACCGTCTAGCTCCATCCAGGTCATTGCAAATGGTAGTATTTGTTTTCTTCTTAAGGCTGCTTACTGCACTTTTTAAACTTGATTTCATTCTTCCTTTTTGTTTGTAGTTTAGCTATGTTATTCACCATTCAACTCCTGGTTATGAACAATAGCTTTGTGTCAATCGATATGTATTTGTATCTATCTATCTAATTGTCTGTCTGTCTATCTATGTATCTATGTATGTATGTATGTATGTATGTATGTATCTATCTATCTTCCTATCATCTATCTATGATATCTATCATCTATCAATCTCTATACCTATCTATCTTTCATCTGTCATCTGTGTACCTATCTATCTATGAATCAATCATCTTTTTGTCTGCCCATCTATCCTTCTGTACAGAAGAGTTAACAACATAGCCTATGTCTCTTCCCTACATTATGCTTCCAGAAATCTTGCAAGGTAACTAAGCCATAAGGAGAGCACTGTGTTCACCGATACACTTTCAGGTAGAGTCAGCCACGTGTGCTTACAAAACCAGTAAATGGAGGTGAAAGGACTTGAACCTGTATCTCTGTCCTCTGTCCTCTTATACTTCCTGCTCGCTTGGTGACTTTATTTAGCCACATTCAGTGAGTAAGTGATCCCAGAAGACCACAAGTATCCTTCGTCTGGTCCGGTTGTCGAAAGAAAAGTGTACTTGGCCCTTTGCACACCACCATGTTTGAGGGACATCGGCGTGATCACTGCTGATAGGTGCAGGGACAAATATAAAGGAACACCTATTTCTGGACAGGAGCAGTTTGGAACAAAGAGTGTGTTGTGGAGTGAAGTGTTTATTTGAGGGTCCAAACTTCCCTCCTGAGGTGGTTATTACTTCTTTACATTCGTGAACATCATAAAAAGAATTGATTTTAAAAGCCCAGACGCATATTATTACAGCAATTCATTTGTTGAGGTGAGAGGAAATGAGAAGGAACTTGCTGCACCACTAAATCTATGCCTGAGCACTGCTGAAATCAAACAAAAAGAATTCACGTTGGCTAGATAGGGCTATTTTCTACTGACTCTCTCTGGGGACTCAAACAGAATTCATTTGTTTGTTTGTTTCTTATTTTCACTTGTATAGGTAATCTGTCCCCGCCCCTTCAGCTTGTAGTTTGTCTGTGTCCTTGGATCTCAAGTGAGTCTCCAGTAAGGGAGCACGTAGGAGGTCTTGAGTTTTCATCAGTTCTTTTAACACTGTGTCTTTTGATTGGAGCACTCAAAGCCTGTACTTTTATTCTGATATTTGAGAGCTGTGCTCTTACTGCACTTTGAAATATTTTTTGTTCTCATTAATATACAATCACATGCAGAACATTATGTTTTCCAGTCTACACCCTTCACCAAGTCCCCGGCAAAAGCCAGTTGCAGTCGCTGTCCGTCAGCGTGTACTAAGATGCTGTAGAATCACTACATGTCTTCTCTGTGTTATGCAGCCGTACAAATGACCTCACAAGTTACACACTATTCATGCTAATCCTAATGCCCCCATTCTTTTACCCCGCCCTTATTACTCCCTTCCCACAAAAACTCCCCAGTCCCTTTCTTTTTGGTATCTGTTAGACCACTCTCAGGTTCTGTGAGTCTGCTGCTGTCTTTTCCTTCAGTTTTTCTTTGTTATCATACTCCACACAAGAGTGAAATCATTTGGTACATGTATTTCTCCTCCTTGAATATTTGACTGAGCATAATAACCTCTAGCTCCATCCACGTTATTGCAAATGATAGGATTTGTTTTCTTCTTATGGCTGCCTACTGCACTTTTTAAACTGGATTTCATTCTTCATTTTTGTTTGTAGTTTCGCTATGTGCTTTCACCATTGCTCTCCTGGTTATGAGCAGTAGCTATATGTTAATCGATATGTACCTATATCTATCTATCTGTCTGTCTATCTATTTATCAATCAATCATCAATCAATCATCTTTTTGTCTGCCCATCAGTCCTTGTGTACAGAACAGTTAACCATATGTCCTATATCACTTTCCTACACTATGCTTCCAAAAATCCTGCAAAGTCCCTAGGCTGTAGAGAGAGCACAGGGTTCACCGAGACACTTGCAGGTCGAGTCGGCCGGGTGTACCTACAATACCAGGAAATTTTTGTGCTGGGTCTTGAACCCGTGTCTCTATCCTCTGTCCTCTTTCATCTCCTTCTAACTTACTGTCTGTATTTAGCCACATTCTTTGACTAAGTGCTCCCTGAAGACCACAAGTATCATTCCTCTGGGCCTGTTGTCACGAGAAAAGTAAACTTGTTCTTTGCTCACCACCATGTTTGAAGGACATCAGCGTGATCTCCGCCGATAGGACGGAGGGTCAAATAAAAAGGAACACCAATTTCTAGATAGGTGAAGTTGGGAGCTAAGAGTGTATTGTGGGGTGACGTGTTTATTTGAGTGTCCAAACTTCCCTCTTTAGGTAGTTATTAGATCTTCACATTCGTGAACATCATAAAACCCACTGATTTCATAGGCCCGGATGCTTATTATTACAGCAACTCAGTTGTCGAGGTGAATGAAAATGAGAAGTATGTTGCTGCACCACTAAATCAATGGCTTGGAACGGCTGAAACTAAACATAAAGAATTCACGGAGGCCAGATAGGGCTATTTTCTTCTGACTGTATCAGGGGACTCAAACAGAATTCATTTGTTTGATTGTTTGTTTTTCAGTTTCACTCGTGTAGCGTATTTGTCCACACACATTCGGCTTGTAGTTTGTCTGTGTCCTTGGATCTCAAGTGAGTCTCCTGTAAGTAAGCACGTAGGTGTCTTGAGTTTTCATCCCTTCCTTTAACCCTGTGTCTTTTGTTTGCTGCACTCAGTGCCTGACCTTTTATTCTGATGATTCAGAGCTGTGCACTTATTGCACTTAAAAATTTTTTTTATCATTAAGCTTAAATCACTTGAAGAACATTATGTTTACTATGCTCCCCCCTTCACCAAGTACCCCTGAAAAACCTCTTCAGTCGCTGTCGATCTGCGTAGTTGGATGCTGTAGACCCCTTCACCATGTCCCTCCCAACAGACCCCGTTACAGTCGCTGACCATCAGTGAGTAGTAAGATGCTATATGATCTCTACTAGCCTTCTCTGTGTTGTACAGCACTCCCCATGACCCCTCGACCCCAAGCATTATACATGCTAAAACTAATGCCCCCATTCTTTCTGCTCACACTTATCCCTCCCTTCAGACCCACCCTGCCCAGGCCTTTTCCCTTTGGTAACTTTTAGTCAACTCTCGGGTTCTGTGAGTCTGCTGCTGTTTTTGTCCTTCAGTTTTTCTTTGTTGTTATACTCCACACATGAGTGAAAACCCTTGGTACTTGTCTTTCTCGGCCTGGCCTATTTCTCTGAACATACTACCGTCTAGCTCCATCCAGGTCATTGCAAATGGTAGTATTTGTTTTCTTCTTAAGGCTGCTTTCTGCACTTTTTAAACTTGATTTCATTCTTCCTTTTTGTTTGTAGTTTAGCTATGTTATTCACCATTCAACTCCTGGTTATGAACAATAGCTTTGTGTCAATCGATATGTATTTGTATCTATCTATCTAATTGTCTGTCTGTCTATCTATGTATGTATGTATGTATGTATGTATGTATGTATGTATCTATCTATCTATCTTCCTATCATCTATTTATGATATCTATCATCTATCAATCTCTATACCTATCTATCTTTCATCTGTCATCTGTGTACCTATCTATCTATGAATCAATCATCTTTTTGTCTGCCCATCTATCCTTCTGTACAGAACAGTTAACAACATAGCCTATGTCTCTTCCCTACATTATGCTTCCAGAAATCTTGCAAGGTAACTAAGCCATAAGGAGAGCACTGTGTTCACCGATACACTTTCAGGTAGAGTCAGCCACGTGTGCTTACAAAACCAGTAAATGGAGGTGAAAGGACTTGAACCTGTATCTCTGTCCTCTGTCCTCTTATACTTCCTGCTCGCTTGGTGACTTTATTTAGCCACATTCAGTGAGTAAGTGATCCCAGAAGACCACAAGTATCCTTCGTCTGGTCCGGTTGTCGAAAGAAAAGTGTACTTGGTTCTTTGCACACCACCATGTTTGAGGGACATCGGCGTGATCACTGCTGATAGGTGCAGGGACAAATATAAAGGAACACCTATTTCTGGACAGGAGCAGTTGGGAACAAAGAGTGTGTTGTGGAGTGAAGTGTTTATTTGAGGGTCCAAACTTCCCTCCTTAGGTGGTTATTACTTCTTTACATTCGTGAACATCATAAAAAGCAATGATTTTAAAAGCCCAGACGCATATTATTACAGCAATTCATTTGTTGAGGTGAGAGGAAATGAGAAGGAACTTGCTGCACCACTAAATCTATGCCTGAGCACTGCTGAAATCAAACAAAAAGAATTCACGTTGGCTAGATAGGGCTATTTTCTACTGACTCTCTCTGGGGACTCAAACAGAATTCATTTGTTTGTTTGTTTCTTATTTTCACTTGTATAGGTAATCTGTCCCCGCCCCTTCAGCTTGTAGTTTGTCTGTGTCCTTGGATCTCAAGTGAGTCTCCAGTAAGGGAGCACGTAGGAGGTCTTGAGTTTTCATCAGTTCTTCTAACACTGTGTCTTTTGATTGGAGCACTCAAAGCCTGTACTTTTATTCTGATATTTGAGAGCTGTGCTCTTACTGCACTTTGAAATATTTTTTGTTCTCATTAATATACAATCACATGCAGAACATTATGTTTTCCAGTCTACACCCTTCACCAAGTCCCCGGCAAAAGCCAGTTACAGCCGCTGTCCGTCAGCGTGTACTAAGATGCTGTAGAATCACTACATGTCTTCTCTGTGTTATGCAGCCGTACAAATGACCTCACAAGTTACACACTATTCATGCTAATCCTAATGCCCCCATTCTTTTACCCCGCCCTTATTACTCCCTTCCCACAAAAACTCCCCAGTCCCTTTCTTTTTGGTATCTGTTAGACCACTCTCAGGTTCTGTGAGTCTGCTGCTGTCTTTTCCTTCAGTTTTTCTTTGTTATCATACTCCACACAAGAGTGAAATCATTTGGTACATGTATTTCTCCTCCTTGAATATTTGACTGAGCATAATAACCTCTAGCTCCATCCACGTTATTGCAAATGATAGGATTTGTTTTCTTCTTATGGCTGCCTACTGCACTTTTTAAACTGGATTTCATTCTTCATTTTTGTTTGTAGTTTCGCTATGTGCTTTCACCATTGCTCTCCTGGTTATGAGCAGTAGCTATGTGTTAATCGATATGTACCTATATCTATCTATCTGACTGTCTATCTATTTATCAATCAATCATCAATCAATCATCTTTTTGTCTGCCCATCAGTCCTTGTGTACAGAACAGTTAACCATATGTCCTATATCACTTTCCTACACTAGGCTTCCAAAAATCCTGCAAAGTCCCTAGGCTGTAGAGAGAGCACAGGGTTCACCGAGACACTTGCAGGTCGAGTCGGCCGCGTGTACCTACAATACCAGGAAATTTTTGTGCCGGGACTTGAACCCGTGTCTCTATCCTCTGTCCTCTTTCATCTCCTTCTAACTTACTGTCTGTATTTAGCCACATTCTTTGACTAATTGCTCCCTGAAGACCACAAGTATCATTCCTCTGGGCCTGTTGTCACGAGAAAAGTAAACTTGTTCTTTGCTCACCACCATGTTTGAAGGACATCAGCGTGATCTCCGCCGATAGGACGGAGGGTCAAATAAAAAGGAACACCAATTTCTAGATAGGTGAAGTTGGGAGCTAAGAGTGTATTGTGGGGTGACGTGTTTATTTGAGTGTCCAAACTTCCCTCTTTAGGTAGTTATTAGATCTTCACATTCGTGAACATCATAAAACCCACTGATTTCATAGGCCCGGATGCTTATTATTACAGCAACTCAGTTGTCGAGGTGAATGAAAATGAGAAGTATGTTGCTGCACCACTAAATCAATGGCTTGGAACGGCTGAAACTAAACATAAAGAATTCACGGAGGCCAGATAGGGCTATTTTCTTCTGACTGTATCAGGGGACTCAAACAGAATTCATTTGTTTGATTGTTTGTTTTTCAGTTTCACTCGTGTAGCGTATTTGTCCACACACCTTCGGCTTGTAGTTTGTCTGTGTCCTTGGATCTCAAGTGAGTCTCCTGTAAGTAAGCACGTAGGTGTCTTGAGTTTTCATCCCTTCCTTTAACCCTGTGTCTTTTGTTTGCTGCACTCAGTGCCTGACCTTTTATTCTGATGATTCAGAGCTGTGCACTTATTGCACTTAAAAATTTTTTTTATCATTAAGCTTAAATCACTTGAAGAACATTATGTTTACTATGCTCCCCCCTTCACCAAGTACCCCTGAAAAACCTCTTCAGTCGCTGTCGATCTGCGTAGTTGGATGCTGTAGACCCCTTCACCATGTCCCTCCCAACAGACCCCGTTACAGTCGCTGACCATCAGTGAGTAGTAAGATGCTATATGATCTCTACTAGCCTTCTCTGTGTTGTACAGCACTCCCCATGACCCCTCGACCCCAAGCATTATACATGCTAAAACTAATGCCCCCATTCTTTCTGCTCACACTTATCCCTCCCTTCAGACCCACCCTGCCCAGGCCTTTTCCCTTTGGTAACTTTTAGTCAACTCTCGGGTTCTGTGAGTGTGCTGCAGTTTTTGTCCTTCAGTTTTTCTTTGTTGTTATACTCCACACATGAGTGAAAACCCTTGGTTCTTGTCTTTCTCGGCCTGGCCTATTTCTCTGAACATACTACCGTCTAGCTCCATCCAGGTCATTGCAAATGGTAGTATTTGTTTTCTTCTTAAGGCTGCTTACTGCACTTTTTAAACTTGATTTCATTCTTCCTTTTTGTTTGTAGTTTAGCTATGTTATTCACCATTCAACTCCTGGTTATGAACAATAGCTTTGTGTCAATCGATATGTATTTGTATCTATCTATCTAATTGTCTGTCTGTCTATGTATGTATGTATGTATGTATGTATGTATGTATGTAAGTATGTATCTATCTATCTATCTTCCTATCATCTATCTATGATATCTATCATCTATCAATCTCTATACCTATCTATCTTTCATCTGTCATCTGTGTACCTATCTATCTATGAATCAATCATCTTTTTGTCTGCCCATCTATCCTTCTGTACAGAACAGTTAACAACATAGCCTATGTCTCTTCCCTACATTATGCTTCCAGAAATCTTGCAAGGTAACTAAGCCATAAGGAGAGCACTGTGTTCACCGATACACTTTCAGGTAGAGTCAGCCGCGTGTGCTTACAAAACCAGTAAATGGAGGTGAAAGGACTTGAACCTGTATCTCTGTCCTCTGTCCTCTTATACTTCCTGCTCGCTTGGTGACTTTATTTAGCCACATTCAGTGAGTAAGTGATCCCAGAAGACCACAAGTATCCTTCGTCTGGTCCGGTTGTCGAAAGAAAAGTGTACTTGGCCCTTTGCACACCACCATGTTTGAGGGACATCGGCGTGATCACTGCTGATAGGTGCAGGGACAAATATAAAGGAACACCTATTTCTGGACAGGAGCAGTTTAGAACAAAGAGTGTGTTGTGGAGTGAAGTGTTTATTTGAGGGTCCAAACTTCCCTCCTGAGGTGGTTATTACTTCTTTACATTCGTGAACATCATAAAAAGAATTGATTTTAAAAGCCCAGACGCATATTATTACAGCAATTCATTTGTTGAGGTGAGAGGAAATGAGAAGGAACTTGCTGCACCACTAAATCTATGCCTGAGCACTGCTGAAATCAAACAAAAAGAATTCACGTTGGCTAGATAGGGCTATTTTCTACTGACTCTCTCTGGGGACTCAAACAGAATTCATTTGTTTGTTTGTTTCTTATTTTCACTTGTATAGGTAATCTGTCCCCGCCCCTTCAGCTTGTAGTTTGTCTGTGTCCTTGGATCTCAAGTGAGTCTCCAGTAAGGGAGCACGTAGGAGGTCTTGAGTTTTCATCAGTTCTTTTAACACTGTGTCTTTTGATTGGAGCACTCAAAGCCTGTACTTTTATTCTGATATTTGAGAGCTGTGCTCTTACTGCACTTTGAAATATTTTTTGTTCTCATTAATATACAATCACATGCAGAACATTATGTTTTCCAGTCTACACCCTTCACCAAGTCCCCGGCAAAAGCCAGTTACAGTCGCTGTCCGTCAGCGTGTACTAAGATGCTGTAGAATCACTACATGTCTTCTCTGTGTTATGCAGCCGTACAAATGACCTCACAAGTTACACACTATTCATGCTAATCCTAATGCCCCCATTCTTTTACCCCGCCCTTATTACTCCCTTCCCACAAAAACTCCACAGTCCCTTTCTTTTTGGTATCTGTTAGACCACTCTCAGGTTCTGTGAGTCTGCTGCTGTCTTTTCCTTCAGTTTTTCTTTGTTATCATACTCCACACAAGAGTGAAATCATTTGGTACATGTATTTCTCCTCCTTGAATATTTGACTGAGCATAATAACCTCTAGCTCCATCCACGTTATTGCAAATGATAGGATTTGTTTTCTTCTTATGGCTGCCTACTGCACTTTTTAAACTGGATTTCATTCTTCATTTTTGTTTGTAGTTTCGCTATGTGCTTTCACCATTGCTCTCCTGGTTATGAGCAGTAGCTATGTGTTAATCGATATGTACCTATATCTATCTATCTGTCTGTCTATCTATTTATCAATCAATCATCAATCAATCATCTTTTTGTCTGCCCATCAGTCCTTGTGTACAGAACAGTTAACCATATGTCCTATATCACTTTCCTACACTATGCTTCCAAAAATCCTGCAAAGTCCCTAGGCTGTAGAGAGAGCACAGGGTTCACCGAGACACTTGCAGGTCGAGTCGGCCGCGTGTACCTACAATACCAGGAAATTTTTGTGCCGGGACTTGAACCCGTGTCTCTATCCTCTGTCCTCTTTCATCTCCTTCTAACTTACTGTCTGTATTTAGCCACACTCTTTGACTAAGTGCTCCCTGAAGACCACAAGTATCATTCCTCTGGGCCTGTTGTCACGAGAAAAGTAAACTTGTTCTTTGCTCACCACCATGTTTGAAGGACATCAGCGTGATCTCCGCCGATAGGACGGAGGGTCAAATAAAAAGGAACACCAATTTCTAGATAGGTGAAGTTGGGAGCTAAGAGTGTATTGTGGGGTGACGTGTTTATTTGAGTGTCCAAACTTCCCTCTTTAGGTAGTTATTAGATCTTCACATTCGTGAACATCATAAAACCCACTGATTTCAAAGGGCCGGATGCTTATTATTACAGCAACTCAGTTGTCGAGGTGAATGAAAATGAGAAGTATGTTGCTGCACCACTAAATCAATGGCTTGGAACGGCTGAAACAAAACATAAAGAATTCACGGAGGCCAGATAGGGCTATTTTCTTCTGACTGTATCAGGGGACTCAAACAGAATTCATTTGTTTGATTGTTTGTTTTTCAGTTTCACTCGTGTAGCGTATTTGTCCACACACCTTCGGCTTGTAGTTTGTCTGTGTCCTTGGATCTCAAGTGAGTCTCCTGTAAGTAAGCACGTAGGTGTCTTGAGTTTTCATCCCTTCCTTTAACCCTGTGTCTTTTGTTTGCTGCACTCAGTGCCTGACCTTTTATTCTGATGATTCAGAGCTGTGCACTTATTGCACTTAAAAATTTTTTTTATCATTAAGCTTAAATCACTTGAAGAACATTATGTTTACTATGCTCCCCCCTTCACCAAGTACCCCTGAAAAACCTCTTCAGTCGCTGTCGATCTGCGTAGTTGGATGCTGTAGACCCCTTCACCATGTCCCTCCCAACAGACCCCGTTACAGTCGCTGACCATCAGTGAGTAGTAAGATGCTATATGATCTCTACTAGCCTTCTCTGTGTTGTACAGCACTCCCCATGCCCCCTCGACCCCAAGCATTATACATGCTAAAACTAATGCCCCCATTCTTTCTGCTCACACTTATCCCTCCCTTCAGAACCACCCTGCCCAGGCCTTTTCCCTTTGGTAACTTTTAGTCAACTCTCGGGTTCTGTGAGTCTGCTGCAGTTTTTGTCCTTCAGTTTTTCTTTGTTGTTATACTCCACACATGAGTGAAAACCCTTGGTACTTGTCTTTCTCGGCCTGGCCTATTTCTCTGAAAATACTACCGTCTAGCTCCATCCAGGTCATTGCAAATGGTAGTATTTGTTTTCTTCTTAAGGCTGCTTACTGCACTTTTTAAACTTGATTTCATTCTTCCTTTTTGTTTGTAGTTTAGCTATGTTATTCACCATTCAACTCCTGGTTATGAACAATAGCTTTGTGTCAATCGATATGTATTTGTATCTATCTATCTAATTGTCTGTCTGTCTATCTATGTATCTATGTATGTATGTATGTATGTATGTATGTATCTATCTATCTTCCTATCATCTATCTATGATATCTATCATCTATCAATCTCTATACCTATCTATCTTTCATCTGTCATCTGTGTACCTATCTATCTATGAATCAATCATCTTTTTGTCTGCCCATCTATCCTTCTGTACAGAACAGTTAACAACATAGCCTATGTCTCTTCCCTACATTATGCTTCCAGAAATCTTGCAAGGTAACTAAGCCATAAGGAGAGCACTGTGTTCACCGATACACTTTCAGGTAGAGTCAGCCACGTGTGCTTACAAAACCAGTAAATGGAGGTGAAAGGACTTGAACCTGTATCTCTGTCCTCTGTCCTCTTATACTTCCTGCTCGCTTGGTGACTTTATTTAGCCACATTCAGTGAGTAAGTGATCCCAGAAGACCACAAGTATCCTTCGTCTGGTCCGGTTGTCGAAAGAAAAGTGTACTTGGCCCTTTGCACACCACCATGTTTGAGGGACATCGGCGTGATCACTGCTGATAGGTGCAGGGACAAATATAAAGGAACACCTATTTCTGGACAGGAGCAGTTTGGAACAAAGAGTGTGTTGTGGAGTGAAGTGTTTATTTGAGGGTCCAAACTTCCCTCCTGAGGTGGTTATTACTTCTTTACATTCGTGAACATCATAAAAAGAATTGATTTTAAAAGCCCTGACGCATATTATTACAGCAATTCATTTGTTGAGGTGAGAGGAAATGAGAAGGAACTTGCTGCACCACTAAATCTATGCCTGAGCACTGCTGAAATCAAACAAAAAGAATTCACGTTGGCTAGATAGGGCTATTTTCTACTGACTCTCTCTGGGGACTCAAACAGAATTCATTTGTTTGTTTGTTTCTTATTTTCACTTGTATAGGTAATCTGTCCCCGCCCCTTCAGCTTGTAGTTTGTCTGTGTCCTTGGATCTCAAGTGAGTCTCCAGTAAGGGAGCACGTAGGAGGTCTTGAGTTTTCATCAGTTCTTTTAACACTGTGTCTTTTGATTGGAGCACTCAAAGCCTGTACTTTTATTCTGATATTTGAGAGCTGTGCTCTTACTGCACTTTGAAATATTTTTTGTTCTCATTAATATACAATCACATGCAGAACATTATGTTTTCCAGTCTACACCCTTCACCAAGTCCCCGGCAAAAGCCAGTTGCAGTCGCTGTCCGTCAGCGTGTACTAAGATGCTGTAGAATCACTACATGTCTTCTCTGTGTTATGCAGCCGTACAAATGACCTCACAAGTTACACACTATTCATGCTAATCCTAATGCCCCCATTCTTTTACCCCGCCCTTATTACTCCCTTCCCACAAAAACTCCACAGTCCCTTTCTTTTTGGTATCTGTTAGAACACTCTCAGGTTCTGTGAGTCTGCTGCTGTCTTTTCCTTCAGTTTTTCTTTGTTATCATACTCCACACAAGAGTGAAATCATTTGGTACATGTATTTCTCCTCCTTGAATATTTGACTGAGCATAATAACCTCTAGCTCCATCCACGTTATTGCAAATGATAGGATTTGTTTTCTTCTTATGGCTGCCTACTGCACTTTTTAAACTGGATTTCATTCTTCATTTTTGTTTGTAGTTTCGCTATGTGCTTTCACCATTGCTCTCCTGGTTATGAGCAGTAGCTATGTGTTAATCGATATGTACCTATATCTATCTATCTGACTGTCTATCTATTTATCAATCAATCATCAATCAATCATCTTTTTGTCTGCCCATCAGTCCTTGTGTACAGAACAGTTAACCATATGTCCTATATCACTTTCCTACACTAGGCTTCCAAAAATCCTGCAAAGTCCCTAGGCTGTAGAGAGAGCACAGGGTTCACCGAGACACTTGCAGGTCGAGTCGGCCGCGTGTACCTACAATACCAGGAAATTTTTGTGCCGGGACTTGAACCCGTGTCTCTATCCTCTGTCCTCTTTCATCTCCTTCTAACTTACTGTCTGTATTTAGCCACATTCTTTGACTAATTGCTCCCTGAAGACCACAAGTATCATTCCTCTGGGCCTGTTGTCACGAGAAAAGTAAACTTGTTCTTTGCTCACCACCATGTTTGAAGGACATCAGCGTGATCTCCGCCGATAGGACGGAGGGTCAAATAAAAAGGAACACCAATTTCTAGATAGGTGAAGTTGGGAGCTACGAGTGTATTGTGGGGTGACGTGTTTATTTGAGTGTCCAAACTTCCCTCTTTAGGTAGTTATTAGATCTTCACATTCGTGAACATCATAAAACCCACTGATTTCAAAGGCCCGGATGCTTATTATTACAGCAACTCAGTTGTCGAGGTGAATGAAAATGAGAAGTATGTTGCTGCACCACTAAATCAATGGCTTGGAACGGCTGAAACTAAACATAAAGAATTCACGGAGGCCAGATAGGGCTATTTTCTTCTGACTGTATCAGGGGACTCAAACAGAATTCATTTGTTTGATTGTTTGTTTTTCAGTTTCACTCGTGTAGCGTATTTGTCCACACACCTTCGGCTTGTAGTTTGTCTGTGTCCTTGGATCTCAAGTGAGTCTCCTGTAAGTAAGCACGTAGGTGTCTTGAGTTTTCATCCCTTCCTTTAACCCTGTGTCTTTTGTTTGCTGCACTCAGTGCCTGACCTTTTATTCTGATGATTCAGAGCTGTGCACTTATTGCACTTAAAAATTTTTTTTATCATTAAGCTTAAATCACTTGAAGAACATTATGTTTACTATGCTCCCCCCTTCACCAAGTACCCCTGAAAAACCTCTTCAGTCGCTGTCGATCTGCGTAGTTGGATGCTGTAGACCCCTTCACCATGTCCCTCCCAACAGACCCCGTTACAGTCGCTGACCATCAGTGAGTAGTAAGATGCTATATGATCTCTACTAGCCTTCTCTGTGTTGTACAGCACTCCCCATGCCCCCTCGACCCCAAGCATTATACATGCTAAAACTAATGCCCCCATTCTTTCTGCTCACACTTATCCCTCCCTTCAGAACCACCCTGCCCAGGCCTTTTCCCTTTGGTAACTTTTAGTCAACTCTCGGGTTCTGTGAGTCTGCTGCAGTTTTTGTCCTTCAGTTTTTCTTTGTTGTTATACTCCACACATGAGTGAAAACCCTTGGTACTTGTCTTTCTCGGCCTGGCCTATTTCTCTGAAAATACTACCGTCTAGCTCCATCCAGGTCATTGCAAATGGTAGTATTTGTTTTCTTCTTAAGGCTGCTTACTGCACTTTTTAAACTTGATTTCATTCTTCCTTTTTGTTTGTAGTTTAGCTATGTTATTCACCATTCAACTCCTGGTTATGAACAATAGCTTTGTGTCAATCGATATGTATTTGTATCTATCTATCTAATTGTCTGTCTGTCTATCTATGTATCTATGTATGTATGTATGTATGTATGTATGTATCTATCTATCTTCCTATCATCTATCTATGATATCTATCATCTATCAATCTCTATACCTATCTATCTTTCATCTGTCATCTGTGTACCTATCTATCTATGAATCAATCATCTTTTTGTCTGCCCATCTATCCTTCTGTACAGAACAGTTAACAACATAGCCTATGTCTCTTCCCTACATTATGCTTCCAGAAATCTTGCAAGGTAACTAAGCCATAAGGAGAGCACTGTGTTCACCGATACACTTTCAGGTAGAGTCAGCCACGTGTGCTTACAAAACCAGTAAATGGAGGTGAAAGGACTTGAACCTGTATCTCTGTCCTCTGTCCTCTTATACTTCCTGCTCGCTTGGTGACTTTATTTAGCCACATTCAGTGAGTAAGTGATCCCAGAAGACCACAAGTATCCTTCGTCTGGTCCGGTTGTCGAAAGAAAAGTGTACTTGGCCCTTTGCACACCACCATGTTTGAGGGACATCGGCGTGATCACTGCTGATAGGTGCAGGGACAAATATAAAGGAACACCTATTTCTGGACAGGAGCAGTTTGGAACAAAGAGTGTGTTGTGGAGTGAAGTGTTTATTTGAGGGTCCAAACTTCCCTCCTGAGGTGGTTATTACTTCTTTACATTCGTGAACATCATAAAAAGAATTGATTTTAAAAGCCCTGACGCATATTATTACAGCAATTCATTTGTTGAGGTGAGAGGAAATGAGAAGGAACTTGCTGCACCACTAAATCTATGCCTGAGCACTGCTGAAATCAAACAAAAAGAATTCACGTTGGCTAGATAGGGCTATTTTCTACTGACTCTCTCTGGGGACTCAAACAGAATTCATTTGTTTGTTTGTTTCTTATTTTCACTTGTATAGGTAATCTGTCCCCGCCCCTTCAGCTTGTAGTTTGTCTGTGTCCTTGGATCTCAAGTGAGTCTCCAGTAAGGGAGCACGTAGGAGGTCTTGAGTTTTCATCAGTTCTTTTAACACTGTGTCTTTTGATTGGAGCACTCAAAGCCTGTACTTTTATTCTGATATTTGAGAGCTGTGCTCTTACTGCACTTTGAAATATTTTTTGTTCTCATTAATATACAATCACATGCAGAACATTATGTTTTCCAGTCTACACCCTTCACCAAGTCCCCGGCAAAAGCCAGTTGCAGTCGCTGTCCGTCAGCGTGTACTAAGATGCTGTAGAATCACTACATGTCTTCTCTGTGTTATGCAGCCGTACAAATGACCTCACAAGTTACACACTATTCATGCTAATCCTAATGCCCCCATTCTTTTACCCCGCCCTTATTACTCCCTTCCCACAAAAACTCCACAGTCCCTTTCTTTTTGGTATCTGTTAGAACACTCTCAGGTTCTGTGAGTCTGCTGCTGTCTTTTCCTTCAGTTTTTCTTTGTTATCATACTCCACACAAGAGTGAAATCATTTGGTACATGTATTTCTCCTCCTTGAATATTTGACTGAGCATAATAACCTCTAGCTCCATCCACGTTATTGCAAATGATAGGATTTGTTTTCTTCTTATGGCTGCCTACTGCACTTTTTAAACTGGATTTCATTCTTCATTTTTGTTTGTAGTTTCGCTATGTGCTTTCACCATTGCTCTCCTGGTTATGAGCAGTAGCTATGTGTTAATCGATATGTACCTATATCTATCTATCTGACTGTCTATCTATTTATCAATCAATCATCAATCAATCATCTTTTTGTCTGCCCATCAGTCCTTGTGTACAGAACAGTTAACCATATGTCCTATATCACTTTCCTACACTAGGCTTCCAAAAATCCTGCAAAGTCCCTAGGCTGTAGAGAGAGCACAGGGTTCACCGAGACACTTGCAGGTCGAGTCGGCCGCGTGTACCTACAATACCAGGAAATTTTTGTGCCGGGACTTGAACCCGTGTCTCTATCCTCTGTCCTCTTTCATCTCCTTCTAACTTACTGTCTGTATTTAGCCACATTCTTTGACTAATTGCTCCCTGAAGACCACAAGTATCATTCCTCTGGGCCTGTTGTCACGAGAAAAGTAAACTTGTTCTTTGCTCACCACCATGTTTGAAGGACATCAGCGTGATCTCCGCCGATAGGACGGAGGGTCAAATAAAAAGGAACACCAATTTCTAGATAGGTGAAGTTGGGAGCTACGAGTGTATTGTGGGGTGACGTGTTTATTTGAGTGTCCAAACTTCCCTCTTTAGGTAGTTATTAGATCTTCACATTCGTGAACATCATAAAACCCACTGATTTCAAAGGCCCGGATGCTTATTATTACAGCAACTCAGTTGTCGAGGTGAATGAAAATGAGAAGTATGTTGCTGCACCACTAAATCAATGGCTTGGAACGGCTGAAACTAAACATAAAGAATTCACGGAGGCCAGATAGGGCTATTTTCTTCTGACTGTATCAGGGGACTCAAACAGAATTCATTTGTTTGATTGTTTGTTTTTCAGTTTCACTCGTGTAGCGTATTTGTCCACACACCTTCGGCTTGTAGTTTGTCTGTGTCCTTGGATCTCAAGTGAGTCTCCTGTAAGTAAGCACGTAGGTGTCTTGAGTTTTCATCCCTTCCTTTAACCCTGTGTCTTTTGTTTGCTGCACTCAGTGCCTGACCTTTTATTCTGATGATTCAGAGCTGTGCACTTATTGCACTTAAAAATTTTTTTTATCATTAAGCTTAAATCACTTGAAGAACATTATGTTTACTATGCTCCCCCCTTCACCAAGTACCCCTGAAAAACCTCTTCAGTCACTGTCGATCTGCGTAGTTGGATGCTGTAGACCCCTTCACCATGTCCCTCCCAACAGACCCCGTTACAGTCGCTGACCATCAGTGAGTAGTAAGATGCTATATGATCTCTACTAGCCTTCTCTGTGTTGTACAGCACTCCCCATGCCCCCTCGACCCCAAGCATTATACATGCTAAAACTAATGCCCCCATTCTTTCTGCTCACACTTATCCCTCCCTTCAGAACCACCCTGCCCAGGCCTTTTCCCTTTGGTAACTTTTAGTCAACTCTCGGGTTCTGTGAGTCTGCTGCAGTTTTTGTCCTTCAGTTTTTCTTTGTTGTTATACTCCACACATGAGTGAAAACCCTTGGTACTTGTCTTTCTCGGCCTGGCCTATTTCTCTGAAAATACTACCGTCTAGCTCCATCCAGGTCATTGCAAATGGTAGTATTTGTTTTCTTCTTAAGGCTGCTTACTGCACTTTTTAAACTTGATTTCATTCTTCCTTTTTGTTTGTAGTTTAGCTATGTTATTCACCATTCAACTCCTGGTTATGAACAATAGCTTTGTGTCAATCGATATGTATTTGTATCTATCTATCTAATTGTCTGTCTGTCTATCTATGTATCTATGTATGTATGTATGTATGTATGTATGTATCTATCTATCTTCCTATCATCTATCTATGATATCTATCATCTATCAATCTCTATACCTATCTATCTTTCATCTGTCATCTGTGTACCTATCTATCTATGAATCAATCATCTTTTTGTCTGCCCATCTATCCTTCTGTACAGAACAGTTAACAACATAGCCTATGTCTCTTCCCTACATTATGCTTCCAGAAATCTTGCAAGGTAACTAAGCCATAAGGAGAGCACTGTGTTCACCGATACACTTTCAGGTAGAGTCAGCCACGTGTGCTTACAAAACCAGTAAATGGAGGTGAAAGGACTTGAACCTGTATCTCTGTCCTCTGTCCTCTTATACTTCCTGCTCGCTTGGTGACTTTATTTAGCCACATTCAGTGAGTAAGTGATCCCAGAAGACCACAAGTATCCTTCGTCTGGTCCGGTTGTCGAAAGAAAAGTGTACTTGGCCCTTTGCACACCACCATGTTTGAGGGACATCGGCGTGATCACTGCTGATAGGTGCAGGGACAAATATAAAGGAACACCTATTTCTGGACAGGAGCAGTTTGGAACAAAGAGTGTGTTGTGGAGTGAAGTGTTTATTTGAGGGTCCAAACTTCCCTCCTGAGGTGGTTATTACTTCTTTACATTCGTGAACATCATAAAAAGAATTGATTTTAAAAGCCCTGACGCATATTATTACAGCAATTCATTTGTTGAGGTGAGAGGAAATGAGAAGGAACTTGCTGCACCACTAAATCTATGCCTGAGCACTGCTGAAATCAAACAAAAAGAATTCACGTTGGCTAGATAGGGCTATTTTCTACTGACTCTCTCTGGGGACTCAAACAGAATTCATTTGTTTGTTTGTTTCTTATTTTCACTTGTATAGGTAATCTGTCCCCGCCCCTTCAGCTTGTAGTTTGTCTGTGTCCTTGGATCTCAAGTGAGTCTCCAGTAAGGGAGCACGTAGGAGGTCTTGAGTTTTCATCAGTTCTTTTAACACTGTGTCTTTTGATTGGAGCACTCAAAGCCTGTACTTTTATTCTGATATTTGAGAGCTGTGCTCTTACTGCACTTTGAAATATTTTTTGTTCTCATTAATATACAATCACATGCAGAACATTATGTTTTCCAGTCTACACCCTTCACCAAGTCCCCGGCAAAAGCCAGTTGCAGTCGCTGTCCGTCAGCGTGTACTAAGATGCTGTAGAATCACTACATGTCTTCTCTGTGTTATGCAGCCGTACAAATGACCTCACAAGTTACACACTATTCATGCTAATCCTAATGCCCCCATTCTTTTACCCCGCCCTTATTACTCCCTTCCCACAAAAACTCCACAGTCCCTTTCTTTTTGGTATCTGTTAGAACACTCTCAGGTTCTGTGAGTCTGCTGCTGTCTTTTCCTTCAGTTTTTCTTTGTTATCATACTCCACACAAGAGTGAAATCATTTGGTACATGTATTTCTCCTCCTTGAATATTTGACTGAGCATAATAACCTCTAGCTCCATCCACGTTATTGCAAATGATAGGATTTGTTTTCTTCTTATGGCTGCCTACTGCACTTTTTAAACTGGATTTCATTCTTCATTTTTGTTTGTAGTTTCGCTATGTGCTTTCACCATTGCTCTCCTGGTTATGAGCAGTAGCTATGTGTTAATCGATATGTACCTATATCTATCTATCTGACTGTCTATCTATTTATCAATCAATCATCAATCAATCATCTTTTTGTCTGCCCATCAGTCCTTGTGTACAGAACAGTTAACCATATGTCCTATATCACTTTCCTACACTAGGCTTCCAAAAATCCTGCAAAGTCCCTAGGCTGTAGAGAGAGCACAGGGTTCACCGAGACACTTGCAGGTCGAGTCGGCCGCGTGTACCTACAATACCAGGAAATTTTTGTGCCGGGACTTGAACCCGTGTCTCTATCCTCTGTCCTCTTTCATCTCCTTCTAACTTACTGTCTGTATTTAGCCACATTCTTTGACTAATTGCTCCCTGAAGACCACAAGTATCATTCCTCTGGGCCTGTTGTCACGAGAAAAGTAAACTTGTTCTTTGCTCACCACCATGTTTGAAGGACATCAGCGTGATCTCCGCCGATAGGACGGAGGGTCAAATAAAAAGGAACACCAATTTCTAGATAGGTGAAGTTGGGAGCTACGAGTGTATTGTGGGGTGACGTGTTTATTTGAGTGTCCAAACTTCCCTCTTTAGGTAGTTATTAGATCTTCACATTCGTGAACATCATAAAACCCACTGATTTCAAAGGCCCGGATGCTTATTATTACAGCAACTCAGTTGTCGAGGTGAATGAAAATGAGAAGTATGTTGCTGCACCACTAAATCAATGGCTTGGAACGGCTGAAACTAAACATAAAGAATTCACGGAGGCCAGATAGGGCTATTTTCTTCTGACTGTATCAGGGGACTCAAACAGAATTCATTTGTTTGATTGTTTGTTTTTCAGTTTCACTCGTGTAGCGTATTTGTCCACACACCTTCGGCTTGTAGTTTGTCTGTGTCCTTGGATCTCAAGTGAGTCTCCTGTAAGTAAGCACGTAGGTGTCTTGAGTTTTCATCCCTTCCTTTAACCCTGTGTCTTTTGTTTGCTGCACTCAGTGCCTGACCTTTTATTCTGATGATTCAGAGCTGTGCACTTATTGCACTTAAAAATTTTTTTTATCATTAAGCTTAAATCACTTGAAGAACATTATGTTTACTATGCTCCCCCCTTCACCAAGTACCCCTGAAAAACCTCTTCAGTCGCTGTCGATCTGCGTAGTTGGATGCTGTAGACCCCTTCACCATGTCCCTCCCAACAGACCCCGTTACAGTCGCTGACCATCAGTGAGTAGTAAGATGCTATATGATCTCTACTAGCCTTCTCTGTGTTGTACAGCACTCCCCATGCCCCCTCGACCCCAAGCATTATACATGCTAAAACTAATGCCCCCATTCTTTCTGCTCACACTTATCCCTCCCTTCAGAACCACCCTGCCCAGGCCTTTTCCCTTTGGTAACTTTTAGTCAACTCTCGGGTTCTGTGAGTCTGCTGCAGTTTTTGTCCTTCAGTTTTTCTTTGTTGTTATACTCCACACATGAGTGAAAACCCTTGGTACTTGTCTTTCTCGGCCTGGCCTATTTCTCTGAAAATACTACCGTCTAGCTCCATCCAGGTCATTGCAAATGGTAGTATTTGTTTTCTTCTTAAGGCTGCTTACTGCACTTTTTAAACTTGATTTCATTCTTCCTTTTTGTTTGTAGTTTAGCTATGTTATTCACCATTCAACTCCTGGTTATGAACAATAGCTTTGTGTCAATCGATATGTATTTGTATCTATCTATCTAATTGTCTGTCTGTCTATCTATGTATCTATGTATGTATGTATGTATGTATGTATGTATGTATCTATCTATCTTCCTATCATCTATCTATGATATCTATCATCTATCAATCTCTATACCTATCTATCTTTCATCTGTCATCTGTGTACCTATCTATCTATGAATCAATCATCTTTTTGTCTGCCCATCTATCCTTCTGTACAGAACAGTTAACAACATAGCCTATGTCTCTTCCCTACATTATGCTTCCAGAAATCTTGCAAGGTAACTAAGCCATAAGGAGAGCACTGTGTTCACCGATACACTTTCAGGTAGAGTCAGCCACGTGTGCTTACAAAACCAGTAAATGGAGGTGAAAGGACTTGAACCTGTATCTCTGTCCTCTGTCCTCTTATACTTCCTGCTCGCTTGGTGACTTTATTTAGCCACATTCAGTGAGTAAGTGATCCCAGAAGACCACAAGTATCCTTCGTCTGGTCCGGTTGTCGAAAGAAAAGTGTACTTGGCCCTTTGCACACCACCATGTTTGAGGGACATCGGCGTGATCACTGCTGATAGGTGCAGGGACAAATATAAAGGAACACCTATTTCTGGACAGGAGCAGTTTGGAACAAAGAGTGTGTTGTGGAGTGAAGTGTTTATTTGAGGGTCCAAACTTCCCTCCTGAGGTGGTTATTACTTCTTTACATTCGTGAACATCATAAAAAGAATTGATTTTAAAAGCCCTGACGCATATTATTACAGCAATTCATTTGTTGAGGTGAGAGGAAATGAGAAGGAACTTGCTGCACCACTAAATCTATGCCTGAGCACTGCTGAAATCAAACAAAAAGAATTCACGTTGGCTAGATAGGGCTATTTTCTACTGACTCTCTCTGGGGACTCAAACAGAATTCATTTGTTTGTTTGTTTCTTATTTTCACTTGTATAGGTAATCTGTCCCCGCCCCTTCAGCTTGTAGTTTGTCTGTGTCCTTGGATCTCAAGTGAGTCTCCAGTAAGGGAGCACGTAGGAGGTCTTGAGTTTTCATCAGTTCTTTTAACACTGTGTCTTTTGATTGGAGCACTCAAAGCCTGTACTTTTATTCTGATATTTGAGAGCTGTGCTCTTACTGCACTTTGAAATATTTTTTGTTCTCATTAATATACAATCACATGCAGAACATTATGTTTTCCAGTCTACACCCTTCACCAAGTCCCCGGCAAAAGCCAGTTGCAGTCGCTGTCCGTCAGCGTGTACTAAGATGCTGTAGAATCACTACATGTCTTCTCTGTGTTATGCAGCCGTACAAATGACCTCACAAGTTACACACTATTCATGCTAATCCTAATGCCCCCATTCTTTTACCCCGCCCTTATTACTCCCTTCCCACAAAAACTCCACAGTCCCTTTCTTTTTGGTATCTGTTAGAACACTCTCAGGTTCTGTGAGTCTGCTGCTGTCTTTTCCTTCAGTTTTTCTTTGTTATCATACTCCACACAAGAGTGAAATCATTTGGTACATGTATTTCTCCTCCTTGAATATTTGACTGAGCATAATAACCTCTAGCTCCATCCACGTTATTGCAAATGATAGGATTTGTTTTCTTCTTATGGCTGCCTACTGCACTTTTTAAACTGGATTTCATTCTTCATTTTTGTTTGTAGTTTCGCTATGTGCTTTCACCATTGCTCTCCTGGTTATGAGCAGTAGCTATGTGTTAATCGATATGTACCTATATCTATCTATCTGACTGTCTATCTATTTATCAATCAATCATCAATCAATCATCTTTTTGTCTGCCCATCAGTCCTTGTGTACAGAACAGTTAACCATATGTCCTATATCACTTTCCTACACTAGGCTTCCAAAAATCCTGCAAAGTCCCTAGGCTGTAGAGAGAGCACAGGGTTCACCGAGACACTTGCAGGTCGAGTCGGCCGCGTGTACCTACAATACCAGGAAATTTTTGTGCCGGGACTTGAACCCGTGTCTCTATCCTCTGTCCTCTTTCATCTCCTTCTAACTTACTGTCTGTATTTAGCCACATTCTTTGACTAATTGCTCCCTGAAGACCACAAGTATCATTCCTCTGGGCCTGTTGTCACGAGAAAAGTAAACTTGTTCTTTGCTCACCACCATGTTTGAAGGACATCAGCGTGATCTCCGCCGATAGGACGGAGGGTCAAATAAAAAGGAACACCAATTTCTAGATAGGTGAAGTTGGGAGCTACGAGTGTATTGTGGGGTGACGTGTTTATTTGAGTGTCCAAACTTCCCTCTTTAGGTAGTTATTAGATCTTCACATTCGTGAACATCATAAAACCCACTGATTTCAAAGGCCCGGATGCTTATTATTACAGCAACTCAGTTGTCGAGGTGAATGAAAATGAGAAGTATGTTGCTGCACCACTAAATCAATGGCTTGGAACGGCTGAAACTAAACATAAAGAATTCACGGAGGCCAGATAGGGCTATTTTCTTCTGACTGTATCAGGGGACTCAAACAGAATTCATTTGTTTGATTGTTTGTTTTTCAGTTTCACTCGTGTAGCGTATTTGTCCACACACCTTCGGCTTGTAGTTTGTCTGTGTCCTTGGATCTCAAGTGAGTCTCCTGTAAGTAAGCACGTAGGTGTCTTGAGTTTTCATCCCTTCCTTTAACCCTGTGTCTTTTGTTTGCTGCACTCAGTGCCTGACCTTTTATTCTGATGATTCAGAGCTGTGCACTTATTGCACTTAAAAATTTTTTTTATCATTAAGCTTAAATCACTTGAAGAACATTATGTTTACTATGCTCCCCCCTTCACCAAGTACCCCTGAAAAACCTCTTCAGTCGCTGTCGATCTGCGTAGTTGGATGCTGTAGACCCCTTCACCATGTCCCTCCCAACAGACCCCGTTACAGTCGCTGACCATCAGTGAGTAGTAAGATGCTATATGATCTCTACTAGCCTTCTCTGTGTTGTACAGCACTCCCCATGCCCCCTCGACCCCAAGCATTATACATGCTAAAACTAATGCCCCCATTCTTTCTGCTCACACTTATCCCTCCCTTCAGAACCACCCTGCCCAGGCCTTTTCCCTTTGGTAACTTTTAGTCAACTCTCGGGTTCTGTGAGTCTGCTGCAGTTTTTGTCCTTCAGTTTTTCTTTGTTGTTATACTCCACACATGAGTGAAAACCCTTGGTACTTGTCTTTCTCGGCCTGGCCTATTTCTCTGAAAATACTACCGTCTAGCTCCATCCAGGTCATTGCAAATGGTAGTATTTGTTTTCTTCTTAAGGCTGCTTACTGCACTTTTTAAACTTGATTTCATTCTTCCTTTTTGTTTGTAGTTTAGCTATGTTATTCACCATTCAACTCCTGGTTATGAACAATAGCTTTGTGTCAATCGATATGTATTTGTATCTATCTATCTAATTGTCTGTCTGTCTATCTATGTATCTATGTATGTATGTATGTATGTATGTATGTATCTATCTATCTTCCTATCATCTATCTATGATATCTATCATCTATCAATCTCTATACCTATCTATCTTTCATCTGTCATCTGTGTACCTATCTATCTATGAATCAATCATCTTTTTGTCTGCCCATCTATCCTTCTGTACAGAACAGTTAACAACATAGCCTATGTCTCTTCCCTACATTATGCTTCCAGAAATCTTGCAAGGTAACTAAGCCATAAGGAGAGCACTGTGTTCACCGATACACTTTCAGGTAGAGTCAGCCACGTGTGCTTACAAAACCAGTAAATGGAGGTGAAAGGACTTGAACCTGTATCTCTGTCCTCTGTCCTCTTATACTTCCTGCTCGCTTGGTGACTTTATTTAGCCACATTCAGTGAGTAAGTGATCCCAGAAGACCACAAGTATCCTTCGTCTGGTCCGGTTGTCGAAAGAAAAGTGTACTTGGCCCTTTGCACACCACCATGTTTGAGGGACATCGGCGTGATCACTGCTGATAGGTGCAGGGACAAATATAAAGGAACACCTATTTCTGGACAGGAGCAGTTTGGAACAAAGAGTGTGTTGTGGAGTGAAGTGTTTATTTGAGGGTCCAAACTTCCCTCCTGAGGTGGTTATTACTTCTTTACATTCGTGAACATCATAAAAAGAATTGATTTTAAAAGCCCTGACGCATATTATTACAGCAATTCATTTGTTGAGGTGAGAGGAAATGAGAAGGAACTTGCTGCACCACTAAATCTATGCCTGAGCACTGCTGAAATCAAACAAAAAGAATTCACGTTGGCTAGATAGGGCTATTTTCTACTGACTCTCTCTGGGGACTCAAACAGAATTCATTTGTTTGTTTGTTTCTTATTTTCACTTGTATAGGTAATCTGTCCCCGCCCCTTCAGCTTGTAGTTTGTCTGTGTCCTTGGATCTCAAGTGAGTCTCCAGTAAGGGAGCACGTAGGAGGTCTTGAGTTTTCATCAGTTCTTTTAACACTGTGTCTTTTGATTGGAGCACTCAAAGCCTGTACTTTTATTCTGATATTTGAGAGCTGTGCTCTTACTGCACTTTGAAATATTTTTTGTTCTCATTAATATACAATCACATGCAGAACATTATGTTTTCCAGTCTACACCCTTCACCAAGTCCCCGGCAAAAGCCAGTTGCAGTCGCTGTCCGTCAGCGTGTACTAAGATGCTGTAGAATCACTACATGTCTTCTCTGTGTTATGCAGCCGTACAAATGACCTCACAAGTTACACACTATTCATGCTAATCCTAATGCCCCCATTCTTTTACCCCGCCCTTATTACTCCCTTCCCACAAAAACTCCACAGTCCCTTTCTTTTTGGTATCTGTTAGAACACTCTCAGGTTCTGTGAGTCTGCTGCTGTCTTTTCCTTCAGTTTTTCTTTGTTATCATACTCCACACAAGAGTGAAATCATTTGGTACATGTATTTCTCCTCCTTGAATATTTGACTGAGCATAATAACCTCTAGCTCCATCCACGTTATTGCAAATGATAGGATTTGTTTTCTTCTTATGGCTGCCTACTGCACTTTTTAAACTGGATTTCATTCTTCATTTTTGTTTGTAGTTTCGCTATGTGCTTTCACCATTGCTCTCCTGGTTATGAGCAGTAGCTATGTGTTAATCGATATGTACCTATATCTATCTATCTGTCTGTCTATCTATTTATCAATCAATCATCAATCAATCATCTTTTTGTCTGCCCATCAGTCCTTGTGTACAGAACAGTTAACCATATGTCCTATATCACTTTCCTACACTAGGCTTCCAAAAATCCTGCAAAGTCCCTAGGCTGTAGAGAGAGCACAGGGTTCACCGAGACACTTGCAGGTCGAGTCGGCCGCGTGTACCTACAATACCAGGAAATTTTTGTGCTGGGACTTGAACCCGTGTCTCTATCCTCTGTCCTCTTTCATCTCCTTCTAACTTACTGTCTGTATTTAGCCACATTCTTTGACTAAGTGCTCCCTGAAGACCACAAGTATCATTCCTCTGGGCCTGTTGTCACGAGAAAAGTAAACTTGTTCTTTGCTCACCACCATGTTTGAAGGACATCAGCGTGATCTCCGCCGATAGGACGGAGGGTCAAATAAAAAGGAACACCAATTTCTAGATAGGTGAAGTTGGGAGCTAAGAGTGTATTGTGGGGTGACGTTTTTATTTGAGTGTCCAAACTTCCCTCTTTAGGTAGTTATTAGATCTTCACATTCGTGAACATCATAAAACCCACTGATTTCATAGGCCCGGATGCTTATTATTACAGCAACTCAGTTGTCGAGGTGAATGAAAATGAGAAGTATGTTGCTGCACCACTAAATCAATGGCTTGGAACGGCTGAAACTAAACATAAAGAATTCACGGAGGCCAGATAGGGCTATTTTCTTCTGACTGTATCAGGGGACTCAAACAGAATTCATTTGTTTGATTGTTTGTTTTTCAGTTTCACTCGTGTAGCGTATTTGTCCACACACCTTCGGCTTGTAGTTTGTCTGTGTCCTTGGATCTCAAGTGAGTCTCCTGTAAGGAAGCACGTAGGTGTCTTGAGTTTTCATCCCTTCTTTTAACCCTGTGTCTTTTGTTTGCTGCACTCAGTGCCTGACCTTTTATTCTGATGATTCAGAGCTGTGCACTTATTGCACTTAAAGAATTTTTTTTATCATTAAGCTTAAATCAGTTGAAGAACATTATGTTTACTATGCTCCCCCCTTCACCAAGGACCCCTGAAAAACCTCTTCAGTCGCTGTCGATCTGCGTAGTTGAATGTTGTAGACCCCTTCACCATGTCCCTCCCAACAGACCCCGTTACAGTCGCTGACCATCAGTGAGTAGTAAGATGCTATATGTTCTCTTCTAGCCTTCTCTGTGTTGTTCAGCACTCCCCATGTCCCCTGGACCCCAAGCATTATACATGCTAAAACTAATGCCCCCATTCTTTCTCCTCACACTTATCCCTCCCTTCAGACCCACCCTGCCCAGTCCTTTTCCCTTTGGTAACTTTTAGTCAACTCTCGGGTTCTGTGAGTCTGCTGCTGTTTTTTTCCTTCAGTTTTTCTTTGTTGTTATACTCCACACATGAGTGAAAACACTTGGTACTTGTCTTTCTCGGCCTGGCCTATTTCTCTGAACATACTACCGTCTAGCTCCATCCAGGTCATTGCAAATGGTAGGATTTGTTTTCTTCTTAAGGCTGCTTACTGCACTTTTTAAACTTGATTTCATTCTTCCTCTTTGTTTGTAGTTTAGCTATGTTATTCACCATTCAACTCCTGGTTATGAACAATAGCTTTGTGTCAATCGATATGTATTTGTATCTATCTATCTAATTGTCTGTCTGTCTATCTATGTATCTATGTATGTATGTATGTATGTATGTATGTATCTATCTATCTATCTTCCTATCATCTATCTATGATGTCTGTCATCTATCAATCTCTGTACCTATCTATCTATCTTTCATCTGTCATCTGTGTACCTATCTATCTATGAATCAATCATCTTTTTGTCTGCCCATCTATCCTTCTGTACAGAACAGTTAACAACATAGCCTATGTCTCTTCCCTACATTATGCTTCCAGAAATCTTGCAAGGTAACTAAGCCATAAGGAGAGCACTGTGTTCACCGATACACTTTCAGGTAGAGTCAGCCGCGTGTGCTTACAAAACCGGTAAATGGAGGTGAAAGGACTTGAACCTGTATCTCTGTCCTCTGTCCTCTTATACTTCCTGCTCGCTTGGTGACTTTATTTAGCCACATTCAGTGAGTAAGTGATCCCAGAAGACCACAAGTATCCTTCGTCTGGTCCGGTTGTCGAAAGAAAAGTGTACTTGGCCCTTTGCACACCACCATGTTTGAGGGATATCGGCGTGATCACTGCTGATAGGTGCAGGGACAAATATAAAGGAACACCTATTTCTGGACAGGAGCAGTTTGGAACAAAGAGTGTGTTGTGGAGTGAAGTGTTTATTTGTGGGTCCAAACTTCCCTCCTGAGGTGGTTATTACTTCTTTACATTCGTGAACATCATAAAAAGAATTTATTTTAAAAGCCCAGACGCATATTATTACAGCAATTCATTTGTTGAGGTGAGAGGAAATGAGAAGGAACTTGCTGCACCACTAAATCTATGCCTGAGCACTGCTGAAATCAAACAAAAAGAATTCACGTTGGCTACATAGGGCTATTTTCTACTGACTCTCTCTGGGGACTCAAACAGAATTCATTTGTTTGTTTGTTTCTTATTTTCACTTGTATAGGTAATCTGTCCCCGCCCCTTCAGCTTGTAGTTTGTCTGTGTCCTTGGATCTCAAGTGAGTCTCCAGTAAGTGAGCACGTAGGAGGTCTTGAGTTTTCATCAGTTCTTCTAACACTGTGTCTTTTGATTGGAGCACTCAAAGCCTGTACTTTTATTCTGATATTTGAGAGCTGTGCTCTTACTGCACTTTGAAATACTTTTTGTTCTCATTAATATACAATCACATGCAGAACATTATGTTTTCCAGTCTACACCCTTCACCAAGTCCCCGGCAAAAGCCAGTTACAGTCGCTGTCCGTCAGCGTGTACTAAGATGCTGTAGAATCACTACATGTCTTCTCTGTGTTATGCAGCCGTACAAATGACCTCACAAGTTACACACTATTCATGCTAATCCTAATGCCCCCATTCTTTTACCCCGCCCTTATTACTCCCTTCCCACAAAAACTCCACAGTCCCTTTCTTTTTGGTATCTGTTAGACCACTCTCAGGTTCTGTGAGTCTGCTGCTGTCTTTTCCTTCAGTTTTTCTTTGTTATCATACTCCACACAAGAGTGAAATCATTTGGTACATGTATTTCTCCTCCTTGAATATTTGACTGAGCATAATAACCTCTAGCTCCATCCACGTTATTGCAAATGATAGGATTTGTTTTCTTCTTATGGCTGCCTACTGCACTTTTTAAACTGGATTTCATTCTTCATTTTTGTTTGTAGTTTCGCTATGTGCTTTCACCATTGCTCTCCTGGTTATGAGCAGTAGCTATGTGTTAATCGATATGTACCTATATCTATCTATCTGTCTGTCTATCTATTTATCAATCAATCAATCAATCATCTTTTTGTCTGCCCATCAGTCCTTGTGTACAGAACAGTTAACCATATGTCCTATATCACTTTCCTACACTATGCTTCCAAAAATTCTGCAAAGTACCTAGGCTGTAGAGAGAGCACAGGGTTCACCGCGACACTTGCAGGTCGAGTCGGCCGCGTGTACCTACAATACCAGGAAATTTTTGTGCCGGGACTTGAACCCGTGTCTCTATCCTCTGTCCTCTTTCATCTCCTTCTAACTTACTGTCTGTATTTAGCCACATTCTTTGACTAAGTGCTCCCTGAAGACCACAAGTATCATTCCTCTGGGCCTGTTGTCACGAGAAAAGTAAACTTGTTCTTTGCTCACCACCATGTTTGAAGGACATCAGCGTGATCTCCGCTGATAGGATGGAGGGTCAAATAAAAAGGAACACCAATTTCTAGATAATTGAAGTTGGGAGCTAAGAGTGTATTGTGGGGTGACGTGTTTATTTGAGTGTCCAAACTTCCCTCTTTAGGTAGTTATTAGACCTTCACATTCGTGAACATCATAAAACCCACTGATTTCAAAGGCCCGGATGCTTATTATTACAGCAACTCAGTTGTCGAGGTGTATGAAAATGAGAAGTATGTTGCTGCACCACTAAATCAATGGCTTGGAACGGCTGAAACTAAACATAAAGAATTCACGGAGGCCAGATAGGGCTATTTTCTTCTGACTGTATCAGGGGACTCAAACAGAATTCATTAGTTTGATTGTTTGTTTTTCAGTTTCACTCGTGTAGCGTATTTGTCCACACACCTTCGGCTTGTAGTTTGTCTGTGTCCTTGGATCTCAAGTGAGTCTCCTGTAAGTAAGCACGTAGGTGTCTTGAGTTTTCATCCCTTCCTTTAACCCTGTGTCTTTTGTTTGCTGCACTCAGTGCCTGACCTTTTATTCTGATGATTCAGAGCTGTGCACTTATTGCACTTAAAGAATTTTTTTTATCATTAAGCTTAAATCACTTGAAGAATATTATGTTTACTATGCTCCCCCCTTCACCAAGGACCCCTGAAAAACCTCTTCAGTCGCTGTCGATCTGCGTAGTTGGATGCTGTAGACCCCTTCACCATGTCCCTCCCAACAGACCCCGTTACAGTCGCTGACCATCAGTGAGAAGTAAGATGCTATATGATCTCTACTAGCCTTCTCTGTGTTGTACAGCACTCCCCATGACCCCTCGACCCCAAGCATTATACATGCTAAAACTAATGCCCCCATTCTTTCTCCTCACACTTATCCCTCCCTTCAGACCCACCCTGCCCAGTCCTTTTCCCTTTGGTAACTTTTAGTCAACTCTCGGGTTCTGTGAGTCTGCTGCTGTTTTTTTCCTTCAGTTTTTCTTTTTTTGTTATACTCCACACATGAGTGAAAACACTTGGTACTTGTCTTTCTCGGCCTGACCTATTTCTCTGAACATACTACCGTCTAGCTCCATCCAGGTCATTGCAAATGGTAGGATTTGTTTTCTTCTTAAGGCTGCTTACTGCACTTTTTAAACTGGATTTCATTCTTCCTCTTTGTTTGTAGTTTAGCTATGTTATTCACCATTCAACTCCTGGTTATGAACAGTAGCTTTGTGTCAATCGACATGTATCTGTATCTATCTATCTAATTGTCTGTCTGTCTATCTATGTATCTATGTATGTATGTATGTATGTATGTGTGTATCTATCTATCTATCTATCTATCTTCCTATCATCTATCTATGATGTCTGTCATCTATCAATCTCTGTACCTATCTATCTATCTTTCATCTGTCATCTGTGTACCTATCTATCTATGAATCAATCATCTTTTTGTCTGCCCATCTATCCTTCTGTACAGAAGAGTTAACAACATAGCCTATGTCTCTTCCCTACATTATGCTTCCAGAAATCTTGCAAGGTAACTAAGCCATAAGGAGAGCACTGTGTTCACCGATACACTTTCAGGTAGAGTCAGCCGCGTGTGCTTACAAAACCGGTAAATGGAGGTGAAAGGACTTGAACCTGTATCTCTGTCCTCTGTCCTCTTATACTTCCTGCTCGCTTGATGACTTTATTTAGCCACATTCAGTGAGTAAGTGATCCCAGAAGACCACAAGTGTCGTTCGTCTGGTCCGGTTGTCGAAAGAAAAGTGTACTTGGTTCTTTGCACACCACCATGTTTGTGGGACATCGGCGTGAACACTGCTGATAGGTGCAGGGACAAATATAAAGGAATACCTATTTCTGGACAGGAGCAGTTTGGAGCAAACAGTGTGTTGTGGAGTGAAGTGTTTATTTGAGGGTCCAAACTTCCCTCCTTAGGTGGTTATTACTTCTTTACATTCGTGAACATCATAAAAAGAATTGATTTTAAAAGCCCAGACGCATATTATTACAGCAATTCATTTGTTGAGGTGAGAGGAAATGAGAAGGAACTTGCTGCACCACTAAATCTATGCCTGAGCACTGCTGAAATCAAACAAAAAGAATTCACGTTGGCTACATAGGGCTATTTTCTACTGACTCTCTCTGGGGACTCAAACAGAATTCATTTGTTTGTTTGTTTCTTATTTTCACTTGTATAGGTAATCTGTCCCCGCCCCTTCAGCTTGTAGTTTGTCTGTGTCCTTGGATCTCAAGTGAGTCTCCAGTAAGTGAGCACGTATTAGGTCTTGAGTTTTCATCAGTTCTTCTAACACTGTGTCTTTTGATTGGAGCACTCAAAGCCTGTACTTTTATTCTGATATTTGAGAGCTGTGCTCTTACTGCACTTTGAAATATTTTTTGTTCTCATTAATATACAATCACATGCAGAACATTATGTTTTCCAGTCTACACCCTTCACCAAGTCCCCGGCAAAAGCCAGTTACAGTCGCTGTCCGTCAGCGTGTACTAAGATGCTGTAGAATCACTACATGTCTTCTCTGTGTTATGCAGCCGTACAAATGACCTCCCAAGTTACACACTATTCATGCTAATCCTAATGCCCCCATTCTTCAACCCCGCCCTTATTACTCCCTTCCCTCAAAAACTCCCCAGTCCCTTTCTTTTTGGTATCTGTTAGACCACTCTCAGGTTCTGTGAGTCTGCTGCTGTCTTTTCCTTCAGTTTTTCTTTGTTATCATACTCCACACAAGAGTGAAATCATTTGGTACATGTATTTCTCCTCCTTGAATATTTGACTGAGCATAATAACCTCTAGCTCCATCCACGTTATTGCAAATGATAGGATTTGTTTTCTTCTTATGGCTGCCTACTGCACTTTTTAAACTGGATTTCATTCTTCATTTTTGTTTGTAGTTTCGCTATGTGCTTTCACCATTGCTCTCCTGGTTATGAGCAGTAGCTATGTGTTAATCGATATGTACCTATATCTATCTATCTGTCTGTCTATCTATTTATCAATCAATCAATCAATCATCTTTTTGTCTGCCCATCAGTCCTTGTGTACAGAACAGTTAACCATATGTCCTATATCACTTTCCTACACTATGCTTCCAAAAATCCTGCAAAGTACCTAGGCTGTAGAGAGAGCACAGGGTTCACCGAGACACTTGCAGGTCGTGTCGGCCGTGTGTACCTACAATACCAGGAAATTTTTGTGCCGGGACTTGAACCCGTGTCTCTATCCTCTGTCCTCTTTCATCTCCTTCTAACTTACTGTCTGTATTTAGCCACATTCTTTGACTAAGTGCTCCCTGAAGACCACAAGTATCATTCCTCTGGGCCTGTTGTCACGAGAAAAGTAAACTTGTTCTTTGCTCACCACCATGTTTGAAGGACATCAGCGTGATCTCCGCTGATAGGATGGAGGGTCAAATAAAAAGGAACACCAATTTCTAGATAATTGAAGTTGGGAGCTAAGAGTGTATTGTGGGGTGACGTGTTTATTTGAGTGTCCAAACTTCCCTCTTTAGGTAGTTATTAGATCTTCACATTCGTGAACATCATAAAACCCACTGATTTCAAAGGCCCGGATGCTTATTATTAGAGCAACTCAGTTGTCGAGGTGTATGAAAATGAGAAGTATGTTGCTGCACCACTAAATCAATGGCTTGGAACGGCTGAAACTAAACATAAAGAATTCACGGAGGCCAGATAGGGCTATTTTCTTCTGACTGTATCAGGGGACTCAAACAGAATTCATTTGTTTGATTGTTTGTTTTTCAGTTTCACTCGTGTAGCGTATTTGTCCACACACCTTCGGCTTGTAGATTGTCTGTGTCCTTGGATCTCAAGTGAGTCTCCTGTAAGTAAGCACGTAGGTGTCTTGAGTTTTCATCCCTTCTTTTAACCCTGTGTCTTTTGTTTGCTGCACTCAGTGCCTGACCTTTTATTCTGATGATTCAGAGCTGTGCACTTATTGCACTTAAAGAATTTTTTTTATCATTAAGCTTAAATCACTTGAAGAACATTATGTTTACTATGCTCCCCCCTTCACCAAGGACCCCTGAAAAACCTCTTCAGTCGCTGTCGATCTGCGTAGTTGGATGTTGTAGACCCCTTCACCATGTCCCTCCCAACAGACCCCGTTACAGTCGCTGACCATCAGTGAGTAGTAAGATGCTATATGATCTCTACTAGCCTTCTCTGTGTTGTACAGCACTCCCCATGCCCCCTCGACCCCAAGCATTATACATGCTAAAACTAATGCCCCCATTCTTTCTCCTCACACTTATCCCTCCCTTCAGACCCACCCTGCCCAGTCCTTTTCCCTTTGGTAACTTTTAGTCAAATCTCGGGATCTGTGAGTCTGCTGCTGTTTTTTTCCTTCAGTTTTTCTTTGTTGTTATACTCCACACATGAGTGAAAACACTTGGTAATTGTCTTTCTCGGCCTGGCCTATTTCTCTGAACATACTACCGTCTAGCTCCATCCAGGTCATTGCAAATGGTAGGATTTGTTTTCTTCTTAAGGCTGCTTACTGCACTTTTTAAACTGGATTTCATTCTTCCTCTTAGTTTGTAGTTTAGCTATGTTATTCACCTTTCAACTCCTGGTTATGAACAATAGCTTTGTGTCAATCGATATGTATTTGTATCTATCTATCTAATTGTCTGTCTGTCTATCTATGTATCTATGTATGTATGTATGTATGTATGTATGTATCTATCTATCTATCTTCCTATCATCTATCTATGATGTCTGTCATCTATCAATCTCTGTACCTATCTATCTATCTTTCATCTGTCATCTGTGTACCTATCTATCTATGAATCAATCATCTTTTTGTCTGCCCATCTATCCTTCTGTACAGAACAGTTAACAACATAGCCTATGTCTCTTCCCTACATTATGCTTCCAGAAATCTTGCAAGGTAACTAAGCCATAAGGAGAGCACTGTGTTCACCGATACACTTTCAGGTAGAGTGAGCCGCGTGTGCTTACAAAAGCAGTAAATGGAGGTGAAAGGACTTGAACCTGTATCTCTGTCCTCTGTCCTCTTACACTTCCTGCTCGCTTGGTGACTTTATTTAGCCACATTCAGTGAGTAAGTGATCCCAGAAGACCACAAGTATCCTTCGTCTGGTCCGGTTGTCGAAAGAAAAGTGTACTTGGTTCTTTGCACACCACCATGTTTGAGGGACATCGGCGTGATCACTGCTGATAGGTGCAGGGACAAATATAAAGGAACACCTATTTCTGGACAGGAGCAGTTGGGAACAAAGAGTGTGTTGTGGAGTGAAGTGTTTATTTGAGGGTCCAAACTTCCCTCCTTAGGTGGTTATTACTTCTTTACATTCGTGAACATCATAAAAAGCAATGATTTTAAAAGCCCACACGCATATTATTACAGCAATTCATTTGTTGAGGTGAGAGGAAATGAGAAGGAACTTGCTGCACCACTAACTCTATGCCTGAGCACTGCTGAAATCAAACAAAAAGAATTCACGTTGGCTAGATAGGGCTATTTTCTACTGACTCTCTCTGGGGACTCAAACAGAATTCATTTGTTTGTTTGTTTCTTATTTTCACTTGTATAGGTAATCTGTCCCCGCCCCTTCAGCTTGTAGTTTGTCTGTGTCCTTGGATCTCAAGTGAGTCTCCAGTAAGGGAGCACGTAGGAGGTCTTGAGTTTTCATCAGTTCTTCTAACACTGTGTCTTTTGATTGGAGCACTCAAAGCCTGTACTTTTATTCTGATATTTGAGAGCTGTGCTCTTACTGCACTTTGAAATATTTTTTGTTCTCATTAATATACAATCACATGCAGAACATTATGTTTTCCAGTCTACACACTTCACCAAGTCCCCGGCAAAAGCCAGTTACAGTCGCTGTCCGTCAGCGTGTACTAAGATGCTGTAGAATCACTACATGTCTTCTCTGTGTTATGCAGCCGTACAAATGACCTCCCAAGTTACACACTATTCATGCTAATCCTAATGCCCCCATTCTTTTACCCCGCCCTTATTACTCCCTTCCCACAAAAACTCCCCAGTCCCTTTCTTTTTGGTATCTGTTAGACTACTCTCAGGTTCTGTGAGTCTGCTGCTGACTTTTCCTTCAGTTTTTCTTTGTTATCATAATCAACACAAGAGTGAAATCATTTGGTACATGTATTTCTCCTCCTTGAATATTTGACTGAGCATAATAACCTCTAGCTCCATCCACGTTATTGCAAATGATAGGATTTGTTTTCTTCTTATGGCTGCCTACTGCACTTTTTAAACTGGATTTCATTCTTCATTTTTGTTTGTAGTTTCGCTATGTGCTTTCACCATTGCTCTCCTGGTTATGAGCAGTAGCTATGTGTTAATCGATATGTACCTATATCTATCTATCTGTCTGTCTATCTATTTATCAATCAATCAATCATCTTTTTGTCTGCCCATCAGTCCTTGTGTACAGAACAGTTAACCATATGTCCTATATCACTTTCCTACACTATGCTTCCAAAAATCCTGCAAAGTACCTAGGCTGTAGAGAGAGCACAGGGTTCACCGAGACACTTGCAGGTCGAGTCGGCCGCGTGTACCTACAATACCAGGAAATTTTTGTGCCGGGACTTGAACCCGTGTCTCTATCCTCTGTCCTCTTTCATCTCCTTCTAACTTACTGTCTGTATTTAGCCACATTCTTTGACTAAGTGCTCCCTGAAGACCACAAGTATCATTCCTCTGGGCCTGTTGTCACGAGGAAAGTAAATTTGATCTTTGCTCACCACCATGTTTAAAGGACATCAGCGTGATCTCCGCTGATAGGATGGAGGGTCAAATAAAAAGGAACACCAATTTCTAGATAATTGAAGTTGGGAGCTAAGAGTGTATTGTGGGGTGACGTGTTTATTTGAGTGTCCAAACTTCCCTCTTTAGGTAGTTATTAGATCTTCACATTCGTGAACATCATAAAACCCACTGATTTCAAAGGCCCGGATGCTTATTATTAGAGCAACTCAGTTGTCGAGGTGTATGAAAATGAGAAGTATGTTGCTGCACCACTAAATCAATGGCTTGGAACGGCTGAAACTAAACATAAAGAATTCACGGAGGCCAGATAGGGCTATTTTCTTCTGACTGTATCAGGGGACTCAAACAGAATTCATTTGTTTGATTGTTTGTTTTTCAGTTACACTCGTGTAGCGTATTTGTCCACACACCTTCGGCTTGTAGTTTGTCTGTGTCCTTGGATCTCAAGTGAGTCTCCTGTAAGTAAGCACGTAGGTGTCTTGAGTTTTCATCCCTTCCTTTAACCCTGTGTCTTTTGTTTGCTGCACTCAGTGCCTGACCTTTTATTCTGATGATTCAGTGCTGTGCACTTATTGCACTTATAGAATTTTTTTTATAATTAAGCTTAAATCACTTGAAGAACATTATGTTTACTATGCTCCCCCCTTCACCAAGTACCCCTGAAAAACCTCTTCAGTCGCTGTCGATCTGCGTAGTTGGATGTTGTAGACCCCTTCACCATGTCCCTCCCAACAGACCCCGTTACAGTCGCTGAACATCAGTGAGTAGTAAGATGCTATATGATCTCTACTAGCCTTCTCTGTGTTGTACAGCACTCCCCATGCCCCCTCTACCCCAAGCATTATACATGCTAAAACTAATGCCCCCATTCTTTCTCCTCACACTTATCCCTCCCTTCAGACCCACCCTGCCCAGTCCTTTTCCCTTTGGTAACTTTTAGTCAACTCTCGGGTTCTGTGAGTCTGCTGCTGTTTTTTTCCTTCAGTTTTTCTTTGTTGTTATACTCCACACATGAGTGAAAACACTTGGTACTTGTCTTTCTCGGCCTGACCTATTTCTCTGAACATACTACCGTCTAGCTCCATCTAGGTCACTGCAAATTTTAGGATTTGTTTTCTTCTTAAGGCTGCTTACTGCAATTTTTAAACTGGATTTCATTCTTCCTCTTTGTTTGTAGTTTAGCTATGTTATTCACCATTCAACTCCTGGTTATGAACAATAGCTTTGTGTCAATCGATATGTATTTGTATCTATCTACCTAATTGTATGTCTGTCTATCTATGTATCTATGTATGTATGTATGTATGTATGTGTGTATCTATCTATCTATCTATCTATCTTCCTATCATCTATCTATGATGTCTGTCATCTATCAATCTCTGTACCTATCTATCTATCTTTCATCTGTCATCTGTGTACCTATCTATCTATGAATCAATCATCTTTTTGTCTGCCCATCTATCCTTCTGTACAGAAGAGTTAACAACATAGCCTATGTCTCTTCCCTACATTATGCTTCCAGAAATCTTGCAAGGTAACTAAGCCATAAGGAGAGCACTGTGTTCACCGATACACTTTCAGGTAGAGTCAGCCGCGTGTGCTTACAAAACCGGTAAATGGAGGTGAAAGGACTTGAACCTGTATCTCTGTCCTCTGTCCTCTTATACTTCCTGCTCGCTTGGTGACTTTATTTAGCCACATTCAGTGAGTAAGTGATCCCAGAAGACCACAAGTATCCTTCGTCTGGTCCGGTTGTCGAAAGAAAAGTGTACTTGGTTCTTTGCACACCACCATGTTTGTGGGACATCTTCGTGATCACTGCTGATAGGTGCAGGGACAAATATAAAGGAATACCTATTTCTGGACAGGAGCAGTTTGGGACAAACAGTGTGTTGTGGAGTGAAGTGTTTATTTGAGGGTCCAAACTTCCCTCCTTAGGTGGTTATTACTTCTTTACATTCGTGAACATCATAAAAAGAATTGATTTTAAAAGTCCAGACGCATATTATTACAGCAATTCATTTGTTGAGGTGAGAGGAAATGAGAAGGAACTTGCTGCACCAATAAATCTATGCCTGAGCACTGCTGAAATCAAACAAAAAGAATTCACGTTGGCTACATAGGGCTATTTTCTACTGACTCTCTCTGGGGACTCAAACAGAATTCATTTGTTTGTTTGTTTCTTATTTTCACTTGTATAGGTAATCTGTCCCCGCCCCTTCAGCTTGTAGTTTGTCTGTGTCCTTGGATCTCAAGTGAGTCTCCAGTAAGGGAGCACGTAGGAGGTCTTGAGTTTTCATCAGTTCTTCTAACACTGTGTCTTTTGATTGGAGCACTCAAAGCCTGTACTTTTATTCTGATATTTGAGAGCTGTGCTCTTACTGCACTTTGAAATATTTTTTGTTCTCATTAATATACAATCACATGCAGAACATTATGTTTTCCAGTCTACACCCTTCACCAAGTCCCCGGCAAAAGCCAGTTACAGTCGCTGTCCGTCAGCGTGTACTAAGATGCTGTAGAATCACTACATGTCTTCTCTGTGTTATGCAGCCGTACAAATGACCTCACAAGTTACACACTATTCATGCTAATCCTAATGCCCCCATTCTTTTACCCCGCCCTTATTACTCCCTTCCCACAAAAACTCCCCAGTCCCTTTCTTTTTGGTATCTGTTAGACCACTCTCAGGTTCTGTGAGTCTGCTGCTGTCTTTTCCTTCAGTTTTTCTTTGTTATCATACTCCACACAAGAGTGAAATCATTTGGTACATGTATTTCTCCTCCTTGAATATTTGACTGAGCATAATAACCTCTAGCTCCATCCACGTTATTGCAAATGATAGGATTTGTTTTCTTCTTATGGCTGCCTACTGCACTTTTTAAACTGGATTTCATTCTTCATTTTTGTTTGTAGTTTCGCTATGTGCTTTCACCATTGCTCTCCTGGTTATGAGCAGTAGCTATGTGTTAATCGATATGTACCTATATCTATCTATCTGTCTGTCTATCTATTTATCAATCAATCAATCAATCATCTTTTTGTCTGCCCATCAGTCCTTGTGTACAGAACAGTTAACCATATGTCCTATATCACTTTCCTACACTATGCTTCCAAAAATTCTGCAAAGTACCTAGGCTGTAGAGAGAGCACAGGGTTCACCGCGACACTTGCAGTTCGAGGCGGCCGCGTGTACCTACAATACCAGGAAATTTTTGTGCCGGGACTTGAACCCGTGTCTCTATCCTCTGTCCTCTTTCATCTCCTTCTAACTTACTGTCTGTATTTAGCCACATTCTTTGACTAAGTGCTCCCTGAAGACCACAAGTATCATTCCTCTGGGCCTGTTGTCACGCGAAAAGTAAACTTGTTCTTTGCTCTCCACCATGTTTGAAGGACATCAGCGTGATCTCCGCTGATAGGATGGAGGGTCAAATAAAAAGGAACACCAATTTCTAGATAATTGAAGTTGGGAGCTAAGAGTGTATTGTGGGGTGACGTGTTTATTTGAGTGTCCAAACTTCCCTCTTTAGGTAGTTATTAGATCTTCACATTCGTGAACATCATAAAACCCACTGATTTCAAAGGCCCGGATGCTTATTATTACAGCAACTCAGTTGTCGAGGTGTATGAAAATGAGAAGTATGTTGCTGCACCACTAAATCAATGGCTTGGAACGGCTGAAACTAAACATAAAGAATTCACGGAGGCCAGATAGGGCTATTTTCTTCTGACTGTATCAGGGGACTCAAACAGAATTCATTTGTTTGATTGTTTGTTTTTCAGTTTCACTCGTGTAGCGTATTTGTCCACACACCTTCGGCTTGTAGTTTGTCTGTGTCCTTGGATCTCAAGTGAGTCTCCTGTAAGTAAGCACGTAGGTGTCTTGAGTTTTCATCCCTTCCTTTAACCCTGTGTCTTTTGTTTGCTGCACTCAGTGCCTGACCTTTTATTCTGATGATTCAGAGCTGTGCACTTATTGCACTTAAAGAATTTTTTTTATCATTAAGCTTAAATCACTTGAAGAACATTATGTTTACTATGCTCCCCCCTTCACCAAGGACCCCTGAAAAACCTCTTCAGTCGCTGTCGATCTGCGTAGTTGGATGTTGTAGACCCCTTCACCATGTCCCTCCCAACAGACCCCGTTACAGTCGCTGACCATCAGTGAGTAGTAAGATGCTATATGATCTCTACTAGCCTTCTCTGTGTTGTACAGCACTCCCCATGCCCCCTCTACCCCAAGCATTATACATGCTAAAACTAATGCCCCCATTCTTTCTCCTCACACTTATCCCTCCCTTCAGACCCACCCTGCCCAGTCATTTTCCCTTTGGTAACTTTTAGTCAACTCTCGGGTTCTGTGAGTCTGCTGCTGTTTTTTTCCTTCAGTTTTTCTTTGTTGTTATACTCCACACATGAGTGAAAACACTTGGTACTTGTCTTTCTCGGCCTGGCCTATTTCTCTGAACATACTACCGTCTAGCTCCATCCAGGTCATTGCAAATGGTAGGATTTGTTTTCTTCTTAAGGCTGCTTACTGCACTTTTTAAACTGGATTTCATTCTTCCTCTTTGTTTGTAGTTTAGCTATGTTATTCACCATTCAACTCCTGGTTATGAACAATAGCTTTGTGTCAATCGATATATATTTGTATCTATCTATCTAATTGTCTGTCTGTCTATCTATGTATGTATGTATGTATGTATGTATGTATGTATGTATCTATCTATCTATCTTCCTATCATCTATCTATGATGTCTGTCATCTATCAATCTCTGTACCTATCTATCTTTCATCTGTCATCTGTGTACCTATCTATCTATGAATCAATCATCTTTTTGTCTCCCCATCTATCCTTCTGTACAGAACAGTTAACAACATAGCCTATGTCTCTTCCCTACATTATGCTTCCAGAAATCTTGCAAGGTAACTAAGCCATAAGGAGAGCACTGTGTTCACCGATACACTTTCAGGTAGAGTCAGCCGCGTGTGCTTACAAAACCGGTAAATGGAGGTGAAAGGACTTGAACCTGTATCTCTGTCCTCTGTCCTCTTATACTTCCTGCTCGCTTGGTGACTTTATTTAGCCACATTCAGTGAGTAAGTGATCCCAGAAGACCACAAGTATCCTTCGTCTGGTCCGGTTGTCGAAAGAAAAGTGTACTTGGTTCTTTGCACACCACCATGTTTGAGGGACATCGGCGTGATCACTGCTGATAGGTGCAGGGACAAATATAAAGGAACACCTATTTCTGGACAGGAGCAGTTGGGAACAAAGAGTGTGTTGTGGAGTGAAGTGTTTATTTGAGGGTCCAAACTTCCCTCCTTAGGTGGTTATTACTTCTTTACATTCGTGAACATCATAAAAAGCAATGATTTTAAAAGCCCAGACGCATATTATTACAGCAATTCATTTGTTGAGGTGAGAGGAAATGAGAAGGAACTTGCTGCACCACTAAATCTATGCCTGAGCACTGCTGAAATCAAACAAAAAGAATTCACGTTGGCTAGATAGGGCTATTTTCTACTGACTCTCTCTGGGGACTCAAACAGAATTCATTTGTTTGTTTGTTTCTTATTTTCACTTGTATAGGTAATCTGTCCCCGCCCCTTCAGCTTGTAGTTTGTCTGTGTCCTTGGATCTCAAGTGAGTCTCCAGTAAGGGAGCACGTAGGAGGTCTTGAGTTTTCATCAGTTCTTCTAACACTGTGTCTTTTGATTGGAGCACTCAAAGCCTGTACTTTTATTCTGATATTTGAGAGCTGTGCTCTTACTGCACTTTGAAATATTTTTTGTTCTCATTAATATACAATCACATGCAGAACATTATGTTTTCCAGTCTACACCCTTCACCAAGTCCCCGGCAAAAGCCAGTTACAGTCGCTGTCCGTCAGCGTGTACTAAGATGCTGTAGAATCACTACATGTCTTCTCTGTGTTATGCAGCCGTACAAATGACCTCACAAGTTACACACTATTCATGCTAATCCTAATGCCCCCATTCTTCTACCCCGCCCTTATTACTCCCTTCCCACAAAAACTCCCCAGTCCCTTTCTTTTTGGTATCTGTTAGACCACTCTCAGGTTCTGTGAGTCTGCTGCTGTCTTTTCCTTCAGTTTTTCTTTGTTATCATGCTCCACACAAGAGTGAAATCATTTGGTACATGTATTTCTCCTCCTTGAATATTTGACTGAGCATAATAACCTCTAGCTCCATCCACGTTATTGCAAATGATAGGATTTGTTTTCTTCTTATGGCTGCCTACTGCACTTTTTAAACTGGATTTCATTCTTCATTTTTGTTTGTAGTTTCGCTATGTGCTTTCACCATTGCTCTCCTGGTTATGAGCAGTAGCTATGTGTTAATCGATATGTACCTATATCTATCTATCTGTCTGTCTATCTATTTATCAATCAATCAATCAATCATCTTTTTGTCTGCCCATCAGTCCTTGTGTACAGAACAGTTAACCATATGTCCTATATCACTTTCCTACACTATGCTTCCAAAAATCCTGCAAAGTACCTAGGCTGTAGAGAGAGCACAGGGTTCACCGAGACACTTGCATGTCGTGTCGGCCGCGTGTACCTACAATACCAGGAAATTTTTGTGCCGGGACTTGAACCCGTGTCTCTATCCTCTGTCCTCTTTCATCTCCTTCTAACTTACTGTCTGTATTTAGCCACATTCTTTGACTAAGTGCTCCCTGAAGACCACAAGTATCATTCCTCTGGGCCTGTTGTCACGAGAAAAGTAAACTTGTTCTTTGCTCACCACCATGTTTGAAGGACATCAGCGTGATCTCCGCTGATAGGATGGAGGGTCAAATTAAAAGGAACACCAATTTCTAGATAATTGAAGTTGGGAGCTAAGAGTGTATTGTGGGGTGACGTGTTTATTTGAGTGTCCAAACTTCCCTCTTTAGGTAGTTATTAGATCTTCACATTCGTGAACATCATAAAACCCACTGATTTCAAAGGCCCGGATGCTTATTATTACAGCAACTCAGTTGTCGAGGTGTATGAAAATGAGAAGTATGTTGCTGCACCACTAAATCAATGGCTTGGAACGGCTGAAACTAAACATAAAGAATTCACGGAGGCCAGATAGGGCTATTTTCTTCTGACTGTATCAGGGGACTCAAACAGAATTCATTTGTTTGATTGTTTGTTTTTCAGTTTCACTCGTGTAGCGTATTTGTCCACACACCTTCGGCTTGTAGATTGTCTGTGTCCTTGGATCTCAAATGAGTCTCCTGTAAGTAAGCACGTAGGTGTCTTGAGTTTTCATCCCTTCTTTTAACCCTGTGTCTTTTGTTTGCTGCACTCAGTGCCTGACCTTTTATTCTGATGATTCAGAGCTGTGCACTTATTGCACTTAAAGAATTTTTTTTATCATTAAGCTTAAATCACTTGAAGAACATTATGTTTACTATGCTCCCCCCTTCACCAAGGACCCCTGAAAAACCTCTTCAGTCGCTGTCGATCTGCGTAGTTGGATGTTGTAGACCCCTTCACCATGTCCCTCCCAACAGACCCCGTTACAGTCGCTGACCATCAGTGAGTAGTAAGATGCTATATGATCTCTACTAGCCTTCTCTGTATTGTACAGCACTCCCCATTCCCCCTCGACCCCAAGCATTATACATGCTAAAACTAATGCCCCCATTCTTTCTCCTCACACTTAAACCTCCCTTCAGACCCACCCTGCCCAGTCCTTTTCCCTTTGGTAACTTTTAGTCAACTCTCGGGATCTGTGAGTCTGCTGCTGTTTTTTTCCTTCAGTTTTTCTTTGTTGTTATACTCCACACATGAGTGAAAACACTTGGTACTTGTCTTTCTCGGCCTGGCCTATTTCTCTGAACATACTACCGTCTAGCTCCATCCAGGTCATGGCAAATGGTAGGTTTTGTTTTCTTCTTAAGGCTGCTTACTGCACTTTTTAAACTGGATTTCATTCTTCCTCTTTGTTTGTAGTTTAGCTATGTTATTCACCGTTCAACTCCTGGTTTTGAACAATAGCTTTGTGTCAATCGATATGTATTTGTATCTATCTATCTAATTGTCTGTCTGTCTATCTATGTATCTATGTATGTATGTATGTATGTATGTATGTATGTATGTATCTATCTATCTATCTATCTATCTTCCTATCATCTATCTATGATGTCTGTCATCTATCAATCTCTGTACCTAACTATCTATCTTTCATCTGTCATCTGTGTACCTATCTATCTATGAATCAATCATCTTTTTGTCTGCCCATCTATCCTTCTGTACAGAAGAGTTAACAACATAGCCTATGTCTCTTCCCTACATTATGCTTCCAGAAATCTTGCAAGGTAACTAAGCCATAAGGAGAGCACTGTGTTCACCGATACACTTTCAGGTAGAGTCAGCCGCGTGTGCTTACAAAAGCAGTAAATGGAGGTGAAAGGACTTGAACCTGTATCTCTGTCCTCTGTCCTCTTACACTTCCTGCTCGCTTGGTGACTTTATTTAACCACATTCAGTGAGTAAGTGATCCCAGAAGACCACAAGTATCCTTCGTCTGGTCCGGTTGTCGAAAGAAAAGTGTACTTGGCCCTTTGCACACCACCATGTTTGAGGGACATCGGCGTGATCACTGCTGATAGGTGCAGGGACAAATATAAAGGAACACCTATTTCTGGACAGGAGCAGTTGGGAACAAAGAGTGTGTTGTGGAGTGAAGTGTTTATTTGAGGGTCCAAACTTCCCTCCTTAGGTGGTTATTACTTCTTTACATTCGTGAACATCATAAAAAGCAATGATTTTAAAAGCCCAGACGCATATTATTACAGCAATTCATTTGTTGAGGTGAGAGAAATGAGAAGGAACTTGCTGCACCACTAAATCTATGCCTGAGCACTGCTGAAATCAAACAAAAAGAATTCACGTTGGCTAGATAGGGCTATTTTCTACTGACTCTCTCTGGGGACTCAAACAGAATTCATTTGTTTGTTTGTTTCTTATTTTCACTTGTATAGGTAATCTGTCCCCGCCCCTTCAGCTTGTAGTTTGTCTGTGTCCTTGGATCTCAAGTGAGTCTCCAGTAAGGGAGCACGTAGGAGGTCTTGAGTTTTCATCAGTTCTTCTAACACTGTGTCTTTTGATTGGAGCACTCAAAGCCTGTACTTTTATTCTGATATTTGAGAGCTGTGCTCTTACTGCACTTTGAAATATTTTTTGTTCTCATTAATATACAATCACATGCAGAACATTATGTTTTCCAGTCTACACCCTTCACCAAGTCCCCGGCAAAAGCCAGTTACAGTCGCTGTCCGTCAGCGTGTACTAAGATGCTGTAGAATCACTACATGTCTTCTCTGTGTTATGCAGCCGTACAAATGACCTCACAAGTTACACACTATTCATGCTAATCCTAATGCCCCCATTCTTTTACCCCGCCCTTATTACTCCCTTCCCACAAAAACTCCCCAGTCCCTTTCTTTTTGGTATCTGTTAGACCACTCTCAGGTTCTGTGAGTCTGCTGCTGTCTTTTCCTTCAGTTTTTCTTTGTTATCATACTCCACACATGAGTGAAATCATTTGGTACATGTATTTCTCCGCCTGGCCTATTTGACTGAGCCTAATACCCTCGAGCTCCATCCACGTTATTGCAAATGATAGGATTTGTTTTCTTCTTATGGCTGCTTACTGCACTTTTTAAACTGGATTTCATTCTTCTTTTTGTTTGTCATTTTGCAATGTGCTTTCACCATTGCTCTCCTTGTTATGAGCAGTAGCTTTGTGCTAATCGATATGTACCTATATCTATCTATCTGTCTGTCTATCTATTTATCAATCAATCAATCAATCATCTTTTTGTCTGCCCATCAGTCCTTGTGTACAGAACAGCTAACCATATGTCCTATATCACTTTCCTACACTATGCTTCCAAAAATCCTGCAAAGTACCTAGGCTGTAGAGAGAGCACAGGGTTCACCGAGACACTTACAGGTCGAGTCGGCCGCGTGTACCTACAGTACCAGGAAATTTTTGTGCCGGGACTTGAACCCGTGTCTCTATCCTCTGTCCTCTTTCATCTCCTTCTAACTTACTGTCTGTATTTAGCCACATTCTTTGACTAAGTGCTCCCTGAAGACCACAAGTATCATTCCTCTGGGCCGTTGTCACGAGAAAAGTAAACTTGTTCTTTGCTCACCACCATGTTTGAAGGACATCAGCGTGATCTCCGCCGATAGGACGGAGGGTCAAATAAAAAGGAACACCAATTTCTAGATAATTGAAGTTGGGAGCTAAGAGTGTACTGTGGGGTGACGTGTTTATTTGAGTGTCCAAACTTCCCTCTTTAGGTAGTTATTAGATCTTCACATTCGTGAACATCATAAAACCCACTGATTTCAAAGGCCCGGATGCTTATTATTACAGCAACTCAGTTGTCGAAGTGAATGAAAATGAGAAGTATGTTGCTGCACCACTAAATCAATGGCTTGGAACGGCTGAAACTAAACATAAAGAATTCACGGAGGCCAGATAGGGCTATTTTCTTCTGACTGTATCAGGGGACTCAAACAGAATTCATTTGTTTGATTGTTTGTTTTTCAGTTTCACTCGTGTAGCGTATTTGTCCACACACCTTCGGCTTGTAGTTTGTCTGTGTCCTTGGATCTCAAGTGAGTCTCCTGTAAGTAAGCACGTAGGTGTCTTGAGTTTTCATCCCTTCCTTTAACCCTGTGTCTTTTGTTTGCTGCACTCAGTGCCTGACCTTTTATTCTGATGATTCAGAGCTGTGCACTTATTGCACTTAAAGAATTTTTTTTATCATTAAGCTTAAATCACTTGAAGAACATTATGTTTACTATGCTCCCCCCTTCACCAAGTACCCCTGAAAAACCTCTTCAGTCGCTGTCGATCTGCGTAGTTGGATGCTGTAGACCCCTTCACCATGTCCCTCCCAACAGACCCCGTTACAGTCGCTGACCATCAGTGAGTAGTAAGACGCTATATGATCTCTACTAGCCTTCTCTGTGTTGTACAGCACTCCCCATGACCCCTCGACCCCAAGCATTATACATGCTAAAACTAATGCCCCCATTCTTTCTCCTCACACTTATCCCTCCCTTCAGACCCACCCTGCCCAGTCCTTTTCCCTTTGGTAACTTTTAGTCAACTCCCGGGTTCTGTGAGTCTGCTGCTGTTTTTTTCCTTCAGTTTTTCTTTGTTGTTATACTCCACACATGAGTGAAAACACTTGGTACTTGTCTTTCTCGGCCTGGCCTATTTCTCTGAACATACTACCGTCTAGCTCCATCCAGGTCATGGCAAATGGTAGGTTTTGTTTTCTTCTTAAGGCTGCTTACTGCACTTTTTAAACTGGATTTCATTCTTCCTCTTTGTTTGTAGTTTAGCTATGTTATTCACCGTTCAACTCCTGGTTATGAACAATATCTTTGTGTCAATCGATATGTATTTGTATCTATCTATCTAATTGTCTGTCTGTCTATCTATGTATCTATGTATGTATGTATGTATGTATGTATCTATCTATCTATCTTCCCATCATCTATCTATGATCTCTGTCATCTATCAATCTCTGTACCTATCTATCTATCTTTCATCTGTCATCTGTGTACCTATCTATCTATGAATCAATCATCTTTTTGTCTGCCCATCTATCCTTCTGTACAGAAGAGTTAACAACATAGCCTATGTCTCTTCCCTACATTATGCTTCCAGAAATCTTGCAAGGTAACTAAGCCATAAGGAGAGCACTGTGTTCACCGATACACTTTCAGGTAGAGTGAGCCGCGTGTGCTTACAAAAGCTGTAAATGGAGGTGAAAGGTCTTGAACCTGTATCTCTGTCCTTTGTCCTCTTACACTTCCTGCTCGCTTGGTGACTTTATTTAGCCACATTCAGTGAGTAAGTGATCCCAGAAGACCACAAGTATCCTTCGTCTGGTCCGGTTGTCGAAAGAAAAGTGTACTTGGTTCTTTGCACACCACCATGTTTGAGGGACATCGGCGTGATCACTGCTGATAGGTGCAGGGACAAATATAAAGGAACACCTATTTCTGGACAGGAGCAGTTGGGAACAAAGAGTGTGTTGTGGAGTGAAGTGTTTATTTGAGGGTCCAAACTTCCCTCCTTAGGTGGTTATTACTTCTTTACATTCGTGAACATCATAAAAAGCAATGATTTTAAAAGCCCAGACGCATATTATTACAGCAATTCATTTGTTGAGGTGAGAGGAAATGAGAAGGAACTTGCTGCACCACTAAATCTATGCCTGAGCACTGCTGAAATCAAACAAAAAGAATTCACGTTGGCTAGATAGGGCTATTTTCTACTGACTCTCTCTGGGGACTCAAACAGAATTCATTTGTTTGTTTGTTTCTTATTTTCACTTGTATAGGTAATCTGTCCCCGCCCCTTCAGCTTGTAGTTTGTCTGTGTCCTTGGATCTCAAGTGAGTCTCCAGTAAGGGAGCACGTAGGAGGTCTTGAGTTTTCATCAGTTCTTCTAACACTGTGTCTTTTGATTGGAGCACTCAAAGCCTGTACTTTTATTCTGATATTTGAGAGCTGTGCTCTTACTGCACTTTGAAATATTTTTTGTTCTCATTAATATACAATCACATGCAGAACATTATGTTTTCCAGTCTACACCCTTCACCAAGTCCCCGGCAAAAGCCAGTTACAGTCGCTGTCCGTCAGCGTGTACTAAGATGCTGTAGAATCACTACATGTCTTCTCTGTGTTATGCAGCCGTACAAATGACCTCACAAGTTACACACTATTCATGCTAATCCTAATGCCCCCATTCTTCTACCCCGCCCTTATTACTCCCTTCCCACAAAAACTCCCCAGTCCCTTTCTTTTTGGTATCTGTTAGACCACTCTCAGGTTCTGTGAGTCTGCTGCTGTCTTTTCCTTCAGTTTTTCTTTGTTATCATGCTCCACACAAGAGTGAAATCATTTGGTACATGTATTTCTCCTCCTTGAATATTTGACTGAGCATAATAACCTCTAGCTCCATCCACGTTATTGCAAATGATAGGATTTGTTTTCTTCTTATGGCTGCCTACTGCACTTTTTAAACTGGATTTCATTCTTCATTTTTGTTTGTAGTTTCGCTATGTGCTTTCACCATTGCTCTCCTGGTTATGAGCAGTAGCTATGTGTTAATCGATATGTACCTATATCTATCTATCTGTCTGTCTATCTATTTATCAATCAATCAATCAATCATCTTTTTGTCTGCCCATCAGTCCTTGTGTACAGAACAGTTAACCATATGTCCTATATCACTTTCCTACACTATGCTTCCAAAAATCCTGCAAAGTACCTAGGCTGTAGAGAGAGCACAGGGTTCACCGAGACACTTGCATGTCGTGTCGGCCGCGTGTACCTACAATACCAGGAAATTTTTGTGCCGGGACTTGAACCCGTGTCTCTATCCTCTGTCCTCTTTCATCTCCTTCTAACTTACTGTCTGTATTTAGCCACATTCTTTGACTAAGTGCTCCCTGAAGACCACAAGTATCATTCCTCTGGGCCTGTTGTCACGAGAAAAGTAAACTTGTTCTTTGCTCACCACCATGTTTGAAGGACATCAGCGTGATCTCCGCTGATAGGATGGAGGGTCAAATTAAAAGGAACACCAATTTCTAGATAATTGAAGTTGGGAGCTAAGAGTGTATTGTGGGGTGACGTGTTTAATTGAGTGTCCAAACTTCCCTCTTTAGGTAGTTATTAGATCTTCACATTCGTGAACATCATAAAACCCACTGATTTCAAAGGCCCGGATGCTTATTATTACAGCAACTCAGTTGTCGAGGTGTATGAAAATGAGAAGTATGTTGCTGCACCACTAAATCAATGGCTTGGAACGGCTGAAACTAAACATAAAGAATTCACGGAGGCCAGATAGGGCTATTTTCTTCTGACTGTATCAGGGGACTCAAACAGAATTCATTTGTTTGATTGTTTGTTTTTCAGTTTCACTCGTGTAGCGTATTTGTCCACACACCTTCGGCTTGTAGATTGTCTGTGTCCTTGGATCTCAAATGAGTCTCCTGTAAGTAAGCACGTAGGTGTCTTGAGTTTTCATCCCTTCTTTTAACCCTGTGTCTTTTGTTTGCTGCACTCAGTGCCTGACCTTTTATTCTGATGATTCAGAGCTGTGCACTTATTGCACTTAAAGAATTTTTTTTATCATTAAGCTTAAATCACTTGAAGAACATTATGTTTACTATGCTCCCCCCTTCACCAAGGACCCCTGAAAAACCTCTTCAGTCGCTGTCGATCTGCGTAGTTGGATGTTGTAGACCCCTTCACCATGTCCCTCCCAACAGACCCCGTTACAGTCGCTGACCATCAGTGAGTAGTAAGATGCTATATGATCTCTACTAGCCTTCTCTGTATTGTACAGCACTCCCCATTCCCCCTCGACCCCAAGCATTATACATGCTAAAACTAATGCCCCCATTCTTTCTCCTCACACTTATCCCTCCCTTCAGACCCACCCTGCCCAGTCCTTTTCCCTTTGGTAACTTTTAGTCAACTCTCGGGATCTGTGAGTCTGCTGCTGTTTTTTTCCTTCAGTTTTTCTTTGTTGTTATACTCCACACATGAGTGAAAACACTTGGTACTTGTCTTTCTCGGCCTGGCCTATTTCTCTGAACATACTACCGTCTAGCTCCATCCAGGTCATGGCAAATGGTAGGTTTTGTTTTCTTCTTAAGGCTGCTTACTGCACTTTTTAAACTGGATTTCATTCTTCCTCTTTGTTTGTAGTTTAGCTATGTTATTCACCGTTCAACTCCTGGTTATGAACAATAGCTTTGTGTCAATCGATATGTATTTGTATCTATCTATCTAATTGTCTGTCTGTCTATCTATGTATCTATGTATGTATGTATGTATGTATGTATGTATGTATGTATCTATCTATCTATCTTCCTATCATCTATCTATGATGTCTGTCATCTATCAATCTCTGTACCTAACTATCTATCTTTCATCTGTCATCTGTGTACCTATCTATCTATGAATCAATCATCTTTTTGTCTGCCCATCTATCCTTCTGTACAGAAGAGTTAACAACATAGCCTATGTCTCTTCCCTACATTATGCTTCCAGAAATCTTGCAAGGTAACTAAGCCATAAGGAGAGCACTGTGTTCACCGATACACTTTCAGGTAGAGTCAGCCGCGTGTGCTTACAAAAGCAGTAAATGGAGGTGAAAGGACTTGAACCTGTATCTCTGTCCTCTGTCCTCTTACACTTCCTGCTCGCTTGGTGACTTTATTTAACCACATTCAGTGAGTAAGTGATCCCAGAAGACCACAAGTATCCTTCGTCTGGTCCGGTTGTCGAAAGAAAAGTGTACTTGGCCCTTTGCACACCACCATGTTTGAGGGACATCGGCGTGATCACTGCTGATAGGTGCAGGGACAAATATAAAGGAACACCTATTTCTGGACAGGAGCAGTTGGGAACAAAGAGTGTGTTGTGGAGTGAAGTGTTTATTTGAGGGTCCAAACTTCCCTCCTTAGGTGGTTATTACTTCTTTACATTCGTGAACATCATAAAAAGCAATGATTTTAAAAGCCCAGACGCATATTATTACAGCAATTCATTTGTTGAGGTGAGAGAAATGAGAAGGAACTTGCTGCACCACTAAATCTATGCCTGAGCACTGCTGAAATCAAACAAAAAGAATTCACGTTGGCTAGATAGGGCTATTTTCTACTGACTCTCTCTGGGGACTCAAACAGAATTCATTTGTTTGTTGTTTCTTATTTTCACTTGTATAGGTAATCTGTCCCCGCCCCTTCAGCTTGTAGTTTGTCTGTGTCCTTGGATCTCAAGTGAGTCTCCAGTAAGGGAGCACGTAGGAGGTCTTGAGTTTTCATCAGTTCTTCTAACACTGTGTCTTTTGATTGGAGCACTCAAAGCCTGTACTTTTATTCTGATATTTGAGAGCTGTGCTCTTACTGCACTTTGAAATATTTTTTGTTCTCATTAATATATAATCACATGCAGAACATTATGTTTTCCAGTCTACACACTTCACCAAGTCCCCGGCAAAAGCCAGTTACAGTCGCTGTCCGTCAGCGTGTACTAAGATGCTGTAGAATCACTACATGTCTTCTCTGTGTTATGCAGCCGTACAAATGACCTCACAAGTTACACACTATTCATGCTAATCCTAATGCCCCCATTCTTTTACCCCGCCCTTATTACTCCCTTCCCACAAAAACTCCCCAGTCCCTTTCTTTTTGGTATCTGTTAGACCACTCTCAGGTTCTGTGAGTCTGCTGCTGTCTTTTCCTTCAGTTTTTCTTTGTTATCATATTCCACACATGAGTGAAATCATTTGGTACATGTATTTCTCCGCCTGGCCTATTTGACTGAGCCTAATACCCTCGAGCTCCATCCACGTTATTGCAAATGATAGGATTTGTTTTCTTCTTATGGCTGCTTACTGCACTTTTTAAACTGGATTTCATTCTTCTTTTTGTTTGTCATTTTGCAATGTGCTTTCACCATTGCTCTCCTTGTTATGAGCAGTAGCTTTGTGCTAATCGATATGTACCTATATCTATCTATCTGTCTGTCTATCTATTTATCAATCAATCAATCAATCATCTTTTTGTCTGCCCATCAGTCCTTGTGTACAGAACAGCTAACCATATGTCCTATATCACTTTCCTACACTATGCTTCCAAAAATCCTGCAAAGTACCTAGGCTGTAGAGAGAGCACAGGGTTCACCGAGACACTTACAGGTCGAGTCGGCCGCGTGTACCTACAGTACCAGGAAATTTTTGTGCCGGGACTTGAACCCGTGTCTCTATCCTCTGTCCTCTTTCATCTCCTTCTAACTTACTGTCTGTATTTAGCCACATTCTTTGACTAAGTGCTCCCTGAAGACCACAAGTATCATTCCTCTGGGCCGTTGTCACGAGAAAAGTAAACTTGTTCTTTGCTCACCACCATGTTTGAAGGACATCAGCGTGATCTCCGCCGATAGGATGGAGGGTCAAATAAAAAGGAACACCAATTTCTAGATAATTGAAGTTGGGAGCTAAGAGTGTACTGTGGGGTGACGTGTTTATTTGAGTGTCCAAACTTCCCTCTTTAGGTAGTTATTAGATCTTCACATTCGTGAACATCATAAAACCCACTGATTTCAAAGGCCCGGATGCTTATTATTACAGCAACTCAGTTGTCGAAGTGAATGAAAATGAGAAGTATGTTGCTGCACCACTAAATCAATGGCTTAGAACGGCTGAAACTAAACATAAAGAATTCACGGAGGCCAGATAGGGCTATTTTCTTCTGACTGTATCAGGGGACTCAAACAGAATTCATTTGTTTGATTGTTTGTTTTTCAGTTTCACTCGTGTAGCGTATTTGTCCACACACCTTCGGCTTGTAGTTTGTCTGTGTCCTTGGATCTCAAGTGAGTCTCCTGTAAGTAAGCACGTAGGTGTCTTGAGTTTTCATCCCTTCCTTTAACCCTGTGTCTTTTGTTTGCTGCACTCAGTGCCTGACCTTTTATTCTGATGATTCAGAGCTGTGCACTTATTGCACTTAAAGAATTTTTTTTATCATTAAGCTTAAATCACTTGAAGAACATTATGTTTACTATGCTCCCCCCTTCACCAAGTACCCCTGAAAAACCTCTTCAGTCGCTGTCGATCTGCGTAGTTGGATGCTGTAGACCCCTTCACCATGTCCCTCCCAACAGACCCCGTTACAGTCGCTGACCATCAGTGAGTAGTAAGACGCTATATGATCTCTACTAGCCTTCTCTGTGTTGTACAGCACTCCCCATGACCCCTCGACCCCAAGCATTATACATGCTAAAACTAATGCCCCCATTCTTTCTCCTCACACTTATCCCTCCCTTCAGACACACCCTGCCCAGTCCTTTTCCCTTTGGTAACTTTTAGTCAACTCCCGGGTTCTGTGAGTCTGCTGCTGTTTTTTTCCTTCAGTTTTTCTTTGTTGTTATACTCCACACATGAGTGAAAACACTTGGTACTTGTCTTTCTCGGCCTGGCCTATTTCTCTGAACATACTACCGTCTAGCTCCATCCAGGTCATGGCAAATGGTAGGTTTTGTTTTCTTCTTAAGGCTGCTTACTGCACTTTTTAAACTGGATTTCATTCTTCCTCTTTGTTTGTAGTTTAGCTATGTTATTCACCGTTCAACTCCTGGTTATGAACAATATCTTTGTGTCAATCGATATGTATTTGTATCTATCTATCTAATTGTCTGTCTGTCTATCTATGTATCTATGTATGTATGTATGTATGTATGTATCTATCTATCTATCTTCCCATCATCTATCTATGATCTCTGTCATCTATCAATCTCTGTACCTATCTATCTATCTTTCATCTGTCATCTGTGTACCTATCTATCTATGAATCAATCATCTTTTTGTCTGCCCATCTATCCTTCTGTACAGAAGAGTTAACAACATAGCCTATGTCTCTTCCCTACATTATGCTTCCAGAAATCTTGCAAGGTAACTAAGCCATAAGGAGAGCACTGTGTTCACCGATACACTTTCAGGTAGAGTGAGCCGCGTGTGCTTACAAAAGCAGTAAATGGAGGTGAAAGGTCTTGAACCTGTATCTCTGTTCTTTGTCCTCTTACACTTCCTGCTCGCTTGGTGACTTTATTTAGCCACATTCAGTGAGTAAGTGATCCCAGAACACCACAAGTATCCTTCGTCTGGTCCGGTTGTCGAAAGAAAAGTGTACTTGGTTCTTTGCACACCACCATGTTTGAGGGACATCGGCGTGATCACTGCTGATAGGTGCAGGGACAAATATAAAGGAACACCTATTTCTGGACAGGAGCAGTTGGGAACAAAGAGTGTGTTGTGGAGTGAAGTGTTTATTTGAGGGTCCAAACTTCCCTCCTTAGGTGGTTATTACTTCTTTACATTCGTGAACATCATAAAAAGCAATGATTTTAAAAGCCCAGACGCATATTATTACAGCAATTCATTTGTTGAGGTGAGAGGAAATGAGAAGGAACTTGCTGCACCACTAAATCTATGCCTGAGCACTGCTGAAATCAAACAAAAAGAATTCACGTTGGCTAGATAGGGCTATTTTCTACTGACTCTCTCTGGGGACTCAAACAGAATTCATTTGTTTGTTTGTTTCTTATTTTCACTTGTATAGGTAATCTGTCCCCGCCCCTTCAGCTTGTAGTTTGTCTGTGTCCTTGGATCTCAAGTGAGTCTCCAGTAAGGGAGCACGTAGGAGGTCTTGAGTTTTCATCAGTTCTTCTAACACTGTGTCTTTTGATTGGAGCACTCAAAGCCTGTACTTTTATTCTGATATTTGAGAGCTGTGCTCTTACTGCACTTTGAAATATTTTTTGTTCTCATTAATATACAATCACATGCAGAACATTATGTTTTCCAGTCTACACCCTTCACCAAGTCCCCGGCAAAAGCCAGTTACAGTCGCTGTCCGTCAGCGTGTACTAAGATGCTGTAGAATCACTACATGTCTTCTCTGTGTTATGCAGCCGTACAAATGACCTCACAAGTTACACACTATTCATGCTAATCCTAATGCCCCCATTCTTCTACCCCGCCCTTATTACTCCCTTCCCACAAAAACTCCCCAGTCCCTTTCTTTTTGGTATCTGTTAGACCACTCTCAGGTTCTGTGAGTCTGCTGCTGTCTTTTCCTTCAGTTTTTCTTTGTTATCATGCTCCACACAAAAGTGAAATCATTTGGTACATGTATTTCTCCTCCTTGAATATTTGACTGAGCATAATAACCTCTAGCTCCATCCACGTTATTGCAAATGATAGGATTTGTTTTCTTCTTATGGCTGCCTACTGCACTTTTTAAACTGGATTTCATTCTTCATTTTTGTTTGTAGTTTCGCTATGTGCTTTCACCATTGCTCTCCTGGTTATGAGCAGTAGCTATGTGTTAATCGATATGTACCTATATCTATCTATCTGTCTGTCTATCTATTTATCAATCAATCAATCAATCATCTTTTTGTCTGCCCATCAGTCCTTGTGTACAGAACAGTTAACCATATGTCCTATATCACTTTCCTACACTATGCTTCCAAAAATCCTGCAAAGTACCTAGGCTGTAGAGAGAGCACAGGGTTCACCGAGACACTTGCATGTCGTGTCGGCCGCGTGTACCTACAATACCAGGAAATTTTTGTGCCGGGACTTGAACCCGTGTCTCTATCCTCTGTCCTCTTTCATCTCCTTCTAACTTACTGTCTGTATTTAGCCACATTCTTTGACTAAGTGCTCCCTGAAGACCACAAGTATCATTCCTCTGGGCCTGTTGTCACGAGAAAAGTAAACTTGTTCTTTGCTCACCACCATGTTTGAAGGACATCAGCGTGATCTCCGCTGATAGGATGGAGGGTCAAATTAAAAGGAACACCAATTTCTAGATAATTGAAGTTGGGAGCTAAGAGTGTATTGTGGGGTGACGTGTTTAATTGAGTGTCCAAACTTCCCTCTTTAGGTAGTTATTAGATCTTCACATTCGTGAACATCATAAAACCCACTGATTTCAAAGGCCCGGATGCTTATTATTACAGCAACTCAGTTGTCGAGGTGTATGAAAATGAGAAGTATGTTGCTGCACCACTAAATCAATGGCTTGGAACGGCTGAAACTAAACATAAAGAATTCACGGAGGCCAGATAGGGCTATTTTCTTCTGACTGTATCAGGGGACTCAAACAGAATTCATTTGTTTGATTGTTTGTTTTTCAGTTTCACTCGTGTAGCGTATTTGTCCACACACCTTCGGCTTGTAGATTGTCTGTGTCCTTGGATCTCAAATGAGTCTCCTGTAAGTAAGCACGTAGGTGTCTTGAGTTTTCATCCCTTCTTTTAACCCTGTGTCTTTTGTTTGCTGCACTCAGTGCCTGACCTTTTATTCTGATGATTCAGAGCTGTGCACTTATTGCACTTAAAGAATTTTTTTTATCATTAAGCTTAAATCACTTGAAGAACATTATGTTTACTATGCTCCCCCCTTCACCAAGGACCCCTGAAAAACCTCTTCAGTCGCTGTCGATCTGCGTAGTTGGATGTTGTAGACCCCTTCACCATGTCCCTCCCAACAGACCCCGTTACAGTCGCTGACCATCAGTGAGTAGAAAGATGCTATATGATCTCTACTAGCCTTCTCTGTATTGTACAGCACTCCCCATTCCCCCTCGACCCCAAGCATTATACATGCTAAAACTAATGCCCCCATTCTTTCTCCTCACACTTATCCCTCCCTTCAGACCCACCCTGCCCAGTCCTTTTCCCTTTGGTAACTTTTAGTCAACTCTCGGGATCTGTGAGTCTGCTGCTGTTTTTTTCCTTCAGTTTTTCTTTGTTGTTATACTCCACACATGAGTGAAAACACTTGGTACTTGTCTTTCTCGGCCTGGCCTATTTCTCTGAACATACTACCGTCTAGCTCCATCCAGGTCATGGCAAATGGTAGGTTTTGTTTTCTTCTTAAGGCTGCTTACTGCACTTTTTAAACTGGATTTCATTCTTCCTCTTTGTTTGTAGTTTAGCTATGTTATTCACCGTTCAACTCCTGGTTATGAACAATAGCTTTGTGTCAATCGATATGTATTTGTATCTATCTATCTAATTGTCTGTCTGTCTATCTATGTATCTATGTATGTATGTATGTATGTATGTATGTATGTATGTATCTATCTATCTATCTATCTATCTATCTTCCTATCATCTATCTATGATGTCTGTCATCTATCAATCTCTGTACCTAACTATCTATCTTTCATCTGTCATCTGTGTACCTATCTATCTATGAATCAATCATCTTTTTGTCTGCCAATCTATCCTTCTGTACAGAAGAGTTAACAACATAGCCTATGTCTCTTCCCTACATTATGCTTCCAGAAATCTTGCAAGGTAACTAAGCCATAAGGAGAGCACTGTGTTCACCGATACACTTTCAGGTAGAGTGAGCCGCGTGTGCTTACAAAAGCAGTAAATGGAGGTGAAAGGACTTGAACCTGTATCTCTGTCCTCTGTCTTCTTACACTTCCTGATCGCTTGGTGACTTTATTTAACCACATTCAGTGAGTAAGTGATCCCAGAAGACCACAAGTATCCTTCGTCTGGTCCGGTTGTCGAAAGAAAAGTGTACTTGGCCCTTTGCACACCACCATGTTTGAGGGACATCGGCGTGATCACTGCTGATAGGTGCAGGGACAAATATAAAGGAACACCTATTTCTGGACAGGAGCAGTTGGGAACAAAGAGTGTGTTGTGGAGTGAAGTGTTTATTTGAGGGTCCAAACTTCCCTCCTTAGGTGGTTATTACTTCTTTACATTCGTGAACATCATAAAAAGCAATGATTTTAAAAGCCCAGACGCATATTATTACAGCAATTCATTTGTTGAGGTGAGAGAAATGAGAAGGAACTTGCTGCACCACTAAATCTATGCCTGAGCACTGCTGAAATCAAACAAAAAGAATTCACGTTGGCTAGATAGGGCTATTTTCTACTGACTCTCTCTGGGGACTCAAACAGAATTCATTTGTTTGTTTGTTTCTTATTTTCACTTGTATAGGTAATCTGTCCCCGCCCCTTCAGCTTGTAGTTTGTCTGTGTCCTTGGATCTCAAGTGAGTCTCCAGTAAGGGAGCACGTAGGAGGTCTTGAGTTTTCATCAGTTCTTCTAACACTGTGTCTTTTGATTGGAGCACTCAAAGCCTGTACTTTTATTCTGATATTTGAGAGCTGTGCTCTTACTGCACTTTGAAATATTTTTTGTTCTCATTAATATACAATCACATGCAGAACATTATGTTTTCCAGTCTACACCCTTCAACAAGTCCCCGGCAAAAGCCAGTTACAGTCGCTGTCCGTCAGCGTGTACTAAGATGCTGTAGAATCACTACATGTCTTCTCTGTGTTATGCAGCCGTACAAATGACCTCACAAGTTACACACTATTCATGCTAATCCTAATGCCCCCATTCTTTTACCCCGCCCTTATTACTCCCTTCCCACAAAAACTCCCCAGTCCCTTTCTTTTTGGTATCTGTTAGACCACTCTCAGGTTCTGTGAGTATGCTGCTGTCTTTTCCTTCAGTTTTTCTTTGTTATCATACTCCACACATGAGTGAAATCATTTGGTACATGTATTTCTCCGCCTGGCCTATTTGACTGAGCCTAATACCCTCGAGCTCCATCCACGTTATTGCAAATGATAGGATTTGTTTTCTTCTTATGGCTGCTTACTGCACTTTTTAAACTGGATTTCATTCTTCTTTTTGTTTGTCATTTTGCAATGTGCTTTCACCATTGCTCTCCTTGTTATGAGCAGTAGCTTTGTGCTAATCGATATGTACCTATATCTATCTATCTGTCTGTCTATCTATTTATCAATCAATCAATCAATCATCTTTTTGTCTGCCCATCAGTCCTTGTGTACAGAACAGCTAACCATATGTCCTATATCACTTTCCTACACTATGCTTCCAAAAATCCTGCAAAGTACCTAGGCTGTAGAGAGAGCACAGGGTTCACCGAGACACTTAGAGGTCGAGTCGGCCGCGTGTACCTACAGTACCAGGAAATTTTTGTGCCGGGACTTGAACCCGTGTCTCTATCCTCTGTCCTCTTTCATCTCCTTCTAACTTACTGTCTGTATTTAGCCACATTCTTTGACTAAGTGCTCCCTGAAGACCACAAGTATCATTCCTCTCGGCCGTTGTCACGAGAAAAGTAAACTTGTTCTTTGCTCACCACCATGTTTGAAGGACATCAGCGTGATCTCCGCCGATAGGACGGAGGGTCAAATAAAAAGGAACACCAATTTCTAGATAATTGAAGTTGGGAGCTAAGAGTGTACTGTGGGGTGACGTGTTTATTTGAGTGTCCAAACTTCCCTCTTTAGGTAGTTATTAGATCTTCACATTCGTGAACATCATAAAACCCACTGATTTCAAAGGCCCGGATGCTTATTATTACAGCAACTCAGTTGTCGAAGTGAATGAAAATGAGAAGTATGTTGCTGCACCACTAAATCAATGGCTTAGAACGGCTGAAACTAAACATAAAGAATTCACGGAGGCCAGATAGGGCTATTTTCTTCTGACTGTATCAGGGGACTCAAACAGAATTCATTTGTTTGATTGTTTGTTTTTCAGTTTCACTCGTGTAGCGTATTTGTCCACACACCTTCGGCTTGTAGTTTGTCTGTGTCCTTGGATCTCAAGTGAGTCTCCTGTAAGTAAGCACGTAGGTGTCTTGGGTTTTCATCCCTTCCTTTAACCCTGTGTCTTTTGTTTGCTGCACTCAGTGCCTGACCTTTTATTCTGATGATTCAGAGCTGTGCACTTATTGCACTTAAAGAATTTTTTTTATCATTAAGCTTAAATCACTTGAAGAACATTATGTTTACTATGCTCCCCCCTTCACCAAGTACCCCTGAAAAACCTCTTCAGTCGCTGTCGATCTGCGTAGTTGGATGCTGTAGACCCCTTCACCATGTCCCTCCCAACAGACCCCGTTACAGTCGCTGACCATCAGTGAGTAGTAAGACGCTATATGATCTCTACTAGCCTTCTCTGTGTTGTACAGCACTCCCCATGACCCCTCGACCCCAAGCATTATACATGCTAAAACTAATGCCCCCATTCTTTCTCCTCACACTTATCCCTCCCTTCAGACCCACCCTGCCCAGTCCTTTTCCCTTTGGTAACTTTTAGTCAACTCCCGGGTTCTGTGAGTCTGCTGCTGTTTTTTTCCTTCAGTTTTTCTTTGTTGTTATACTCCACACATGAGTGAAAACACTTGGTACTTGTCTTTCTCGGCCTGGCCTATTTCTCTGAACATACTACCGTCTAGCTCCATCCAGGTCATGGCAAATGGTAGGTTTTGTTTTCTTCTTAAGGCTGCTTACTGCACTTTTTAAACTGGATTTCATTCTTCCTCTTTGTTTGTAGTTTAGCTATGTTATTCACCGTTCAACTCCTGGTTATGAACAATATCTTTGTGTCAATCGATATGTATTTGTATCTATCTATCTAATTGTCTGTCTGTCTATCTATGTATCTATGTATGTATGTATGTATGTATCTATCTATCTATCTATCTTCCCATCATCTATCTATGATCTCTGTCATCTATCAATCTCTGTACCTATCTATCTATCTTTCATCTGTCATCTGTGTACCTATCTATCTATGAATCAATCATCTTTTTGTCTGCCCATCTATCCTTCTGTACAGAAGAGTTAACAACATAGCCTATGTCTCTTCCCTACATTATGCTTCCAGAAATCTTGCAAGGTAACTAAGCCATAAGGAGAGCACTGTGTTCACCGATACACTTTCAGGTAGAGTGAGCCGCGTGTGCTTACAAAAGCAGTAAATGGAGGTGAAAGGTCTTGAACCTGTATCTCTGTCCTTTGTCCTCTTACACTTCCTGCTCGCTTGGTGACTTTATTTAGCCACATTCAGTGAGTAAGTGATCCCAGAAGACCACAAGTATCCTTCGTCTGGTCCGGTTGTCGAAAGAAAAGTGTACTTGGTTCTTTGCACACCACCATGTTTGAGGGACATCGGCGTGATCACTGCTGATAGGTGCAGGGACAAATATAAAGGAACACCTATTTCTGGACAGGAGCAGTTGGGAACAAAGAGTGTGTTGTGGAGTGAAGTGTTTATTTGAGGGTCCAAACTTCCCTCCTTAGGTGGTTATTACTTCTTTACATTCGTGAACATCATAAAAAGCAATGATTTTAAAAGCCCAGACGCATATTATTACAGCAATTCATTTGTTGAGGTGAGAGGAAATGAGAAGGAACTTGCTGCACCACTAAATCTATGCCTGAGCACTGCTGAAATCAAACAAAAAGAATTCACGTTGGCTAGATAGGGCTATTTTCTACTGACTCTCTCTGGGGACTCAAACAGAATTCATTTGTTTGTTTGTTTCTTATTTTCACTTGTATAGGTAATCTGTCCCCGCCCCTTCAGCTTGTAGTTTGTCTGTGTCCTTGGATCTCAAGTGAGTCTCCAGTAAGGGAGCACGTAGGAGGTCTTGAGTTTTCATCAGTTCTTCTAACACTGTGTCTTTTGATTGGAGCACTCAAAGCCTGTACTTTTATTCTGATATTTGAGAGCTGTGCTCTTACTGCACTTTGAAATATTTTTTGTTCTCATTAATATACAATCACATGCAGAACATTATGTTTTCCAGTCTACACCCTTCACCAAGTCCCCGGCAAAAGCCAGTTACAGTCGCTGTCCGTCAGCGTGTACTAAGATGCTGTAGAATCACTACATGTCTTCTCTGTGTTATGCAGCCGTACAAATGACCTCACAAGTTACACACTATTCATGCTAATCCTAATGCCCCCATTCTTCTACCCCGCCCTTATTACTCCCTTCCCACAAAAACTCCCCAGTCCCTTTCTTTTTGGTATCTGTTAGACCACTCTCAGGTTCTGTGAGTCTGCTGCTGTCTTTTCCTTCAGTTTTTCTTTGTTATCATGCTCCACACAAGAGTGAAATCATTTGGTACATGTATTTCTCCTCCTTGAATATTTGACTGAGCATAATAACCTCTAGCTCCATCCACGTTATTGCAAATGATAGGATTTGTTTTCTTCTTATGGCTGCCTACTGCACTTTTTAAACTGGATTTCATTCTTCATTTTTGTTTGTAGTTTCGCTATGTGCTTTCACCATTGCTCTCCTGGTTATGAGCAGTAGCTATGTGTTAATCGATATGTACCTATATCTATCTATCTGTCTGTCTATCTATTTATCAATCAATCAATCAATCATCTTTTTGTCTGCCCATCAGTCCTTGTGTACAGAACAGTTAACCATATGTCCTATATCACTTTCCTACACTATGCTTCCAAAAATCCTGCAAAGTACCTAGGCTGTAGAGAGAGCACAGGGTTCACCGAGACACTTGCATGTCGTGTCGGCCGCGTGTACCTACAATACCAGGAAATTTTTGTGCCGGGACTTGAACCCGTGTCTCTATCCTCTGTCCTCTTTCATCTCCTTCTAACTTACTGTCTGTATTTAGCCACATTCTTTGACTAAGTGCTCCCTGAAGACCACAAGTATCATTCCTCTGGGCCTGTTGTCACGAGAAAAGTAAACTTGTTCTTTGCTCACCACCATGTTTGAAGGACATCAGCGTGATCTCCGCTGATAGGATGGAGGGTCAAATTAAAAGGAACACCAATTTCTAGATAATTGAAGTTGGGAGCTAAGAGTGTATTGTGGGGTGACGTGTTTAATTGAGTGTCCAAACTTCCCTCTTTAGGTAGTTATTAGATCTTCACATTCGTGAACATCATAAAACCCACTGATTTCAAAGGCCCGGATGCTTATTATTACAGCAACTCAGTTGTCGAGGTGTATGAAAATGAGAAGTATGTTGCTGCACCACTAAATCAATGGCTTGGAACGGCTGAAACTAAACATAAAGAATTCACGGAGGCCAGATAGGGCTATTTTCTTCTGACTGTATCAGGGGACTCAAACAGAATTCATTTGTTTGATTGTTTGTTTTTCAGTTTCACTCGTGTAGCGTATTTGTCCACACACCTTCGGCTTGTAGATTGTCTGTGTCCTTGGATCTCAAATGAGTCTCCTGTAAGTAAGCACGTAGGTGTCTTGAGTTTTCATCCCTTCTTTTAACCCTGTGTCTTTTGTTTGCTGCACTCAGTGCCTGACCTTTTATTCTGATGATTCAGAGCTGTGCACTTATTGCACTTAAAGAATTTTTTTTATCATTAAGCTTAAATCACTTGAAGAACATTATGTTTACTATGCTCCCCCCTTCACCAAGGACCCCTGAAAAACCTCTTCAGTCGCTGTCGATCTGCGTAGTTGGATGTTGTAGACCCCTTCACCATGTCCCTCCCAACAGACCCCGTTACAGTCGCTGACCATCAGTGAGTAGTAAGATGCTATATGATCTCTACTAGCCTTCTCTGTATTGTACAGCACTCCCCATTCCCCCTCGACCCCAAGCATTATACATGCTAAAACTAATGCCCCCATTCTTTCTCCTCACACTTATCCCTCCCTTCAGACCCACCCTGCCCAGTCCTTTTCCCTTTGGTAACTTTTAGTCAACTCTCGGGATCTGTGAGTCTGCTGCTGTTTTTTTCCTTCAGTTTTTCTTTGTTGTTATACTCCACACATGAGTGAAAACACTTGGTACTTGTCTTTCTCGGCCTGGCCTATTTCTCTGAACATACTACCGTCTAGCTCCATCCAGGTCATGGCAAATGGTAGGTTTTGTTTTCTTCTTAAGGCTGCTTACTGCACTTTTTAAACTGGATTTCATTCTTCCTCTTTGTTTGTAGTTTAGCTATGTTATTCACCGTTCAACTCCTGGTTATGAACAATAGCTTTGTGTCAATCGATATGTATTTGTATCTATCTATCTAATTGTCTGTCTGTCTATCTATGTATCTATGTATGTATGTATGTATGTATGTATGTATGTATGTATCTATCTATCTATCTATCTATCTTCCTATCATCTATCTATGATGTCTGTCATCTATCAATCTCTGTACCTAACTATCTATCTTTCATCTGTCATCTGTGTACCTATCTATCTATGAATCAATCATCTTTTTGTCTGCCCATCTATCCTTCTGTACAGAAGAGTTAACAACATAGCCTATGTCTCTTCCCTACATTATGCTTCCAGAAATCTTGCAAGGTAACTAAGCCATAAGGAGAGCACTGTGTTCACCGATACACTTTCAGGTAGAGTGAGCCGCGTGTGCTTACAAAAGCAGTAAATGGAGGTGAAAGGACTTGAACCTGTATCTCTGTCCTCTGTCTTCTTACACTTCCTGCTCGCTTGGTGACTTTATTTAGCCACATTCAGTGAGTAAGTGATCCCAGAAGACCACAAGTATCCTTCGTCTGGTCCGGTTGTCGAAAGAAAAGTGTACTTGGCCCTTTGCACACCACCATGTTTGAGGGACATCGGCGTGATCACTGCTGATAGGTGCAGGGACAAATATAAAGGAACACCTATTTCTGGACAGGAGCAGTTGGGAACAAAGAGTGTGTTGTGGAGTGAAGTGTTTATTTGAGGGTCCAAACTTCCCTCCTTAGGTGGTTATTACTTCTTTACATTCGTGAACATCATAAAAAGCAATGATTTTAAAAGCCCAGACGCATATTATTACAGCAATTCATTTGTTGAGGTGAGAGAAATGAGAAGGAACTTGCTGCACCACTAAATCTATGCCTGAGCACTGCTGAAATCAAACAAAAAGAATTCACGTTGGCTAGATAGGGCTATTTTCTACTGACTCTCTCTGGGGACTCAAACAGAATTCATTTGTTTGTTTGTTTCTTATTTTCACTTGTATAGGTAATCTGTCCCCGCCCCTTCAGCTTGTAGTTTGTCTGTGTCCTTGGATCTCAAGTGAGTCTCCAGTAAGGGAGCACGTAGGAGGTCTTGAGTTTTCATCAGTTCTTCTAACACTGTGTCTTTTGATTGGAGCACTCAAAGCCTGTACTTTTATTCTGATATTTGAGAGCTGTGCTCTTACTGCACTTTGAAATATTTTTTGTTCTCATTAATATACAATCACATGCAGAACATTATGTTTTCCAGTCTACACCCTTCACCAAGTCCCCGGCAAAAGCCAGTTACAGTCGCTGTCCGTCAGCGTGTACTAAGATGCTGTAGAATCACTACATGTCTTCTCTGTGTTATGCAGCCGTACAAATGACCTCACAAGTTACACACTATTCATGCTAATCCTAATGCCCCCATTCTTCTACCCCGCCCTTATTACTCCCTTCCCACAAAAACTCCCCAGTCCCTTTCTTTTTGGTATCTGTTAGACCACTCTCAGGTTCTGTGAGTCTGCTGCTGTCTTTTCCTTCAGTTTTTCTTTGTTATCATGCTCCACACAAGAGTGAAATCATTTGGTACATGTATTTCTCCTCCTTGAATATTTGACTGAGCATAATAACCTCTAGCTCCATCCACGTTATTGCAAATGATAGGATTTGTTTTCTTCTTATGGCTGCCTACTGCACTTTTTAAACTGGATTTCATTCTTCATTTTTGTTTGTAGTTTCGCTATGTGCTTTCACCATTGCTCTCCTGGTTATGAGCAGTAGCTATGTGTTAATCGATATGTACCTATATCTATCTATCTGTCTGTCTATCTATTTATCAATCAATCAATCAATCATCTTTTTGTCTGCCCATCAGTCCTTGTGTACAGAACAGTTAACCATATGTCCTATATCACTTTCCTACACTATGCTTCCAAAAATCCTGCAAAGTACCTAGGCTGTAGAGAGAGCACAGGGTTCACCGAGACACTTGCATGTCGTGTCGGCCGCGTGTACCTACAATACCAGGAAATTTTTGTGCCGGGACTTGAACCCGTGTCTCTATCCTCTGTCCTCTTTCATCTCCTTCTAACTTACTGTCTGTATTTAGCCACATTCTTTGACTAAGTGCTCCCTGAAGACCACAAGTATCATTCCTCTGGGCCTGTTGTCACGAGAAAAGTAAACTTGTTCTTTGCTCACCACCATGTTTGAAGGACATCAGCGTGATCTCCGCTGATAGGATGGAGGGTCAAATTAAAAGGAACACCAATTTCTAGATAATTGAAGTTGGGAGCTAAGAGTGTATTGTGGGGTGACGTGTTTAATTGAGTGTCCAAACTTCCCTCTTTAGGTAGTTATTAGATCTTCACATTCGTGAACATCATAAAACCCACTGATTTCAAAGGCCCGGATGCTTATTATTACAGCAACTCAGTTGTCGAGGTGTATGAAAATGAGAAGTATGTTGCTGCACCACTAAATCAATGGCTTGGAACGGCTGAAACTAAACATAAAGAATTCACGGAGGCCAGATAGGGCTATTTTCTTCTGACTGTATCAGGGGACTCAAACAGAATTCATTTGTTTGATTGTTTGTTTTTCAGTTTCACTCGTGTAGCGTATTTGTCCACACACCTTCGGCTTGTAGATTGTCTGTGTCCTTGGATCTCAAATGAGTCTCCTGTAAGTAAGCACGTAGGTGTCTTGAGTTTTCATCCCTTCTTTTAACCCTGTGTCTTTTGTTTGCTGCACTCAGTGCCTGACCTTTTATTCTGATGATTCAGAGCTGTGCACTTATTGCACTTAAAGAATTTTTTTTATCATTAAGCTTAAATCACTTGAAGAACATTATGTTTACTATGCTCCCCCCTTCACCAAGGACCCCTGAAAAACCTCTTCAGTCGCTGTCGATCTGCGTAGTTGGATGTTGTAGACCCCTTCACCATGTCCCTCCCAACAGACCCCGTTACAGTCGCTGACCATCAGTGAGTAGTAAGATGCTATATGATCTCTACTAGCCTTCTCTGTATTGTACAGCACTCCCCATTCCCCCTCGACCCCAAGCATTATACATGCTAAAACTAATGCCCCCATTCTTTCTCCTCACACTTATCCCTCCCTTCAGACCCACCCTGCCCAGTCCTTTTCGCTTTGGTAACTTTTAGTCAACTCTCGGGATCTGTGAGTCTGCTGCTGTTTTTTTCCTTCAGTTTTTCTTTGTTGTTATACTCCACACATGAGTGAAAACACTTGGTACTTGTCTTTCTCGGCCTGGCCTATTTCTCTGAACATACTACCGTCTAGCTCCATCCAGGTCATGGCAAATGGTAGGTTTTGTTTTCTTCTTAAGGCTGCTTACTGCACTTTTTAAACTGGATTTCATTCTTCCTCTTTGTTTGTAGTTTAGCTATGTTATTCACCGTTCAACTCCTGGTTATGAACAATAGCTTTGTGTCAATCGATATGTATTTGTATCTATCTATCTAATTGTCTGTCTGTCTATCTATGTATCTATGTATGTATGTATGTATGTATGTATGTATGTATGTATCTATCTATCTATCTATCTATCTTCCTATCATCTATCTATGATGTCTGTCATCTATCAATCTCTGTACCTAACTATCTATCTTTCATCTGTCATCTGTGTACCTATCTATCTATGAATCAATCATCTTTTTGTCTGCCCATCTATCCTTCTGTACAGAAGAGTTAACAACATAGCCTATGTCTCTTCCCTACATTATGCTTCCAGAAATCTTGCAAGGTAACTAAGCCATAAGGAGAGCACTGTGTTCACCGATACACTTTCAGGTAGAGTGAGCCGCGTGTGCTTACAAAAGCAGTAAATGGAGGTGAAAGGACTTGAACCTGTATCTCTGTCCTCTGTCTTCTTACACTTCCTGCTCGCTTGGTGACTTTATTTAACCACATTCAGTGAGTAAGTGATCCCAGAAGACCACAAGTATCCTTCGTCTGGTCCGGTTGTCGAAAGAAAAGTGTACTTGGCCCTTTGCACACCACCATGTTTGAGGGACATCGGCGTGATCACTGCTGATAGGTGCAGGGACAAATATAAAGGAACACCTATTTCTGGACAGGAGCAGTTGGGAACAAAGAGTGTGTTGTGGAGTGAAGTGTTTATTTGAGGGTCCAAACTTCCCTCCTTAGGTGGTTATTACTTCTTTACATTCGTGAACATCATAAAAAGCAATGATTTTAAAAGCCCAGACGCATATTATTACAGCAATTCATTTGTTGAGGTGAGAGAAATGAGAAGGAACTTGCTGCACCACTAAATCTATGCCTGAGCACTGCTGAAATCAAACAAAAAGAATTCACGTTGGCTAGATAGGGCTATTTTCTACTGACTCTCTCTGGGGACTCAAACAGAATTCATTTGTTTGTTTGTTTCTTATTTTCACTTGTATAGGTAATCTGTCCCCGCCCCTTCAGCTTGTAGTTTGTCTGTGTCCTTGGATCTCAAGTGAGTCTCCAGTAAGGGAGCACGTAGGAGGTCTTGAGTTTTCATCAGTTCTTCTAACACTGTGTCTTTTGATTGGAGCACTCAAAGCCTGTACTTTTATTCTGATATTTGAGAGCTGTGCTCTTACTGCACTTTGAAATATTTTTTGTTCTCATTAATATACAATCACATGCAGAACATTATGTTTTCCAGTCTACACCCTTCACCAAGTCCCCGGCAAAAGCCAGTTACAGTCGCTGTCCGTCAGCGTGTACTAAGATGCTGTAGAATCACTACATGTCTTCTCTGTGTTATGCAGCCGTACAAATGACCTCACAAGTTACACACTATTCATGCTAATCCTAATGCCCCCATTCTTTTACCCCGCCCTTATTACTCCCTTCCCACAAAAACTCCCCAGTCCCTTTCTTTTTGGTATCTGTTAGACCACTCTCAGGTTCTGTGAGTCTGCTGCTGTCTTTTCCTTCAGTTTTTCTTTGTTATCATACTCCACACATGAGTGAAATCATTTGGTACATGTATTTCTCCGCCTGGCCTATTTGACTGAGCCTAATACCCTCGAGCTCCATCCACGTTATTGCAAATGATAGGATTTGTTTTCTTCTTATGGCTGCCTACTGCACTTTTTAAACTGGATTTCATTCTTCATTTTTGTTTGTAGTTTCGCTATGTGCTTTCACCATTGCTCTCCTGGTTATGAGCAGTAGCTATGTGTTAATCGATATGTACCTATATCTATCTATCTGTCTGTCTATCTATTTATCAATCAATCAATCAATCATCTTTTTGTCTGCCCATCAGTCCTTGTGTACAGAACAGTTAACCATATGTCCTATATCACTTTCCTACACTATGCTTCCAAAAATCCTGCAAAGTACCTAGGCTGTAGAGAGAGCACAGGGTTCACCGAGACACTTACAGGTCGAGTCGGCCGCGTGTACCTACAGTACCAGGAAATTTTTGTGCCGGGACTTGAACCCGTGTCTCTATCCTCTGTCCTCTTTCATCTCCTTCTAACTTACTGTCTGTATTTAGCCACATTCTTTGACTAAGTGCTCCCTGAAGACCACAAGTATCATTCCTCTGGGCCGTTGTCACGAGAAAAGTAAACTTGTTCTTTGCTCACCACCATGTTTGAAGGACATCAGCGTGATCTCCGCCGATAGGACGGAGGGTCAAATAAAAAGGAACACCAATTTCTAGATAATTGAAGTTGGGAGCTAAGAGTGTACTGTGGGGTGACGTGTTTATTTGAGTGTCCAAACTTCCCTCTTTAGGTAGTTATTAGATCTTCACATTCGTGAACATCATAAAACCCACTGATTTCAAAGGCCCGGATGCTTATTATTACAGCAACTCAGTTGTCGAAGTGAATGAAAATGAGAAGTATGTTGCTGCACCACTAAATCAATGGCTTAGAACGGCTGAAACTAAACATAAAGAATTCACGGAGGCCAGATAGGGCTATTTTCTTCTGACTGTATCAGGGGACTCAAACAGAATTCATTTGTTTGATTGTTTGTTTTTCAGTTTCACTCGTGTAGCGTATTTGTCCACACACCTTCGGCTTGTAGTTTGTCTGTGTCCTTGGATCTCAAGTGAGTCTCCTGTAAGTAAGCACGTAGGTGTCTTGAGTTTTCATCCCTTCCTTTAACCCTGTGTCTTTTGTTTGCTGCACTCAGTGCCTGACCTTTTATTCTGATGATTCAGAGCTGTGCACTTATTGCACTTAAAGAATTTTTTTTATCATTAAGCTTAAATCACTTGAAGAACATTATGTTTACTATGCTCCCCCCTTCACCAAGTACCCCTGAAAAACCTCTTCAGTCGCTGTCGATCTGCGTAGTTGGATGCTGTAGACCCCTTCACCATGTCCCTCCCAACAGACCCCGTTACAGTCGCTGACCATCAGTGAGTAGTAAGACGCTATATGATCTCTACTAGCCTTCTCTGTGTTGTACAGCACTCCCCATGACCCCTCGACCCCAAGCATTATACATGCTAAAACTAATGCCCCCATTCTTTCTCCTCACACTTATCCCTCCCTTCAGACCCACCCTGCCCAGTCCTTTTCCCTTTGGTAACTTTTAGTCAACTCCCGGGTTCTGTGAGTCTGCTGCTGTTTTTTTCCTTCAGTTTTTCTTTGTTGTTATACTCCACACATGAGTGAAAACACTTGGTACTTGTCTTTCTCGGCCTGGCCTATTTCTCTGAACATACTACCGTCTAGCTCCATCCAGGTCATGGCAAATGGTAGGTTTTGTTTTCTTCTTAAGGCTGCTTACTGCACTTTTTAAACTGGATTTCATTCTTCCTCTTTGTTTGTAGTTTAGCTATGTTATTCACCGTTCAACTCCTGGTTATGAACAATATCTTTGTGTCAATCGATATGTATTTGTATCTATCTATCTAATTGTCTGTCTGTCTATCTATGTATCTATGTATGTATGTATGTATGTATGTATCTATCTATCTATCTTCCCATCATCTATCTATGATCTCTGTCATCTATCAATCTCTGTACCTATCTATCTATCTTTCATCTGTCATCTGTGTACCTATCTATCTATGAATCAATCATCTTTTTGTCTGCCCATCTATCCTTCTGTACAGAAGAGTTAACAACATAGCCTATGTCTCTTCCCTACATTATGCTTCCAGAAATCTTGCAAGGTAACTAAGCCATAAGGAGAGCACTGTGTTCACCGATACACTTTCAGGTAGAGTGAGCCGCGTGTGCTTACAAAAGCAGTAAATGGAGGTGAAAGGTCTTGAACCTGTATCTCTGTCCTTTGTCCTCTTACACTTCCTGCTCGCTTGGTGACTTTATTTAGCCACATTCAGTGAGTAAGTGATCCCAGAAGACCACAAGTATCCTTCGTCTGGTCCGGTTGTCGAAAGAAAAGTGTACTTGGTTCTTTGCACACCACCATGTTTGAGGGACATCGGCATGATCACTGCTGATAGGTGCAGGGACAAATATAAAGGAACACCTATTTCTGGACAGGAGCAGTTGGGAACAAAGAGTGTGTTGTGGAGTGAAGTGTTTATTTGAGGGTCCAAACTTCCCTCCTTAGGTGGTTATTACTTCTTTACATTCGTGAACATCATAAAAAGCAATGATTTTAAAAGCCCAGACGCATATTATTACAGCAATTCATTTGTTGAGGTGAGAGGAAATGAGAAGGAACTTGCTGCACCACTAAATCTATGCCTGAGCACTGCTGAAATCAAACAAAAAGAATTCACGTTGGCTAGATAGGGCTATTTTCTACTGACTCTCTCTGGGGACTCAAACAGAATTCATTTGTTTGTTTGTTTCTTATTTTCACTTGTATAGGTAATCTGTCCCCGCCCCTTCAGCTTGTAGTTTGTCTGTGTCCTTGGATCTCAAGTGAGTCTCCAGTAAGGGAGCACGTAGGAGGTCTTGAGTTTTCATCAGTTCTTCTAACACTGTGTCTTTTGATTGGAGCACTCAAAGCCTGTACTTTTATTCTGATATTTGAGAGCTGTGCTCTTACTGCACTTTGAAATATTTTTTGTTCTCATTAATATACAATCACATGCAGAACATTATGTTTTCCAGTCTACACCCTTCACCAAGTCCCCGGCAAAAGCCAGTTACAGTCGCTGTCCGTCAGCGTGTACTAAGATGCTGTAGAATCACTACATGTCTTCTCTGTGTTATGCAGCCGTACAAATGACCTCACAAGTTACACACTATTCATGCTAATCCTAATGCCCCCATTCTTCTACCCCGCCCTTATTACTCCCTTCCCACAAAAACTCCCCAGTCCCTTTCTTTTTGGTATCTGTTAGACCACTCTCAGGTTCTGTGAGTCTGCTGCTGTCTTTTCCTTCAGTTTTTCTTTGTTATCATGCTCCACACAAGAGTGAAATCATTTGGTACATGTATTTCTCCTCCTTGAATATTTGACTGAGCATAATAACCTCTAGCTCCATCCACGTTATTGCAAATGATAGGATTTGTTTTCTTCTTATGGCTGCCTACTGCACTTTTTAAACTGGATTTCATTCTTCATTTTTGTTTGTAGTTTCGCTATGTGCTTTCACCATTGCTCTCCTGGTTATGAGCAGTAGCTATGTGTTAATCGATATGTACCTATATCTATCTATCTGTCTGTCTATCTATTTATCAATCAATCAATCAATCATCTTTTTGTCTGCCCATCAGTCCTTGTGTACAGAACAGTTAACCATATGTCCTATATCACTTTCCTACACTATGCTTCCAAAAATCCTGCAAAGTACCTAGGCTGTAGAGAGAGCACAGGGTTCACCGAGACACTTGCATGTCGTGTCGGCCGCGTGTACCTACAATACCAGGAAATTTTTGTGCCGGGACTTGAACCCGTGTCTCTATCCTCTGTCCTCTTTCATCTCCTTCTAACTTACTGTCTGTATTTAGCCACATTCTTTGACTAAGTGCTCCCTGAAGACCACAAGTATCATTCCTCTGGGCCTGTTGTCACGAGAAAAGTAAACTTGTTCTTTGCTCACCACCATGTTTGAAGGACATCAGCGTGATCTCCGCTGATAGGATGGAGGGTCAAATTAAAAGGAACACCAATTTCTAGATAATTGAAGTTGGGAGCTAAGAGTGTATTGTGGGGTGACGTGTTTAATTGAGTGTCCAAACTTCCCTCTTTAGGTAGTTATTAGATCTTCACATTCGTGAACATCATAAAACCCACTGATTTCAAAGGCCCGGATGCTTATTATTACAGCAACTCAGTTGTCGAGGTGTATGAAAATGAGAAGTATGTTGCTGCACCACTAAATCAATGGCTTGGAACGGCTGAAACTAAACATAAAGAATTCACGGAGGCCAGATAGGGCTATTTTCTTCTGACTGTATCAGGGGACTCAAACAGAATTCATTTGTTTGATTGTTTGTTTTTCAGTTTCACTCGTGTAGCGTATTTGTCCACACACCTTCGGCTTGTAGATTGTCTGTGTCCTTGGATCTCAAATGAGTCTCCTGTAAGTAAGCACGTAGGTGTCTTGAGTTTTCATCCCTTCTTTTAACCCTGTGTCTTTTGTTTGCTGCACTCAGTGCCTGACCTTTTATTCTGATGATTCAGAGCTGTGCACTTATTGCACTTAAAGAATTTTTTTTATCATTAAGCTTAAATCACTTGAAGAACATTATGTTTACTATGCTCCCCCCTTCACCAAGGACCCCTGAAAAACCTCTTCAGTCGCTGTCGATCTGCGTAGTTGGATGTTGTAGACCCCTTCACCATGTCCCTCCCAACAGACCCCGTTACAGTCGCTGACCATCAGTGAGTAGTAAGATGCTATATGATCTCTACTAGCCTTCTCTGTATTGTACAGCACTCCCCATTCCCCCTCGACCCCAAGCATTATACATGCTAAAACTAATGCCCCCATTCTTTCTCCTCACACTTATCCCTCCCTTCAGACCCACCCTGCCCAGTCCTTTTCCCTTTGGTAACTTTTAGTCAAATCTCGGGATCTGTGAGTCTGCTGCTGTTTTTTTCCTTCAGTTTTTCTTTGTTGTTATACTCCACACATGAGTGAAAACACTTGGTACTTGTCTTTCTCGGCCTGGCCTATTTCTCTGAACATACTACCGTCTAGCTCCATCCAGGTCATGGCAAATGGTAGGTTTTGTTTTCTTCTTAAGGCTGCTTACTGCACTTTTTAAACTGGATTTCATTCTTCCTCTTTGTTTGTAGTTTAGCTATGTTATTCACCGTTCAACTCCTGGTTATGAACAATAGCTTTGTGTCAATCGATATGTATTTGTATCTATCTATCTAATTGTCTGTCTGTCTATCTATGTATCTATGTATGTATGTATGTATGTATGTATGTATGTATGTATCTATCTATCTATCTATCTATCTTCCTATCATCTATCTATGATGTCTGTCATCTATCAATCTCTGTACCTATCTATCTATCTTTCATCTGTCATCTGTGTACCTATCTATCTATGAATCAATCATCTTTTTGTCTGCCCATCTATCCTTCTGTACAGAAGAGTTAACAACATAGCCTATGTCTCTTCCCTACATTATGCTTCCAGAAATCTTGCAAGGTAACTAAGCCATAAGGAGAGCACTGTGTTCACCGATACACTTTCAGGTAGAGTGAGCCGCGTGTGCTTACAAAAGCAGTAAATTGAGGTGAAAGGACTTGAACCTGTATCTCTGTCCTCTGTCTTCTTACACTTCCTGCTCGCTTGGTGACTTTATTTAACCACATTCAGTGAGTAAGTGATCCCAGAAGACCACAAGTATCCTTCGTCTGGTCCGGTTGTCGAAAGAAAAGTGTACTTGGCCCTTTGCACACCACCATGTTTGAGGGACATCGGCGTGATCACTGCTGATAGGTGCAGGGACAAATATAAAGGAACACCTATTTCTGGACAGGAGCAGTTGGGAACAAAGAGTGTGTTGTGGAGTGAAGTGTTTATTTGAGGGTCCAAACTTCCCTCCTTAGGTGGTTATTACTTCTTTACATTCGTGAACATCATAAAAAGCAATGATTTTAAAAGCCCAGACGCATATTATTACAGCAATTCATTTGTTGAGGTGAGAGAAATGAGAAGGAACTTGCTGCACCACTAAATCTATGCCTGAGCACTGCTGAAATCAAACAAAAAGAATTCACGTTGGCTAGATAGGGCTATTTTCTACTGACTCTCTCTGGGGACTCAAACAGAATTCATTTGTTTGTTTGTTTCTTATTTTCACTTGTATAGGTAATCTGTCCCCGCCCCTTCAGCTTGTAGTTTGTCTGTGTCCTTGGATCTCAAGTGAGTCTCCAGTAAGGGAGCACGTAGGAGGTCTTGAGTTTTCATCAGTTCTTCTAACACTGTGTCTTTTGATTGGAGCACTCAAAGCCTGTACTTTTATTCTGATATTTGAGAGCTGTGCTCTTACTGCACTTTGAAATATTTTTTGTTCTCATTAATATACAATCACATGCAGAACATTATGTTTTCCAGTCTACACCCTTCACCAAGTCCCCGGCAAAAGCCAGTTACAGTCGCTGTCCGTCAGCGTGTACTAAGATGCTGTAGAATCACTACATGTCTTCTCTGTGTTATGCAGCCGTACAAATGACCTCACAAGTTACACACTATTCATGCTAATCCTAATGCCCCCATTCTTTTACCCCGCCCTTATTACTCCCTTCCCACAAAAACTCCCCAGTCCCTTTCTTTTTGGTATCTGTTAGACCACTCTCAGGTTCTGTGAGTCTGCTGCTGTCTTTTCCTTCAGTTTTTCTTTGTTATCATACTCCACACATGAGTGAAATCATTTGGTACATGTATTTCTCCGCCTGGCCTATTTGACTGAGCCTAATACCCTCGAGCTCCATCCACGTTATTGCAAATGATAGGATTTGTTTTCTTCTTATGGCTGCTTACTGCACTTTTTAAACTGGATTTCATTCTTCTTTTTGTTTGTCATTTTGCAATGTGCTTTCACCATTGCTCTCCTTGTTATGAGCAGTAGCTTTGTGCTAATCGATATGTACCTATATCTATCTATCTGTCTGTCTATCTATTTATCAATCAATCAATCAATCATCTTTTTGTCTGCCCATCAGTCCTTGTGTACAGAACAGCTAACCATATGTCCTATATCACTTTCCTACACTATGCTTCCAAAAATCCTGCAAAGTACCTAGGCTGTAGAGAGAGCACAGGGTTCACCGAGACACTTAGAGGTCGAGTCGGCCGCGTGTACCTACAGTACCAGGAAATTTTTGTGCCGGGACTTGAACCCGTGTCTCTATCCTCTGTCCTCTTTCATCTCCTTCTAACTTACTGTCTGTATTTAGCCACATTCTTTGACTAAGTGCTCCCTGAAGACCACAAGTATCATTCGTCTCGGCCGTTGTCACGAGAAAAGTAAACTTGTTCTTTGCTCACCACCATGTTTGAAGGACATCAGCGTGATCTCCGCCGATAGGACGGAGGGTCAAATAAAAAGGAACACCAATTTCTAGATAATTGAAGTTGGGAGCTAAGAGTGTACTGTGGGGTGACGTGTTTATTTGAGTGTCCAAACTTCCCTCTTTAGGTAGTTATTAGATCTTCACATTCGTGAACATCATAAAACCCACTGATTTCAAAGGCCCGGATGCTTTTTATTACAGCAACTCAGTTGTCGAAGTGAATGAAAATGAGAAGTATGTTGCTGCACCACTAAATCAATGGCTTAGAACGGCTGAAACTAAACATAAAGAATTCACGGAGGCCAGATAGGGCTATTTTCTTCTGACTGTATCAGGGGACTCAAACAGAATTCATTTGTTTGATTGTTTGTTTTTCAGTTTCACTCGTGTAGCGTATTTGTCCACACACCTTCGGCTTGTAGTTTGTCTGTGTCCTTGGATCTCAAGTGAGTCTCCTGTAAGTAAGCACGTAGGTGTCTTGAGTTTTCATCCCTTCTTTTAACCCTGTGTCTTTTGTTTGCTGCACTCAGTGCCTGACCTTTTATTCTGATGATTCAGAGCTGTGCACTTATTGCACTTAAAGAATTTTTTTTATCATTAAGCTTAAATCACTTGAAGAACATTATGTTTACTATGCTCCCCCCTTCACCAAGTACCCCTGAAAAACCTCTTCAGTCGCTGTCGATCTGCGTAGTTGGATGCTGTAGACCCCTTCACCATGTCCCTCCCAACAGACCCCGTTACAGTCGCTGACCATCAGTGAGTAGTAAGACGCTATATGATCTCTACTAGCCTTCTCTGTGTTGTACAGCACTCCCCATGACCCCTCGACCCCAAGCATTATACATGCTAAAACTAATGCCCCCATTCTTTCTCCTCACACTTATCCCTCCCTTCAGACCCACCCTGCCCAGTCCTTTTCCCTTTGGTATCTTTTAGTCAATTCCCGGGTTCTGTGAGTCTGCTGCTGTTTTTTTCCATTAGTTTTTCTTTGTTGTTATACTCCACACATGAGTGAAAACACTTGGTACTTGTCTTTCTCGGCCTGGCCTATTTCTCTGAACATACTACCGTCTAGCTCCATCCAGGTCATGGCAAATGGTAGGTTTTGTTTTCTTCTTAAGGCTGCTTACTGCACTTTTTAAACTGGATTTCATTCTTCCTCTTTGTTTGTAGTTTAGCTATGTTATTCACCGTTCAACTCCTGGTTATGAACAATATCTTTGTGTCAATCGATATGTATTTGTATCTATCTATCTAATTGTCTGTCTGTCTATCTATGTATCTATGTATGTATGTATGTATGTATGTATCTATCTATCTATCTTCCCATCATCTATCTATGATCTCTGTCATCTATCAATCTCTGTACCTATCTATCTATCTTTCATCTGTCATCTGTGTACCTATCTATCTATGAATCAATCATCTTTTTGTCTGCCCATCTATCCTTCTGTACAGAAGAGTTAACAACATAGCCTATGTCTCTTCCCTACATTATGCTTCCAGAAATCTTGCAAGGTAACTAAGCCATAAGGAGAGCACTGTGTTCACCGATACACTTTCAGGTAGAGTGAGCCGCGTGTGATTACAAAAGCAGTAAATGGAGGTGAAAGGTCTTGAACCTGTATCTCTTTCCTTTGTCCTCTTACACTTCCTGCTCGCTTGGTGACTTTATTTAGCCACATTCAGTGAGTAAGTGATCCCAGAAGACCACAAGTATCCTTCGTCTGGTCCGGTTGTCGAAAGAAAAGTGTACTTGGTTCTTTGCACACCACCATGTTTGAGGGACATCGGCGTGATCACTGCTGATAGGTGCAGGGACAAATATAAAGGAACAACTATTTCTGGACAGGAGCAGTTGGGAACAAAGAGTGTGTTGTGGAGTGAAGTGTTTATTTGAGGGTCCAAACTTCCCTCCTTAGGTGGTTATTACTTCTTTACATTCGTGAACATCATAAAAAGCAATGATTTTAAAAGCCCAGACGCATATTATTACAGCAATTCATTTGTTGAGGTGAGAGAAATGAGAAGGAACTTGCTGCACCACTAAATCTATGCCTGAGCACTGCTGAAATCAAACAAAAAGAATTCACGTTGGCTAGATAGGGCTATTTTCTACTGACTCTCTCTGGGGACTCAAACAGAATTCATTTGTTTGTTTGTTTCTTATTTTCACTTGTATAGGTAATCTGTCCCCGCCCCTTCAGCTTGTAGTTTGTCTGTGTCCTTGGATCTCAAGTGAGTCTCCAGTAAGGGAGCACGTAGGAGGTCTTGAGTTTTCATCAGTTCTTCTAACACTGTGTCTTTTGATTGGAGCACTCAAAGCCTGTACTTTTATTCTGATATTTGAGAGCTGTGCTCTTACTGCACTTTGAAATATTTTTTGTTCTCATTAATATACAATCACATGCAGAACATTATGTTTTCCAGTCTACACCCTTCACCAAGTCCCCGGCAAAAGCCAGTTACAGTCGCTGTCCGTCAGCGTGTACTAAGATGCTGTAGAATCACTACATGTCTTCTCTGTGTTATGCAGCCGTACAAATGACCTCACAAGTTACACACTATTCATGCTAATCCTAATGCCCCCATTCTTTTACCCCGCCCTTATTACTCCCTTCCCACAAAAACTCCACAGTCCCTTTCTTTTTGGTATCTGTTAGACCACTCTCAGGTTCTGTGAGTCTGCTGCTGTCTTTTCCTTCAGTTTTTCTTTGTTATCATACTCCACACATGAGTGAAATCATTTGGTACATGTATTTCTCCGCCTGGCCTATTTGACTGAGCCTAATACCCTCGAGCTCCATCCACGTTATTGCAAATGATAGGATTTGTTTTCTTCTTATGGCTGCTTACTGCACTTTTTAAACTGGATTTCATTCTTTTTTGTTTGTCATTTTGCAATGTGCTTTCACCATTGCTCTCCTTGTTATGAGCAGTAGCTTTGTGCTAATCGATATGTACCTATATCTATCTATCTGTCTGTCTATCTATTTATCAATCAATCAATCAATCATCTTTTTGTCTGCCCATCAGTCCTTGTGTACAGAACAGTTAACCATATGTCCTATATCACTTTCCTACACTATGCTTCCAAAAATCCTGCAAAGTACCTAGGCTGTAGAGAGAGCACAGGGTTCACCGAGACACTTGCAGGTCGAGTCGGCCGCGTGTACCTACAATACCAGGAAATTTTTGTGCCGGGACTTGAACCCGTGTCTCTATCCTCTGTCCTCTTTCATCTCCTTCTAACTTACTGTCTGTATTTAGCCACATTCTTTGACTAAGTGCTCCCTGAAGACCACAAGTATCATTCCTCTGGGCCTGTTGTCACGAGAAAAGTAAACTTGTTCTTTGCTCACCACCATGTTTGAAGGACATCAGCGTGATCTCCGCCGATAGGACGGAGGGTCAAATAAAAAGGAACACCAATTTCTAGATAGGTGAAGTTGGGAGCTAAGAGTGTACTGTGGGGTGACGTGTTTATTTGTGTCCAAACTTTCCTCTTTAGGTAGTTATTAGATCTTCACATTCGTGAATATCATAAAACCCACTGATTTCAAAGGCCCAGATGCTTATTATTACAGCAACTCTGTTGTCGAGGTGAGAGAAAATGAGAATTATGTTGCTGCACCACTAAATAAATGGCTGGGAACGGCTGAAACTAAACATAAAGAATTCACGGAGGCCAGATAGGGCTATTTTCTTCTGACTGTATCAGGGGACTCAAACAGAATTCATTTGTTTGATTGTTTGTTTTTCAGTTTCACTCGTGTAGCGTATTTGTCCACACACGTTCGGCTTGTAGTTTGTTTGTGTCCTTGGATCTCAAGTGAGTCTCCTGTATGTAAGCACGTAGGTGTCTTGAGTTTTCATCCCTTCTTTAAACCCTGTGTCTTTTGTTTGCTGCACTCAGTGCCTGACCTTTTATTCTGATGATTCAGAGCTGTGCACTTATTGCACTTAAATAATTTTTTTTATCATTAAGCTAAAATCACATGAAGAACATTATGTTTACTATGCTCCCCCCTTCACCAAGTACCCCTGAAAAACCTCTTCAGTCGCTGTCGATCTGCGTAGTTGGATGCTGTAGACCCCTTCACCATGTCCCTCCCAACAGACCCCGTTACAGTCGCTGACCATCAGTGAGTAGTAAGATGCTATATGATCTCTACTATCCTTCCCTATGTCGTTCAGCACTCCCCATGCCCCCTCGACCCCAAGCATTATACGTGCTAAAACTAATGCCCCCATTCTTTCTCCTCACACCTATACCTCCCTTCAGACCCACCCTGCCCAGTCCTTTTTCCTTTGGTAACTTTTAGTCAATTCTTGGGTTCTGTGACTCTGCTGCTGTTTTTTTCCTTCAGTTTTTCTTTGTTGTTATACTCCACACATGAGTGAAAACACTTGGTACTTGTCTTTCTCGGCCTGGCCTATTTCTCTGAACATACTACCGTCTAGCTCCATCCAGGTCATTGCAAATGGTAGTATTTGTTTTCTCCTTAAGGCTGCTTACCGCACTTTTTAAACTAGTTTTCTTTCTTCCTTTTTGTTTGTAGTTTAGCTATGTTATTCACCGTTCAACTCCTGGTTATGAACAATAGCTATGTGTCAATCGATATGTATCTGTATCTATCTATCTAATTGTCTGTCTGTCTATGTATCTATGTATGTATGTATGTATGTATGTATGTATGTATGTATTTATCTATCTATTATCTATCTATCTTTCTATCTATCTTTCTATCTATCTTCCTATCATCAAAGATGTCTGTCATCTATCAATCTCTGTACCTATCTATCTATTTTTCATCTGTCATCTGTGTACCTATCTATCTATGAATCAATCATCTTTTTGTCTGCCCATCTATCCTTCTGTACAGAAGAGTTAACAAAATAGCCTATGTCTCTTCCCTACATTATGCTTCCAGAAATCTTGCAAGGTAACTAAGCCATAAGGAGAGCACTGTGTTCACCGATACACTTTCATGTAGAGTCAGCCGCGTTTGCTTACAAAACCAGTAAATGGAGGTGAAAGGACTTGAACCTGTATCTCTGTCCTCTGTCCTCTTATACTTCCTGCTCGCTTGGTGACTTTATTTAGCCACATTCAGTGAGTAAGTGATCCCTGAAGACCATAAGTATCCTTCGTCTGGTCCGATTGTCGAAAGAAAAGTGTACTTGGTTCTTTGCACACCACCATGTTTGAGGGACATCGGCGTGATCACTGCTGATAGGTGCAGGGACAAATATAAAGGAACACCTATTTCTTTTCAGGAGCATTTGGGAAAAAAGTGTGTGTTGTGGAGTGATGTGTTTATTTGAGGGTCCAAACTTCCCTCCTTAGGTGGTTATTACTTCTTTACATTCGTGAACATCATAAAAAGAATTGATTTTAAAAGCCCAGACGCATATTATTACAGCAATTCATTTGTTGAGGTGAGAGGAAATGAGAAGGAACTTGCTGCACCACTAAATCTATGCCTGAGCACTGCTGAAATCAAACAAAAAGAATTCACGTTGGCTAGATAGGGCTATTTTCTACTGACTCTCTCTGAGGACTCAAACAGAATTCATTTGTTTGATTGTTTCTTATTTTCACTTGTATAGGTAATCTGTCCGCGACCTTCAGCTTGTAGTTTGTCTGTGTCCTTGGATCTCAAGTGCGTCTCCAGTAAGGGAGCACGTAGGAGGTTTTGAGTTTTCATCAGTTCTTCTAACACTGTGTCTTTTGATTGGAGCACTCAAAGCCTGTACTTTTATTCTGATATTTGAGAGCTGTGCTCTTACTGCACTTTGAAATATTTTTTGTTCTCATTAATATACAATCACATGCAGAACATTATGTTTTCCAGTCTACACCCTTCACCAAGTCCCCGGCAAAAGCCAGTTACAGTCGCTGTCCGTCAGCGTGTACTAAGATGCTGTAGAATCACTACATGTCTTCTCAGTGTTATGCAGCCGTACAAATGACCTCCCAAGTTACACACTATTCATGCTAATCCTAATGTCCCCATTCTTTATCCCCCCCCTTATTACTACCTTCCCACAAACCCTCCCCTGTCCCTTCCTTTTTGGTATCTGTTAGACCACTCTCGGGTTCTGTTAGTCTGCTGCTGTCTTTTCCTTCAGTTTTTATTTGTTATCATACTGCACACAAGAGTGACATCATTTGGTACATGTATTTCTCCTCCTTGAATATTTGACTGAGCATAATACCCTCTAGCTCCATCCACGTTATTGCAAATAATAGGATTTGTTTTCTTTTTATTGCTGCCTACTGCACTTTTTAAACTGGATTTCATTCTTCTTTTTTGTTTGTAGTGTCGCTATGTGCTTTCACCATTGCTCTCCTGGTTATGAGCAGTATTTTTGTGTTAATCGACATGTACCTATATCTATCTATCTGTCTGTCTATCTATTTATCAATCAATCAATCAATCATCTTTTTGTCTGCCCATCTGTCCTTGTGTACAGAAGAGTTAACCATATATCCTATATCACTTTCCTACACTATGCTTCCAAAAATCCTGCAAAGTATCTAGGCTGTAGAGAGAGCACTGGTTTCACCGAGACACTTGCAGATCGAGTCGGCCGCGTGTACCTACAAAACCAGGAAATGGTTGCGCCGGGACTTGAACCCGTGTCTCTATCCACTGTCCTCTTTCATCTCTATCTAACTTACTGTCTGTATTTAGCGACATTCTTTGACGAAGTGCTCCCTGAAGACCACAAGTATCATTCCTCTTGGCCGGTTGTCTCGAGAAAAGTAAACTTGTTCTTTGCTCACCACCATGTTTGAAGGACATCAGCGCCATCACCGCCGAAAGGACGGAGGGTCAAATAAAAAGGAACACCAGTTTCTAGACAGGAGCAGTTGGGAGCTAAGAGTGTATTGTGGGGTGACGTGTTTATTTGAGTGTCCAAACTTTCCTCTTTAGGTAGTTATTAGATCATCACATTCGTGAACATCATAAAACCCACTGATTTCAAAGGCCCAGATGCATATTGTTACAGCAACTCTGTTGTCGAGGTGAGAGAAAATGAGAAGTATGTTGCTGCACCACTAAATCAATGGCTGGGAACGGCTGAAACTAAACATAAAGAATTCACGGAGGCCAGATAGGGCTACTTTCTTCTGACTGTCCCAGGGGACTCAAACAGAATCCATTTGTTTGATTGTTTGTTTTTCAGTTTCATTCGTGTAGCGTATTTGTCCACACACATCAGGCTTGAACTTTGTCTGTGTCCTTGGATCTCAAGTGAGTCTCCTGTAAGTAAGCACGTAGGTGTCTTGAGTTTTCATCCCTTCTTTTAACCCTGTGTCTTTTGTTTGCTGCACTCAGTGCCTGACCTTTTATTCTGATGATTCAGAGCTGTGCACTTATTGCACTTAAAGAATTTTTTTTATCATTAAGCTTAAATCACTTGAAGAACATTATGTTTACTATGCTCTCCCCTTCACCAAGTACCCCTGAAAAACCTCTTCAGTCGCTGTCGATCTGCGTAGTTGGATGCTGTAGACCCATTCTCCATGTCCCTCCCTACAGACCCCGTTACAGTCGCAGACCATCAGTGAATAGTAAGATGCTATATGATCTCTACTAGCCTTCTATGTGTTGTACAGCACTCCCCATGCCCCCTCGACCCCAAGCATTATACATGCTAAAACTAATGCCCCCATTCTTTCTCCTCACACTTATCCCTCCCTTCAGACCTACCCTGCCCAGTCCTTATCCCTTTGGTAACTTTTAGTCAACTCTCGGGTTCTGTGAGTCTGCTGCTGTTTTTTTCCTTCAGTTTTTCTTTGTTGTTATACTCCACACATGAGTGAAAACCCTTGGTACTTGTCTTTCTCGGCCTGGCCTATTTCTCTGAACATACTACCGTCTAGCTCCATCCAGGTCATTGCAAATGGTAGGATTTGTTTTCTTCTTAAGGCTGCTTACTGCACTTTTTAAACTGGATTTCATTCTTCCTTTTTGTTTGTAGTTTAGCTATGTTATTCACCAATCAACTCCTGGTTATGAACAATAGCTTTGTGTCAATCGATATGTATCTGTATCTGTCTATCTAATTGTCTGTCTGTCTATCTATTTATCTATGTATGTATGTATGTATGTGTCTATCTATCTATCTATCTATCTATCTATCTTTCTATCTATCTTCCTATCATCAATCTATGATGTCTATCATCTATCAATCTCTGTACCTATCTATCTATCTTTCATTTGTCATCTGTGTACCTATCTATCTATGAATCAATCATCTTTTTGTCTGCCCATCTATCCTTCTGTACAGAAGAGTTAACAACATAGCCTATGTCTCTTCCCTACATTATGCTTCCAGAAATCTTGCAAGGTAACTAAGCCATAAGGAGAGCACTGTGTTCACCGATACACTTTCAGGTAGAGTCAGCCGCGTGTGCTTACAAAACCAGTAAATGGAGGTGAAAGGACTTGAACCTGTATCTCTGTCCTCTGTCCTCTTACACTTCCTGCTCGCTTGGTGACTTTATTTAGCCACATTCAGTGAGTAAGTGATCCCCGAAGACCACAAGCATCCTTCGTCTGGGCCTGTTGTCGACAGAAAAGTGTACTTGGTTCTTTGCACACCACCATGTTTGTGGGACATCGGCGTGATCACTGCTGATAGGTGCAGGGACAAATATAAAGGAACACCTATTTCTGGACAGGAGCAGTTGGGAACAAAGAGTGTGTTGTGGAGTGAAGTGTTTGTTTGATGGTCCAAACTTAACTCCTTAGGTGGTTATTACTTCTTTACATTCGTGAACATCATAAAAAGCAATGATTTTAGAAGCCCAGACGCATATTATTACAGCAATTCATTTGTTGAGCTGAGAGGAAATGAGAAGGAACTTGCTGCACCACTAAATCTATGCCTGAGCACTGCTGAAATCAAACAAAAAGAATTCACGTTGGCTAGATAGGGCTATTTTCTACTGACTCTCTCTGGGGACTCAAACAGAATTCATTTGTTTGTTTCTTATTTTCACTTGTATAGGTAATCTGTCCCCGCCCCTTCAGCTTGTAGTTTGTCTGTGTCCTTGGATCTCAAGTGCGTCTCCAGTAAGGGAGCACGTAGGAGGTCTTGAGTTTTCATCAGTCCTTCTAACACTGTGTCTTTTGATTGGAGCACTCAAAGCCTGTACTTTTATTCTGATATTTGAGAGCTGTGCTCTTACTGCACTTTGAAATATTTTTTGTTCTCATTAATATACAATCACATGCAGAACATTATGTTTTCCAGTCTACACCCTTCACCAAGTCCCCGGCAAAAGCCAGTTACAGTCGCTGTCCGTCAGCATGTACTAAGATGCTGTAGAATCACTACATGTCTTCTCTGTGTTATGCAGCCGTACAAATGACCCCCTAAGTTACACACTATTTATTCTAATCTTAAAGCCCCCATTCTTTTTCCCCACCCTTATTACTCCCTTCCCACAAACCCTCCCCAGTCCCTTTCTCTTTGGTAAGTGTTAGTCCACTCTCGGGTTGTGTGTGTCTGCTGCTGTCTTTTCCTTCAGTTTTTCTTTGTTATCATACTCCACACATGAGTGAAATCATTTGTTACATGTATTTCTCCTCCTTGAATATTTGACTGAGCATAATACCCTCTAGCTCCATCCACGTTATTGCAAATGATAGGATTTGTTTTCTTCTTATGGCTGCCTACTGCACTTTTTAAACTGGATTTCATTCTTCTTTTTTGTTTGTAGTTTCGCTATGTGCTTTCACCATTGCTCTCCTGGTTATGAGCAGTAGCTTTGTGTTAATCGATATGTACCTATATCTATCTGTATGTCTACCTATTTATCAATAAATCAATCAATCAATCATCTTTTTGTCTGCCCATCTGTCCTTGTGTACAGAACAGTTAACCATATATCCTATATCACTTTCCTACACTATGCTTCCAAAAATCCTGCAAAGTATTTAGGCTGTAGAGAGAGGACTGAGTTCACCGAGGCACTTGCAGGTCGATTCGGCCGCGTGTACCTACAAAACCATGAAATTTTTGTGCCGGGACTTGAACCCGTGTCTCTATCCTCTGTCCTCTTTCAACTCCTTCTAACTTACTGTCTGTATTTAGCCACATTCTTTGACTAAGTGCTCCCTGAAGACCACAAGTATCATTCCTCTGGGCCTGTTGTCGCGAGAAAAGTAAACTTGTTCTTTGCTCACCACCATGTTTGAAGGACATCAGCGTGATCTCCGCCGATAGGACTTAGGGTCAAATAAAAAGGAATACCAATTTCTAGACAGGAGCAGTTGGGATATAAGAGTGTATTCTGGGGTGACGTGTTTATTTGAGTGTCCTACCTTACCTCTTTAGGTAGTTATTAGATCTTCCCATTCGTGAACATCATAAAACACACTGATATCAAAGGCCCAGACGCTTATTATTACAGCAACTTAGTTGTTGAGTTGAGAGAAAATGAGAAGTATGTTGCTGCACCACTAAATCAATGGCTGGGAACGGCTGAATCCAAACAAAAAGAATTCACGGAGGACAGATAGGGCTATTTTCCTCGCACTCTCTCAGGGGACTCACACAGAATCCATTTGTTTGTTTGTTTTTCAGATTCACTCGTGTAGGGTACTTGTCCACACAGCTTCGGCTTGTAGTTTGTCTGTGTCCTTGGATCTCTAGTGAGTCTCCTGTAAGTAAGCACGTAGGTGTCTTGAGTTTTCATCCCTTCTTTTAACCCTGTGTCTTTTGTTTGCTGCACTCAGTGCCTGACCTTTTATTCTGATGATTCAGAGCTGTGCACTTATTGCACTTAAAGAATTTTTTTTATCATTAAGCTTAAATCACTTGAAGAACATTATGTTTACTATGCTCCCCCCTTCACCAAGTACCCCTGAAAAACCTCTTCAGTCGCTGTCGATCTGCGTAGTTGGATGCTGTAGACCCCTTCACCATGTCCCTCCCAACAGACCCCGTTACAGTCGCTGACCATCAGTGAGTAGTAAGATGCTATATGATCTCTACTAGCCTTCCCTATGTTGTACAGCACTCCCCATGCCCCCTCGACCCCAAGCATTATACGTGCTAAAACTAATGCCCCCATTCTTTCTCCTCACACTTATCCCTCCCTTCAGACCCACCCTGCCCAGTCCTTTTCCCTTTGGTAACTTTTAGTCAACTCTTGGGTTCTGTGAATCTGCTGCTGTTTTTGTCCTTCAGTTTTTCTTTGTTGTTATACTCCACACATGAGTGAAAACACTTGGTACTTGTCTTTCTCGGCCTGGCCTATTTCTCTGAACATACTACCATCTAGCTCCATCCAGGTCATTGCAAATGGTAGTATATGTTTTCTCCTTAAGGCTGCTTACTGCACTTTTTAAACTGGATTTCATTCTTCCTTTTTGTTTGTAGTTTAGCTTTGTTATTCACCGTTCAACTCCTGGTTATGAACAATAGCTATGTGTCAATCGATATTTATCTGTATCTATCTATCTAATTATCTGTCTGTCTATGTATCTATGTATGTATGTATGTATGTATGTATGTATGTATGTATGTATCTATCTATCTATCTATCTATCTATCTTTCTATCTATCTTCCTATCATCAATCTATGATGTCTATCATCTATCAATCTCTGTACCTATCTATCTATCTTTCATCTGTCATCTGTGTACCTATCTATCTATGAATCAATCATCTTTTTGTCTGCCCATCTATCCTTCTGTACAGAAGAGTTAACAACATAGCCTATGTCTCTTCCCTACATTATGTTTCCAGAAATCTTGCAAGGTAACTAAGCCATAAGGAGAGCACTGTGTTCACCGATACACTTTCATGTAGAGTCAGCCGCGTTTGCTTACAAAACCAGTAAATGGAGGTGAAAGGACTTGAACCTGTATCTCTGTCCTCTGTCCTCTTATACTTCCTGCTCGCTTGGTGACTTTATTTAGCCACATTCAGTGAGTAAGTGATCCCTGAAGACCACAAGTATCCTTCGTCTGGTCCGGTTGTCGAAAGAAAAGTGTACTTGGTTCTTTGCACACCACCATGTTTGAGGGACATCGGCGTGATCACTGCTGATAGGTGCAGGGACAAATATAACGGAACACCTATTTCTGGTCAGGAGCAGTTGGGAACAAAGAGTGTGTTGTGGAGTGAAGTGTTTATTTGAGGGTCCAAACTTCCCTCCTTAGGTGGTTATTACTTCTTTACATTCGTGAACATCATAAAAAGCAATGATTTTAAAAGCCCAGACACATATTATTACAGCAATTCATTTGTTGAGGAGAGAGGAAATGAGAAGGAACTTGCTGCACCACTAAATCTATGCCTGAGCACTGCTGAAATCAAACAAAAAGAATTCACGTTAGCTAGACAGGGCTATTTTCTACTGACTCTCTCTGGGGACTCAAACAGAATTCATTTGTTTGTTTGTTTCTTATTTTCACTTGTTTAGGTAATCTGTCCCCGCCCCTTCAGCTTGTAGTTTGTCTGTGTCCTTGGATCTCAAGTGAGTCTCCAGTAAGGGAGCACGTAGGAGGTCTTGAGTTTTCATCAGTTCTTCTAACACTGTGTCTTTTGATTGGAGCACTCAAAGCCTGTACTTTTATTCTGATATTTGAGAGCTGTGCTCTTACTGCACTTTGAAATATTTTTTGTTCTCATTAATATACAATCACATGCAGAACATTATGTTTTCCAGTCTACACCCTTCACCAAGTCCCCGGCAAAAGCCAGTTACAGTCGCTGACCGTCAGCGTGTACTAAGATGCTGTAGAATCACTACATATCTTCTCTGTGTTATGCAGCCGTACAAATGACCTCACAAGTTACACACTATTCATGCTAATCCTAATGCCCCCATTCTTTTACCCCGCCCTTATTACTCCCTTCCCACAAACCCTCCCCAGTCCCTTCCATTTTGGTATCTGTTAGACCACTCTCGGGTTCTGTGAGTCTGCTGCTGTCTTTTCCTTCAGTTTTCCTTTGTTATCATACTCCACACAAGAGTGAAATCATTTGGTACATGTATTTCTCCTCCTTGAATATTTGACTGAGCATAATACCCTCTAGCTCCATTCACGTTATTGCAAATAATAGGATTTGTTTTCTTCTTATTGCTGCCTACTGCACTTTTTAAACTGGATTTCATTCTTCTTTTTTGTTTGTAGTTTCGCTATGTGCTTTCACCATTGCTATCCTGGTTATGAGCAGTAGCTTTGTGTTAATCGATATGTACCTATATCTATCTATCTGTCTATCTATTTATCAACCAATCAATCAGTCAATCATCTTTTTGTCTGCCCATCTGTCCTTGTGTACAGAACTGTTAACCATATATCCTATATCACTTTCCTACACTATGCTTCCAAAAATCCTGCAATGTATCTAGGCTGTAGAGAGACCACTGGGTTCACCGAGACACTTGCACATCGAGTCGGCCGCGTGTACCTACAAAACCATGAAATGGTTGTGCCGGGACTTGAAGCCGTGTCTCTATCCACTGTCCTCTTTCATCTCCTTCTAACTTACTATCTGTATTTAGCCACATTCTTTGACGAAGTGCTCCCTGAAGACCACAAGTATCATTCCTCTGGGCCGGTTGTCTCGAGAAAAGAAAACTTGTTCTTTGCAAACCACCATGTTTGAAGGACATCAGCGTGATCACCGCCGATAGGACGGACGGTCAAATAAAATGTAACACCAATTTCTAGACAGGAGCAGTTGGGTGCTAAGAGTGTATTTTTTGGTGACGTGTTTATTTGAGTGTCCAAACTTCCCTCTTAGGTAGTTATTAGATCTTCCCATTTGTGAACATCATAAAACCCACTGGTTTCAAAGTCCCAGACGCTTATTATTACAGCAACTCAGTTGTTGAGGTGAGAGACAATGAGAAGTATGTTGGTGCACCACTAAATCAATGGCTTGGAACGGCTGAAACCAAACAAAAAGAATTCACGGAGGCCAGATAGGGCTATTTTCTTCTGACTGTCTCAGGGGACTCACACAGAATCCATTTGTTTGATTGTTTGTTTTTCAGTTACACTCGTGTAGGGTACTTGTCCACACACTTTCGGCTTGTTGTTTGTCTGTGTCCTTGGATCTGAAGTGAGTCTCCTGTAAGTAAGCATGTAGGTGTCTTGAGTTTTCATCCCTTCTTTTAACCCTGTGTCTTTTGTTTGCTGCACTCAGTGCCTGACCTTTTATTCTGATGATTCAGAGCTGTGCACTTATTGCACTTAAAGAATTTTTTTTATCATTAAGCTAAAATCACTTGAAGAACATTATGTTTACTATGCTCCCCCCTTCACCAAGTACCCCTGAAAAACCTCTTCAGTCACTGTCGATCTGCGTAGTTGGATGCTGTAGACCCCTTCAACATGTTCCTCCCATCAGACCCCGTTACAGTCGCTTCCATCAGTGAGTAGTAAGATGCTATATGATCTCTACTAGACTTCTCTTGGTCGTACAGCACTCCCCATGCCCCCTCGACCCCAAGCATTATACGTGCTAGAATTAATGCCCCCATTCTTTCTCCTAAAACTTATCCCTCCCTTCAGACCCAACCTGCCCAGTCCTTTTCCCTTTGGTAACTTTTAGTCAACTCTCGGGTTCTGTGAGTCTGCTGCTGTTTTTTTCCTTTAGTTTTTCTTTGTTGTCATACTCCACACATGAGTGAAAACACTTGGTACTTGTCTTTCTCCGCCTGGCCTATTTCTCTGAACATACTACCGTCTAGCTCCATCCAGGTCATTGCAAATGGTAGGATTTGTTTTCTTCTTAAGGCTGCTAACTGCACTTTTTAAACTGGAACTCATTCTTCCTTTTTGTTTGTAGTTTAGCTATGTTTTTCACCATTCAACTCCTGGATATGAACAATAGCTTTGTGTCAATCGATATGTATCTGTATCTATCTATCTAATGGTCTGTCTGTCTATGTATGTATGTATGTATGTATGTATCTATCTATCTATCTATCTATCTATCTATCTTCCTATCAACTATCTATGATGTCCATCATCTATCAATCTATGTACCTATCTATCTATCTTTCATCTGTCATCTTTATACCTATCTATCTATGAATCAATCCTCTTTTTGTCTGCCCATCTATCCTTCTGTACAGAACAGTTAACAACATAGCCTATGTCTCTTCCCTACATTATGCTTCCAGAAATCTTGCAAGGCAACTAAGCCATAAGAAGAGCACTGTGTTCACCGATACACTTTCATGTAGAGTCAGCCGCGTGTGCTTAAAAAACCAGTAAATGGAGGTGAAAGGACTTGAACCTGTATCTCTGTCCTCTGTCCTCTTATATTTCCTGCTCACTTGGTGACTTTATTTAGCCACATTCAGTGAGTAATTGTTCCCTGAAGACCACAAGTATCCTTCGTCTGGTCCGGTTGTCGAAAGAAAAGTGTACTTGGTTCTTTGCACACCACCATGTTTGAGGGACATCGGCGTGATCACGGCTGATAGGTGCAGGGACAAATATAAAGGAACACCTATTTCTGGACAGGAGCAGTTTGGAACAAAGAGTGTGTTGTGGAGTGAAGTGTTTATTTGAGGGTCCAAACTTCCATCCTTAGGTGGTTATTACTTCTTTACATTCGTGAACATCATAAAAAGCAATGATTTTAAAAGCCCAGTCGGATATTATTACAGCAATTCATTTGTTGAGGTGAGAGGAAATGAGAAGGAACTTGCTGCACCACTAAATCTATGCCTGAGCACTGCTGAAATCAAACAAAAAGAATTCATGGTGACTAGATAGGGCTATTTTCTACTGACTCCCTCTGGGGACTCAAACAGAATTCATTTTTTTGTTTGTTTCTTATTTTCACTTGTATAGGTAATCTGTCCCCGCCCCTTCAGCTTGTAGTTTGTCTGTGTCCTTGGATCTCAAGTGAGTCTCCAGTAAGGGAGCACGTAGGAGGTCTTGAGTTTTCATCAGTTCTTCTAACATTGGGTCTTTTGATTTAAGCATTCAAAAACTGTACTTTTATTCTGATATTTGAGAGCTGTGCTCTTACTGCACTTTGAAATTCTTTTTGTTCTCATTAACATACAATCACATGCAGAACATTATGTTTTCCAGTCTACACCCTTCACCAAGTCCCCGGCAAAACCAGTTCCAGTCGCTGTCTGTCTGCGTGTACTAAGATGCTGTAGAATCACTACATGTCTTCTCTGTGTTATGCAGCCGTACAAATGACCCCCCAAGTTACACACTATACATGCCAATCCTAATGACCCCATTCTTTTTCCCCGCCCTTATTACTCCCTTCCCACAAACCCTACCCAGTCCCTTTCTCTTTGGTAACTGTAGGTCCACTCTCGGGTTCTGTGAGTCTGCTGCTGTCTTTCCCTTCAGTTTTTCTTTGTTATCATACTCCACACATGAGTGAAATCATTTGATACATGTATTTCTCCGCCTGGCCTATTTGACTGAGCATAATACCCTCTAGCTCCATCCACGTTATTGCAAATGATAGGATTTGTTTTCTTCTTATGGCTGCTTACTGCACTTTTTAAACTGGATTTCATTCTTCTTTTTTGTTTGTAGATTTGCAATGTGCTTTCACCATTGCTCTCCTTGTCATGAGCAGTAGCTTTGTGCTAATCAATATGTACCTATATCTATCTATCTGTCTATCTATTTATCAATCACTCAATCAATCATACATTTGTCTGTTCATCTGTCCATGTGTGCAGAACAGTTAACCATATACCCTATATCACTTTCCTACACTATGCTCCCAAAAATACTGCAAAGTATCGAGGCTGCAGAGGGAGCACTGGGTTCACCGAGACACTTGCAGTTCGAGTCGGATGCGTGTACCTACAAAACCAGGAAATCTTTGTGCTGGGACTTGAACCCGTGTCTCTATCCACTGTCCTCTTTCATCTCCTTCTAACTTGCTGTCTGTATTTAGCCACATTCATTGACTAAGGGCTCCCTGAAGATCTCAAGTATCATTCCTCTGGGCCTGTTGACGACAGAAAAGTCAACTTGTTGCTTCGCTCAACACCATGTTTGAGGGACATCAGCGTGATCACCACCGATAGGACGGTGGGTCAAATAAAAAGGAACTCCAATTTGTAGACAGGAGCAGTTGGGAGCTAACAGTGTATTGTGGAGTGACGTGTTTATTTGAGTGTCCAAACTACCCTCTTTAGGTGGTTATTAGATTTTCACATTCGTGAACATCATAAAATCCACTGATTTCAAAGGCCCAGATGATTATTATTACAGCAACTCAGTTGTTGAGGTGAGAGAAAATGAGAAGTATGGTGCTGCACCACTAAATCTATGGCTGGGAACTGTTGAAACCAAACAAAAAGAATTCACGGTGGCCAGATAAGGCTATTTCATGCTGACTGTCTCTGGGGACTCAAACAGAATCCATTTGCTTGATTGTTTGATTTTCCGTTTCACTCTTGTAGGGTACTTGTCCACACACCTTCGGCTTGTAGTTTGTCTGTGTCCTTGGATCTCAAGTGAGTCTCCTGTAAGTAAGCACGTTGGTGTCTTGAGTTTTCATCCCTTCTTTTATCCCTGTGTCTTTTGTTTGCAGCACTCAGTGCCTGACCTTTTATTCTGATGATTCAGAGCTGTGCACATATTGCACTTAAAGAATATTTTTTATCATTAATCGACAATCACGTGAAGAACATTATGTTTACTATGCACCCCTCTTCACCAAGTCCCCACGAAAAACCTCTTCTGTCACTGTCGATAAGCGTAGTTGGATGCTGTAGACCCCTTCACCATGACCCCGCAAAAGTCCCCGTTACAGTCACTGTCCATTAGTGAGTAGTAAGATGCTATATGATCTCTACTAGTCTTCTCTGTGTTGTACAGTACTCCCCATGCACACTCGACCCCTCGCATTATACATGCTAAACTTAATGCCCCCATTCTTTCTCCCCACACTTATCCCTCCCTTCAGACTCACCCTGCCCAGTCCTTTTTCCTTTGGTTACTTTTATTCAACTCTCGGGTTCTGTGAGTCTGCTGCTGTTTTTTTACTTCAGTTTTTCTTTTTTGTTATACTCCACACATGAGTGAAATCACTTGGTGCTTGCCTTTATCCGCCTGCCCTATTTTTCTGAACATACTACCGTCTTGCTCCATCCACGTCATTGCAAATGGTAGTATTTGTTTTCTTCTTAACGCTGCTTACTGCACTTTTTAAACTGGATTTCATTCTTCCTTTTTGTTTGTAGATTAGCTTTGTTATTCACCATTCAACTCCTGATTATGAACAATAGCTTTGTGTCAATCGACATTTATCTGTATCTATCTATTTAAAGGTCTGTCTGTCTATCTATGTATCTATGTATGTATATATCTATGTATCTATGTGTCTATCTATGTATCTATCTATCTATCTTCCTATCATCTATCTATGATGTCTATCATCTATTAATCTATTTACTTATCTATCTCTCTTTCACCTGTCGTCTGTCTACCTATCTGTCTATGAAACAATCATCTTTTTGTCTGCCCATCTATCCTTATGTACAGAACAGTTAACAACATAGCCTATGTCTCTTCCCTACATTATGCTTCCAGAAATCTTGCAAGGTAACTAAACCATAAGGAGAGCACTGTGTTCACCGATACGCTTTCAGTTAGAGTCAGCAGAGTGTGCTTACAAAACCAGTAAATGGAGGTGAAAGGACTTGAACCCGTATCTTTGTCCTCTGTCCTCTTATACTTCCTGCTCGCTTGTTGACTTTATTTAGCCACATTCAGTGAGTAAGTGATCCCTGAAGACCACAAGTATCCTTCGTCTGGGCCTGTTGTCGACAGAATAGTGTACTTGGCCCTTTGCACACCACCATGTTTGAGGGACATTGACGTGATCACTGCTGATAGGTGGAGGGACAAATATGAATTAACACCTATTTCTGGACAGGAGCAGTTGGGAACAAAGAGTGTGTTGTGGAGTGAAGTGTTTATTTCAGTGTCCAAACTTCCCTCTTTAGGTGGTTATTACTTCTTTACATTCGTGAACATCATAAAAAGCAATGATTATAAATGCCCAGACGCATATTGTTACAGCAATTCATTTGTTGAGGTGAGAGGAAATGAGAAGGAAGTTGCTGCACCACTAAATCTATGCCTGAGCACTGCTGAAACCAAACAAAAAGAATTCAAGGTGGCTAGATAGGGCTATTTTCTACTGACTCTCTCTGGGGTCCAAAACAGAATCCATTTCTTTCTCTGTTTCTCAGTTTCACTTCTATAGGGTACCTGACCCCGCCCCTTCAGTTTGTAGTTTGTCTGTGTCCTTGGATCTCAAGTGAGTCTCCAGTAAGGGAGCACGTAGGCGTTCTTGAGTTTTCATCAGTTCTTCTAACCCTGTGTCTTTTGATTGGAGCACTCAAAGGCTCTACTTTTATTATGATATTTGAGAGCTGTGCTCTTACTGCACTTTGAAATTCTTTTTGTTCTCATTAATATACAATCACATGCAGAAAATTATGTTATTCTGTCTACCCTCTTCACCAAGTCACCCCAAATCCCAGTTACAGACGCTCTCCGTCAGCATGTACTAAGATGCTGTAGAATCACTACATGTCTTCTCTGTGCTGTACAGCCCTACCCATGACACCCCACCCTACACATTATACATGCTAATCCTAATGCCCCCATTCTTTTTCCCCGCACTTATTACTCCCTTCCCACAAACCCTACCCAGTCCCTTTCTCTTTGGTAACTGTAGGTCCACTCTCGGGTTCTGTGAGTCTGCTGCTGTCTTTTCCTTCAGTTTTTCTTTGTTATCATACTCCACACATGAGTGAAATCATTTGGTACATGTATTTCTCCGCCTGGCCTTTTTGACTGAGCATAATACCCTCTAGCTCCATCCACGTTATTGCAAATGATAGGATTTGTTTTCTTCTTATGGCTGCTTACTGCACTTTGTAACTGGATTTCATTCTTCTTTTTTGTTAGTAGTTTTACAATGTGCTTTCACCATTGCTCTCCTTGTTTTGAGCAGTAGCTTTGTGCTAATCGATAGGTACCTATATCTATCTATCTGTCTATCTATTTATCAATCACTCAATCAATCATCCTTTTGTCTGTCCATCTGTACATGTGTGCAGAACAGTTAACCATATACCCTATATCACTTTCCTACACTATGCTCCCAAACATCCTTCAAAGTATCTAGGCTGCAGAGGGAGCACTGGGTTCACCGAGACACTTGCAGTTCGAGTCGGCCACGTGTACCTACAAAACTAGGGAATGGTTGTGCTGGGATTTGAACCCGTGTCTCTATCCTCTGTCCTCTTTCATCTCCTTCTAACTTGCTGTCTGTGTTTAGCCACATTCATTGACTAAGGGCTCCCTGAAGATCTCAAGTATCATTCCTCTGGGCCTGTTGTCGACAGAAAAGTCAACTTGTTGCTTCGCTCACCACCATGTTTGAAGGACATCAGCGTGATCACCGACGATAGGACGGAGGGTCAAATAAAAAGGAACACCAATTTCTAGACAGGAGCAGTTGGGAGCTAACAGTGTATTGTGGAGTGACGTGTTTATTTGGGTGTCCAAACTTCCCTTTTTAGGTGTTTATCACTTCACATTCGTGAAGATCATAAAACCCACCTATTTCAAAAGCCCAGATGCTTATTATTACAGCAACTCAGTTGCTGAAGTGAGAGAAAATTGGAAGGACGTTGCTACATCACTAAATCTATGGCTGGGCCCTGCTGAAAACAAACAAAAAAATTCACGATGGCCAGATAGGGCTATTTACTGTTGACTGTCTCTGGGGGCTCAAACAGAATCCATTTGTTTGATTGTTTGTTTTTCAGTTTCACTCGTGTAGGGTACTTGTCCCCACACATTCAGCTTGTAGTTTGTCTGTGTCCTTGGATCTCAAGTGAGTCTCCCGTAAGGAAGCACGTAGTTTTCTTGAATTATCATCCGTTCTTTTAATCCTGTGTCTTTTGTTTGCAGCACTCAGAGTCTGACCTTTAATTCTGATGATTCAGAGCTGTGACCTTTTGCACTTAAAAAATTTTTTTTTGTAATCATTAATCTACAATCGCGTGAAGAATATTATGTTTACTATGCTCCCCCTTCAACAATTCCACCCCCAAAAACCTCTTACAGTCGCTGTTCATCAGCATAGTTGGATGCTATAGACCCCTTCACCATGTACCCCTTCACAGACACAATTACAGTCGCTGTCAATCAGCGAGTAGTAAGATGCTATATAATCGGTACTAGTCTTCTCTGTGTTGACAGCACTCCCAATGCGCCTCCGACCCCACGCAATATACATGCTAATCCTAATGCTCCCATTCTTTCTCCCCGCACTTATCCCTTCCTTCAGAAACACCCTGCCCAGTTCTTTTCCCTTTGGCAACTTTTAGTCAAATCTCCGGTTCTGTGAGTCTGCTGCTGTTTTTTTCCTTCAGTTTTTCTTTGTTGTTATACTGCACACATGAGTGAAATCATTTGATACTTGTCTTTTGCCGCCTGACCTATTTCTCTGAACATACTACCGTCTCTCTCCATCCACGTCATTGCAAATGGTAGGATTTGTTTTCTTCTTATGGCTGCTTACTGCACTTCGTAATCTAGATTTCATTCTTCCTTTTTTTTGTAGTTAGCCATGTGATTTCACCATTCATCTACTGCTTATGAGCAGCAGCTTTGTGTCAATCGATATGTATCTGTATCTATCTATCTCTCTGTGTGTCTGTATATCTATCTATCTTTCTATATATCCTTCTATCTATCTATCTCTCTATCCTTCTCTCTATCTATCCATCTATCTAGCTTCCTATCATCTATCATGTGTATCATCTATCTCTCATCTGTCATCTATCTATCTGTCTATCTATGAATCAATCATCTTTCTGTCTGCCCATCTATCCCTATGTACAGAAGAGTTAACAACAGAACCTATGTCACTTCCCTACATTATGCTTCCAAAAACATTGCAAGGTCACTATGCCGTAGGGAGAGCAACGGGTTCACTGAGACAGTTGCAGATTAGGTCAGCCGCGTGTGCTTACAAAACCAGTAAATGGTGGTGCAGGGACTTGAACCCGTATCTCTGTCCTCTGTCCTCTTAAACCTCCTTCTTGCTTGCTAACTGTATTTAGCCACACTCATTGACTAAGTCCTCACTGAAGACCGCAACTACACTTCCTCTGGGTCTGTTGAAGACAGAAAAGTATACTTGGTGCTTTACTCACCACCATGTTTGAGGGACATAGGCGTGTTCACCACTGATAGGAGGAGGGACAAATAAAAAGGAACACCTATTTCAAGACAGGAACATTTGGGAGCAAAGTGTTTGTTGTGGAGAGACGTGTTTGGTTGAGTGTCCAAACTTCCCTCTTTATGTGGTTATAACTTATTACAGTCATGAACATCATAAAACCCAGTGATTTCAAAGCCAAGACGCATATTATTACAGCAATTCATTTGTTGATATGAGAAAAAATGAGAAGGACATTGCAGTACCACTAAATCTATACCTGGTCACTGCTGAAACCAAACAAAAAGAATTCACGGTGGCAAGGGAGGACTATTTTCTAGTGACTGTCTCTGGGGACTCAAACAGAATCCATTTGTTTCTTTGTTTCTCGGATTCACTTGTATAGGGTCCCTGTCCGTGCCCCTTCAGCTTGTAGTTTGTCTGTGTCCTTGGATCTCAAGTGAGTCTCCAGTAAGGGAGCACGCAGGTGCTCTTGAGTTTTCATCAGTTCTTCTAACTGTGTGTCTTTTGATTGGAGCAGTCAAAGCCTCTACTTATATTCTGTAATTTGAGAGCTATGCTGTTAGTGCACTTTGAAATTTTTTTTTGTTCTCATCAATATACAATCACATGCAGAACATTATGTTTACTAGTCTACCCACTTCACCAAGTCCTCGCCAAATCCCATTTACAGTCGATAACCATCAGCATGCATTAAGATGCTGTAGAATCGCTACTTGTCTCCTCCGTGTTGTAAAGCCCTCCCCAGGACCCTACACCCTACACATTATTCTTGCTAATCCTAACGACCCCATTCTTTTTTCCCGCCATTATCACTCCCTTCCCTCAAACCCTACAAAGTCCCTTGCTCTTTCGTAACTGTTAGTCCACTCTCGGGTTCTGTGTGTCTGCTACTGTTTTTTCCTTCAGTTTTTCTTTGTTGTCGTACTCCACACATGAGTGAAATCAATTGGTACATGTATTTCTCCGACTGGCCTATTTGACTGAGCATAATACCCTCTAGCTCCATCCACGTTATTGCCAATGATAGGATTTGTTTTCTTCTTATGGCTGCTTACCGCACTTTATAAACTGGATTTTATTCTTCTTTTTTCTTTTTAGTTTCGCTATGTGCTTCAACCATTGCTCTCATGCTTATGAGCAATAGCTTTGTGTTAAATGATATGTACCTATATCTATCTGTCTGTCTGTCTATCTATCTATCTTTCAATCAACCAATCAATTAATCATCATTTGTCTGCCCATCTGTCCTTGTGTATAGAACAGTTAATGACATAGCCTATGTCACTTTCCTACATTATGCTTCCAAAAATCCTGCAAGGTAACTAGGCTGTAGGGAGCGCACTGGGTTCACCGAGACACTTTCAGGTCGTGTCCGCCGCGTGTAATATAAAACCAGTAAATTTTTGTGCAGGAATATATACCCGTGTCTCTATCCTCAGAACTCTTTCATCTCCTTCTAAATTGCTCTCTGTATTTAGCCACATTCACTGACTAAGTTCTCCCTGAAAACCAAAAGTATCCTTCCTCCGGGCCTGTTGTCAACAGAAAAGTAAACTTGTTGCTTTGATCACCACCATGTTTGAAGGACATCGGCATGATCACTGCGGATAGGACGGAGGGTCAAATAAAAAGAAACACCAATTCCTAGACAGGAGCAGTTGGGAGCTAAGAGTGTATTGTGGAGTGACATTTTTATTTGAGTGTCCAAACTTCCCTCTTTAGGTGGTTATTACTTCACATTCGTGAAGATCATAAAACCCACCGATTTCAAGGCCCTGATGCTTATTAATACAGCAACTCAGTTGTTGAGGGGAGAGAAAACAGGAAGGATGTTGCTGCACCACTAAATCTATGGCTGGGAACTGCTGAAAACAAACAAAAAGAATTCATGGTGGCCAGATAGGGCTCTTTTCTACTGAATGTCTCTGGGGGCTCAAACAGAATCCATTTGTTTCATTTTTTATTTTTCAGTTTCACTCGTGTAGGGTACTTGAACCCACACCTTCAGCTTGCAGTTTGTCTGTGTCCTTGGATCTCAAGTGAGTCTCCTGTAAGGAAGCACGTAGGTTTCTTGAGTTTTCATCCATTCTTTTAACACCGTGTGTTTTGTTTGCAGCACTCAGTGCCTGACCTTTTATTCTGATGATTCAGAGCAGTGCACTTATTACACTTAAAGTATTTTTTTATCATTAATCTACAATCACGTGAAGAACATTATGTTTACTGTACTCCCCCCTTCACCAAGTCCCCCCGAAAAACCTCTTCAGTCACTGTCGATCAGCGCAGTTGGATGCTGTAGAACCCTTCACTATGTCACCCCAAACAGACCCCGTTACAGTCGCTGTCCATCAGTGAGTAGTAAGATGCTATATGATCTCTACTAGACTTCTCTGTGTTGTACAGTACTCCCCATGCACACCCGACCACGCGCATTATACATGTTAAACTTAATGCCCCCATTCTTTCTCCCCACATTTATCCCTCCCTTGAGAACCACCCTGCCCAGTATTTTCCCTTTTTTCAACTTTTAGACAACTCTCGGGATCTGTGAGTCTGATGCTGTTTTTTTCCTTAAGTTTTTCTTTGTTGTTATACTATACACATGAGTGAAATCACTTGGTACGTGTCTTTCTCCGCCTGGCCTATTTCTCTGAACATACTACCGTCTAGCTCCATTCACGTCATTGCAAACGGTTGTGTTTGTTTTCTCCTTAAGGCTGCTTACTGCACTCTCTAAACTGGATTTCATTCTTCCGTTTTTTTTGTAGTTTAGCTATGTTATTCAGCATTCAACTCCTGGTTATGAAAAATATCTTTGTGTCAAACGATATGTATCTGTATCTGTCTATCTAACGGTCTGTCTGTCCATCTATGTATCTATGTATGTATGTATCTATGTATCTGTCTATCTTCCTATCATCTATCTATGATGTCTATCATCTGTCAATCTATGTACCTATCTGTCTATCTTTCATCTGTCTTCTGTCTAAATATCTATCTATGAATCAATCATCTTTTTGTCGGCACAACAATCCTTCTGTACAGAACAGTTAACAACATAGCCTATGTCTCTTCCCTACATTATGCTTCCAGAAATCTTGCAAGGTAACTAAGCCATAAGGAGTGCACTGTGTTCACCGATACACTTTGAGGTAGAGTCATCCACGTGTGCTTACAAAACAAGTAAATGGAGGTGAAAGGACTTGAAACCGTATCTCTGTCCTCTGTCCTCTTATACTTCCTGCTCGCTTGGTGACTTTATTTAGCCACATTCAGTGAGAAAGTGATCCCTGAAGACCACAAGTATCCTTCCTCTGGGCCTGTTGTCGACAGAAAATTGTACTTGGTACTTTGCACACCGCCATGTTTGAGGGACATCGGCTTGATCACTACTGATAGGTGGAGGGACAAATATAAAAGAACACCTATTTCTGGACAGGAGCAGTTGGGAACAAAGAGTGTGTTGTGGAGTGAAGTACTTATTTGAGGGTCCAATCTTCCCTCTTTATGTGGTTATTACCTCATTACATTCCTGAACATCATAAAATGCAATGATTTTAAAAGCCCAGACGCATATTATTACAGCAATTCATTTGTTGAGGTGAGAGGAAATGAGAAGGAAGTTGCTGCACCACCTAATCTATGCCTGAGCACTGCTGAAAACAAACAAAAGTATTCACGGTGGATAGATAGGGCTATTTTTTATTGACTCTCTCTGGGGACCCAAACAGAATCCGTTTGTTTGTTTGTTTCTCAGTTTCACTTGTATAGGGTACCTGTCCGCGCCCCTTCAGCTTGTAGTTTGTCTGTTTGCTTGGATCTCAAGTGAGTCTCCAGTAAGGGAACACGTAGGTGGTCCTGAGTTTTCATCAGTACTTCTAAACCTGTGTCTTTTGATTGGAGCACTCAAAGCCTGTACTTTCATTCTGATATTTGAGAGCTGTGCTCTTACTGCACTTTGAAATTTTTTTGTTCTCATTAATATACAATCACATGCAGAACATTATGTTTCCAGTCTACCCCCTTCACAAAGTTCCCCCCAAATCCCAGTTACAGTCGCTGTCCATCAGCATATAATAAGATGCTGTAGATTCACTACATGTCTTCTCTATGTTGTACAGCCCTACCCATGACCGCCCACCGTACACATTATGCATGATAATCCTAATGCCCCCATTCTTTTTCCCCAACCTTATTACGCCCTTCCCACAAACCCTACCCAGTCCTTTTCTCTTTGGTAACTGTTAGTTCAATCTCGGGTTCTGTGAGTCTGCTTCTGTCCTTTCCTTCAGTTTTTCTTTCTTATCATACTCCACACATGAGTGTAATCATTAGGAACATGTATTTCTCCGCCTGGCCTACTCCACTGAAAAGAAGCTCCCTTTTATGCCCATTCGGTTCCTCCCACCCCAGAATCTGAACACTGAGGGAACAGCACAGAAACACAGGAACAGTTGGAGGTGGTAGTAAGTGCACAGGGGTGATGGGCTGATTCTGGGGTAAGGCAAGGTGTGTTCTTGGGTACAGTCATGGAAATTCCTTCTAAGTAAACTGGTCCTCTGCCTTTAGTGTGAATTCTGTGACCTCCTACTGTACCGCTACGGTTTCCTTTCCCTTTTAAGTTGCCAGTTTTCATTTCTGTTGTTTGTAGTTAAGAACCGGATTGGCACAGACTGGTTGATCTTGCTATTTCCCTCTGGTGACCCACCGTGTGCTCGATTTCTCTCTTGAAATGGTGTCCCAACACCTAGTCTTTTCTGAGGAGCTTTAGTGTCTGATTCGGACTTTAGGAAGCTCAAGTCCTCATGTTCAAGGTTTTTAAACTTTGTTTTATCTCTGTGGAACTCGTATGTGTGGAATGCACCAGAAATGAAAACACACACATCTACTACACAAAAGGAGAATATTTGCTCCCCTTTCTTTCCTTGTCATAACTTTTCAGGGAAGAAATGATGTGGGTTTCATTAAATGTTTTTTTAATTTTGTTTTTCATTAAAAATTTTTCTTGTGGTAAAAAAATATTACAGAATTTACTATCTTAACTGCTTTTAATTGTACATTTTAGTAATGTTAAGTTTATTCACATTGTAAAACACAGTTCCAGAATTTTTTCACGTAAGTCTTGTTTGATTATAAAGAAAGGAAGGCTCAGTTGAGAGAAAGAAGACTGTTTTTATAGAAGAATAATCTTTTGGCCATTTTCCATGAAGCAACTTAAAAGAATATTTATCTTTTAAAACTTTTGAATTTTTGTAATTTTAGATGATACTTGTGGAGTATTAAGTGTGTACCCAAGCATTAGTTATATTGGTAGCCCAATAAGTTTATATAAAAGTTTCCTTGTGTAAGTAATGATTTGGGGCCAAGTGTGACAACATTTCCCCATTTTACTTTGTTAATTGGAGCATGAAGTAGACTGGAGATGGTTGCAGCTGCTCTTGAGGAGGAGCAGAAAGGCTCATTACCCAGCAGTGGTTCATTGTGGCATCTCTTCTCCTTTTCTTTTCCATGAATGGAGACAAGATGTATTAGCATCTTGTTACCACTGGTGGAGGCTCAGAATTGCACCACAAAATCTCCTACGTTTTATGAAGCTGTGTTATTCCCAAGTGAAGTGTTTATGTAAGACTTTTGGGATTATCATTGTGAGGGATATATTTAGTGTATTTGGGTTTGTCTTTTGAAGCATGAGGTACCAACTCTCTTAATTAGCAGATTTTCAAATCCCTGATTCACACATATATTATTCAATAGAGTTATTCATATGTATGTGTGGCACACACAAATACCCACACATAAATATATGAAATGCTGTTTAGATAACGGTCTCACAGGAAGTTGTTAGAAAGGGTTATTTAAAGTTTTCAAACTGAACTGGTTACTCAGTGGTCTTTTTGTCATTATTTCTTTTTCCCAGCCCTAAAATGAATATGAAAGCAGTGAATATTAGAAAAATGAGAATGATAAAGAAGAGTGGGTGTAATCAGTTTTATCTTTCAAGGAAGTCAGCAAACATTTGGTCTTTGTGTTTTTTTAAATATTAAGATATTACTGATATACTCTTATGAAGGTTTCACCTGAAAAACAGTGTGTTTACTACAATCACCCATATTACTGAGTCACCCCAAACATCTTTTTTTTTGGATCATTCTGTATTTACCATTTTGTGCCCTCCTTTGTTGTCTAACAAAAATAGTTTCCAAATACAGGTAACTTAATTTTAGATACATGTCATTCCTTTAAAGGATTATTATTGTTAATGTAATCATTTATCTGCTATAGGCTATTTTGTTTGTTACTAGCCATATTAGTTTGCAACTGGCAAGCTATTCCAAAGAGTTTGTTAAATTGAATGTTATTTTAGAAAGTACATTTTCATATTAGGCTATTTCACTGTTTGTTTTAGTAATCTGTCAAAAAAAATACTTTGGGGCATACTGTTGTCAGGCTATGATGGGTTATGTTGGTGGCCCCGGATGATTTCAAGGTCAAGAAATAGTCACTTGGTGAAATGGAAACTAGGAGAAGTTAAGATGATTATTATCTGTGTTGCCGGCAAAACCATAATTGTTTTTCTCAGGGCCTAGGACTTCCCAAAGTCACAGAATAAAGATAGCTCTCTGCCCAGAGCATCCATTTGACTTGAGGATTTTCAATACATTGTGAAACATAACAAGTTTAGTAGCAAGACAAACACTGATATATTGTGAGGCAGGATGCCTTGACTGATTTCCCTGAATTTTTAAGATTAAAATGCCATATTCAATTTAAGAAATTTAAGATTTAAGAAATTTTACATTAGCAAGGAATACTTCAAAGTATATCCTCAAATCCCCTATATCATGAGTTGGGATATTTGGTGAATACTTTAGACATTGTGTGCCACATAGTTCTCTCCTGCATATTCTGTTTGGTTGTTTTGTTTTGGTTTCTAACCCTTTAGAAATGACAACAGGACACTTGCTCACAGGCTCCTCCATTGCTGACCCCTGCTGTAGACAGTCCATTCACATTTCCTGCTACTTCCTGGGACTCCTCAGTGATCACACTTGAGAAACACAGGCTTGGCTGTTCCCAAACTATCCTTCATGAAAATTAAGCATATATTTAGGCAGAATTGAAAAGAATGTAGTGATGGACAGAAATTTTGACCTATGTTGAAGCCCAACTGGGTGCAGCAGTTATGTGCTAATAGAACTCTTCAGAGACAAAAAGGGAAGCTAAAGTTCCAAATTTCATTGTTGTTCACAGGAGATTTTGCTCTGTCTTTAAAATGTAGACATTATTAATATAGGGTTAATGGCTACATCTACAGAGTGAAGCCCTGCAAGTAGCCCAACCCCATTTGCCTCACCTCATTACCCAGTTGGTTGCCAAATCCTGTCTTTTCACCTCCTGAATAAGTCGGTACTGTTTCTGTCTCAAAACCCAATTTGAGCAGGCCTTGTTGTTGATCTTCCTCTAATTGACCAGGACTCTCATTATTTTTCTCTCCCCAGTGCCCAGAAAACCTTATTACTCTTAGGACATTTATTATCTTGGTGTGTTTTTTTTCGTGTCTTTGCCTTCAGCTAGGCTCTGAGTGCCTTGTGCTTGTCCTCAGCTGGCTCTGTGGTGTCTTTACTGTAGTGTCTGTCACCTGTTGTGATGCTAGGAACACAGAATGTACTCAACAAAAATTGTTATGTGAAGGGGCAATAGCTACAGGTGTTTTCAGCTGAGTGTGTGTAACCAGTTCTTTTGGGTCTCACCTCATCCAGCATTTGCACACTTGTTCTAATAGCAGTCAGAGCCAAGTGTCTCCAAAGCAATCTTACTGAACCTTCTGGTTTTTATGATGAAACCTGTTTGTGAAATTGCCTCAATTAGAAGCTCGCATATCCTGCAGTTAATATTTTCTTAGGAAATTTGATCTGAATTTAAAAATCAGTATTATTCTGTCTAAAACATCACTTACCTAATCAAGGAGGTCTTCACTTCTCTTACCTTCTGTCCGAATGTTTAATCTTCCATTTTCACTTTACTTTGTTGTCTGCCACAGTGTTCTACAGTGATGAGGCCCTGGGGCACGTCTTTCTTAAAAACAATGCCTTGTGCTGTGAGTATTGAAAGGCCACCCCTGTTGTGCTTCCAGCCATTTATCTTATGTAATCCAAACTGGTGATTTTCTTTCCATTAAAAGTTTTCTCTCATTCTTAGCTTTATGCAGCAAAGTTAATGAAAAGGAAACAGAACGCTTAAGATTCTAGAGCAATGTTAATGCCAATGTTCAGACAGTAAAGCCTGTTTACAGGAGTGTCAAAGGTTATAGGTAAGTTTTCCTCTGCCCCTATTTTCATGTGACCTCTCCCAAGTCCCCAAGATGTATCTTTTTATGAGTTTCTGCTTGCAGTTTTATGATCACCCTGTCCCTCATACTAGTGTCTATAATCCTTGATTTTAAATTAGGACAGTATTTACTTCTTTCTTAAATAAATAACAAATTTGCATTCTTAGAACTTCTCTCATCTCACCCATTTGATTTATACACGGAAAATTGTTAGTTTTTAATTCTCATTCTCTTCTGTAACTAATAACTATTTTAAAGTAAAAATACAATACATGTTATATTTGTATTGTTTTAGACATGTAAATACTGTTCTCTACAGAGCTGTTCAGTTGTGTGAGCAGTGAGAGGAGGGCAAATAATCCTATTTTACTAAATTACTGTGGTTTAAGAAGGACGTAAATGTCAATAGCCAAGAGATTATCTTTCTTAATTGATTTTGTTCTTTCCCCTTACTCCTCTGATATTTCTTATAATTTTATTACTGGTTTCTTTTCCTGTTGAGCAGAAGAAAGCTTTTCCCATGCAATTTCGGTTGGTGCTTGTAGACACACCTGCTTGCTCTTCCTTCTTCTACCAGTAGGGTTTGAATTGGGAATTTAAAATCCTCAGCAGCATATTCTTTTTTTTGTATTTCGCATAAAAATTGCTGAATGAAGCTGTTTCAGACAACTGCATTGCACATATCCTACCAGGATTAGAACTGCCAACTATGTTTTCCTTCTATACTCAGATTCCCTAAAATGGAATATAGCATTAATGATCCTTATCCACTAAATGAGAAAACTGCCCAGGGGCTACCCTCAGGCTTAAAAGACATTTTTAGAAGGAGCCTCTGGTCATTTTCCACAGCTGCAGCAACTCATAGTCTTAGAAAGAATGTCTTTAAAAAATTCTGTGGGAAACAAGATTTGCTGTGGCTCACTGAGAACCTGTGGCTGAGACTGTTCATTCGGGCCTCATGCTTTTCTTGCTCTTTGTACTGTTCTGTCAGTGAAGTGTCAGGAGAGAGCATGGGTTGTGGGACAGCCTTCCAGTTTGTCTGCTGTGGGCCCTCCTCACTGCTCCTGGGGCACTGGGTGGATGGAACACATCCCTGTCTCTGTCTGAGATGGTTTTTGAGCACATGACCATCCCATTGTAGAACCGGGAGTTCCCTAGTGAGCTCAGTAGAAAGGCTCTTGTGGGCTCTGCCAGTTGTAGATTTTATCAGGAGCTTATGAATGTCTCTCACACTGGTTCTCACTGGAACACAAGCAAGTACAGGTGAAGTAAGCTTTTTTTCTTTTCCTTTTCAACAGCTGTTTAGCTTGCTTTATTCTTAAAATTGTAGTGTTTCAGTAAATGTGCCATTAGGAAAAGTGTCAGTTAGGCTGATATCTATATAATTCAGAAATTTTCTTTTCATAGGCAGTTGGCACTACAAGCAAAGTGAATTTATCATCCCTTTTCCTAAATGAAATAAAAATGTATTGTCTTCTGAAATGGGGCAAATTTATCTTGAATACACTTTGTGTGTCTGTGCCTTCTCAAAAGACATATTATCTGATCATTGTTGTTATAGTTACAGAAGGTTGATTGCCCAGAATGTGCAATTTGCAGGTGTGCATTTACAAGCACTTCAGAGACAGTATCTTTGAAAATAAGAAATTCAGCAAGGCTATCTAGAGACTTAATAGTGAGTTTTTAAAGTATTGTATTTTTAACTTTCATAGTATGAACTCTAATATATATATTTAAAAATAGATGCCTGATAAGTGAAGTGAATATAAGAAAACAGATCTTCCTCTTTTATTGGGCAATGCCTCAGGACAAAATATAAGAATGTATATCTTAATAGGTTGTGATTTTTAAATTTCTATTTTAAACTATTTCACATCATACTGTATGTTATTATCTCTGAAAAGAGGTATTAACTATTAATAAATCATAGATTTTAGATTATCACTCCCCTACTCTGCTTAAATGTGACAAAAAAAAATTTAACCTCTTATTTCAGATTCATCAGTACACTCAAAAACTTTTGAATGTCAGAAAGTTTTTTTTTTACACAATTCTTTAAAACCTGTAGTTAATAGAGTAGAAATCGGATTTACTCAAATTATGTTACTAGCATGAGGTTAATCTAAATCATGGCACATTGGAGAGTGTTGGAAGATGGCCTCGTGAGTAGAACAGTGGAAATCTCCTCCCAAAACCACAAATATCTATGAAAATATAACAAAGACAACCCCTCCTAGAATGAAGACAAGAGGACACAGGACAATATCAAGACCACATCCACAGCAGAGAGAACGCAGCGCCTCATGAATGGGGTAAGATACAAGCCACAGCATGGTGGGAGCCAAGCGCCCATCCCCCCAACTCCCGGCAGGAGGAGAATAGGCAGAGCGGGAGGGAGATGGAGCACAGGACTACCGAACACACAGCCCCAGCCATCCGGGCCAGTGTGCAGGGCCCTGGATACTAGGAAAACAAGGCAGCAATAGTGAGCGGGCACCGGAGGCCGGGCCCCAGAGGACATAAGAAAAGTGAGCCAAATTTTGTTTTTTTCTGTTTTGTTTTGGCTAGCGCTTTTTGGAAGTCATAAAGAGATAGGGACCCCAATGCTAGGGAAAGAGGGCTGCAAGACCGGTGAGCAGATGCCTGAGGCTGGCACCGGAGAATAAAGAAAAACGAGTGGCCACTTTTATTTTTAATTAAATTTTTTTTTTGTGGTCGTTGTTTTGTTTCAGCGGTTGCTTTTTGGAAGTCTTAAAGGGGCAGGGCGGGACACTATATCCAGAGGTAAGGAATCTGGAGATCGCAGGGCAGTCTAACCCCTGGGCTCCAGGGAATAGGGAGGCACCTTACAGAGATAAATAGTCTCCATGCCGCTCCCTCTCCAACGCCACTTCACCACTTTGGAGCAGGGGCCCGAACCAGGCCACGCCCACAGTCACAGTGGAGATAAACTCCATAGCAGCCAGGCAGGAAGCAGAAACTCTGTCTGCACGCAGCTGCCCAGCACAAGCCACTACAGGTTGCTTTTATCCCAGGAGAGGAAGGCCACAAATGAACAAGAAGGGAAGTTCTTCCAGCCGTCATTTGTTCCAGCTCTGCAAACTATTCCTATCAATATGAAAAGGCAGAGCTACAGGCAAAGATCCCAGAGACAACACCAGAGAAGGAGACAGACCTAACCAGTCTTACTGACAAAGAATTCAAAATGAGAATCATAAACACGCTGACAGAGATGCAGAGAAATATGCAAGAGAAATGGAATGAAGTCCGGAGTGAGATCACACATGCCAGAAAGGAGATTGCAGAAATGAAACAAACTCTGGAAGGGTTTATAAGCAGAATGGATAAGATGCAAGAGGCCATTGATGGAATTGAATCCAGAGAACAGGAACGCATAGAAGCTGACAGAGAGAGAGATAAAAGGATCTTCAGGAATGAAACAATGTTAAGAAAATTGTGTGACCAATCTAAAAGGAACAATATCCGTATTATAGGGGTTCCAGAAGAAGAAGAGAGAGGAAAAGAGATTGAAAGTATCTTAGAAGAAATAATTGCTGAAAACTTCCCCAAACTGGGGGAGGAAATAATCGAACAGACCACGGAAATACACAGAACCCCCAACAGAAAGGATCCAAGGAGGACAAAACCAAGACACATAATAATTGAAATGGCGAAGATCAAGGACAAAGAAAGAGTTTTAAGGCAGCTAGAGAAAAAAGGTCACCTATAAAAGAAAACCCATCAGGCTAACATCAGACTTCTTGACAGAAACCATACAGGCCAGAAGAGAATGGCATGATATATTTAATACAATGAAACAGAAGGCCTTGCACCAACTATACTGTATCCAGCACAACTATCATTCAAATATGATGGTGGGATTAAACAATTCCCAGACAAACAAAAGCTGAGGGAATTTTCTTCCCACAAACCACCTCTACAGAACATCTTACAGGGACTGCTCTAGATGGGAGCACTCCTAGAAAGAGCACAGCACAAAACACCCAACATATGAAGAATCGAGGAGGAGGAATAAGAAGGGAGAGAAGAAAAGAATCTCCAGATAGTGTATATAACAGCTCAATAAGTGAGCTTATTTAGACAGTAAGATAATAAAGAAGCTAACCTTAAACCTTTGGTAACCACAAATCTAAAGCCTGCAATGGCAATAAGTACATATTTTTCAATAGTCACCATAAATGTAAATGAACTTAATACACCAATCAAAAGACACAAAGTAACAGAATGGATAAAAAAAGCAAAACCCATGTATATGCTGCTTACAAGAAACTCACCTCAAACCCAAAGACATGCACAGGCTAAAAGTCAAGGGATGGGAAAACATATTTCAAGCAAACAACAGCGAGAAGAAAGCAGGGATTGCAGTACTAATGTCAGACAAAATAGACTTCAAAACAAAGAAAGTAACAGGCAAAGAAGGACACTACATAATGATAAAGGGCTCAGTCCAACAAGAGGATATAACCATTCTAAATATATATGCACCCAACACAGGAGCACCAGCATATGTGAAACAAATACTAACAGAACTAAAAGGGGAAATAGACTGCAATGCATTCATTCTAGTAGACTTCAACACACCACTCAACCCAAAGGATAGATCCACTGGGCAGAAAATAAGTAAGGACAGGGAAGAACTGAACAACACAGTAGAGCAGATGGACCTAATAGACATCTATAGAACTCTACATCCTAAAGCAACAGGATACACATTCTTCTCGAGTGCACATGGAACATTCTCCAGAATAGACCACATACTAGGACACAAAAAGAGCCTCAGAGAATTCCAAAGATTGAAATCCTACCAACCAACTTTACAGACAACAAAGGCATAAAACTAGAAATAAACTGTACAAAGAAAGTAAAGAGGCTCACAAACACATGGAGGCTAAACAACACGCTTCTAAATAATCAATGGATCAATGACGAAATCAAAATGGAGATCCAGCAATATATGGAAACAAATGACAACAACAACACTAAGCCCCAACTTCTGTGTGACGCAGCAAAAGCACTCTTAAGAGGAACGTATATAGCGATCCAGGCACACTAGAAGGAGCAAGAACAATCTCAAATGAATAGTCTAACATCACAATTATCAAAATTGGAAAAAGAAGAACAAATGAGGCCTAAATCAGCAGAAGGGGGACATAATAAAGATAAGCGAAGAAATAAGCAAAATTGAGAAGAGTAAAACAATAGCAAACATCAATGAAACCAAGAGGTGGTTATTTGACAAAAACAAAATAGATAAGCCACTAGCCAAAGTTGTTAAGGGAAAAAGAGAATCAACACAATCCAACAGAATCACAAATGAGAACGGAAAAATCATGACAGACTCCACAGATATACAAAGAATTATTAAATACTACTATGTAAATCTATATGCCAAAAAGCTGAAAAACCTAGAAGAAATGGACAACTTCCTAGAAATATACAACCTTCCAAGACTGACCAAGGAAGAAACACAAAAGTTAAACAAACCAATTACGAGCAAAGAAATTGAAACGGTAATCAAAAAACTACCAAAGAACAAAATACCCGGGCAGGATGGATTTACTTCAGAATTTTATCAGACACACAGAGAAGACATAATACCCATTCTCCTTAAAGTTTTCCAAAAAATAGAAGAGGAGGGAATACTCCCAAACTCATTCTATGAAGCCAACATCACCCTAATACCAAAACCAGGCAAAGACCTCACCAAAAAAGAAAATTACAAACCAATATCCCTGATGAATGTATATGCAAAAATACTTAATAAAATATTAGCAAACCGAATACAAAAGTATATCAAAAGGATCAAACTCCATGACCAAGTGGGATTCATCCCAGGGATGATAGGATGGTACAACATTCAAAAATCCATCAACATCATCCACCGCATCAACAAAAAGAAAGACAAAAACCACATGATCATCTCCATAGCTGAAAAAACATTCGACAAAATTCAGCATCCATTCAAGATAAAAACTCTCAGCAAAATGGGAATAGAGGGCAAGTTCCTCAACATAATAAAGGCCATATATCATAAACACACAGACAACATTATACTGAACAGCGAGAAGCTGAAAGCTTTTCCTCTGAGATCGGGAACTAGACAGGGATGCCCACTCTCCCCACTGCTATTTAACATAGTACTGGAGGTCCTAGCCATGGCATTCAGACAAAACAAAGAAATACAAGGAATCCAGATTGGTAAAGAAGAAGTTAAACTGTCACCATTTGCAGATGACGTGATATTGTACATAGAAAACCCTTAAGACTCCACCCCAAAATTACTAGAACTGATATCGGAATACAGCAAAGATGCAGGATAAAAATTAACACACAGAAATCTGTAGCTTTCCCATACACGAACAATGAACCAATAGAAAGGGATATCAGGAAAGCAATTCCATTCATAATTGCATAAAAAAGAATAAACTACCTAGGAATAAATCTATCCAAAGATGTGAATCACCTATATTCTGAACACTACAAGTCACTCTTAAGAGAAAATAAAAGGGACACTTACAAATGGAAACTCATCCCATGGTCGTGGATAGGAAGAATTAATATCATCAAAATAGACATCCTGCCCAAAGGAATATACAGATTTGATGCAATCACTATCAAATTCACAGCAACATTCTTGAATGAACTTGAACAAATAATTCAAAAATTCATATGGAACCACCAAAGACCCCAAATAGCCAAAGCAATCCTGAGAAAGAAGAATAAAGTATAGGGGATCTCACTCACCAATGTCAAGCTCTACTATAAAGCAATAGTAATCAACACAATTTGGTACTGGCACAAGAACAGAGCCACCGTCCAGAGGAACAGACTAGAGATTCCAGACATTAACCCAAACATATATGGTCTATTAATATTTGATAAAGGTGTCATGGACATACAATGGCAAAATGACATTCTCTTCAACAGATAATGCTGGCAAAACTGGACAGCTACATGTAGGAGAATGAAACTGGACCTTTGTCTAACCCCATATACAAAAGTAAATTCAAAATGGATCAAAAATCTGAATGTAAGCCATGAAACCATTAAACTCGTGGAAAAGAACATAGGCAAAAACCTCTTAGACATAAACTTGAGTGACTTCTTCTTGAACATATCTCCCCGGGCAAGGAAAACAACAGCAAAAATGAACAAGTGGGACTATATTAAGCTGAAAATCTTCTGCACAGAAAAAGACACCATCAATAGAACAAAAAGGAACCCTACAGTATGGGAGAATATATTTGTGAATGACAGATCAGATAAAGGCTTGATGTCGAAAATATATAAAGAGTTCACACGCCTCAACAAGCAAAAATCAAATAATCCAATTAAAAAATGGGCAGAGGAACTGAACAGACAGTTCTCTATAAAAGAAATACAGATGGCCAACAGAAACATGAAAAGATGCTCCACATCACTAATTATCAGAGCAAAGCAAATTAAAACTACAATGAGGCATCACCACACACCAGTAAGGATGGTTGCCATCCAAAAGACAAACAACAACAAATGTTGGCGAGGCTGTGGAGAAAGGGAACCCTCCTACACTGCTGGTGGGAAAGTAAACTAGTACAACCATTGTGGAAAGCAGTATGGAGGTTCATCAAAATGCTCAAAACAGACTTACCATTTGACCCAGGATTTCCATTCCTAGGAATTTACCCTAAGAACGCAGCAATCAAGTCTGAGAAAGACAGATGCACCCCTATGTGTATCACAGCACTATTTACAAAAGCCAAGAATTGAAAACAACTTAATGTCCATCAGTAGATGAATGGATAAAGAAGATGTGGTACATATACACAATGGAATACTACTCAGCCATAAGAGGGCAAATCCTACCATTTGCAGCAACATGATGGAGCTGGAGGGTGTTATGCTCAGTTAAATAAGCCAAGCGGAGAAAGAGAAATACCAAATGGTTTCACTCATCTGTGGAGTATAAGAACAAAGGAAAAACTGAAGGAACAAAACAACAGCAGAATCACAGAACCCAAGAATGGACTAACAGGTATCAAAGGGAAAGGGACTGAGGAGGATGTGTGGGTAGGGAGGGATAAGGGTTGGGAGGAAGAAGGGGGGTATTAAGATCAGCATGCATAGGGGGGTGGGAGAAAGGGGAGGGCTGTACAACACAGAGAAGACAAGTAGTGATTCTACAACATTTAGCTATGCTGATGGACAGTGACTGGAAAGGGGTTTATAGCGGGGATCTGGTATAGGGGAGAGCGTAGTAAACATAATATTCTTCATGTAAGTGTAGATTAAAGATAACAAAAAAAAAGAAAAGGGGGATTATTCCATGACAGGATAAAACTAACTGTAAATCAACAATTAATGCATGGTTTAAATATCCTTAACTTTGATCACTTAAAGTGTGTCAGATGATTGGCTATGGAGGTACACTTTTGCGATAATATACTTTTCTCTTAAAAAAAATAGCAGTTCCTGTTTGGTGACCTCCAATGTGTTCCACACAATGGTATAAAGGGCAGATCAAAGTGTGGGAAAAGGGTGTGTTTGTATTTATGCAGAGGATCAAAGCCTAATGTGTCTACCCAGTAAATGAACTAAGATACGATGTGAAGACGAACTTCCAACATCACTCTCTGGAAGAGTCATACAAGAAGATGATGATCAAAAAACCTCAACAAGGACCCAGGCGATGCTGCAGTTGTAGCGGCATTCATCCCACTGGTTCCCGGACTTTCCATTGTAATGAAGAAGGAGATATCTAAGCTGGCCTGTGCATACTGTAAAACAACAAATTTGACTGGATCTACACTGTTGGAACTAAACCAAGATTTAGGAGAAGTGCAAGTTGTAGCGCTCCAAAATCTTACAACTACAGACTATCTACTGTTAGAAGAACATATGGGATGTGAACAGTTCCCAGGAATGGACTGTTTTAATTTGTCTGATTTATCTCAGACTGTTCAAGTACAGTTGGACAATATCCATCATATCATAAACAAATTTTCACAAATGCCTAGGGTGCCTAACTGGATTTCTTGGCTCACTGGAGATGGCTGGTAATTGTACATCTGCTTTGGTTATGTAACTGTACTCCTATTATGTTAATGTGTGTGTGCAATTTAATAGGTAGTTTAAAACCTATAATGCTTAAATTACTCTACAAAAAGATATGTCAAAGAAATAATCTCCCCATGTTTTCTTCCATCTGTTACCTCTACAGCTTTTCTTCTTCCTTCCTAATTACAAACCTTAAATAGAATTCATGTCTCATATCAAATTTACCGAGTATCATAATTCCTCCAAGTGCTAAAGCTACCTCAAGACAAATGGTGGGCATAGAAGCCACAGGGCATAAATCTGCATAGAAGTGAAAAGCTAACCTTTTCAAACAGTTATACTTCTCTCTCAATTCCCAATTTTACATCTCCCTGTATGGCCCCGGAAGAAGACTGGTTAGCCAGAGACGGGTAAGATTCCTCAAGGGAGGAACAACCTAAGACAGGCCCAGTCACAGGGGCCCCATCAGGTGAGAAACTGGGGATCAACAGAGGTGAGGCTGAGAACCTCAACCCCCCTGTTTTGAGAGAAATATTCTGCATGCATGGATATTTTATTGCCCTTGTCTAGCTTGGATTATCACATAGTCTACAGTCACACACCCGATCATCTACATTTGCTCTCTTACAACACTTATCTAAGTTTTCTACCTTTATCTTACATCTACCTACCACTTCAGCATTTTATTTAAAATGATAATAATAATAATAATAATAATAATAATAAAGTGAGAAATGTGGGATCCACATATAAATCAAGTATAAAAATCAAACGAATATTCATATTTCACATGATTGTTTATGGCTCATAATGTGTGATCAAAACTGAAAGTTTCTGTGATGACTGCCCTTGCACTGTTCACCGTGTAAGAACTTATTCACTATGTAAGAATTTGTTCACCATGTAAGAACTTGTTCATTATACTTTAGAAGATTGGAGACTGTTGAGAATTAGGCTTCGGGTTGATTGAGGATTGTGCATTGAGTCCCCTATACAGAGTTTTATAGTTGGTAACTACCATTTGATCAATAAATAAAATATATGCCCTCTCAAATATATATATTTATTACATCAGCAATTTCTCTGGAAACTGTTGATCTATAAAAAGTGGATCCTAGTATTTAACTTAGTTTTCTTGATTTCACTTGACCATTCAGAAACAGAAGCTCCATGGGGGTACCCACGGATTCAGCCTACCATTTTCCAGTGTCTGAGATGTTCATCCTGAGCCAGGGTGGAAGTCCATGGGGCAGCGTTTGAGCCTCCCGTTCAGAACCATTCTGCTTTATCCCATCTTGTTGTTCATTTTTTGTCCTGGAAATCGCTCACTCTGAGCCTGCCCTGTGAGGCCCAGGCAGCACTCGCAGCTACAGGCTCTGAAAGGTGGAGCCCCTTTCCTACCCTCCCTGCAGTACATACACGTGAGAGGGCCAGAAAGCCCACCCAGATACAGATACAGATAGCATGAGTGTGCATAATTGCCCCTACACAGGCAGGACAGAGCATCTCATGGCCTGCAGGCCCTGTGTGGGCGTGGGGCAGTTCTCAGAAGTGGACAGGGCAGGAGGTAGGTGGTCACAGAACACAGGCCATATTGGCTCTGGGTGTTTGTCTGGCACAGAATTCTAAAGTAATTTAAGTGGGTTGCTTTTATTTAAAATACAGATTTCTCCCTTTTTTTGAGAAATTGGAAGGCAAGGAAACCCTGGCAGGACCCACTTCCTCTTGTGGCTGGTTGGCCAGTAGTGGGCCCACCATGTTCCTAACCCAGAGAAAAGGAAGCCTTTTCACTCATAATTTTCAGGAAGAAAATCATCAAGTATGTTACTTTGGTAGATTCAGGTATTGCCAGAAATAAAATTTTCTACTTCCCTGCCTTTCAGGGGGAGAATCAAGAGACAAGACAACTGGTAAATCCTGTCCTGGTCCCAGTAGCTAGCAGCTGACCATGGGCCACCCTAGGGATGGCCGGTGTGCTCCTCGTGTGTGTCCGACCTCGGCTGGCCCTGAGTAGGGCGGCCCACAAACACGTGCCCCGCCCCTGAGCCCACGGAGAAGCACCTCTGAGGAGTCAGCAGGGGTTGGAAATGAGGTTTCCTTTCCACTTTTACATCTGGCAGGTCAGGAAGGTGAGATTTAAATCTGGCCTCTGGGTTAAGTTTATCATTTTATGTTGATTCCCGATATCTCTGTTCATTACATTTACAATGGTACTGCTAAGGTGAATTTTCTCGTCAACACAATCCAGTAACTGACTTTTTAAAAATAAATAAGTGGAACCTTAGGGAAAACAAGTGGAAGATGATGTAGGTGCATGTTGGAGCTTCCATGGTACTCAGCACACACCTGCGTACCTGGTGTGTCACTGGGACAGAAACCACGTGCACCACCGGTAACTTTGCTTGCTGTTAGAAGGTGTTTTTGGTAGACATGGGAATAGTAGGACTGCATGATTGCTTTCAACCAAATCAGGACTGTGTTGGGTTTTTTATTTTTATTTATATTTGTATTTTATTTATTTTATTTTTTGTAGATAATTATTTTTTATTGAAGGGTAGTTGACACACAGTATTACATTAGTATCAGGTGTACAACACAGTGATTCAACATTTATATACATGATAATTCTAGATACCAGCTATCACCATACAAAGTTGTTATAATATTTTGACTATATTCCTTATGCTACACATTACATCATAGTTACTTATTTATTTTACAATTGGAAGTCTGTATTTTTTATTTTTTTTGAGAGGGCATCTCTCACACTTATTGATCAAATGGTTGTTAACAATAAAAATAAAATTCTGTATAGGGGGTTCAGTGCTCAATGCCCAATCATGAATCCACACCAAGCCTAATTTTCGTCAGTGTCCAATCTTCTGAAGCATAACAAACAAGTTCTTACATGCAGAACAAATTCTTACATAGTGAATAAGTTACATGGTGAACAGTACAAGGGCAGTCATCACAGAAACTTTCGGTTTTGCTCATGCATTATGAACTATAAACAATCAGTTCAAATATGAATATTCGTTTGATTTTTATACTTGATTTATAGCTGGATACCACATTTCTCTCCTTATTATTATTATTTTAAATAAAAAGCTGAAGTGGTAGGTTGATGCAAGATAAAGGTAGAGAACAGTTTACTGTTGTAAGAGAGCGAATGAAGATGATCGGGTGTGTGCCTGTAGACTATGTGTTAATAAAAGCTAGACAAGGGCAATAAAATATCCACGGATGCAGAAGATTTCTCTCAGAACAGGGGGGTTGAGGTTCTCAGCCTCACCTCTGTTGATCCCCAATTTCTCACCTGATGGCCCCCCTGCGACTGTGCCTGTCTTAGGTTGTTCCTCCCGTGAGGAATCTTACCCGTCTCTGGCTAACCAGTCATCTTCTGGGGCCATACAGGGAGATGTAAATTTGGTAAGAGAGAGAGAAGCCTTATCGTTTGAAAAGGTTAGCTTTTTACTTCTATGCAGATTTATGCCTTGTGTCTTCTATGCCCAGCATTTGTCTTGAGTTATCTTTAGCACTTGCAGGAATTATGATACTCGGTAAATTTGATATGAGACAGGAATTCTATTTAAGGTTTGTAATTAGGAAGGAAGAAGAAATGCTATAGAAGTAGCAGGCAGAAGAAAACATGGGAAGATTGATTATTTCTTTGACATATCTTCTTGTAGTGTAACTTCAGCATGTATAGGTTTTAAACTACTAATTAAATTGCGCAGACACATTAACATAATATGGGTACAGTTACATACCCAAAGCAGACCTATATTTATCAGCCATCTCCAGTGTAACCAAGAAAACCAGTTAGGAACCTTAGGCATTTGTGAAAACTTATCTATGATATGGTGGATATTGTCTAACTGAACTTGAACAGTCTGGGAGAAATCAGACAAATTAAAACAACCCATTCCTGGGGACTGTTCACATCCCATATGTTCATTTAACAGTAAATAGTCTGTAGTTGTAAGATTTTGGAGTGCTACAACTTGCACTTCTCCTAATTCTTGGTTGAGTTCCAACAGAATAGATCCAGTCAAATTTGTTGTTTTACTGTATGCACAGGCCAGCTTAGATATCTCCTTCTTCATTCCCATGACAATTCCAGGAATTGGTGCAATGAGTGCATCTACACCTGCTTTTTTTTTAATCATTAATCTACACTTACATGATGAACACTTTGTTTACTAGGCTCACCCCTATACCAGGTCCCCCCTTTACATTCACTGTCCATCAGCGTAGCAAAATGTTATAGAATCACTATTTGTCTTCTCTGTGTTGTCCAGCCCTCCCCTTTCTCCCACCCCCCGGAAGATGCTAATCTTAACACCCCCCATTTACTCCCCCCTTTTCCCTCTCTACCCACCCATCCTCCCCATTCCCTCTCCCATTGAAGTGAGTGTTGTGTTGAAGTCTCCTAGAATGAATGCATGGCATTCTATTTCCTCCTCTAGTTCTGTTAATTTTTGTTTCAGGTATGTTGGGGCTCCTGTATTGGGTCCATATAAATTTAAAATGGTTTTATTCTCTTGATGGACTGAGCCCTTTATCATTATGTAATGTCCTTCTTTGTCTTTTGTTACTTTTTTATTTAGAAGTCTGTTTTGTCTTATACCAGAATAGCAACACCTGCTTTCTTCTCTCTTTTGTTTGCATGAAATATCTTTTTCCATCACTTGACTTTAAGTCTGTGCATGTCTTTGGGTTTGAGGTGAGTCTCTTGTAAGCAGCATATGGATGGATCTTGCTTTTTTATCCATTCTATTACTCTGTGTCTTTTGATTGGTGCATTCAGTCCATTTACATTTAGGGTGATTATTGAAAGGTATGAATTTATTGCATTGCAGGCTTTAAGGCTGTGGTTACCAAAGGTTTAGGGTTAGCTTCTTTACTATCTTACAGTCTACCTTAACTCACTTGTTGAGCTATTATAAAAGCGGTCTGATGATTCTTTATTTCTCTCCCTTCTTATTCCTCCTCCTCCCTTCTTCATATGTTGGGTGTTTTGTTCTGTGCTCCTTTTAGGAGTGCTCCCATCTAGAGCAGTCCCTGTAGGATGCCCTGAAGAGGGGGTTTGTGGGAGGCAAATTCCCTCAACTTTTGCTTGTCTTGGAATTGTTTAATCCTTCCTTCATATTTAAATGATATTTGTGCTTGATTCAGTAGTCTTGGTTCGAGGCCCTTCTGTTTCATTGTATTAAGTATATCATGCCATTCTCTTCTGGCCTGTAGGGTTTCTGTTGAGAAGTCTGATGATAGCGTGATGGGTTTTCCTTTGTACTTAAACTTTTTTTTCTCTCTGGCTGCCATTAATACTTTGTCCTTGTCTTTGATCTTTGCCATTTTAATTATTATATGTCTTGGTGTTGCCCTCTTTGGATCCATTGTCATGGGAGTTCTGTGTACCTCTGTGGTCTGAGAAGCCATTTCTTCCCCTACTTTGGGGAAGTTTTCTTCAATTATTTCTTCAAAGACACTTTCTCTCCCTTTTTCTGTCTCTTCTCCTTCTGGTATTCCTATAATGCCTATATTATTCCTTTTGATTGGTCACTCAGCTCTCTTAAAATTCTTTCATTCCTGGAGATCCTTTTATCTCTCTCTGCATCAGCTTCTCTGTGTTCCTGTTCTCTGTTTTCTAGTCCATTAACGGTCTCTTGCATCTCGTCCATTCTGTTTTGAAGTCCTTCCAGAGCTTTTTTTATTTCTGTATTCTCCTTCTGTAGTTCTTGCATATTTCTCTGCAAGTCCATCAGCATGGTTATGACTTTTGTTTTGAATTCTTTTCAGGAAGACTGGCTAAATCTATCTCCCCAGGTTCCTTCTCAGGGGAAGATGTAGCAGTTGCCAAAGCTGTCTGGGTTAGTCTTGTCTGAATCATGTTTTCTTGCCTTTTCATGTTGACAGGTGCTATTGACTGTCAGCTGGGAGGGCCAAACTTTTCACATGCTACTGGCCTTTCTTTACTTGGCAACTGCGACCACTAGTGGCTTGTGCTGGGTAATTGCGTGTAGACTGGTTCTTTCTGTCTTGCCTGGCCAGAATGGAGGAACTTCCCTTTCTGTGGGCCTTTTGCCTTAGGCTGCTTCTATGCTTTCACAGCGCCCAGAGGGGTAATGGACTGGGGGCTGTTTGGTGGTTTACCTCTGTGAGGTGTCTCAGAGCTGCTGCCCAGGGGGTTAGTGCGCCTGGATTTCCCTGTACATTCCATCTGCTGGGCGGTGGCCTGTGTTGTTTCCGTCCAGCTGTTAAGTACCTGTCCCTTTAAGACTTTCATAAAGCCCCCGCTTTTTTTGTCACAGGTGCATCAGCTTCAGCATGTCCTCAGAGGTCTTGCTGCCCTGTTTCCCTAGTTTCCAGAGATCACGTGCATGCACTGTCTCAGTGCTCTGGTGTGGGTGGCTGGAGCTGTGTGTTCAGCAGTCTTGGGCTACGTCTCCCTCCCGCTCTTCCTATTCTTCTCCCGCCGGGAGCTGGGGGGAGGTGCACTCGGGTCCTGCTGGGCTGGGGCTTCTATCTTACCCCTTTCACCAGGCACTGGGTTCTCGCTGGTGTAGTTGTAGTCTGGCTGTTGTCCTGTGTCTTCTGGTCTGTCTTTTAGGATTAGCTGTATTTGTTGTATTTTCAAAAATATATATGTTATTGGGAGGAGATTCCCAATGTCCTACTCATGCTGCCATGTTGCATCCACGCTGCAGTTTTATTTTCTGTAGCTCCCTGAGCATGCTCCTGAATTTATTTTGAGATCTTTTTCTCAGGAAGATTGATTTGAGTGTAGTTACCCGGTTCCTTTGAAGGTTCATCTTTGTAGGTGGTGCCCTCTAGCTCCCAGAAGCTTTACTCTCTGGAGATGCTCAGCCCTTGGGGGGATGGCAGGCGTCCCAGGGGTGTGGTGCCAGTGCCCAACCCGCCGGAATGAAAGAGGACTTTCCTGCTTCCCGGCCACAGTGCCTGTCTCCACTCCCAGGGCCAGTTTGTGGAGCAGGCAGGGAGAAGCTGCCATAGGTGTGGGCGGCCGTTTTGCAGGCTGGTCCCGGCAGGGATGCAGGCCATGTACCAGTCACATGACGGTAAGGGGCCTCAGAACTGAAAGGCCAGCCAGGGGGATGGAGTGCCTGGAGCTCCTGAAAGCTCACCCGCCTGCCGGGCTGAGTGCACCCAGGCAGTTTGGCGCCACTGTCCTTTATCCTGAGTGGCAAGCCCTGTGGAAGCTTTGCCCCTTTAGAAGTTCTCTTGCTGTTAGGAAGTCTCACAGACTGTCCGCCTTTCTTTTGTCCCACATCGGCTGGATGTGGATCCCTGTGTTGTCCCACAAGTGGCTGGAAACTCGTCTCTCGAAGTCTCCTGCCTGTCTTTGCATTCCAACCCCACTGGTTCTCCAGAGAGCAGCACTTTTATGGTAGGTTCGTGCTTCCAGAGCACATATCCAGGACTGTATGTCACACTTCTCCTTGAGGTGACAGCCTGGCGCAGCAGCTTTCTTCCCTGCTGCTCTTCCAGGATTTGGTGTAGTTGTTCTCTTTCCATATGGTATGTATGTATGTGGTTTTCATTTTGGTAGGAGGATTCTGCCTCCCCTCTCACGTGAGCCGCCATCTTTAAACCCATCAGCACATCTATTTTTTTTTTTGCAGTTTCACTTGTCTAGGGTACCTGTCACCACCCCCTCAATTTGTAGTTGGTCTTCGCCCTTTGATCTCAAGTGAGTCTCCTGTAATGGAGCACGTAGGTGGTCTTGTGTTTCCATCCCTTCTTTTATCCCTGGGTCTTTTGATTGGAGCACTCAGAGCCTGTCCTTTTATTCTGACAATTGAGTGCTGTGTACTTATTACACTTAAATAATTTTTTTGTTACCATTAATCTACAATCACACAAAGAACATTATGATCACCAAGTACACCAAGTCCCCATCAAAAACCCCGTTAGAGTCGCTGTCCATCAGCGTAGCTGAATGCTGTTGACCCCTTCACCATGTCCCCCACCACACACCCCGTTAGAGTTGCTGTCCATCAGCGTGTAGTAAGATGTTGTGTAATCTCTACTTTTCTTCTCTGTGTTGTACAGCCCTCCCCATGCTCCCATCACGCCATACATTTTACATGCTTATCCTAATGACCCATTCATTTCTCCCCGCCCTTATCCCTCACTTCCCACCCACCCTGCCCAGTCCCTTTCCCTTTGGTAACTGTTAGTAAACTCTCGGGTTCTGTGAGTCTGCTGCTGTTTTTTTCCTTCAGTGTTTCTTTGTTGTTATACTCCACACATGATTGAAATCATTTGGTACTTGTCTTTCTCTGCCTGGCCTATTTCACTGAGCATAATACCCTCTAGCTCCATCCACGTTGTTGCACATGGTAGGATTTGTTTTCTTCTTACTGCTGCTTACTGCAAATTTTAAACTGGATTTCTGTCTTCTCTTTGGTCTGTAGTTTCGCTCTGTGCTTTCACCATTGCTCTCCTTGTTATGAACAATAGCTTTGTGTTAATCGACATGTACCTATAACTATCTATCCATCTTTCTGTCTATCTGTCTACGTATATAACTGTCTATCAATCATTCAATCATCTTTTTGTATGCCCATCTTACCTTGTGTACAGAAGAGTTAACAGCATAGATTATGTCACTTCCCTACATTATGCTTCCAAAAATCTTGCAAGGTAAGTAGGCCATAGGGAGAGCACGGGGTTCACCAAGACACTTGCAGGTCAAGTCAGCCGCGTGTACATACAAAACCAGTAAATGGTGGTACAGGGGCTTGAGCCTGTGTCTTTGTACTCTTTTATCTTCTTCTCACGTGCTGACTGTATTTAGACACATTCATTGACTAAGTGCTCCCTGAAGACCCCAAGTAATTTTCCTCTGGGCCTCTTGTAAACAGAAAGTAAACTTGGTGCTTTGCTCACCACCATCTTTGAGGGACATCAGCGTGATCACTGCTGATAGGAGGGAGGGAAAATTAAAAATGAACACCAACTTCTAGACAGAAGCAGTTGGGAGCAAAGAGTGTTCTGAGGAGTGACGTGTTTATTTGAGTGTCTAAACTTCCCTCTGTATGTGGTTATTACATCTTTACATTCGTGAACATCATAAAACCCTCTGATTTCAAAGGCCCAGACGCATATTATTACAGCAATTCAGTTGTTGAGGTGAGAGAAAATGAGGAGGATGTTCCTGCACCACTAAATCTATGGCTGGGCACTGCTGAAATCAAACAAAAAGAATTCACGGTGGCCAGATAGGGCTATTTCCTACTGACTGACTCTGGGAACTCAAACAGAATCCATTTGTTTTACTGTTTGTTTTTCACTTTCACTGTGTAGGGTACCAGTCCCCACCCCTTTGGCTTGTATTTTGTCTGTGTCCTTGGATCTCAAGTGAGTCTCCTGTAAGGGAGCACATAGCTGGTGTTTTCTTTGGAGCACTCAAAGCCTGTCCTTTCATTCTGATGATTTAGAGCAGTGCCCTTATTGCAATTAAAAAAAGTTTTTTTGTTATCATTAATATACAATCACGTGAAGAACAGTATGTTTACGCTCCTCCCAACTTCACCAATTCCCCACCAAAAACCTCTTACAGATTCTCTCCTTCAGCATAGTTGTATGCTGTAGACCCTTTCAACATGTCCCCCCCACACACCCTGTTACAGTCGCTTTCCATCAGCGTTTAGTAAGATGCTGTAGAATCTCTACTTGTCTTCTCTGTATTGTACAGCCCTCCCCATACCCCCTGAGCACACGCATTATTCATACTAAACGTAATGTCCCCTTTCTTTCTCCCCACCCTTATCCCTCCCTTTCCACCCACCATGTCCAGTCCCTTTCTCTTTGGTAACTGTTAGTCCACTCTCGGGTTCTGTGAGTCTGCTGCTGTTTTTTTCCTTCAGTTTTTCTTTGTTGTTATACTCCACACATGAGTGAAATCATTTGGTACTTGTCTTACTCCACCTGGCCTATTTCACTTAGCATACTACCATCTTGCTCCATCCGCATCAATACAAATGGTAGGATTTATTTTCTTCTTATGGCTGCTTACTGTCTTTTTAAACTGGATTTCATTTTCGTTTTTGTCTGTAGTTTCGCTATGTGCTTTCACCATTGATATCCCGGTTATGAGCAATAACTTTGTGTTAATCGATATGTACCTGAATCTATCTATCTGTCTGTCTGTCTCTCTCTCTATTTATCAATCTATCTATCTATCCTTCTATCTTCCTATCTATCTATCTATTTATCTTCCTTTCATCTATCTATCATCTGTCATCTATCTATCTATCTATGAATCACTCATCTTTTTGTCCTCCCATTTATACTTATGTACAGAACAGTCAAAAACATCGCCTATGTCACTTCCCTATATTATGTTTCCAAAAATCTTGCAAAGTAACTAGGCCGTAGGGAGAGCACTAGGTTCACTGGGACACTTGCAGGTCGAGTCAGCCGAGTGTGCTTACAAAACCAGTAAATTGTGGTGCAGGGACGTGAACCCGTATCTCTGTACTCTGTCCTCTTTTACCTCCTTCTCGCTTGCTGACTGTATTTAGCCACATTCATTGACTAAGTGCTCCTTGAAGACCACAAGTATCCTTCTTCTGGGAATGTTGTAGACAGAAAAGTAAACGTGGTACTTTGCTTACCAACGTGTTTGAGGAACATCGGTGTGATCACTGCTGATAGGAGGAGGGAAAAATAAAAATGAACACCAACTTCTAGACAGAAGCAGTTGGGAGCAAAGGGTGTTCTGAGGAGTAACGTGTTTATTTGAGTGTCTAAACTTCCCTCTGTATGTGGTTATTACATCTTTACATTCGTGAACATCATAAAACCCTCTGATTTCAAAGGCCCAGACGCATATTATTACAGCAATTCAGTTTTTGAGGTGAGAGAAAATGGGAAGGATGTTGCTTCACCACTAAATTTATGGCTGGGCACTGCTGAAACGAAGCAGAAAAAATTCACGTTGGCCAGATAGGGCTATTTTCTACTGACTGTCTCCGGTGACTCAAACAGAATCCATTGGTTTGTTTGTTTGTTTCTCAGTTTCACTTGTGAAGGGTACCTGTCCCCGCTTCTTCAGCTTTTAGTTTGTCTGTGTCCTTGGATCTTAAGTGAGTCTCCTGTAAGGGAGCACATAGATGATCTTGAGTGAAAGATAGCTTTGTTTAGTATGATGCTTTCCTATCTATCTTCCTACCTATCTCTTTAACTATCTATATAATCTATCTGCCTATCTATCTATCTGTCATCTATCTATCTATGATCTATCATCTACCTACTATCATCTGTGTATCTATCTGATTAATATATCATCTATATGTATGTATATCAATCCAATCCATATATCAATCATCTGTCTGTACATCTGTTTTCTCACTTTTGTCAACGTTCTTTCACTAGGTGCACTTTGATTCCTCTATGTCCTTCTCAGTCTCAATTCCTTGTGTTTGTTTATGTGAGTTAGCTGTGTGTTTGGGACTTGAGAGGATTGGCCTTGGGTGGGAACTTCTCCTGCGTAGGTGGCACAAGACTCCTGGGTGTGGATGGTGTGGTTGGCGGGCTGCGCTCTTCAACCTGTGCAAGACAGGGCACTCCGGCTGCTCTGCCTGTGCCATTCCTGCTGTGGCGGCTGCGTGAGCTGCCGAGCATATCCGATGCCCCATGCAGGGATCACAATGGCTGGCCTGCGTGTTCCAGGGCATGTGCATGCCCAGTAGTAGGTCTTCATTCCTGTGCACCGATGTCACCTCGGAGGCCCTGCTTGGTGACCCATCTCCAGAGAGCATGCGTGTAGTCACGGTTTAAGTGAACTGCCTATTGGTGACATGCAGGGCTCCTGTGGGCTTGTGGCCCATGGGCTTGCTGAGGTGGCAGGCCAGCTAGCTTGTGGGGAAACTGCTCCCCTCTGCTGTCAAGGTGGAGGTAGAGTTTCAGTGCATTTAGGCATTTAGATGTGAGTGAGGTCTATCTGAAATGAAATAGTAGCGTTGAGAGCTATGTTTCTGTTCATATGAAAAGGGTACTGAGTATAAAGAGTTGGGTGATGGTGGCAGGAATTCTAGGAAGGTTTATGTCCCCGCACTTATTTAATTTCTGTTAAGGGAGGTGATTCTGAAGTAACTTTTTACTAACGGATGAAGGTGATGTATAAGGTCATCCCACGTCAGCCATAGTGAGATGAAGTGGTGTAGTAGAATTAAATCCTGTACACCTTGGCCTGATGCATAGGAGACACACCGAGGGTGATCTTTGCTGCTCTCCTCTTCTCGCTATTTACCTTAACTAACTTGACGGTTCAGAGTGGTCCCAGCAACATTTCCAGCAAGATCTTTCTAAAATCGCATAGAAACACTTGGCAAAGATATCCCCAGAGTCTAGTGGAAAAATTTTACTCTTTCTGGTCATAGTTTGCAAGATGTTTGCCCTATTCTGCGTTCTTTTGTTACTTTGGAACTCCTGTGATAGTACACCTATAGGGGCAGTGGTGTACACACACACAAGCGCACTCACAGTCACATATACACGGCTGAGAGTTAACGGAGACCCAAGTTATTGGAAACTGCAGCCCACACTTTAAAAAAGAAACGTGCATAAGTTGTGCACCTGGTGTTCCCCCCAAAGGGAGCAGACTTCAAAGTGCTGACGTGGTTAAACACAGATACCTATGCAGGCACCTAAGCACAGATATCTATGCATAGGCTCTCTCCATCCATCATCTCATTGCATCTCTGTTTACCTACATATCTATGTTAGACTACTCAAGCTGATAACCAGAGTGTCATTGAGTGGGGGCTTAATCGATAGACACTGATTTCTCGCAATTCTGTAAGCAGAAGTCCTAGACCAAGTCAGGTTCAGTTCCTGGTGAGGTCCCTTCTTCTGGCTTGCATATGGCTGCATCCCTGCTGTGTCCTCACAGGGTCGAGGGAGAAAGCTCTGTCCTCTGTTCCTCTAAATAGCACTGATTGCATAATGGCATCTCCACCCACACCCTCATGATATCTTCCAAACCTAATTACCTCCAAAGGCCTCACCTCCCAATACCATGACAGTGGGGGTTACGGCTTCAACCCTGACTTCGTTCAAATATGAACTTGTGTGTGTGTGTGTGGTGGCTGTGGGGTGTTAGGAGGAGCGAAAGATGGTGAGGTGAGGGCCCATAAATTCAGTTCATAACTCTGTATCTATATATCATCTATTTGTCTAATCTAACCTACATATATCATCTATCCAATCTAGTCTATCATCTGTCATCTTTATATATCTTATCTATCTGTCATCTCTGTCAATCTATTCTTCTAATCTATGAATATCTAACATCTATCTAATGTATCTATTTCCAATCAATCTATCACATGTCATCTGTCTGTCATCTACCTTTCGTCATCATTTGTCTACCCATCTATCCTTATGTACAGAACAGTGTAAGATAAATTCTAGCTGAAATAAGAAGTTGAAGAGAGGCAACAAAGGGCCCGGTAGTTTATTTGAACGCAAATACCTGGGCAAGATTTCCCCAGTCTATAGCATTTAAGGCTGGGGAGTTCACACATAAGTAGACAGGCAGCAAGATTTTGAAGAAGGTAGGGGGAGGCAGAGCTAAAGATTTACAGCAGCATGAGGATTTGCTAGCCCAAAGCATATTTTTCAGGTTGGGAGGGGTCAACTGCCAAGAACTTGGGCACATAATCAGTGTCCCATGTGGGAGGAGGCAGCAGCCGGAGACATTGGCACATCATCAGTGTCCGATGTGCTTGCTCCTCCCATCAGTAACCCCAGCCTTACACACAGTTAACAACATGGCTATCTATTATGGCTATCTATCTATCTATCTATCTATCTATCTATCTATCTATCCATCTATCTATCTATTATCTATCTATTCGATCTATCTATACCTATCATCTATCCTATCTAATCTGTCATCTATCTGTCTATCTGTCCTATCTATCAATATCTTTTTTTCTAACCATCTATCCATATGCACAGAACAGTTCACAAGATGGTTTATATGTCATTTCCCTACTTATGTTTCCAAAAGCCTGCAAGGTAACTAGGACTTAGAGACAGACAGCACTGGGTTCACTGAGACATTTGCACATCGTATCAACAGCATGTGACTACAAAACTAGTAAATGGTGGTGCAGGGACTTCAACCCATATCTCTGTCCCCGGTCTTCTTTTCCCACCTTTTTGACAGTATTCTAGCCGCATTTGTTGACTAACTGCTCCCTGAAGACCACAAGCATCCTTCCTCTTGACTTTTTCAGTAATTTATCCCATTATATGGAATGCTTTACGCTCAGATACCTGCTTCTGTCACCTCCTTCTAGACTGTTCAAGTCCCACCTCCCTGGTGAGGCTTACCCTGTCCACTGTTTATTTTGAAAGCCCTGCTTCTCTCTGCCTATAATCTCAGTCCTCCATATCCTGCTTTTTATTCTTCATAGTGTTTGTTACTGGCTTAGCTACCAGAGAACTTACAGATGTTTATAGTCTCTTTCCTCCCCTCCAACTAGAACGTGGTCTTCAGAGGTTAATAATTCTGCGTGTATTAAGTCTGGTGGAGACCCTGCAGACTCTAGGATCAGCGAGAAGTGGGCACAGTTGTAACTCAAAGTGGTTTGACATGTTAGCAGTATAGGTTAGAGTCAGGCCAGGCAGTTATTAAGGAGGGTCTTTTCTGATATTATTAAGCTACTTGATAAATTCTAAGCTTAAAATTTCAATTATCACACAGCAGTGAGAAACAATTCCTTCTGTCATTCCTCCAGCCTTGAGGACCTGGATGCCAAATCCAATCTCTCAATGGGAAGTGGGAATGTGTGAGGAAGATCAGCCAAAGTCTTAAGTTACACAAAGCACACACATACAGAATTAAGCATGTTTAAAAACCAAAATGATAAGAGTGGTTTCCTGTGTCACAGCCAGGATTCCCTAGCCTCCAGTGATCTCAGAGCAGTGGGAGAGGAGAGGGAAGGGGCCACATAAGCCAACCGGGTCTCCTTCCTCTGGGCTTGCCTCCCCCTGTGTGGTCATCCATTAAACGCTCAGCACGCAGACCTCACGGTGAGCACGCACAGTCATAAAACGCGGCTACTTCCACATCCCAGTCACTGGGGCATGGAACATGTTGCATATTTAAGTGTGGCTCAGAACATTATCACTCATGTATGTATGTTCTTCCACTGTCCCCGGGTCAAAGAGTAAACAGAGCAGAGGCATACTAGCAAGAGCAGGGTTTAGTGTGAGTATATAATATACACACATATTGTGGGAAAGATTTTGTTAAATAAATAGGAGGACATAGGCCTTGTCTGGAGCCAGGGGAGATCTGTAGGTGCCATTGGCAAGGTCTGCGGCGTGTCCACCGGGTCAGAGGCCGATTTAGGTGTAGGGCCGAGTTATTCGGCTGTGCCTCCCATGGCATCGTATGGGTCCAGGTCTGACCGTATGATGACCGCCCACGTGGTGTTTTTCTCAGGTGCAAAGGAGGCCAGCGGTAGTGATGCCCATGGCCTAGTGTGGGTCCCGGTGGGGACCAGAAGATGACGGCTAGTGATGGTGGCTTCGTGTCCATTGGCTTGTATAGAGAGATTGAGTGAGCTTTCGTGACAGCATTTGTGCTGCCCACTGCGTCATATGGGGCACGGGGGATAGAGTAGGTGCCTTTCCCCATGGTGGTGGAATGCCATTGGGTCCTAGTCCGCCTTGCGGGTAGGACCGAGGCCATCGTCTGTGCCTCCCACAGCACCCTGTGGGTCCAGGGGAGCCGGGAGGATGACTCCCCATCCTGTGGGAGTCTGAGGTGCGCAGGACGATGGCGGTGCAGCTACCCACGGAATCGTGTGGGGCTGGTGGGTGACCGGAAGATGACAGCCATTGAGGGAGGTGTTGTGTCACATCGGCTCATCCTGAGCATCAGTGTCAGCGTTCGGGCAGGCGCTTGTGATGCCTTGTGCTTTGTCTGGGACCGGAGGGCAGTTATATGTGCCTTTCCTGAGGGCAGTGGAGTGCCCATCCGGTCCGAGGCTGACTTACAGGTAGGGCCGAGGTAGTTTTCTGTGCTTCCCATGGCATCATATGGGGCCAGGGGAGACCAGAGGATGACCGCTCATGCGGTAGTTGTCTAAGTTGCACAGGAGGCCGGAGGTTTTTCTGCCTACAGTCCCTTGCAGAGCCGTTGCCAACGGAGGATGACGGCTATCGAGGGTGTTGTCGTGTGAATGTGCTTACCTTGAGCGTCATTGCCGGCCCTTGGGCTGAAGGTGGAGCTGCCCACGGCCTCATGTGTGGTCAGGGGCTAATGGAAGATGACGGCCATCGAGGATGGTATCATGTCCATTGGCTCGTTTTGAGCATCAGCCTTCAGAATGGCGCCTGTGTAGCCCACGGACTTGTCCAGGGCCAGGGGGCAGTTGTAGGTGCCTCTCCCGAAGGCGGTGGCTTGCAGATCGGGTCATCGTCCACCTTGCGGGGAGAGCCGAGGCCATCATCTGAGCCTCCCACGGCATCGTATGGGGCCAGGGAAGACCAGATGAAGACCGCCCACGTGGTGGTCGTCTGAGGCCCACAGGAGGCCGGCGGTGTTGCTGCCCATGGTCTCGTGCGGTGCCTAGGGGAACCGGAAGACGATGGCTAGCGGTGGTGTAGTCGTGTCTATCGGCTTGTCCAGAGCATCAGAGCCAGCCATCGGGCCGGTGCTTGTGCTGCAAAAGGCCTGGTCTTTTGACTGACTCTGTATGGCGGTTTTGCAGAGATAGGACACCTCGAGGCGGGCTGGTAGTGGTTCCCATGTGCCCTGGAGAGGAGGAGCTCGTCTGGGTGGTCTCTCTCCAGCCGTCTTCCGGGAGCCTAGGATGGTCAAGAGGCTCAGGACTGCTCCAAGTGGTAGTGGGATCTCTGCTGGTTAAAGTGGGAAAAGCCAGCTGCTAAAGGCACAGGATCCCGGTGGAACAGCCTGTGACACGGGCAATGGGCATGTGCATGGTTCTCCCTGGCAGGAGGGATAGGGAGCAGCTCCCCGAGGACCGGAAGTATCAGCGGGCAAAGAAGGTGGGGCTGGGGAGGTGGCCGGCGGGGTGGGGTACGATCCTAAGGAAGGAGGAAACTGTCCACACGGAAAAACGGTTTGTGGTGTGTGCCAAACGATATGAAGAAAGGGTCTGAATCTAGGGAGAGGGTCTCCTTTGCCACTAACTCTTTCTCAGACCAAGCACGCACTGAGCTGCCCAGGTAGGGCGAGCCTGGTATGTATGTCAGCCAGGGGATGCATTACAAAGAGCCCTGGGCCGCTGTGATGTCACCCAGGGGCTGCTGCACAACGCCCCCATTGCCTTAAGCACACTGGCCACACCCAGAGGAGACACTGGGCCAAAGCCACGGTGCGTCCCCAAAGCGAACCCCAGAAGAATCCCTAGCCCCCGGAATTGCCCGCTGAGGGAAGTGCAGGTGTTCGGACCAACGAGGCCACCATGTGGACAGTCGAGGGCTGCAGTGCCCGTGTCTGTCAGAACTCAGCCTGCCCGGTTGCCAGCTCTGCATGGGCTCAGCACCCGGGGTGTTGCGGGCGGCAAGCTCCTTGCCTCCACCACTCCCCCTTGCTCGCGGTGACCATGTCCTGAACACAGCCCGGCATGGAGCCACCAAGAGGCTGCCCGGGGCGCGGCCCACCCTTTCACGGACCTTCCCTGCTTCTCTGGGACACCTGGAGCCAGGCAAGCCTTCTCGGCCATGGCCAGCCATGTGGCTGACTTCTGAGGAAGGAGCAGACCCCATAACTTGCCTTTCTAGCTTGCGGGCAGGTTCTTTCTTTGCTTCTCACAGAAAGCGTAGGTCGGGGACCAACGGGACTCAGCATAGACACATCCCGCATTCTGACTGGGCCCGGCCACCCAGATTTTCTCTCTGATCTAGTTTTGGGGGCCTGTGTCTCGTACGTAAATAACACAACACAGAAAACTGGGAAACACTTTTATTTTTAAAATACTTCTCCTTTTGTCTCTTGGTCTTGATGGCATCGTTCTTCTTGCCCGTCAGCCAAGCTGGAAGTTTGTGGGGCAACCTTGCCTCCTCTCAGTAGTCAGCCTGTCCATTTCCGATTCTGACTGTTCATCCTTTATGTTATAACCTATGAAGCTCGTGTCCCGTGTCAGTAACCCTGCTTCTAGTTCTCAGGTCTTTCCTTTTGGACCTAAGCCCTGCTTGCTCACTGCTTCACTGTGGAAGCACTGACGTTGTTACAGAATAAAATGTGAAATTCTCCAGCCCCAACTCAGGGTCAGGTCTTCACATTGTCTACATTTCCATCCCTATGAGCCAACCTCCCTGCTCCTTGAAAAGATCCTGTCTCGTGTCTTTTTGCCTGTGAATTATTTCCTCTGGGGGTTTCCACCTCTTGCCTCTGGTTTTTAATACATTTCACCCCAGCAGAAGAACATGGATCGTTGAAGACCCACCTCTCTATTCAAATCCTCTTGAAGGCTTCCCGTGCACTCTCACTTGCGTGCCCTCCTCTCCATTCTCCATCCTTGGTGAGAACCTCCCTTATCAAATGTGAGTGTGTCAGCTCGTGCACATCACTTCTCGGGTCACGGGATCTGTTGAACTGTGGTGACAGTGAATGACTGTACTCAGCTTCAAAGCTCAGCTGCCCGTTCAGTTGTACCTGGTGCTGATCGCACGCCCACCAACTGTTCGTTATGTTCCAAACCATGCGGAACATAAATGTGGGCGAGATGCCACCGATGACCCCTCAGTCCCCACTGTGTATGCCTCTGGGTGCTTAGGGAGAGGCTTGGCGAGCCAAGCCCACGAACTTATCTTTAACGGCGATGAGCGCAGAGCGTGTGGGGCAGGCCCCAGCTACTGCTACTGCTGCTGCTGCTGTGAAAACTCCTCTCTCTGGCCCAGTGGGGTAAGATTCCAGATCTCTTCTTGTTCTTTGCCTGTGCTTTCTCCGTAGTGGTGTAGTTTTGTTGTATGGGGGCGGCTCCTTTCGCGTCTCTGATGGAATTAAGTATGGGTCTCGGAAGTCCCTTGTGTCAGTTTTCATTGTACAGTACCATCTTGTATTTCTACGTCTTTGGGTTTTCTCCCACTGCTACTGCTTTTCCTCTGGGAGGACCTGTACCACAGGCCTGTATTAGACAGAAGAGTAAACTTGGTGCTTTCCTCACCACCATGTTTGAGGGACATCGGCGTCACTGCTGATAGGAGGAGGGACAGGTAAAAAGGAACACCGAGTTCTAGATGGGAGAAGTTGGGAGCAAAGAGTGTGTTGTGGAGTGATGTGTTCGGTTGAGCATTCAAACTTCCCTCGGTATCTGGTTATTGCTTCTTTACATTCGTAAACATCATAAAATCCACTGATTTCAAAAGCCCAGATGCATATTATTACAGCAATTCAGTTGTTGCGGTGAGAAAAAATGAGAAGGGCATTGCTATACCACTGAATCTATGCCTGGGCACGGCCAAAACCAAACAGAAAGCATCCACGGTGGCAGGAAGGGATATTTTCTCCTGACTCTTTCTCTGGGCAGTCAACAGAATCACTTTTTTTGTTGTTGTTGTCAGTAATATACAATTACATGAGCAACATTACGGTTACTAGTCTCCCTCTGCCTCCCCCTCCCCCCATTATCAAGTCCACTCTCCGAACCCCATTACAGTCGCTGTCCATCAATGTAGTAAGATGCTATAGAATCACTACCTGTTTTCTGTGTGTTATACTGCAATCCCCGTGGCCCTACACCCCCTACATTATGTGTGCAGATCGTAATGCCCCCTTTACCCCCTTATCCCTCCAATCCCACCCATCCTCCCATGCCCCTTTCCCTTTGGTACATGTTAGTCCATTCTTGGGTTCTGAGAGTCTGCTGCTATTTTGTTCCTTCCCGTTTTCCTTTGTTCACATACCTCACAGAGGAGTGAAATCCTTGGATACTTTTCTTTCTCCACCTGGCTTATTTCACTGAGCATAACACCCTCTAGCTCTGTCTGTGTTGTTGCAAATGGTGGTAGGATTTGTTTTCTTCTTATGGCTGAATAATATTCCATAGTGTGTATGTACCACCTCTTCTTTATCCATTCATTTCCGGATGGACACTTAGGTTGCATCCATTTCTTGGCTATTGTAAGAGTGCTGTGATCAACATAGGGGTGCATCTGTCTCTTTCAAACTGGGCTCCTACAATCTTAGGATAAATTCCTAGGAAAGGATTTCCTTTGTCAAATGGTATTTCTGTTCTTTGGTTTTTTGTTGAATCTCCATACTGCTTTCCACAATGGTTGAGCTGACGGACATTCCCACCAGCAGTGTAGGAGGGTTCCCCTTTCTCCACACCTTTGCCGACATCTGCTGTTTTCTGTATTTTGTTTGGTGGCCATCCTAACTGGTGTTAGGTGATACCCCATTGTGGTTTTAATGTGTATTTCTCTTATGGTTAGCGATGTGGAACGTCTATTCATGTGCCTGTCGGCCACCTGAAATTGCTTCTGTGGAGAAGTGTCTGTTCAGATCCTCTGCCCATTTTGTAATTGGATTCATTTTCTTTTTGTGTGTTGGGGTTCTTGAGCTCTTGATACATATTTTGGATGGCAACACCTTATCAAATATGTCATCAGTGTGTATATTCTCCCATACTGAAGGATGTCTTTTGATTCTACTAATGGTGGTCAAACAGAATCTTACTGAACCCAACACCACTTCATTCCAGCTCTGAGTAATTTTATTTTCTTTCCAGAACACCAACCAGCCTAGAAAACTGGAACAAAGTGGAGAAGCTCTGATGCAGGAACATGTAGCGTAAAACTGAGAGGTGAGGTGTTGTGGAGAATCGTAGGTTGTATCTTTCCATGTGCTGCTTTCAAATGTCATAGGGAAAAAAGATTGCCAAGGAGATGAAGCCTGGGGTGTTGACATCACCTGTTATCAGTGGAGCCACGTAGCCTCTAGCCATTGATTTGAAAGCTACCATGTGGCATTGTAGCCTTTCCTGCAGAGTTATATGGGCGACATCCCCCGTTTGCAGTTCAGTCAGTGCGCGTGTGGGATTGTCCTGGCACCGGAAGTGGTGGACCCAAGAGCTGTGCCATTCCTGCTGGTCTGTCGCAGCACCTCTCTTGGAACAGGGCCTCAGCAGCGCTCACAGGAGAGCGAGAGTGAGAGAGAATTGCGCTCAAGAAACAGGGACAGTTTTATTTACTGTAGGTCCCTAAGCATGCTCCTGATGTTTATTTTGAGATCTCTTTTTCAGGAAGATTGATTGGAGTCCAGTTACCAGGTTCATTTGAAGGTTCATATTTGTAGGTGGTGTCCTCTAACTCCCAGAAGCTTTAATCTCTGGAGATGCTCAGCCCTTGGGGTGTGGTCCAGGTCACAGGGGAGCGGTGCCGGTGCCCACACCCATCAAGAGGAAAGAGGTCTTTCCTGCTTCCATGCCGCAGTGCCGGTCTCCACTGCCAGTGCCAGTTTGCTAAGCATGCAGGGAGAAGTTGCCATAGCTGGGGTCAGCCGTTTTGCAGGCCGGTCCCAGTGGGGAGGCAGGCCGTGTACCAGTCACAGCACAGTAAGGGGCCTCAGAGCTGCTTGGACAGTCAGGGGGATGGAGCGCCCATAGCTCCTGAAAGCTCCCCTGCCTTCCGTGCAGAGTGTATTGTGGCCAGATAGGGATATTTTCTACTGACTTTTTCTGGGGACTCAAACAGAATCGATTTGTTTATTTGTTTTTCTGTTTCAGTTGTGTAGGTTACCTGTCCCCACCCCTTCGGATTGTAGTTTGCCTGTGTCTTTGGATCTCAAGTGATTCTCCTGTAAGGGAGCACATAGGTGGTCTTGAGTTTTCATCCCTTCTTTTAACCCTGTATGTTTTGTTTGGAATAGGCAAAGCCTGTCCTTTTATTCTGATGATTCAGCGCTGTGCCCTTATTGCACTTAATAAATTTATTTTCTTATCGTTAATCTACAATCATGTGAAGAACATTATGTTTACTAGGCTCCCCCCTTCACCAAGCCCGACAAAAAACCTCTTACAGTCTCTGTCCATCAGCATAGTTCTTTGCTGTAGACCCCTTCACCATGTCCCTCCCCACACACCCCATTACAGTCGCTGTCCATCAGCGTGTAGTAAGATGCTGTACAATGTCTACTTTTCTTTGTGTTGTACAGCTCTCCTTTTGCCCCCCGACCCCACGCATTATACGTGCTAATCCTAGTATCCCCTTACATTCTCCCCGACCTTATCCCTCCCTACCCACCCACTCTGCCCAGTCCCTTTCCCTTTGGTAACTGTTCGTCCACTATCGGGTTCTGTAAGTCTGCTGCTGTTTTTTTTCCTTCAGTTTTTCTTTGTTGTTATACTCCACAGATGAGTGAAATCATTTGGTACTTGTCTTTCTCTGCCTGGCCTATATCACTGAGCATACTACCATCTAGCTCCATGCACGTCATTGCAAATGGTAGGATTTGTTTTCTTCTTATGGCTGCTTACTGCACTTCTTAAACTGGATTTCATTCTTCCTTTTTGTTTGTAGTATAACTATGTGCTTTCACAATTGAACACCTGGTTATGAGTAGTAGCTTCTTGTTAATCAATATGTATCTGTATCTATTTAACTATCTGTCTGTCTGACTGTCTATCTATCTATCCTTCTTTCTTTCTATCTATCTATCCTTCTATCTTTCTATCAATCTAAGTATCTATCTATCTACCTATCTATCTGTCTATCTATCCATCTTCCTATCATCTGTCTATCATGTCTATCACCTATCTCTCTATGTATCTATCTATCTATCTGTCATCTATCTATCTATCTATGAATCAATCATCTTTCTGTCTGCCTATCTTGTCTTATGTACAGAACATATAACAACTTGGCCTACGTCACGTCCCTAAATTATGGTTACAAAAATCTTGTGAAGTGACTAGGCCATAGTTAGATTACTGGGTTCTCAGACACTTGCAGGTCGAATCAGCTACGTGTGCTTACAAAACCAGTAAATGGTGGTGCATGGACTTGAACCTGTATCTCTGTCCTCTGTCCTCTTTTACCTCCTTCTCGCTTGCTGAGTGTAATTAGCCACATTCATTAACTAATTCCTCCATGAAGGCCACAAGTATCCTTCCTCTGGGCCTGTTGTAGACAGAAAAGAATACTTAGTGCTTTTAGCACCACCAAGTTTGAGGGACATTTGTGTGATCACCGCTGATAGTAGGAGAGACAAATAAAAAGGAACACCTATTTCTGGACAAGAGCAGTTGGGAACAAAGTGTGTGTTGTGGAGTGACATGTTTATTTGAGTGTCCAAACTTCCGTCTTTAGGTGTTTATTACTTTTTTACATAAATGAACATCATAAAATGCACTGATTTCAAAAGCCCAGATGCATATTATTACAGCAATTCAGTTATTGAGGTTAGAAAAAATGAGAAGGATATTGCTGTACCACTAAATCTATGGTTGGGCAACGCTGAAACCAAACAAAAAGAATTCATTGTGACTAGATAGGGCTATTTTGTACTGACTGTCTCTTGGGATTCAATCAGAATCCATTTGTGTGTTTGTTTGTTTCTCAGTTTAACTTGTGTAGGGTACCTGTCCCCGCCCCTTTGGCAAATTTCCCTCGGTATCTGGTTATTGCTTCTTTACATTCGTAACCATCATAAAATCCGCTTATTTCAAAAGCCCAGACACATATTGTTACAGCAATTCAGTTGTTGAGCTGAGGAAAAATGAGAAGGGCCTCGCTATACCACTGAATCTATGACTGAGCACTGCCAAATCCGAAGAGAAAGCATCCACGGTGGCAGGAAGGGCTATTTTCTACTGACTGTCTCTCTGGGCACTCAAGAAGTATCACTTTTTTTTTTGGTGTCAGTAATGTACAATTACATGAGCAACATTTTGTTTACTAGACTCCCCCTAATCCCCCCTACCAACATTAGCAAGTCCACTCCGCACACCCCATTACAGTCGTTGTCCATCAATGTAGTAAGATGCTATGGAAACACTACCTGTCTTCAGTGTGTTATACTGCAATCCCCGTGGACCCCACACCCTACATTATGTGTGTGGATCGTAATGCCCCCTTTACCCCTGTATCAACCCTTCCCACCCATAATCCCAGGTCCCTTTCCCTTTGGTAGCTGTTTGTCCATTCTTGGGTTCTGTGAGTCTGCTGCTGTTTTTTACCTTCCCATTTTTGCTTTGTTCTTAAACCTCACAGAGGAGTGACATAATTGGATAATTGTCTTTCTCCACCTGGCTTATTTCACTGAGCATAACACCCTCTAGCTCCGTCTGTGTTGTTGCAAATGGTGGTAGGATTAGTTTTCTTCTTATGGCTGAATGATATTCCATTGTGTGTATATACAATCTCTTCTTTAGCTGTCGAGAGATGTAGGCCATAGAAACAAAGGTCTCGCACTTTTTGCCTAGGTCTCTAGTTTCTTAACCCTGCAACGTTTAGGAAAGATCAATTGACCCAGCTTGCGATTAGACTGCTGGGATACAGATTAAGCAGCTGCTGTGATAACATCTCCTCCTTAGTTAAACCTTCTGTCTTTTCTCAGTAATCCCCCACCCATGATCTTTTCCAAAGAACATTCTTCTGATAGGTATCCTAGCAACCTAGATAATCCTTGCCACTTCAGCTGGGGCTTTTTCCCCCTCCTAGATCCTATATAATCTTCCTTGTAAGAATAAACTTTGAGACCTTGATCAGACTTTCGACTTGTTCTCCTTCTTTGTGTCTGGTTTGTCTCTCATCCAGGATAACTTCCCCTCGAGCCCTTGTTGACCTCCCCACCGGCCGGGGCATGTGGCGCCCAACATGGGGCTCGAGGTACGAAGCCTGATCTGGACGTCGTCATATGGACGGCCGTCCTTCTTTCTTTGGATCGGCACACCAGCGGTGAGTGAAGATCCGCATGAAGATCACCACAGGATTACACGCCTGTGACACAGATTGATAAAGGTAAGGAAAGCGACGCAATCATGGGGCAAACACTAAATAAGCATGAGTTATTTGTTAAGGGACTTAAGGCTTCTCTCAAGACACGAGGAATACGGGTTAAGAAAAAAGATTTAGTTTATTTTCCTTATGTTGCTAGAGGATGTCTGCCCATTGTTCCCCCAGGAAGGAACTATAGATGAAAAACAGTGACGCCGAGTTGGCAACTGCCACAATGATTATTATCATTCCTTTGGCCCTGAGAAGGTCCCAGTACAGGCATTTTCTTATTGGAATCTCATGAACGATGTGTTGCAGGTCCGCCACTGTCACCCAGATGTTTCAAAGATTGTTGATGATAGTGAAAATTATCTGAAGGGAAAGTTTAAAACCAGTCAGACTTCTCTCCAAAAAAGGAGGTCCCCGAGGAACTTCATCCCTCCTCTCCAGCCTCTTATTGTCCCTCTGTCTCCATTCCCATGCCCGAGGTTAAGAATGATCTGCCGTCTAGCGAACCCCCCAAAATCTATTTACCCAGTCCTGTCCGGTCTCAAGTCCAACATCCCTGATGATGATCCCCTCTGTCCTGAAGAGGAGGCCGAACTAAAAGATGCCGCCACTAAGCTGCATAATCTTGATTGGCCCCCTCAATCACCTTTAGGTGCAGGTCCACCTCCCTATAACATACCACGCCCTATAACATACCACACCCTTTAACAAGCCACTGTTAAACTCTCTCGGGAGGTGCAGTCCCTTGAGGCACTGCTTCACATCAAAAGGGAGATATCACAAATGCTTAGGCAATTACGTGTCCTTGACTTAGAAATAAGCTACCCCCCGTCCCCCCTGTTCAGAAAATAAAAGTAAGTTCCCCTCTGCTCCCCCCGTTCAGAAAGTTAAAACCGAAACTATAACCCTTCATGTCTTCCCGGTGACCCGATCCCAAACTAGACTGACCGAGGGAGAACCGACTGAGGGAGAGTCAAATGAGGCTGAACCACGAGAATCAGAAGGGACAGATACGGATGCAGAAGATCCTATAGCTCAGCCTGAGTCAGAAAACACTTAGGGAGAGGACGAGAATGCAACTTCAACCATTAGGACTCAGCTGAACCGCTGCCTAAAATTTAAAAGTATAAAAGATTTAAAGAATGCTGTTTCCTCATATGGCCCTGTTGCCCCCTTTACTATTTCATTGTTAGAGTCTCTAAGCGAAGACTGGCTTACAGTTAATGATTGGAGCATGTTAACTAAAGCCATCTTAAGAAGAGGTGACTTTCTCTTATGTAAAGCTGGTTACACTGAAAGATGCCAGGATACTGTCCACCACAATATGGCTGCTGGCAGTCCTTCCAAATCCTGGACTTTAGACAAACTTCTGGGCAATCGCCCCTATGACACAAATGAAAAACAGGCTAAGTTTTCTCCAGGCTTACTCACACAAATCCAACATGCAGCCCTTAAGGCCTGGAAGAGCCTCCCTTCTAACGGGTCGGCTGTCACCTCTCTTGCCGAGGTTAGACAGGGGCCGCAGGAACATTACAGTGAATTCATAGGCAACCTTACAGAGGCCGCCAAACGCCTCATGGGAAGGGAGGAAACAGATAATGAATTCATTAAGCATCTTGCTTTTGAAAATGCTAACCCAGCTTGCCATGCGGCGGTTATGCGTCATGATCGCCGCAGGAAAAATGTCTCTGTTTTTTTAAAAATTTGTGCCGACGACCAAACCTCTCGCAATACCGGAATAGCCATAGGAACAGCTCTTAAAGAGTTTACTCAGGGAGTCAGGCCCAAGACTTGCTTTAATTGCAAGCAACCAGGTCATTTTTCAAGGGAGTGCACAGCCCCTAGGACCGAACGATTGCTCCCATCATTCCTGTGCCTGCGATGCAAACGGGGTAAACATTGGGCCTCCGAATACCGCTCCAACGCTGATATACAGGGTAATCCTCTGCCTCCGAAGCAGGGAAACTTGTTACAGGACCCACCCCAGGGCCCAAAATACCTACCCGGGACAGAACCCTGGGGTCGTCAGGTTCTTCTCCCAGTCAGTCAAAAATCCAGCGTCACTATCCTCTCTCGAGCAACCGCCGGTAGCACAGGACTGGACCTCTGTTCCAACTCCCAGTCAATATTGACCCCAGAAATGGGGAGTCAAATTCTTCCAACGGGGATTTTTGGCCCTTTGCCACAAGGCACCTTTGGTCTTATTCTGTGTCGCGCCAGCTCCACTATTCAGAGCCTCACTATTTCTCCAGGAGTCATTGACAACAATTATACTGGAGAAATTGAACTTATGGCTACAGCCTATCAGGGACCAATTACCATTTCCTCTGGCCAATGGATTGCTCTCTTAATATTACTCCCACTCGATGAAAAAAATCCTTGCTATAAGCAAAAGAGAGGCCCCCATGCTTTTGGATCATCAGATGTTTATCGGACACAAGAGATCACTCAAAAAAGACCCCTTCTTAGTTAAAATTAAAAGGAAAAAACTTTGAAGGCCTTATAGATACTGGCGCAGATGCCACAATTATTTCCAGTAAGGATTGCCTACATCTTGGCCTCTCACCGCTTACATGACTCACCTTAGAATTATTGGACAGACCTCCAACCCCCTACAAAGCTCCAAAGTTATTCAATGGGAAGATGAAGAAGACAATAACGGTACTGTCCAGCCCTACGTGGTTCCAGGCCTACCTATCAACCTCTGGGGCAGAGATATTCTCTCTCAAGTGAAGCTTATTATGTGCAGCCCTAATGAACTGGTCACTCACCAGATGCTCAATCAAGGCTATCGCCCTGGACAAAGGTTGGGCAAACACTCTCACGGTCCAAAAGAGCCAGTCCCGGTCACCATAAAAACTGATCATGCTGGAATTGGCTATGAAAATTTACCCTAACGGCCGTTGACATACCTGTACCCCATGCAGATAAAATATCCTGTAAACAACAGAGCCTGTATGGATTGAACAATGGCCCTTAACTTCTGAAAAACTGGCTGCAGGCACAATGTTAGTAAAGGAACAACTTGCTGCAGGCCATATCGAGCCCACGACCTCACCTTGGAATACTCCTATTTTTGTTATAAAGAAAAAATCAGGAAATTGAAGGTTACTTCAAGATCTTAGAGAAATTAATAAAGCTATGGTACCTATGGGGGCCCTTCAAACAGGCCTCCCCACTCCTGTGGCGATTTCTGGGGGATACTGTAAAATCATTATTGACCTAAAAGATCGCTTTTTCACAAACCCCCTACATCCTAAAGATCGCAAGCAATTTACATTTAGTTTGCCGGTGATTAATTTTTAAGGCCTGATGCCAAGATTCCAATGGAAATTTCTGCCCCAAGAAATGGCAAACAGCCCTACGCTGTGCCAAAAATTTGTAGCTCAAATTATAGATCCATTTAGACAAAGATGGCCTTCTACATATTTAATTCACTACATGGACGACATCCTCATGGCTGGTCCTAACCCCACTGAACTCCTTGCTTATTCCCAATAGCTTTCTAGGACCCTTACCAGAGCTGTCTTCAGATAGCCACAGATCAAATTCAATTAAAAAACCCTTACTTGTTTTTAGGCTTTGAAATCTTTCATAAAAAGATTCTTTCACAAAAGGTTCAACTTAAAACCGATTGCTTAAAAACTTTAAATGATTTTCAAAAATTTCTAGGAGAAAATAATGGGCTCACGCCTTATCTCAAGCTAACTACTGGAGAGCTTAACCCCTTGTTTGATATACTTAAAAGGGACCCAGATCCTACTTCCAGTCGCTCATTAACAGCCCCCGCCCTAGAAGCCCTAAAGGCAGTGGAAGCCGCAATTCTAAACCAAACGGTCACCTTTATCTCTTACGAGAAGCCTCTTCTCCTAGTCAATTGTGCTACTGATTTTACACCCACCGGAGTGTTCTGGCAAGAGGGGCCCCTTTTCTGGGTCCATTTACCTGCCTCCCCACCCAAAGTCTTATCCCCTATACCTCCTGGGTGGCTGAACTGATAAATATCGGACGCCACCACAGCAGGAAAGTATTCGGTAAAGACGCCGACAAAATTATCCTACCCTACCCAAATCCAGTGGTTGATAGAGAATGACAATGAATGGGCAACATCCTGCACCTCTTTTCAGGGAGCCATTGACAATCATTACCCTGCTAAGAAGATTCTCCATTTTTTAAGGACCCAACCATTTGTTGTCCCTACATTGACCTCCTCCCAACCCCTTCCACATGGCCCCCTACTTTTCACTGATGGCTCCTCCAACGGAGTGGCAGCCTACCCATAGATAATGGAACCACTTCCCTACAATCCCCATTCCACTCCGCTCAATTGGTTGAACTCTTTGCAAGTTTACAAGTTTTTCAACAACTCCCAAATACTCCTTTTAACCTATACACTGACAGTGCTTATATTGCTCAATCCATTCCCCTTTTAGAGACCGTGCCTTATATAAAACCCACTAAAAACGCCACCCCTCTGTTTTTTTCCATCCAGCAGTGCATACATTCCAGGCAACATCAATTTTATATAAGCCATATTCGTGCCCATTCTGGTCTTCCTGGACCTCTAGGCACAGGCAATGCTGTGACTGATAAAGCTACCCAACTTGCCCTTCTCGCTGAGCTTGTCCCTGCGGCTCAAACCAAAAAAGCTCACTCTTTACACCACCTTAATGCTCAAACCTTACGTGTTCTTTTAATAATTACTACAGAACAAGCCAGTCAGATTGTTAAACAATGTGCAAATTGTGTCACTCTCCTGCCTGTTCCTCACTTGGGTGTGAACCCTAGGGGACTAGTTCCCAATGAGATCTGGCAAATGGATTTAACACACGTCCCCTCATCGGAAATCTTAAATATCTTCATGTTACTGTAGATACCTTTGGTGGATTTATTTTTGCCAGCCTCCATGTTGGAGAAGCTTCAAAAAATGTTATTGCTCATGTACTCAATTGTCTTAGTGTCATGGGTAAAATTGAGATTATCGAGATTGATAATGGTCCTGGATAGACTGGAAAAAAATTTAAAGAATTTTGTCGCCAATTACAAATTAAGCATTTTACAGGCATACCATACAATCCCCAATATCAAGGGATTGTCGAACGAGCCCGTTTAACTATTAAAGATACCTTCCACAAATTAAAAATGGGAGATTTATATCCCATGAAAGGCTCTCCAAGAAATATTCTTCATCATGCCTTGTTTATTCTTAATTTTCTAACTCTGGACGCTCATGGCAAATCTGCAGCTGATCGCCTTTGGCACCCACAAACTGTTAAAACTATGTCACTGTCATGTGGAGAGATCCCCTCACTTCCCATTGGAATGGCCCCGATCCCATACTAATATGGGGCTGGCGATCTTCCTGTGTTTTCGTCACCAGAGAAGGAGCTGCTCACTGGCTGCCAGAGTGGTTGAATAAACCAATAGATTTACCAGAAGATTTTTAAAAATCTTATCCAAATGTTCAGGGTGGTGACACCCCCCGAGATATCCTTTTACTTCTCTCCATAGATTCTGGCCGCCGGTTTAGTCTTTTCCTTTATCTTAGGCATAGGACTTGCTGCCTCCACCCCTCCCCAGTGGACCCTTGTACAGCAGACTATTCTTGTTACCACTTACTGGATCCTTTTTGGCATATTCACACTTCTTAACAGCACCTTATAAAAAGATGAAGCCCATCAACTCTCGCGTTTTCACCTTCTTCGCAGAACCTTACAAGATCTTCAAGACCAAATAGATTCCCTTGCAGAAGTAGTCTTACAGAACAGGCGTGGCCTAGACCTTCTCACCACGGAACAAGGTGGAATCTGCTTAGCCTTAGAAGAGAAATGCTGCTTCTATGCAGTCAAGTCTGGAGTCGTTCGTGACAAAATAAAAAGACTTCGAGAAGATCTCGTGCAAAGAAAGAAAAAATTGTTTGAAAATCCCCTATGGACTGGGATGAGCGGGTTTCGTCCTTATCTTCTCCCTATACTAGGACCCTTCCTTAGTCTCATGCTTGTGCTCTCCCTTGAAACTTGGGCCTTCCTGAGAATTACCACCTTCATTAGAGAACAGATCAATACTGCCCTCTGAAGACAGATACAAGTCCACTATCACTGGCTTGACCTGGCGTACTAAGGCTAAGATGTGCCAGATGACGCCCCTCCTTTAGAAGCTGCATAGGATTCAGACCTATGCATATCGGCTCACAATAAAGTGAGTGCGATATGGGCACCAATGTGGGTGCGAAGGTAAGCATCGCAAGGGAAGTTCCGTGAACCGCCTCAGAATTCCCTGAGAGAAAAACCTAATTTGCATGGAGGTTGGTATCTAAAATAAATACGCCGTTTTTCCCCTAAACAAAAGATACCAAGGGTCAAAGTTGACCCCCGTCAATGGGGAGTCTCGGAGGAGCCAGGAAACTACTCCCCCAATTGGTTAATGCCCACCGCTAAATAGCGGGCCTCCCACTCTTTTGTATAAAAGAAGGGAGGAGATGTCGGAACCGTAGGCGATAGAAACAATGGTCTCGACCTTTTCACCTAGGCCTCTAGTTTCTCAAGCCTGCCCCGTTTAGGAAAGATCAATTGACCAGCTTGAGATTAGACACTGGGATAGAGATTAAGCAGCTGCTGTGATAACATCTCCTCCTTAGTAAAACATTCTGTCTTTTCTCAGTAATCCCCCACACATGATCTTTTCCAGAGAACATTCTTCATTTAGGTATCCTAGCAACCTAGATAATCCTTGCCACTTCAGCGGGGGCAGTTTCCTCCTCCCAGCTCTTATATAATCTACCTTGTAACAATAAACTTTGAGACCTTGATAAGACTTTCGACTTGGTCTCCTTCTTTGTGTCTGGTTTGTCTCTCATCCAGTTTAACTTCCCCTCGAGCCCTTGTTGAACTCCCCACTGGCAGGGGCATTTATCCATTCATCTCCTGATGGACACTTAGGTTTCTTCCATTTCTTGGGTATTGTAAAGAGTGCTGCGATCAACATAGGGGTGCATCTGTCTCTTTCAAACTGGGCTCCTGCACTCTTAGGGTAAATTCCTAGGAGAGGAATTTCTGGGTCAGATGGTATTTGTTCTTTTTTTGGGGGGGAGTCCTCCATACTGCTTTCCACAATGGTTGAGCTAACTGACATTCCCACCAGCAGTGTAGGAGGGTTCCCCTTTCTCCACACCCTTGCCGACATCTGTTGTTGTCTGTCTTCTGGGTGGTGGCCATCCTAACTTTTGTGAGGTGATACCCCATGGTGGTTTTAATGGGCATTTCTCTGATGGTTAGCAATGTGGAGCGTCTTTTCATGTGCCTGTCGGCCACTTGAAATTGATTCTGTGGAGAAGTGTCTGTTCAGATCCTCTGCCCATTTTGTAATTGGATTCATTTGCATTTTGTATGTTCAGGTCCATGAGCTCTTCATACATGTTTTGGATTGCAATGCCTTATCAAATCTGTCTTCAGTGAATATATTCTCCCATACTGAAGGATGTCTTTTGGTTCTACTGATGGTGGTCAAAGAGAATCTTACTAAACCCCCTACCACTTCATTCCAAATCTAACTAATTTTTTTTAACACCAACGAGCCGAGAAAACTGGAATGAAGAGAAGCTGTGATGCAGGAACATCTAGCGTAAAACTGAGAGGTGAGGTTTTGTGGAGACTGGTAGGTTGTATCTTTCCATGTGCTGCTTTCAAGGGTCATAGGTAAAAAAAATTGCCAAGGAGATGAATCCCGGGGTGTTGATTTCACCTGGTATCGGTGGAGCCATGTAGCCTCTAGCCATTGATGGGAAAGCTAGCATGCGGCACTATTGTCTTTTCTGCGGAGTTAGACGTGCGGCGTCCCCCCTTTGCAGTTCAGTCAGAGCCCATGTGGGAGTGTCCTGGCACTGGCTGGGGTGGACCCGAGATCTGTGCAATTCCTGTTCTGCAGTCGCAGCACCCCTCTCAGAACAGGGCCTCAGCAGCTCTCTTGGGAGAAAGTGAGAGAGAGAATTTCGTTCGAGTGACATTGACTGTTTTATTTTCTGTAGCTCCCTGAGCATGCTCCTGATGTTAATTTTGAGATCTCTTTCTCACGAAGATTGATTTGAGTTCAGTTACCACGTTCCTTGAAGGTTCATATTTGTAGGTGGTGCACTCTAGCTACCAGAAGCTTTAGTCTCTGGAGATGCACAGCCCATGGTTGGATGGTAGGGGTCCTAGGGGCGCGGTACCGGTGCCCAGAACCGCTGGAAGGTAAGAGGTCTTTCCTGCGTCCAAGCCGCAGTGCCCATCTCCACTGCCAGGGCCAGAGTGTGGAGCATGCAGGGAGAAGCTACCGTAGGTGGGCGTGGCGTTTTGCAGGCCAGTGACGGCGGGGAGACAGGCCATGTACCAGTTACAGCACAGTAAGGGGCCTCAGAGCTGCGAGGGCAGCCAGGGGGATGGAGCGACCGGAGTTCCTGAAAGCTACGTCGCCTGCCGGGCAGAGTGCACCCATGCAATTTGGTGCACCTGTCCTTTCTACTGAGTGGCGAGCCCTGTGGAAGCCTTTCCACTTTAGCAGTTCTCTCACTGTTAGGAAGTCTCTCAGACTGTCCACCATTCTTTTGTCCCACAGCGGCCGGATGTGGATCCCTGTGTTGTTCCACAAGTGGCTGGAACCTCAAGACTCTCGAAGTCTTCTGCCTCTCTTTGCTATCCAACCCTACCAATCCTCCTGTGCGCACCACATGTACAGTAGGTTCGTGCTCAGAGAGCACATCTCCAGGGCTGTATGTCACACTTCTCCTTGAGGTGACAGGCTGCCACAGCAGCTTTCCTCCCTGCTGTTCTTCTACGATTTGATGCAGTTGTTCTATTTCCAAATAGTACATATGTATGTGATTTTGATTTTGGGAGCAGGTTTCCGCATCCACTCTCATGTGAGCCGGGGTCATTAATCCCATCAGCACATCTTTTTTCTGTTTTTCTTTTTCAGTTTCACTTGTCTAGGGTACCTGTTCCCACCCACTCAACTTGTAGTTATTCTTCGTCCTTGGATACCAAGTGAGTCTCCTGTAAGGGAGCACGTAGGTGGTCTTGAGTTTTCATCCCTTCTTTTAACCATGTGTCTTTTGATTGAAGCACTCAGAGCCTGTCCGTTTATTCTGACAATTGAGAGCTGTGTCCTTATTGCACATAAAATATCTTTTTTGTCATCATTAATCTACAATCACGCGAAGAACATTATGATCACCAAGTACACCAAGTCCTTCCCCCAAACCCTGTTATAGTCGCTATCCATCAGCGTTGTTGGATGCTGTACAACCCTTCAACATGTCCCCCCCCACACACCACGTTACAGTTGCTGTCCATCATCGTGTAGTAAGATGCTGTAGAATCTCTAATTGACTTTTCTGTGTTGTACAGCCCTCGCCATGTGCAACGGCCCCCACATATTATACATGCTAATCCTAATGCCACCTTCCTTTCTAACTCCCTTATCCTTCCCTTCCCACCCACCTAGCCCTGTCACTATCCCTTTGGTAACTGTTAGTGCACTCTCGGGTTATGTGAGTCCGCTGCTGTTTTTTTCCTTCAGTTTTTCTTTGTTATACTCCACACATGAGTGAAATCAATTGGAACTTGTCTTTCTCCGCCTGGCCTATTTCACTGAGCATAATACCCTCTAGCTCCTTCCACATTGTTGCAAATGGTAGGATTTGTTTTCTTCTAACGGCTGCTTACTGCACTTTTTAAACTGGATTTCTATCTTCTCTTTGGTCTGTATTTTCGCTATGTGCTTTCACCATTGCTTTCCTGGTTATGAGCAATACCTTTGTGTTAGTCGATATGTACCTATATTTATCTATCTGTCTGTATGTCTATCTATCTATCAATCAATCAGTCATCTTTTTGTCTGAACATCTGTCCTTGTATGCAGAACAGTTAACAACATAGACTATGTCCCTTCGCTACGTTATGCTTCCAAAAATATTGCAAGGTATCTAGGTCGTAAGGAGAGTCCTGGGTTCCCCGAGACACTTGCAGGTTGAGTCAGAAGTGTACCTACAAAACCCGAAAATGGTGGTGCAGGGACTTTTACTCGTGTCTCTGTCCTCTCTCCTCTTTTATCTCCTTCTCATTTGCTGACAGTATTTAGCCACATTCATTGACTAAGCGCTCCCTGAAGAGCACAAGAATCCTTCCTCTGGGCCTGATGTCGACAGAAAAGTAAACTTGCTGCTTGCTCACCACCATATTTTAGGAACATCGGCGTGATAAACCCTGATAGGAGGGAGGGAGAAATAAAAAGGAAAACCACTTTCTAGACAGGAGCAGTTGGGATAAAAGAGTGTGTTGTGGAGTGAAGTGTTTATTTGAGTGTGCAAACTTCCCTCTTTATCTGGTTATCACTTCTTTACATTCGTGGACATAATAAAAACCATAGATTTCAAAGGCCCAGACCCATATTATTACAGCAATTCAGTTGTTGAGTTGAGAGAAAATGAGAAGGATGTTGCTGCACCACTAAATCTATGTCTGGGCACTGCTGATACCAAACAAAAAGCATTCACGGTGGCCAGATAGGGCTATTTTCTACTGACTGCCTCTGGGGACACAAACAGAGTCCATTTGATTGATTGTTTTTCGGATTCACTTGTGTTGGGTACCTCTCCCCACCCCTATGGCTTGTAGTTTGTCTGTGTCCTTGGATCTCAAGTGAGTCTCCTGTAAGGGATCACATAGGTGATCTTGAGTTTTCATCCCTTCTTTTACCCTGTGTCTTTGGATTTGGAGTTCTCAAAGCCTGTCCTTTTATTCTGATGATTCAGAGCTGTGCCCTTTTTGGACTTAAAAAATTTTTTTTGTTATCATTAATCAACAATCACGTGAGGAACATTATGTTTACTAGGCTCCCCCCTTCACCAAGTCCCCCCCAAAAACCTCTAGCAGTTACTGTCAATCAGCGGAGATGGATGCTGTAGACTACTTCACAATGTCCCCCCACACACACCCCGTTTCAGTCGCTGTCCATCATCGTTTAGTAAGATGCTGTAGAATCTCTACTTGTCTTCTCGGTGTTGTACAGCCCCACCCATGGCCCTCCGAACACATGCATTATACATGCTAATCCTAATCTCCCATTTCTTTCTCTCCGCCCTTACCCTCCCTTCCCAACCACCCTGCCCAGTCCTTTTCCCTTTGGTAACTGTTAGTCCACTTTCGGGTTTTGTGAGTCTGCTGCTGTTTTTTTCCTTCAGTGTTTCTTTGTTGTTATACTCCACGTGAGTGAAATTATTTGGTACTTGTCTTTCTCCTCCAGGTCTATTTTACTGAGCATACTACCTTCTAGCTTCTTCCGCGTCATTGCAAATGGTACGATTTGTTTTCTTCTTATGCCTTCTTTCTGCACTTTTTAAACTTGATTTCATTCTTCCTTTTTGTTTGTAGTTTCGCTATGTGCTTTTACCATTGATCTTCTGGTTATAAGCAATAGCTTTGTGTTAATCGATATGTATCCGTATCTATCCATCTGTCTGTGTGTCTATCTATCTATCCTTCTATCTTTCTTTCTATCTTTCTATCTATCTTTTTATCTACCTATCTATCTATCTGTCTATCTATCTACCTATCTATCTTCTTATCACCTATCTTTCACGTCTATCATCTATCTATGTATCTATCTATCATCTACCATCCATCTATCTATGAATCAATCATCTTTTTCTCTTCCCATCTATCCTTATGTACAGAACAGTTAACAACATCGCCTATGTCACTTCCTACACTATGCGTTCAAAAATCTTGCAAGTAACTTTGCCGTAGAGAGAACACTGGGTTCATTGAGACACTTGCAGGTCCATTCAGCCACGTGTGCTTACAAAACCAGTAAATGGTGTTGCAATGACTTGCACCCATATCTCTGTCCTCTGTCCTCTTATAACTACTTCTCGCTTCCTGACTGTATTTAGCCACATTCATTTACCAAGTGCTCACTGAAGAACACAAAGTATCTTTCCTCTGGGTTTGTTGAAGACAGAAAAGTATACATGGTGCTTTTCTCACCACCAAGTTTGAGGGACATCGGCGTGAGCACCGCTGATAGGAGGAGGGGCAAATAAAAAGAAACATCTATTTCTAGACAGGAGCACTTGGGAGCAATGAGAGAGTTGTGGAGTTACGTGTTTGTTTGATTGTCCAAACTTCCCTCTTTAGGTGGTTATTACTTCTTTACATTCAAGAACATCATAAAACCCACTGATTTCCAAAGACCAGATGGATATTATAAGAGCAATTCAGTTGTTGATTTAAGAAAAAATGAGTAGGACTTTGCTGTACCACTAAATCTATCGCTGATCACTGCTGAAACCAAACGAATTCATGGTGGCTAGATAGGGCTTTTTTCTACTGACTGTCTCTGGGTACTCAAACAGAATCCATTTGTTTGTTTCACAGTTTCACTTTTGTAGGGTACCTGTCCCCACCCCTTCAGCTTGTAGTTTTTCTGTATCCTTGGATCTCAAGTGAGTCTCCACTAAGGGAGCACATAGGTGGTCTTGAGTTTTCATCCCTTCCTCTTAACCTGTGTATTTTGATTGGAGCACTCAGAGTCTGTCCTTTTATTGTGACAATTGAGAGCTGTGTCCTTATTGTACATAAAAAAATTCTTTTATTATCATTAATCTACAATCACGTGAATGTCATTATGATCACCAAGTACACCAAGTTCCCCCGAAAAGCCCCTTTACAGTCGCTGTCCATCAGCGTGTAGAAATATGCTGAAGAAACACTACTTCTCTTCTCTGTGTTGTACAGCACTCCCCATGCCCAACCGACCCCATGCATTATTCATGCTAATAATAATGTTCCCTTTCTTTCTTCCTGCCCTTAACCCTCCCTTATCACCCACCCTGCCAAGTACCTTTCCCTTTGGTATCTGTTAGTCCACTCTCAGGTTCTGTGATTCTGCTGCTGTTTATTTCCATCAGTTTTTCTTTGTTGTTGTACTGCACACATGAGTAAAATCATTTGGTACTTGTGTTTCTCCTCCTGGCCTATTTCACTGAGCATACTACCGTCTAGCTCCATCCACATCATTGTAAATAATAGGATTTGTTTTCTTCTTATGGCTGCTTACTGCACATTTTAAACTGCATTTCATTCTTCCTTTTGTTTTGTAGTATCACTATGTGTTTTCACCATTTATCTCCCAGTTATGAGCAATAGCTTTGTGTTAATCGATATGTATATGTAACTATATATCTATCTATCTGTCTATCTACCTATCTACCTGTCTATCTATCTATCTATCTATCTATCTATCTATCTATCTATCTATCTATCTATCTATCTATCTATCTATCTATCTATCTATCTTTCTATCAATTTATCTATCTACCTATCTTTCCTACTATCTATCTATCTATCTATCTGCTTAACTTCCTACCTACCATTTCTATCATCTATCATCAGTCATCTATCTACCTATCTATGAATCAATCATCTTTTTGTCTGCCCATCTGTCCTTATGTACAGAAAAGTTAACAATATTTCCTATGTCACTTCAATACATTATGCTTCCAAAACTCTTTCAAGGTAACTAGGATGTAGGAAGAGCACTCGGGTCACTGAGATACTTGCAGGTCGAGTCAGCCACGTGTACCTACAAAACCAGTAAATGGTTGTGCAGGGACTTGAACCTGTGTCTGTATCCTCTATTATCTTCTTCTCACTGGCTGACTCTATTTAGCCACATTCATTGTCTACGTGCTCCGTGAAGACCACAAGTATTGTTCCTCTGGGCCTGTTGTCCACAGAAAGAAAACTTGTTGCTTTGCTCACAACCATGTTTGAGGGACATTGGCGTGATCACCTCTGATAGGAGGGAGGGACAAATAAAAAGGAACACCAATTTCTAGACATGTGGAGTTGGGAGCAAATTGTGTGTTGTGGAGTGAAGTGTATATTTGAGTGTCCAAACTTCCCTCTTTATCTGGTTATTACTTTACATTCGTGAACATCATAAAACCCACTGATTTCAAAGGCCCAGACGCATATTTTTACAGCAATTCAGTTGTTGAGGTGAGAGAAAATGAGAAGGACGTTGCTGTACCACTAAATCTATGGCTGGGCACGGATGAAAAAAAAGAAAAGAATTCACGGTGGCTTGATAGGGCTATTTTCTACTGACTATCTCTGGAGACACAAACAGAATCTATATTTTTGATTGTTCGTTTATCAGTTTCACTTGTGTTGGGTACCTGTTCCAACCCCTACGGCTTGTAGTTTGTCTCTGTCCTTGCATCTCAAGTGAGTCTCCTGTGAGGAAGCACGTAGGTGGTCTTGAATATTCATCCCTGCTTTTAACCCTGTGTCTTTTGTTTGGAGCAGTCAAAGCCTGTCCGTTTATTCTGATGATTCAGAGCTGTGCCCTTATTGCACATAAAAAATTTTTTTATTATCATTAATCTACAATCACGTGAAGAACATTATATTTACTTGGCTCCCCCCTTCACCAATGCACCCTTAGAAACCTCTTACAGATGCTGTCAATCAGCGGAGTTGAATGCTGTAGACCCCTTCACCATGAACCACCCCACACACACCATTACAGTCGCAGTCCATCTGCGTGTAGTAAGATGCTGTAGAATCTTTACTTGATTTCTATGTGTTGTACAGCCCTATCCAAACCCTCCTGACCAAATGCATTATACATGCTAATCCTAATCTCTCATTTCTTTCTCCACACCCTCATCCCTCCCTTCACAACCACCCTGCCCAGTCCCTTTCCCTTTGGTAACTGTTAGTCCGCTTTTGGGTTCTGTGAGTATGCTGCTGTTTTTTTCCTTCAGAGTTTCTTTGTTGTTATATTCCACCCATGAGTGAAATCATTTGGTACTTGTCTTTCTCCACTTCGCCTATTTCACTGAGCATACTACCGTCCTGCTCCATCCACGTCATTGCAATTGGTAGGATTTGTTTTCTTCTTAAGGTTTCTTACTGCACTTTTTAAACTGGACTTCATTCTTCCTTTTTGTAGTTTCACTATGTGTTTTCACCATTGATCTGTTGGTTATGAGCAATAGCTTTGTGTTAATCTATATGTATCTGAATTTGTGTAACTGTCTGTCTGTCTACCTATCTGTCTATCCTTCTATCTTTCTATCTATCTATCTATCTATCTATCTATCTATCTATCTATCTATCTATCTATCTATCTATCTTCCTATCATCTATCTATCATGTCTATCATCTATCTATAATCTCTCATCTACCTATGTATCTATGAATTAATCATCTTTTTGTCTTCCCATCTATCCTTATGTACAGAAAACTTAACAACATCGCCTATTTCACTTCCCTACATTATGCTTCCAAAAATATTGCCAAGTAACTAGGACGTATGGGTACACTGAGACAATTGCAGGTCGAGTCTGCCGCGTGTGCTTACAAAACCAGTAAATCGTTGTCAAGGGACTTGAACCCGTATCTCTGTCCTCTGACCTCTTTTATCCCCTTCTCGACTGCTGACTCTAATTTGCCACAATAATTGACTAAGTCTTCCCTGAAGACCACAAGTATCCTTCTTCTGGGCCTGTTGTAGTCAGAAAAGTATACTTGGTGCTTTGCTCATCACCAAGTTTGAAGGACATCGGCGTGATCACCTCTGATAGGAGGAGGGACAAATAAAAATGAACACCTATTTCTAGACAGGAGCAGTTTTGAACAAAGAGTGTGTTGTGGAGTGACGTGTTTATTAGAGTGTCCAACCTTCACTCTTAAGTGGTTATTACTTTTTTACATTCATGAACATCATAAAACGCACTGATTTCAAAAGCCCAGATGCATATTATTACAGCAATTCTGTTATTGAGGTGAGAAAAATTGAGAAGGACTTTGCTGTACAACGGAATCTATTTCTGGGCACAGCCGTAAGCAAACAAAAAAAATTCATGGTGGCCAGATAGGGCTCTTTTCTACTGACTGTCTCTGCGGACTCAAACAGAATCCATTTGTTTGTTTGTTTGTTTCTCAGTTTCACTTTTTTTGGGTACCTGTCACCGCCCCTTCAGCTTTTAATTTGTCCATGTCCTTGGATCTCAAGTGAGTCTCCTGTAAGGGAGCACCTACATGATCTTGAGTGAAAGATAGCTTAGTTTAGTATGATGCTTTCCTATCTACCTACCTATCTATCTCTTTAACTATCTATGTAATCTTTCTATCTATCTATGTGTCATCTATCTATGTATGGTCTGTCACCTATCTACTATCATCTGTGTATCTATCTAATTAATCTATCATCTATATGTATGTATATCAGTCGAATCTATGTATCAATCATTTGTCTCTCTATATATCTGTTTTCTCACTCTTGTCAACTTTCTGTCCCTAGGTGCACTTTGATTCCTCTGTTTCCTTCTCAGTCTCAATTCCTTGTGTTTGTTTTTGTGAGTTAGCTGTGTGTTTGGGTCTTGAGAGGAGTGGTCTTGGGTGGGAACTTCTCCTGTGTAGGTGGCACGAGTCTGCTGGGTGTGGATAGTGTGGTTGGTGGGCTGCGCTCTTGAAACTGTGCAGCCCAGTGCCCTCCAGCTGCTCTGCCCCTGGGCCGTTCCTGCTCTGGCGGCTGCATGAGCTTCAGGGAATATCCGAGGCCACACGCAGGGAGCACCCTTGTGGGCCTGCGGGTCCGTGGTAGGTACATGCCCAGTAGTATGTCTTTTTGCCTGTGCACCGATGTAACCTCGGTGGCCCTGCTTGGTGGCCCATCTTCAGAGAGTATGCATGTAGTCACTGGTTAAGGGAACTGCCTTTTGGTGACACACGGGGTTCTTCTGGGCCAGTGGCCCATGGATTGCTGAGGTGGCAGCTCAGCTAGCTTGTGGGGAAACTGCTCCCCTCTGCTGTCAAGGTGGAGGTGGAATTTCAGTGCATTTACGCATTTAGATGTGAGTGAGGTCTATCTGAAATGGAATAGTAGCGTTGAGAGCAATGTTTCCACCCCCTCAACTTGTAGTTCATTTTTGTCCTTGGATCTCAAGTTAGTCTCCTGTAAGGGAGCACGTAGGTGGTCTTGAGTTTTCATCCCTTCTTTTAACCCTGTGTCTTTTCATTGGAGTCCTGAAGAGCCTGTCCTTTTATTCTGAGAATTGAGAGCTATGTCCTTATTGCACTTTAAAAATTTTTTTTGTTATCATTAATCCACAATCACGCAAAGAACATTATGATCACCAAGTACACCACGTCCCCCCCCAAAAACCCCGTTACAATAGCTGTCTATCAGCATAGTTGGATGCTGTAGACCCATTACCATGCCCCCCCACACCCTGTTACAGTCGCTTTCCATCAGCGTGTAGTAAGATGCTGTAGAATCACTGCTGGTCTTCTCTGTATTGTACAGCCCTCCCCATGCTCCCCCCACCCACACATTATACATGCTAATCCTAATGCCCCCTTTTTTTCTCCCCACATTTATCAAACCCTTCCCACCCACCCTGCCCAGTCCCTTTCCCTTTGGTAAATGTTAGTCCACTCTTGGGTTCTGTGAGTCTGCTGCTGTTTTATTCCTTCAGTTTTTCTTTGTTGTTATACTCAACATATGAGTGAAATCATTTGGTACTTGTCTTTCTCCGCATGGCCTTTTTCACTGAGCAAAATACCCTCTAGCTCCATCCACGTTGTTCAAATGGTAGAATTTTTTTCTTCTTACAGCTGCTTACTGTTCTTTTTAAACTAGATTTCTGTCTTCTCTTTTGTCTGTAGTTTCGCAATGTGCTTTCACCATTGCTCTCCTCGTTATTAGCAATAACTTTACATTAATCGATATGTATCTATATCTATCTATCCATCTGTCTGTCTATCTATCTATCTATCTATCTATCTATCTATCTATCTATCTATCTATCTCTGTCAATCAATCAATCATGTTTTAGAATGCCTGTCTGACCTTTTGTGGAGAACATTTAGCAACATAGCCTATGTCACTTCATTACATTATGCTTCCAAAAGTCTTGCAATGTCACTAGGCCATAGGGAGAGCACTGGGTTCACCGAGACACTTGCAGGTCGAGTTAGCCACGTGTACCTACAAAACCAGGAAATGGTGCTGCAGGGACTTGAACCTGTGTCTGTATTATCTTTTATATTCTTCTCACTGGTTGACTGTATTTAGCCACATTCATTGACTAAGTGCTCCCTGAAAACCACAAGAATTGATCCAATGGGCCTGTTGTCCACAGAAAGTAAACTTGGTGCTTTGCTCACCACAATATTTGAGGGACATCGGCATGAACACCGCTTATAGGACTGAGGGACAAATAAAATGGAACACCAATTTCTAGATATGTGCAGTTGGGAGCAAAGAGTGTGTTGTGAAGTGTATATTTGAGTGTACAAACTTCTCTCTTTGTCTGGTTATTACATCTTTACATTCAGGAACATCATTAAACCCACTGATTTCAAAGACCCAGACGCATATTATTACAGCAATTCAGTTGTTGAGGTGAGAGAAAATGAGGAGGACATTGCTGCACCACTAAATCTATGGCTGGGCACTGCTGAAACCAAACAAAAAGAATTCACGGTGGCTAGATATGGCTATTTTCTACTGTCTGTCTCTGGGTAATCAAAGAGAATCCATATGTTTGTTTGTTTGTTTCTCAGTTTCACTTGTGTAGGGTTCCTGTCCCCACCCCTTTGGATTGTAGTTTGTCTTTGTCCTTGAATCTCAAGGGAGTCTCCAGTAAGGCAGCACGTAGGTGGTCTTGAATTTTCATCCCTACTTCCAACCCTGTGTCTTTTGATAGGAGTACTGAAAGCCTGTCTTTTATTCTGATATTTGAGAGCTGTGCTGTTACTGCAGTATGAAATATTTATTTATCGCTAATATACAATCACATGATGAACATTATTTTCACTAGTCTACCCCCTTTACCAAGTCCCCCCAAAAATCCAGCTATAGTCGCTGCCCATCAGCATAGTTGGATGCTCTAAAGCCCTTCACCATAACCCCCACACTCACCCTATTACAGTCGCTGTCTATCAGCATGTAGTAATATGCTGTAGAATCACTAATTGTCTTCTATATGTTGTACAGACCAACCAATGACCCCCCACTAAACACATTATACATGGTAATCCTAATTACCCCTTTCTTTTCCCCACCCTTATTCCTATCTTCCCAACCACCCTGTCCAGTCCCTTTCCCTTTGGTAACTGTTAGTCCACTGTCAGGTTCTGTGAGTCTGCTGTCGTTTTTTTCCTTCAGTTTTTCTTTGTTGTTATACTCCACACATGAGTGAAATCATTTGGTACTTGACTTTCTCCTCCTGGCCTATTTCACTGAGCATAATACCCTCTAGCTCCATCCATGTTTTTGCAAATGATAGGATTTGTTTACCTTTATATCTGCTTAGTGGACTTTTTAAACTGGATTTCATTATTCTTTTTTGTTTTTAATTATGCTATGTGCTTTCACCATTGCTCTCCTGGTTATGAGCTATAGCTTTGTGTTAATCAATATGTTCCTATATCTATCTATCTGTCTATCTATCTATCTATCTATCTATCTATCTATTAATCAATCAATCAACTTTTTTTCTCCCCATCTGTCCTTGTGTACAGAACAGTTTACCACATAGCCCATGCCACTTCCCCACATTATGCTTCCAAAAATCTTGCAAGTTAACAAGGCCATAGGCAGAGCACTGGTTTCACCAGGACACTTGCAGGTCGAGTATGCCACGTGAAATTACAAAACCAGGAAATTGTGGTGCAGGTACTTGAAGACTTGTCTCTGTCCTCTGCCTCTTTTATCTCCTTCTCACTTGCTGACTGTATTTAGCCACATTCATTGACTAAGGGCTCCCTGAAGTCCACAAGTATCCTTCCTCGGGGCCGGTTTTTAACAGAAAATAAACTTGGTGCTTTGCTCACCACCATGTTTGAGGGACATCGGCGTGATCACAGCTGATAGGATGGAACGACAAATGAAAAGGAACACCAGTTGCTAGACAAGAGCACTTGGGAGCAAAGAGTGTGTTGCGGAGTGACGTGTTTATTTCAGTGTCCAAACTTCCCTCTTTATATAGTTATTACTTCTTTACATTCAAGAACTTCATAAAACCCACTGATTTCAATGGTCCAGATGTATACTTTTATAGCAATTCAATTGTTGAGTTGAGACAAAATGAGAAAGACGTTGCTGTACCACTAAATCTATGGCTGGGCAATGCTGAAACCAAACAAAAAGAATTCACGTTGTCCAGATAGGGCTATTTTCTACTGACTGTCTCTGTGGACTCAAACAGAATCCATTCTAGGATTGTTTGTTTTTCAGTTTCACTGTTTTGGGTACCTATTCACACCCCTTCGGCTTTTAGATTGTCTGTGTCCTTGGATCACAAGAGAGTCTCCTGTAAGGGAGCACGTAGGTGGTCTTGAGTTTTCATCCCTTCTTTTAACCCTGTGTCATTTGTTTGGAGCACTCAAAGCATGTCCTTTTATTCTGATGATTCAGAGCTGTGCCCTTATTGCACTTAAAAAATTGTTTTTGTTATCATTAATCTACAATCACGTGAAGAACATTATGTTTACTAGACTCCCCCCTTCACCAAGTCCCTCCCAAAAACCTCTTACAGTTGCTGTCAGTTAGCAGATTTGAATGCTGTAGACCCGTTCACGATGTACCCCCCCACACACCCCATTACAGTCGCTGTCCTTCAGCGTGTAGTAATATGCTGTAGAATATCTACTTGTCTTCTCTGTGTTGTACAGCACTCACCATGCGACCCCGCCCTCACATATTATACATGCTTATCCTAATCTCCCTTTTCTTTCTCCCCACCCTTATCCCTCCCTTCCCAACCACCCTTCCCAGTCATTTTCCCTTTGGTAACTGTTACTCCACATTCGGGTTCTGTGAGTCTGCTGCTGTTTTTTTTTTCAGTGTTTCTTTGTTGTTATACTCCACACATGAGTGAAATCATTTGGTACTTGTCTTTCTCCGCCTGGAATATTTCACTGAGCCTACTACCGTCTCACTTCGTCCACGTCATTGCAAATGGTAGCATTTGTTTTCTTCTTATGGCTGCAAACGGCAGTTTTTAAACTGGACTTCATTCTTCCTTTTAGTTTGTAGTTTCGCTATGTGCTTTCACCATTGATCTCCTGGTTATGAGCAATAGCTTTGTGTTAATTGATATGTATCTGTATGTATCTTTCTATCTACCTATCTATCTATCTGTCTATCCTTCTATCTTTCTATTTATCTATCTATCATCTTTCTATCTATCATCTATCTGTCTATCAATCTATCTTCCTATCTACCTATCATGTCTATCATCTGTCATTCTATCATCTGTCATCTATCTATCTATCTAAGAATCAATCATCTTTTTGTCTGCCTATCTACCCTTACGTACAGAACATTTAACAACATGGCCTACATCACTTCCCTACATTATGCTTCCAAAAATTTTTCAAGGTAACTATGCCGTAGTTAGATTACTGGCTTCTCTGAGACACTTGCAGGTCGAGTTAGCCACTTGTGCTTACAAAACCCGTAAATTGTGGTGCAGGGATGTGAACACGTATCTCTGTCCTCTGTCCTCTTTTACCTCCTTCTCGCTTGCTGACTGTAATTAGCCGCATTAATTGACTAAGTCCACACTGAAGACCACAATTATCCTTCCTCTGGGCCTGTTGAATACAGAAAAGTATACTTGGTGCTTTGCTCAACACCAAGTTTGAGGGACATTGGCGTGATCATCGCTGATAGGAGGAGGGACAAATAAAAAGGAACACCTATTTCTAGACAGGAGTAGTTGGGAACAAAGAGTGTGTAGTGGAGTGATGTGTTTATTTGAATGTCCAAACTTCCCTCTTTAGGTGTCTATTACTCCTTTACCTTCGTGAACATCATAAAACGCACTGATTTCAAAAGCCCAGATGAATATTATTACAGCAATTCATTTATTGAGGTGAGAAAAAATGAGAAGGACGTTGCTGTACCTCTATATCTATGGCTGGGCACTGCTGAAACCAAACAAAAAGAATTCACAGTGGCTAGATAGGGCTATTTTCTACTAACTGTCTCTAAGGACTCAGACAGAATCCATTTGTTTGTTTGTTTGTTTCTCTGTTTCACTTGTGTTGGGTACCTCTCCCAGCCCCTTCAGCTTGTAGTTTGTGTGTGTCCTTGGATCTCAAGTGAGTCTTTGTAAGGGAGCATGTAGATGGTCTTGAGGGAAAGATAGCTTTGTTTAGTATGATGCCTTCCTATCTACCTACCTACATATCTCTTTATCTATCTATGCAATCTATCTACCTGTTTATATATCTGTCATATATCTATCTATGGTCTTTCATCTATCTACTATCATCTGTGTATCTATCTAATTAATCTACCATCTATATGTATGTATATAAGTCCAATCTATGTATAAATCATCTGTCTGTTTATGTATCTGTTTTCTCACTTTTGTCAACGTTCTGTCACTAGGTGCACTTTGATTCCTCTGTGTTCTTCTCAGTCTCAATTCCTTGTGTTTGTTTATGTGAATTAGCTGGTGTTTGGGTCTTGAGAGGTGTAGCCTTGTGTGGGAACTTCTCCTGCGCAGGTGGCACGAGTTTGCTGGGTGTGGATAGTGTGTTTGTTGGGCTGGGCTCTTTAACCTGTGAGGACCAGGGCCTTCTGGCTGCTCTGCCCCTGGGACGTTCCTGCTGTGGCGGCTGCATGAGCTGCGGGCATATCCGAGGCCCCAGGCAGGGAGCACACTGGCATACCTGTGGGGCAGAGGCAGGTTCATGCCCAGTAGTAGGTATTTTTGCCTGTGCACTGATGTCACCTCGGCGGCCCTGCTTGGTTTCCCATCTCCAGAGAACATGCGTGTAGTCACTGGTTAAGGGAACTGCCCTTTGGTGACACACGGGGCTCTTGTGGGCCATTGGCCTATGGGCTTGCTGAGGTGGCAGGCCAACTAGCTTGTGGGAGAACTGCTCCCCTCTGCTGTCAAGGTGATGTGGAGTTTCAGTGCATTTAGGCATTTAGATGTGAGTGAGGTCTATCTGTAATGGAAAAGCAGCACTGAGATCTATGTTTCCATTAGTATGAAAAGGGCGCTGAGCATAAAGAGTTGGGTAATGGTGGCAGGAATTCTTGGAATATTTATGTCGCCACACTTATTAATTTTCTGTTAACGGAGGTGATTCTGAAGTAACTTTTTACTCACAGATGAAAGTGATGTATAAGGTTATCCCACGTCAGCCATGGTGAGATGAAGTGGTATAGTAGAATTAAAGCCTGTACACCTTGGCCTGATACATAGGAGACACACCGTTTGTGCTCTTTGCTGCTCTCCTGTCCTGGCTTATTACCTTAAGTAACTTGTTGGTTCAGAGTGGTCCCAGCAACATTTCCAGCAAGATCTTTCTAAAATTGCATAGAAACACTTGTCAAAGATATTCCCAGAGGCTAGTGGAAAACTGTACTCTTTCTGGTCATAGTTTGCAAGATGTTTGCCTTATCCTGCATTCCTTTGTTACATTTGCATCTCCTGTGATTGTAGACCGATCGGGGCAATGGTGTACATACACACACACGCACACACACACACACACACGTACAGACACACACACATGGCTGAGAGTTAACGGAGACCCCACTTATAGGAAACTGCAGCCCACACATTTAAAAAGAAACGTGCATAAGTTTTGCTCCTATTGTTCCCTCCATACGGAGCAGACTTCAAAGTGCAGAGGTGGTTGGATACAGATACCTATGCAGACAGCTAAGCTCATATATGTATGGGTAGGCTCTCTCCATCCATCATCTAAGTGCATCTCTGTATACCTACATGTCTGTGTTAGTCTACTCAAACTGATATCCAGAGTGTCATTGAGTGGGGGTTTCATCCATTGACACTGATTTCTCCCTATTCTGGAAGCAGAAGTCCAAGACCAAGGCAGGTTCAGTTCCCGGTGAGGTCCCTTCTTCTGCATACGGTCGCATCCCTGATCTGTCCTCACAGGGTCGAGGGATAATGCTCTGTCCTCAGTTCCTCTTAATAGCACTGATTGCATAGTGGCAGCTCCACTCACACCCTCATGGTATCTTCCTAACCCAATTACCTCCAAAGGCCAGACCTCCCAATAACATGACAGTGGGGGTTAGGTCTTCAACCTTGTCTCAGTTCAAATATGAACTTGTGTGTGTGTGTGTGTGTGTGTGTGTGGTGGTGGCAGGGGGTAATAGGAGCAGAAGATGGTGAGGTGAGGGCCCAAAATTCAGTTCATAACTCTGTATCTATCATGTATCTATCTAATCTAACATACCTATATCATCTATCCTATCTATTCTATCATCTGTCATTTATATATATCTTATCTATCTGTCATCTCTATCAATCTATTCATCTAATATATGAATATCTATCATCTAATGTATCTATTTCTTAAGTATCATCTATCACCTGTCAACTATATGTCATCTACCTGTCTTTATCTTTTTGTCTACCCATCCATCCTTATTTACAGAACAGTGTAAGATAAATTCTAGCTGAAATAAGCAGGTGCAGAGAGGCAACAAAGGGCCCGGTAGTTTATTTGAACGCAGATACCCAGGCGAGATTTCACCAGTCTATAGAAATGGAGGCTGGGGAATTCCCATTTAGGAACACAGGCAGCGAGATTTTAAAGAAGGTAGGGGGAGGCAGAGCTTAGATTTACACCAGCGTGAGGATTTGCTAACCCAATGCATATATTTCAGGTTGGGAGGCGGCAACAGCCAAGAACTTAGGCACATCATCAGTGTCTGACGTGCTCGCTCCTCCCATCAGCGTCCCCAGCCTTAAAAACAGTTCACAACATGGCCATATATCATGGCTATCTATCTATCTATCTATCTATCTATCTATCTATCTATCTATCTATCTATCTATCTATCTATCTAATCTATCTATCTATCTTTCTTTCTTTCTTTCTTTCTTTCATTCTTTCTTTCTTTCTTTCTTTCTTTCTTTCTTTCTTTCTTTCTTTCTTTCTTTCTTTCTTTCTTTCTTTCTTTCTTTCTTTCTATCTATCTATCTATCTATCTATCTATCTATCTAATCTATCACCTATCTGTTCAATCTATCTATAACTATTATCTCTCCTACCTAATCTATCATCTATCTGTCTGTCCTATCTATCATCATCTTTTTGTCTAACCATGTATAATTATGTACAGAACAGTTCACAAGGTAGCTTATATGTCACTTCCCTACATAAGCTTCCAAAAGCCTGCAAGGTAACTAGGCGCTAGAGACAGATTGCACTAGGTTCATCGAGACATTTGCACATCGAGTCAACAGCGTGTGAGTAAAAAACTAGTAAATGGTGGTACGTGGACTTCAAACCATACCTCTGTACCCAGTCCTCTTTGCCCTCCTTACTGACAGTATTCTAGCCGCATTTGTTGACTGACTGCTCCCTGAAGACCACAAGCATCCTTCCTCTTGGCTTTTTCAGTAATTTATCCCATTGTATGGAATGATTTTCCCTCAGATACCTTGTTCTGTTACCTCCTTCTATACTGTTCAAGTCCCACCTCTCTGGTAAGGCTTAACCGGTCCCCTGCTTATTTTGAAAGCCCTGCTTCTCTCTGCCTTTAAGCTCAGTCCTCCATATGTTGCCTTATTTCTTCATAGTGTTTGTTACCGGCTAAGCTACCAGAAATCTTACAGATATTCATTGTCTCTTTCTTCCCCTCCAACTAGAACATGGTCTTCGCAGGTTAGGAGTTCTGCGTTTATTAAGTCTGGTGGAGACCATGCAGACTCTAGGGTCAGAGAGAAGTGGTCACAGTTGTAACTCAACGTGGTTTGACATGTTAGCAGTTTAGGTTAGAGTCAGGCCAGGCAGTCATTAAAGAGGACCTTTTCTGATATAACTAAGCTACTTGATAAATTCTAAGTAAGCTTAAATTTCAATAATCACACAGCAGGCAGAAGCACTTCCTTCTGTCCTTCCTTCAGACTCGAGGACCTTTATGCCAAATCCGTTCTCTCATGGGGAAGTGGTAATGTGTGAGGATGATCAGCCAATGTCTTAAGTTACACAAGGCACACACATACAGAAATAAACTTGTTTTAAAAAATATGATAAGAGTGGTTTCCTGTGTCACAGCAGGGATTCCCTAGCCCCCAGTGAGCTCAGAGCAGTGGGAGAAGAGAGGGAAGGGGCCACATAAGCCAACCCGGTCTCCTTCCTCTGGACTTGCCCTCCCATGGATTGTCATCCATTAATCACTCAGCACGCAGACCTCACGGTGAGCACGCACAGTCATAAAACGCGTCTACTTCCACATCCCAGTCACTGGGGCATGGAACACGTTGCATAGTTAAGTGTGGCTGAGAACATTCTCACTCATGTATATGTGTTCTTCCTCCTTTGACGAGTCAAAGAGTAAACAGCAGAGTCATACTAGCAACAGCAGGATTTAGTGTGAATATAAAATATACACACATATTGTGGGAAAGATTTTGTTAAATGGATATGGACATAGGCATTATCTGGAGCCGGGTTAGACCTGTAGGAGCCGTTGGCAAGGGCTGTGGCTTGTCCACCGTGTCGGAGCCTGAGTTAGGGGTAGGGCCGAGGCCATCGGCTCTGCCTACCATGGCATTCTATGGGTCCAGGGCTGACCAGAGGACAACCGCCCGTGCTGTGGGTGTCTGAGGCGTGCAGGATGCTGGTAGTGTTTCTGCCAATGGCCTCAAGTGGGGCCCTGGGAGGCTAGCAAGCTCCTTTCCCGAGGTTGGTGGCATGCACATCGGGTCATCGTCCGACTTGCGTGTAGGTCCGAGGCCGTCGTCTATGCCTAAAACGGCATCGTGTGTGTCCAGGGTGGTCCGGAGAATGACTTCCCACATGGTGGGTGTCTGAGGTGTGCAGGAGGCTGGAAGTGCTGCTGCCCATGGCCTCGTGTGGGGCTGGGGGTTGACCGGAAGATGATGGCCATCGAAGGGTGTGTTGTGTCCATGTGCTCGTCTTGAGCATAATTGCCAGACCTCAGGCAGAAAGTGGTGCTGCCCACGGCCCCATGAAGGGCCGTTGGCGACTGGAAGGTGACGGCCATCGAGGGTGGTGCCGTGTCCATGGGCTCGTCTTGAGCATCATTACCGGCCCTCACACCGAAGTTGGTGCTGCCCACAGCCCCGTGCGGGGTCGGGTGCGACAGGAAGATGACGGCCGTCGAGGGTGGTGTCGTGTCCATGGGCTCGTATAGAGCGTCATTGCCGGCCTTTGTGCCAAAGGGGGAGCTGCCCAAAGCCTCGTTTGCGGACGGGGGCTAACAGAAGATGTCGGCAATCGAGGATGGTGTCGTGTCCATCGGCTCTTCTTGGGAATCAGCCTTCAGGCTGGCGACTATGCGGCCCATGGACTCTTCTGGGACCATGGGGTAGTTGTAGATGCCTTTCCCGAAGGCGATAGTGTGACCATTGGGTCGTCGTCTGCCTTGCGGATAGGGCCGAGGCCATCATCTGTGCCTCTCATGGCATCTTATGGAGCCAGGGGAGACCAGACGACAACCGCCCACGCGGGGGTCATCTGAGGTGCACAGGAGACCGGCGGTCGTGCTGCCCATAGCATCGTGCGGGGCCGGGTGGGTCCGGAAGATGATGGCCAGCGGTGGTGGCGTCGAGTCCATCATCTCGTCCCGAGCGTCAGTGCCAGCCATCGGGCCTTCGCTTGTGCTGCCCAAGGCCTTGTCTGTTGGCTGACACTTGATGGTGGTTTTGCAGAGGCAGGACACCACACGGCGGGCTGGTAGTGGTGCCCGTGTGCCCTGCAGAGGAGGAGCTCATCTGGGTGGTTTCTCTCCAGCCGTCTGCTGGGAGCCAAGTATGGTCCAGTGGCCCAGGGATGCTCCCCGTGGAAGTGGGAACTCTGCTGGAAAAAGTGGGAAAAGCCAGCCGCTAAAGGCACAGGATCCCGGAGGAACAGCCTGTGACCAGTGCAGTGAGCAGGTGCAGGGTGCTCCCTGGCAGGAGGGATATGGGGCAACGCCCGGGGATGGTAAGAAACGGCGGGCGAACAAGGTGGGTCTGGGAAGGCAGCGAGAGGTGTGGGGCACGAACCTTAGGAAGGAGAAAACGGTCCACATGGAAAAATGGGTTGTGGTGTGCGCCAAACGATCCGAGGAAAGGGTCTGAAGCTAGGGAGAGGGTCTCCTTTGCCATTAACTCCTTCTCAGGCCAAGCACGCACTGAGTTGCTCAGCTAGGGCGAGCCTGGTCCATATGTCAGCTACGGAAAGCATCACAAAGTGGCCTGGGCTGCTGTGACGTCACCCAGGAGACACTTAACCAAGCCCCTATTGCCTTAATCAAACCGGCACCGCCCAGAGGAGACCGTGGTCCAAGGCCATGGCCTGGCCCCAAGGGCAACCCCAGTAGAATCCCTAGCCCCCTGGAATGCCCGCTGAGGTGCCGTGCATGTGTTTGGAACAATGAGCACACCATGCGGACCATCGAGGGCTGCCGTGCCTGGATCTGTCAGAGCTCAGCCTGTCTGGGTGCCGGCTCTGCATGGGCTCGGCACCCAGAGTATGGTGGGAATCAAGTGCCTTGCTCCGCCCTCCCTCACACAATTCCGTAGCCCAGGACTTGGTCAGGGCCCGGCGCCCAGATACCACGTGGCTGTCTGGGGCATGGCCCACCCTTTCCTGGGCCTTCCCAGCTTCTCTGGGACACCTGGAGCCAGGCATGCATTTTCGGCCATGGACAGCCTGGCGGCTGACTTCTGAGGAGTGTGCATACCCCATGAATTGCCTTTCTAGCTAGCGGCAGGTTTTTCCTTTGCTTCTCACAGAAAGCATAGGTCGGGGACCACAGGGTCTCAGCATAGCTACATCCCACGTTCTGACTGGGCTTTGCCACCCAGATTTTCTCTCTGATCTAGTTTTGGGGAACTGTGTCTCGTAGTTGAATAACACAACACAGTAAAATGGGAAACACTTTCCATTTTTAAAATGCTTCTCCTTTAGACTCTTGGTCTTGATGGCGTCGCTGTTCTTGCCCGTCAGCCAAGCTGGATGCTTGCGGGGCAACCTTGCCTCCTCTCAGCAGTCAACCTGTCCATTCCCAATCCTGACTGTTCATAATTTATGTTATAACCTGTGAAGCTCGTGTCCCGTGTCAGTAATCCTGCTTCTAGTTTCTCAGGTCTTTCCTGGTGGACGTAGGCCCTCCTTGCTCACTGCTTCACTGTGGAAGCACTGACATTGTTACAGAATAAAATATTAAATTCTCCATCCCCAATTCACGGTCTGGCCTTCACTTTGTCTACATATCCTTCATTATGAGCCAAGCTCTCTGCTCCTTGAAAAGACCCTGTCTCGTGCCTTTTTCTCTCTGAATTATTTCCTCTGGGGTTTGCCAACTCTTGCATCTGGCTTTTAAGAATTTTCAACCCATCAGAAGAACATGGATCGCTGAAGACCCACCTCTATGTCACCTCCTCTTGGAGGCGTCTGTGCAATCTCAATTAGGGGTGCCTTCCTCTCCGTTCTCCATACTTGGTGAGAACATCCCTTATCAAATATGAGTGTGTCAGCTCGTGCACATCACTCTTCGGGTCTTGGGATCTGTTGAACAGTGGTGACAGTGAATGACTGGACTCGGCTTCAAAGCTCAGCTGCCCGTCCAGTGGTACCTGGTGCCTCTCGCTCCTCTGAAAACCGTTCGTTATGTTCCAAACCGTGTGGAACATAAATGCGGGCGAGATGCCACCGACGACACCTCAGTCCCTGCTGTGTATGCCTCCGGGTGCTTAGGGAGAGGCCCAGCGAGCCGAGCCCCCGAACTTATCTTTAACGGTGATGAGCGCAGAGCGTTTTGGACAGGCCCCATCTGCTGCTGCTACTGCTGCTGCTGTGATGACTCCTCTCTCTGGCCCAGTGTGGTAAGATACCAGAACTCTTCTTGATCTCTGCCTGTGCTTTCTCCGTAGTGGTGTAGTTTTGTTGTATGGGGGTGGCTCCTTTCGCATCTCTGTTGGAATTAAGTACGGGCTCAGAAATCCCTTGTGTCAATTTTCATTGTACTCTACCATCTTCTGTTTCTATGTCTTTGGTTTTCTCCTGCTGCTACTGCTTTTCCTCTGAGAGGACCTGTACCACAGGCCTGTTGTTGTCAGAAGAGTAAACTTGGTGCTTTACTCACCACCATGTTTGAGGGACATCGGCGTCACCGCTGATAGGAGGAGGGACAGGTAGAAAGGAACACTGAGTTCTAGACGGGAGCAGTTGTGAGCAAAGAGTGTGTTGTGGAGTGACGTTTTCTTTTGAGCATCCAAACTTCCCTCGGTATCTGGTTATTGCTTCTTTACATTCGTAAACATCATAAAGTCCACTGATTTCAAAAGCCCAGATGCATATTATTACAGCAATTCAGTTGTTGAGGTGAGAAAAAATGAGAAGGGCCTAGCTATAGCACTGAATATATGACTGAGCACTGCCACAACTGAGCAGAAAGAATCCACGGTGGCAGGAAGGGCTATTTACTACTGACTGTCTCTCTGGGCACTCAAACAGAATCACTTTTATTTATTTATTTTTTGGTGTCAGTAATGTATAATTACGTGAGCAACTTTATGTTTACTAGGCTCCCCTTCCTACACCATCCCCCACATTGTCAAGTCCACTCCCCACTCCTCATTACAGGCGCTGTCCATCAATGTAGTAAGTTGCTTTTGAATCACTACCTGTCTTCTGAGTGTTATACTGCAATCCCCGTGGCCCCCCACGCCCTACATTGTGTGTGCAGATTGTAATGCCCCCTTTACACCCTTATCCCTCCTTTCCCACCCATCCTCCCAGGTCCCTTTCCCTTTGGTAACTGTTAGTCCATTCTTGGGTCTGTGAGTCTGCTGCTGTTTTGTTCCTTCCCGTTTTTCCTTTGTTCTCATACCTCACAGAGGAGTGAAATCCTTGGTACTTGTCTTTCTCCACCTGGCTTATTTCACTGAGAATAACACCCTCTAGCTCCTTCCATGTTGTTGCAAATGGTGGTAGAACTTGTTTTCTTCTTATGGCTGAATGATATTCCATAGTGTGTATGTACCACCTCTTCTTTATCCATTCATCCCCTGATGGACACTTAGGTTGCTTCCATTTCTTTGCTATTGTAAAGAGTGCTGCGATCAACATAGGGGTGCATCTGTCTCTTTCAAACTGGGCTCCTGCACACTTAGGGTAAATTCCTAGGGAGGAATTCACGGGTCAAATAGTATTTCTGTTCTTCGGTTTTTTGGGGAACCTCCATACTGCTTTCCACAATGGTTGAGCTGACTGACATTACCACCAGCAATGTAGGAGGGCTCCCGTTTCTCCACCTTTGCCGACATCTGTTGTTGTCTGTCTTTTGGGTGGTGGCCATCCTAACTGCTGTGAGTTGATACCCCACTGTGGATTAATGTGTATTTCTCTGATAGTTAGCGATGTGCAGCATCTTTTCATTTGCCTGTTGGCCACCTGAAATTGCTTCTGTGGAGAAGTGTCTGTTCAGATTCTCTGCCCATTTTGTAATTGGATTTATTTGCTATTTGTGTGTTGAGGTTCGTGAGTTCTTGATACTTGTTTTGGATGGCAACGCCTTATCAAATGTCTCATCAGTGAATATATTCTCAAATAATGAAGGATGTCTTTTGGTTCTACTGATGGTGGTCAAACAGAATCTTACCAAACCCCCTTCCACTTCATTCAAAATCTGACTAATTATTCCTTTTTTCCTGAACACCAACCAGCCGAGAAAATTGGAATGAAGAGGAGAAGCTGTGATGCAGGAACATCTAGTGTAAAACTGAGAGGTGAGGTGGTGTGGAGACTGGTAGGTTGTATCTTGCCATTTGCTGCTTTCAAGGGTCATAGGGAAAAAAGATTGCCAAGGAGATGAAGCCCAGGGTGTTGACGTCTCCTAGTATCGGTGGAGCCACGTAGCCTCTAGCCATTGATGGGAAGGCTAGCATGCGGCACTGTTGTCTTTCCTGTGGTGTTAGATGAGCGGCGTCCCCCATATGCAGTTCAGTCAGAGCCCATGTGGGACTGTCCTGACACAGGCTGTGTGGACCCTAGAGCTGTGCCGTTCCTGCTGGGCTCTTGCAGCACCCCTCTCGGGACCGTGCCTTAGCAGCGCTCCCGGAGAAAGAGAGAGAGATAGAGAGAATTGTGCTCTAGAGATAGGGGCAGTTTTATTTTCTGTAGCTCCCTGAGCATGCTCCTGATGTTTATTTTGAGATCTCTTTCTCAGGAAGATTTATTTGAGTCCAGTTACCGGGTTCCTTTGAACGTTCATATTTGTAGGTGGCGCCCTCTAGCTCCGAGAAGCTTTACTCTCTGGAGATGCTCAGCCCTTGGGGGGATGGCAGGGGTCCCAGGGGAGCAGTGCCAGTGCCCAACCCCGCCGGGAGTAAAGAGGTCTTTCCTTCTTCCCGACCACAGTGCCCATCTCCACTGCCAGGGCCAGTATGAGGAACATGCAGGGAGATGCTGCCGAAGGTGGGGACGGCCGTTTTGCAGGCCGGTGCTGGTGGTGAGGCAGGAAGTGTACCAGTCAGATCACGGTAAGGGGCCTGGGAGCAGCGAGGCCAGCCAGGGGGATGAAGCGACCAGAGCTCCTGAAAAATTCCCCGCCTGACGGGCAGAGTGCACGTGGGCAGTTTGGCACACCTGTCCTTTCTCCTGCGTGGCAAGCCCTGTGGAAGCCTTGCCCCTTTAGCAGTTCTCTCACTGTTAGGAGTCTCTCAGACTGTCCGCCTTTTTTTGTCCCAAAGCGGCCAGATGTGGATCCCTGTGTTGTCCCACAAGTGGCTGGAACCTCAAGGCTCTCGAAGTCTTCTGCCTCTCTTTGCTTTCCAACCCCACCAATCTTCCTGTGCACACCACATGTATGGTAGGTTCGTGCTCAGAGAGCACATCTCCAGGGCTGTACAGCACACTTCTCCTTGAGGTGACAGGATGCTGCAGCAGCTTTCCTCCCTGCTGTTCTTCCACGATTTGATGTAGTTGTTCTATTTCCAAATAGTACGTATGTATGTGGTTTTGATTTTGGGAGGATGTTTCCACATCCCCTCTCATGTGAGCCGGGGTCATTAATCCCATCAGCACATCTTTTTTATGTTTTTCTTTTTCAGTTTCACTTGTCTAGTGTACCTGTTCCCAACCCCTCAACTTGTAGTTATGCTTCGTCCTTGGAAACCAAGTGAGTCCCTTGAAAGGGAGCACGTAGGTGGTCTTGAGTTTTCATCCCTTCTTTTAACCATGTGTCTTTTGATTTTTAGCACTCAGAGACTGTCCGTTTATTCTGACAATTGAGAGCTGTGTCCTTATTGCACATGAAATATCTTTTTTGTCATCATTAATCTACAATCATGCGAAGAACATTATGATCACCAAGTACACCAAGTCCTTCCCCAAACCCTGTTATAGTCGCTATCCATCAGCGTTGGTTGCTGTACACCGATTCAACATGTCCCCCCCCATACACCATGTTACAGTCGCTGTCCATCAGCGTGTAGTAAGATGCTGTAGAATCTCTAATTGACTTCTCTGTGTTGTACAGCCCTCGCCATGCACAACAGCCCCCATGCATTATACATGCTAATCCTAATGCCCCCTTTCTTTCTAACTGCCCTTATCCTTTCCTTCCAACCCACCCAGCCCAGTCACTTTCCCTTTGGTAACTGTTAGTACTCTCTCGGTTTCTGTGAGTCCACTGCTGTTTTTTTCCTTCAGTTTTTCTTTTTTGTTATACTCCACACATCAGTGAAATCATTTGGAACTTGTCTTTCTCTGCCTGGCATATTTCACTGAGCATAATACCCTGTAGCTCCATCCACATTGTTGCAAATGGTAGGATTTGTTTTCTTCTTACGGCTGCTTACTGCACTTTTTAAACTGGACTTCTGTCTTCTCTTTGGTCTGTATTTTCGCTATGTGCTTTCACCATTTCTTTCCTGGTTATGAGCAATACCTTTATGTTAATCGATATGTACCTATATTTATCTATCTGTCTGTATGTCTATCTATCAATCAATCAGTCATCTTTTTGTCTGAACATCTGTCCTTGTATGCAGAACAGTTAACAACATAGACAATGTCCCTTCGCTACTTTATGCTTCCAAAAATCTTACAAGGTAACTAGGTTTTAAGGAGAGTCCTGGGTTCCCTGAGACACTTGCAGGTTGAGTCAGAAGTGTACTTACAAAACCAGAAAATGGTTGTGCCGGGACTTGAACCCGTGTCTCTATCCTCTGTCCTCTTTCATCTCCTAACTTGATGTCTGTATTTCGCCACATTCATTGACTAAGTGCTCCCTGAAGACCACGAGTATCATTCCTCTGGGCCTGTTGTCAACAGAAAAGTAAAATTGTTGCTTTGCACACCACCATGTTTGAAGGACATCAGCGTGATAACCGCCGATAGGACGGAGGGTCAAATAAAAAGGAACACCAATTTCTAGACATGAGCAGTTGGGAGTTAAGAGTGTATTATGGAGTGACGTGTTTATTTGAGTGTCCAAACATCCCTCTTTAGGTGGTTATTAGATCTTCACATTCGTGAACATCATAAAACCCACTGATTTCAAAGGCCCAGACCCATATTATTACAGCAATTCAGTTGTTGAGTTGAGAGAAAATGAGAAGGATATTTCTGCACCACTAAATCTATGTCTGGGCACTGCTGATACCAAACAAAAAGCATTCACAGTGGTCAGATATGGCTATTTTCTACTGACTGTCTCTGGGGGACACACACAGAATCCATTTGATTGATTGTTTTTCGGATTCACTTATGTTGGGTACCTCTCACCACCCCTACGGCTTGTAGTTTTTCTGTGTCCTTGGATCTCAAGTGAGTCTCCTCTAAGAGAGAACGTAGGTGTTCTTGAGTTTTCATCCCTTCTTTTATCCCTGTGTCTTTTGTTTGGAGCACTCAAAGCCTGTCCATTTACACTAATGATTCAGAGCTGTGCCCTTATTGCACTTTAAAATTCTTTTTTATCATTAATCTACAATCACTTGAAGAACATTATGTTTACTAGGATCCCCCCTTCATCAAGTCCTCCAGAAAAACCTCTTACAGAATGTGTCCATCAGCATAGTTGGATGCTGTAGACTACTTCAACATGAACCCCCACACACACCCCGTTACAGTCGCTGTCCATCAGCGTGTAGTAAGATGTTGTAGAATCTCTACTTTTCTTCTCTGTGTTGTACAGCACTCCCCATGCCCAACCGTCCGCACGCATTATTCATGCTAATAATAATATCCCCTTTCTTTCTTCCTGCCCTTATCCCTCCCTTATCACCCACCCTGCCCAGTACATTTCCCTTTGGTATCTGTTAGTCCACTCTCGGGTTCTGTGATTCTGCTGCTGTTTATTTCCATCAGTTTTTCTATGTTGTTGTACTCTACACATGAGTAAAATCATTTGGTACTTGTCTTTCTCCTCCTGGCCTATTTCACTGAGCATAATACCGTCTAACTCCATCCACATCATTGTAAATGGTAGGATTTGTTTTCTTCTTATGGCTCCTTACTGCACACTTTAACTGGATTTCATTCTTCCATTTTGTTTTGTAGTATCACTATGTGTTTTCACCATTTATCTCCCAGTTATGAGCAATAGCTTTGTGTTAATTGATATGTATCTGTATCTATCTACCTATCTATCTATCTATCTATCTATCTATCTATCTATCTATCTATCTATCTATCTATCTATCTATCTATCTATCTATCTATCATTCTATCTATCTAACTGCTTATCTTCCTGTCTATCTTTCATGACTATCATCTATCTATCTATCATCTGTCATCTATGTATCTATGAATCTATCATCTTTTTGTGTGCCCATCTATTCTTATGTACAGAACAGTTAACAACATCGCGTATGTCACTTACCTACATTATGCTTCCAAAAACAGTGCAAGAAGAGTAGGCTGTATTGAGAGCACTGGGTTCACTGAGACAATTGCAGGTTGAGTCAGCATCGTGTCCTTACAAATCCAGTAAATACTGGTGCAGGGACTTGAACTCATATCTCTGTCATCTGTCCTCTTTTCCCTCCTTCTCGATTGCTGACTGTATTTAGCCACATTCATTGACTAAGGGCTACCTTAAGATAACAAGTTTAATTCCTCTGGGCCTCTTGTAGACAGTAAAGTATACTTGGTGCTTTGCTTACCACCATGTTTGAGGGACATCGGCATGATCACCGCTGATAGGAGGAGGGTCAAATAAAAAGGAACACCTATGTCTAAACAGGAGCATTTGGGAGCAAAGAGAGTGTTGTGGAGTTACGTGTTTGAGTGTTCAAACTTCACACTTTAGGGGGTTATTACTTCTTTACATTTGTGAACATCATAAAACACACTGATTTCCAAAGCCCAGACTCATATAACTCAGCAATTCTGTTGTTGAGGTGAGAAAAAATGAGAAGGACGTTGCTAAACCACTAAATCAATGGTGGGGCACTGCTGAAAACAAACAAAAAGAATTCACGGTGGCTAGATACTGCTATTTTCTACTGGCTGTCTCTGGGGACTCAAACAGAATCCATTTGTTTGTTTGTTTGTTTCTCAGTTTCACTTGTGTAGGGTACCCGAATTCGCCCCTTCAGCTTGTAGTTTGTGTCCTTGGATCTCAAGTGAGTCTCCAGTAAGGGAACACGTAGGTGGTCTTGTGTTTTCATCCCTTATTCTAACCCTGTGTGTTTTGATTGGAGCACTCAAAGAATATCCGTTTATTCTGATGATTCAGAGCTGTTCCTTTATTGCACTTAAAAATTTTCTTTGTTATCATTAATCTACAATCACGTGAAGAACATTACGTTTACTAGGCTTCCCATTCAACATTCCACATCTAAAACCAATTACAGTCGCTGCCCATCAGCGTGTAGTAAGATGGTGTAGAATCCCTACTGTCCTGTCTGTGTTGTACAGTCCTCCCCATGCTACTCCCACCACACACATTATACACACTAATACTAATGCCCCCTTTCTTTCTCCCCACCCTTATCCCTCCCTTCCCACCCAACCTGCCCAGTCCCTTTCCCTTTGGTAACTATTAGCAAACTCGCGGGTTCTGTGAGTCTGCTGCTATTTTTTCTTCAGATTTTCTTGGTTGTTATACTCCACACATGAGTGAAATCATTTGGTTCTTTTCTTTCTCCACCTGGCCTATTTCACTGAGCATAATACCCTCTAGCTTCATCCACGTTGTTGCAAATGGTAGGATTCGTTTTCTTCTTATGGCTGCTTACTGCACTTTTTAAACTGGATTTCTGTCTTCTCTTTTGTCTGTAGTTTCGCTATGTGATTTCAACATTGCTCTCCTTGTTATGAGCAATAGTTTTGTTTTAATCAATATGTACCTATATCTATCTATCTGTCTGTCTATCCATCTATCAGTCTATCAATTAGTCAATCATCTTTTTGTTTGCCCATCTGTCCTTTTGTACAAAACAGTTAACAAGATAGCCTGTGTCACTTCTTTATATTGTGCTTCCAAAAATCTTTCAAGGTAACTAGGCTGCAGGGAAAGCACTGGGTTCACCGAGACACTTGCAGGTAGAGTCAGCCGCATATTCCTACAAAACCAGGAAATTTTGCTGCAGTGTCTTGAACCCGTGTCTCTCTCCTCTCTCCTCTTTTATCTACTTCTCACTTGCTGACTGTATTTAGTCACATTCATTGACTAAGGGATCCCTGAAGACCACAAGTATCCTTCCTCTGGGCCTGTTTCCGACAGAAAAGTAAACTTGGTGCTTTGCTCATAACCGTGTTTGAGGGACATCGGCGTGATCACCACTGATAGGATGGAACAACAAATGAAAAGGAACACCAATTTCTAGACAGGAGCAGTTGGGAGCAAAGAGTGTGTTGTGGGGTTACGTGTTTATTTGAGTGTCCAAACTTCCCTCTTTATCTGGATATTGTTTCTTTACATTAATGAACATCATAAAACCCACTGATTTCAAAGGCCCAGACGCTTGTTTTTACACCAATTCAGTTGTTGAGGTGAGAGAAAATAAGAAGGACGTTGCTGTACCACTAAATCTATGGCTGGGGAGTGCTGAAACAAAAGAAAAAGAATTCACTGTGGCTTGAGAGGGCTATTTTCTACTGACTATCTCTGGAGACACAAAGAGAATTTATTTGTTTGATTGTTTTTCAGTTTCACTTGTGTTGGGTACCTGTTCCCACCACTTCGACTGTAGTTTGTCTGTGTCCTTGCATATCAAGTGAGTCTCCTGTGAGGGATCACGTAGATGGTTTTGAATATTCATCCCTACTTTTAACCCTGTGTCTTTTGTTTGGAGCACTCAAAGACTGTTTCTTTTTATTCTGATGATTCAGAGCTTTGCCCTTATTGCACTTAAAAAATTTTTTTATTATCATTAATCTACAATCACGTGAAGAACATTATGTTTACTTGGCTCCCCCCTTCACCAAGGCACCCTTAGAAACCTCTTACAGATGCTGTCAATCAGCGGAGTTGGATGCTCTAGACCCCTTCACCATGAACCACCCCACACACACCATTACAGTCGCAGTCCATTAGCGTGTAGTAAGATGCTGTAGAAACTTTACTTGTCTTCTCTGTGTTGTACAGCCCTATCCAAGCCCACCCGACCCCAAGCTTTATACATGCTAATCCTAATTTCCCATTTCTTTCTCCACACCCTCATCTCTCCCTTCCCAACCACCCTGCCCAGTCCCTTTCCCTTTGGTAACTGTTAGTCCGCTTTTGGGTCCTGTGAGTATGCTGCTGTTTTTTTCCTTCAGAGTTTCTTTGTTGTTATACTCCACACAGGAGTAAAATCATTTGGTACTTGTCTTTCTCCACCTAGCCTATTTCACTGAGCATACTATCATCTTGCTCCATCCACATCATTGCAAATGGTAGGATTTGTTTTCCTCTTATGACTGCTTACGGCAGTTTTTAAACTGGACTTAATTCTGTCTGTTTGTTGTTTCGCTATGTGCTTTCACCATTGATCTCCTGTTTATGAGCAATAGCTGTATGTTAATCGATATGTATCTGAATCTCTCTATCTGTCTGTCTATCTATCTATCAATCTCTCTATCTGTCCTTCTATCTTTCTTTCTATCTATCTATCTATCTATCTATCTATCTATCTATCTATCTATCTACCTACCTACCTATCTATTCTTCTTTCTATCTATCTTTCTATCTATCTAACTTTCTGTCATCTATCTATCATCTATCATCTATCTATCTATTTATGAATCAATCATCTTTTTTTCTTCCCATCTATCCTTATGTACAGAACAGTTAACAACATCGCCTATGTCACTTCCCTACATTATGCTTCCAAAAATCCTGTAAGGTAACTAGGACGTAGGAAGAGCACTGGGTTCATTAAGACACTTGCAGGTCTAGTCAGCCTCGTGTGCTTACAAAACCTGCAAATTATGGTGCAGCTATTGGCACCCATATCTCTGTCATGTACCCTCTTTTACCTGCTTCTGTCTTCAAGACAGTACTCAGCCACATTCATTGAATAAGTGCTCCCTGAAGACCACAAGTATTCTTCCTCTGGGCCTGTTGAAGACAGAAAAATATACTTGGTGCTTTGCTCTCCACCAAGTTTGAGGGACATCGGCGTGAGCTCCGCTGATAGGAGGAGCGACAAATAAAAAGGAACACCTATTTCTAGACAGGAGCATTTGGGAGCAATGACAGTGTTGTGGAGTTACATGTTTGAGTTTCCAAACTTCCTTCTTTAGGTGGTTATTACTTCTTTACATTCAAGAACATCATAAAACCCACTGATTTGTAAAGCCAAGACGCATATTATTACAGCAATTCAGTTGTTGAGGTGAGAAAACATGAGAAGGATATTGCGGAACAACTAAATGTATGGCTGGGCACAGCTGAAACCAAACAAAAAGAATTCACGGTGCCTAGATAGGGCTATTTCCTATTGGCTGTCTCTGGGGACTCAAACAGAATCCATTTGTTTGTTTGTTTGTTTCTCAGGTTCACTTGTGTAGCGTACCTTTAGCTGCCCATTCGGCTTGTAGTTTGTCTGTGTCCTTGGATCCCAAGTGAATCTCCAGAAAGGGAGCACGTAGGTGGTCTTGAGTTTTCATCCCTTCCTCTATCCCTGGGTCTTTTGATTGGAGCACTCAGAGCCTGTCCTTTTATTCTGACAATTGAGAGGTGTGTCATTATTGCACTTACAAAAATTTTTTTGTTATCATCAATCTACAATCACGCGAAGATCATTATGATCACCAAGAACACAAAGTACCCCCCAAAAGTCCAGTTACCGTAACTGTTCATCAGCGTAGTTGGATGCTGTACACCCCTTCAGCATGTCCCCCAACACACACCCCATTACAGCCGCTGTCCATAGGCGTGTAGTAAGATGCTGTAGAAATAGTACTTCTCTTTTGTGTTGTACAGCCCTCACTATGCTCCCCACACCCCACACATTATAAATGCTAATCCTAATGCCCCCTTTCTTTCTGCCCACACTTTTCCCTACCTTCCCACACTCCCTGCCCAGTCCCTTTCCCTTTGGTAACTGTTAGTCCACTGTCAGGTTCTGTTAGTCTGCTGCTGTTATTTTCCTTCAGTTTTTCTTTGTTGTTATACCCCACAAATGAGTGAAATCATTTGGTTCTTGTCTTTCTCCACCTGTCCTATTTCACTGAGCATAATACCCTCTAGTCCATCCACGTTATTGCAAATGAAAGGATTTGTTTTCTTTTATATCTGCTTAGTGCACTTTTTAAACTTGATTTCATTCTTCTTTTTTGTTTGTAGTTTCGCTATGTGCTTTCACCATTGCTTTCCTGGTTATGAGCAATAGCTTTGTGTTATTCAATATGTACCTATATCTATCTGTCTGTCTATCTATATACCTATCTATCTATCTATGAATCAATCAACTTTTTCTCTCCCCATCTGTCCTTGTGTACAGAACAGTTAACCACATAGACTATGTCACATTCCTACATTATGCTTCGAATAATCTTGCAAGGTAACTAGGCCGTATTGAGAGCACTGGGTTCGCCAAGGCACTTGCAGGTCAACTCATCCGTGTGAACCCACAAAACCAGGAAATTGTGTTGCAGGGACTTGAACTCGTGTCTCTATCCTCTGTCCTCTTTTATCTCCTTCTCACTTGCTGACTGTATTTAGCCACATTGATTGACTAAGGGCTCCCTGAAGACCACAAGTATCCTTCCTCTGGGCCTGTTTTCGACAGAAAAGTAAACTTGGTGCTTTGTTCACCACCATGTTTGAGGGACATCGGCGTGATCACCGCTGATAGGATGGAACGACAAATGAAAAGGAACACCAGTTTCTAGACAGGAACAGTTGGAGGCAAAGAGTGGGTTGTGGAGTGACGTGTTTATTTGAGTGTCCAAACTTCCCTCTTTATATAGTTACTACATCCTTAAATTCATGAACTTCATAAAACGCACTGATTTCAAAGGTTCAGACACATACTTTTACAGCAATTCAATTGTTCAGGTGAGAAAAAATGAGAAGAACGTTGCTGTACCACTAAATCTATGGCTGGGCAATGCTGAAACCAAACAAACAGAATTCACGTCGTCCAGATAGTGCTATTTTCTACTGACTGTCTCTGGGGACTCAAACAGAATTCATTTGTTTGATTGTTTGTTTTTCAGTTTCACTCGTGCAGGGTACTTGTCCACACACCTTCGGCTTGTAGTTTGTCTGTGTCCATGGATCTCAAGTGAGTCTCCTGTAAGTGAGCACGTAGCTGTCTTGAGTTTTCATCCCTTCTTTTAACCCTGTGTCTTTTGTTTGCAGCACTCAGTGCCTGACCTTTTATTCTGATGATTTAGAGCTGAGCACTTACTGCAATTAAAGTATTTTTTTTATCATTAATCTACAATCACGTGAAGAACATTATGTTTACTATGCACCCCACTTCACCAAGTCTCCAAGAAAAACTTCTTCAGTCGCTGGCGATCAGCGTATTTGGATGCTGTAGAGCCCTTCACCATGTCACCCCCACAGAACCCGTTGCAGTCGCTGTCCAACAGTGAGTAGTAAGATGCTATATGATCTCTACTAGTCTTCTCTGTGTTGTACAGTACTCCCCATGCACACCCGATCACATGCATTATACTCGCTAATCCTAATGCCCCCATTCTTTCTCCCCAACCTTATCCCTCCCTTCAGACCCACCCTGCCCAGTCCTTTTCCCTTTGGTAACTTTTACTCAACTCTCGGGTTCTGTGAGTGTGCTGCTGTTTTTTTCCTTCAGTTTTACATTGTTGTTATACTCCGCACATGAGTGAAATCAGTTGGTACGTGTCTTTCTCCGCCTGGCCTATATCTCTGAACGTACTACCGTCTAGCTCCATCCACATCATTGCAAATGGTAGTATTTGTTTTCTTCTTAAGGCTGCTTACTGCACTTTTTAAACTGGATTTCATTCTTCCTTCTTGTTTGTAGTTTAGCTATGTTATTCAACATTCAACTCCTGGTTATGAACAATAGCTTTGTGTCAATCGATATGTATCTGTATCTATCTATCTAATGGTCTGTCTGTCTATGTATGTATGTATGTATCTATATATCTGTGTATCTATCTATCTATCTATCTATCTATCTATCTATCTATCTATCTATCTGTCTGTCTGTAACCTATCTATCTACCTACCTATCTATCTTTCTGTCAATCAATCAATCTATCTATCTATCTATCTATCTATCTATCTATCTATCTATCTATCTATCTATCTACCTACCTATCTATTCTTCTTTCTATCTATCTTTCTATCTATCTAACTTTCTGTCATCTATCTATCATCTATCATCTATCTATCTATTTATGAATCAATCATCTTTTTTTCTTCCCATCTATCCTTATGTACAGAACAGTTAACAACATCGCCTATGTCACTTCCCTACATTATGCTTCCAAAAATCCTGTAAGGTAACTAGGACGTAGGAAGAGCACTGGGTTCATTAAGACACTTGCAGGTCTAGTCAGCCTCGTGTGCTTACAAAACCTGCAAATTATGGTGCAGCTATTGGCACCCATATCTCTGTCATGTACCCTCTTTTACCTGCTTCTGTCTTCAAGACAGTACTCAGCCACATTCATTGAATAAGTGCTCCCTGAAGACCACAAGTATTCTTCCTCTGGGCCTGTTGAAGACAGAAAAATATACTTGGTGCTTTGCTCTCCACCAAGTTTGAGGGACATCGGCGTGAGCTCCGCTGATAGGAGGAGCGACAAATAAAAAGGAACACCTATTTCTAGACAGGAGCATTTGGGAGCAATGACAGTGTTGTGGAGTTACATGTTTGAGTTTCCAAACTTCCTTCTTTAGGTGGTTATTACTTCTTTACATTCAAGAACATCATAAAACCCACTGATTTGTAAAGCCAAGACGCATATTATTACAGCAATTCAGTTGTTGAGGTGAGAAAACATGAGAAGGATATTGCGGAACAACTAAATGTATGGCTGGGCACAGCTGAAACCAAACAAAAAGAATTCACGGTGCCTAGATAGGGCTATTTCCTATTGGCTGTCTCTGGGGACTCAAACAGAATCCATTTGTTTGTTTGTTTGTTTCTCAGGTTCACTTGTGTAGCGTACCTTTAGCTGCCCATTCGGCTTGTAGTTTGTCTGTGTCCTTGGATCCCAAGTGAATCTCCAGAAAGGGAGCACGTAGGTGGTCTTGAGTTTTCATCCCTTCCTCTATCCCTGTGTCTTTTGATTGGAGCACTCAGAGCCTGTCCTTTTATTCTGACAATTGAGAGGTGTGTCATTATTGCACTTACAAAAATTTTTTTGTTATCATCAATCTACAATCACGCGAAGATCATTATGATCACCAAGAACACAAAGTACCCCCCAAAAGTCCAGTTACCGTAACTGTTCATCAGCGTAGTTGGATGCTGTACACCCCTTCAGCATGTCCCCCAACACACACCCCATTACAGCCGCTGTCCATAGGCGTGTAGTAAGATGCTGTAGAAATAGTACTTCTCTTTTGTGTTGTACAGCCCTCACTATGCTCCCCACACCCCACACATTATAAATGCTAATCCTAATGCCCCCTTTCTTTCTGCCCACACTTTTCCCTACCTTCCCACACTCCCTGCCCAGTCCCTTTCCCTTTGGTAACTGTTAGTCCACTGTCAGGTTCTGTTAGTCTGCTGCTGTTATTTTCCTTCAGTTTTTCTTTGTTGTTATACCCCACAAATGAGTGAAATCATTTGGTTCTTGTCTTTCTCCACCTGTCCTATTTCACTGAGCATAATACCCTCTAGTCCATCCACGTTATTGCAAATGAAAGGATTTGTTTTCTTTTATATCTGCTTAGTGCACTTTTTAAACTTGATTTCATTCTTCTTTTTTGTTTGTAGTTTCGCTATGTGCTTTCACCATTGCTTTCCTGGTTATGAGCAATAGCTTTGTGTTATTCAATATGTACCTATATCTATCTGTCTGTCTATCTATATACCTATCTATCTATCTATGAATCAATCAACTTTTTCTCTCCCCATCTGTCCTTGTGTACAGAACAGTTAACCACATAGACTATGTCACATTCCTACATTATGCTTCGAATAATCTTGCAAGGTAACTAGGCCGTATTGAGAGCACTGGGTTCGCCAAGGCACTTGCAGGTCAACTCATCCGTGTGAACCCACAAAACCAGGAAATTGTGTTGCAGGGACTTGAACTCGTGTCTCTATCCTCTGTCCTCTTTTATCTCCTTCTCACTTGCTGACTGTATTTAGCCACATTGATTGACTAAGGGCTCCCTGAAGACCACAAGTATCCTTCCTCTGGGCCTGTTTTCGACAGAAAAGTAAACTTGGTGCTTTGTTCACCACCATGTTTGAGGGACATCGGCGTGATCACCGCTGATAGGATGGAACGACAAATGAAAAGGAACACCAGTTTCTAGACAGGAACAGTTGGAGGCAAAGAGTGGGTTGTGGAGTGACGTGTTTATTTGAGTGTCCAAACTTCCCTCTTTATATAGTTACTACATCCTTAAATTCATGAACTTCATAAAACGCACTGATTTCAAAGGTTCAGACACATACTTTTACAGCAATTCAATTGTTCAGGTGAGAAAAAATGAGAAGAACGTTGCTGTACCACTAAATCTATGGCTGGGCAATGCTGAAACCAAACAAACAGAATTCACGTCGTCCAGATAGTGCTATTTTCTACTGACTGTCTCTGGGGACTCAAACAGAATTCATTTGTTTGATTGTTTGTTTTTCAGTTTCACTCGTGCAGGGTACTTGTCCACACACCTTCGGCTTGTAGTTTGTCTGTGTCCATGGATCTCAAGTGAGTCTCCTGTAAGTGAGCACGTAGCTGTCTTGAGTTTTCATCCCTTCTTTTAACCCTGTGTCTTTTGTTTGCAGCACTCAGTGCCTGACCTTTTATTCTGATGATTTAGAGCTGAGCACTTACTGCAATTAAAGTATTTTTTTTATCATTAATCTACAATCACGTGAAGAACATTATGTTTACTATGCACCCCACTTCACCAAGTCTCCAAGAAAAACTTCTTCAGTCGCTGGCGATCAGCGTATTTGGATGCTGTAGAGCCCTTCACCATGTCACCCCCACAGAACCCGTTGCAGTCGCTGTCCAACAGTGAGTAGTAAGATGCTATATGATCTCTACTAGTCTTCTCTGTGTTGTACAGTACTCCCCATGCACACCCGATCACATGCATTATACTCGCTAATCCTAATGCCCCCATTCTTTCTCCCCAACCTTATCCCTCCCTTCAGACCCACCCTGCCCAGTCCTTTTCCCTTTGGTAACTTTTACTCAACTCTCGGGTTCTGTGAGTGTGCTGCTGTTTTTTTCCTTCAGTTTTACATTGTTGTTATACTCCGCACATGAGTGAAATCAGTTGGTACGTGTCTTTCTCCGCCTGGCCTATATCTCTGAACGTACTACCGTCTAGCTCCATCCACATCATTGCAAATGGTAGTATTTGTTTTCTTCTTAAGGCTGCTTACTGCACTTTTTAAACTGGATTTCATTCTTCCTTCTTGTTTGTAGTTTAGCTATGTTATTCAACATTCAACTCCTGGTTATGAACAATAGCTTTGTGTCAATCGATATGTATCTGTATCTATCTATCTAATGGTCTGTCTGTCTATGTATGTATGTATGTATCTATATATCTGTGTATCTATCTATCTATCTATCTATCTATCTATCTATCTATCTATCTGTCTGTCTGTAACCTATCTATCTACCTACCTATCTATCTTTCTGTCAATCAATCTATCTATCTATCTATCTATCTATCTATCTATCTATCTATCTATCTATCTATCTATCTATCTACCTACCTATCTATTCTTCTTTCTATCTATCTTTCTATCTATCTAACTTTCTGTCATCTATCTATCATCTATCATCTATCTATCTATTTATGAATCAATCATCTTTTTTTCTTCCCATCTATCCTTATGTACAGAACAGTTAACAACATCGCCTATGTCACTTCCCTACATTATGCTTCCAAAAATCCTGTAAGGTAACTAGGACGTAGGAAGAGCACTGGGTTCATTAAGACACTTGCAGGTCTAGTCAGCCTCGTGTGCTTACAAAACCTGCAAATTATGGTGCAGCTATTGGCACCCATATCTCTGTCATGTACCCTCTTTTACCTGCTTCTGTCTTCAAGACAGTACTCAGCCACATTCATTGAATAAGTGCTCCCTGAAGACCACAAGTATTCTTCCTCTGGGCCTGTTGAAGACAGAAAAATATACTTGGTGCTTTGCTCTCCACCAAGTTTGAGGGACATCGGCGTGAGCTCCGCTGATAGGAGGAGCGACAAATAAAAAGGAACACCTATTTCTAGACAGGAGCATTTGGGAGCAATGACAGTGTTGTGGAGTTACATGTTTGAGTTTCCAAACTTCCTTCTTTAGGTGGTTATTACTTCTTTACATTCAAGAACATCATAAAACCCACTGATTTGTAAAGCCAAGACGCATATTATTACAGCAATTCAGTTGTTGAGGTGAGAAAACATGAGAAGGATATTGCGGAACAACTAAATGTATGGCTGGGCACAGCTGAAACCAAACAAAAAGAATTCACGGTGCCTAGATAGGGCTATTTCCTATTGGCTGTCTCTGGGGACTCAAACAGAATCCATTTGTTTGTTTGTTTGTTTCTCAGGTTCACTTGTGTAGCGTACCTTTAGCTGCCCATTCGGCTTGTAGTTTGTCTGTGTCCTTGGATCCCAAGTGAATCTCCAGAAAGGGAGCACGTAGGTGGTCTTGAGTTTTCATCCCTTCCTCTATCCCTGTGTCTTTTGATTGGAGCACTCAGAGCCTGTCCTTTTATTCTGACAATTGAGAGGTGTGTCATTATTGCACTTACAAAAATTTTTTTGTTATCATCAATCTACAATCACGCGAAGATCATTATGATCACCAAGAACACAAAGTACCCCCCAAAAGTCCAGTTACCGTAACTGTTCATCAGCGTAGTTGGATGCTGTACACCCCTTCAGCATGTCCCCCAACACACACCCCATTACAGCCGCTGTCCATAGGCGTGTAGTAAGATGCTGTAGAAATAGTACTTCTCTTTTGTGTTGTACAGCCCTCACTATGCTCCCCACACCCCACACATTATAAATGCTAATCCTAATGCCCCCTTTCTTTCTGCCCACACTTTTCCCTACCTTCCCACACTCCCTGCCCAGTCCCTTTCCCTTTGGTAACTGTTAGTCCACTGTCAGGTTCTGTTAGTCTGCTGCTGTTATTTTCCTTCAGTTTTTCTTTGTTGTTATACCCCACAAATGAGTGAAATCATTTGGTTCTTGTCTTTCTCCACCTGTCCTATTTCACTGAGCATAATACCCTCTAGTCCATCCACGTTATTGCAAATGAAAGGATTTGTTTTCTTTTATATCTGCTTAGTGCACTTTTTAAACTTGATTTCATTCTTCTTTTTTGTTTGTAGTTTCGCTATGTGCTTTCACCATTGCTTTCCTGGTTATGAGCAATAGCTTTGTGTTATTCAATATGTACCTATATCTATCTGTCTGTCTATCTATATACCTATCTATCTATCTATGAATCAATCAACTTTTTCTCTCCCCATCTGTCCTTGTGTACAGAACAGTTAACCACATAGACTATGTCACATTCCTACATTATGCTTCGAATAATCTTGCAAGGTAACTAGGCCGTATTGAGAGCACTGGGTTCGCCAAGGCACTTGCAGGTCAACTCATCCGTGTGAACCCACAAAACCAGGAAATTGTGTTGCAGGGACTTGAACTCGTGTCTCTATCCTCTGTCCTCTTTTATCTCCTTCTCACTTGCTGACTGTATTTAGCCACATTGATTGACTAAGGGCTCCCTGAAGACCACAAGTATCCTTCCTCTGGGCCTGTTTTCGACAGAAAAGTAAACTTGGTGCTTTGTTCACCACCATGTTTGAGGGACATCGGCGTGATCACCGCTGATAGGATGGAACGACAAATGAAAAGGAACACCAGTTTCTAGACAGGAACAGTTGGAGGCAAAGAGTGGGTTGTGGAGTGACGTGTTTATTTGAGTGTCCAAACTTCCCTCTTTATATAGTTACTACATCCTTAAATTCATGAACTTCATAAAACGCACTGATTTCAAAGGTTCAGACACATACTTTTACAGCAATTCAATTGTTCAGGTGAGAAAAAATGAGAAGAACGTTGCTGTACCACTAAATCTATGGCTGGGCAATGCTGAAACCAAACAAACAGAATTCACGTCGTCCAGATAGTGCTATTTTCTACTGACTGTCTCTGGGGACTCAAACAGAATTCATTTGTTTGATTGTTTGTTTTTCAGTTTCACTCGTGCAGGGTACTTGTCCACACACCTTCGGCTTGTAGTTTGTCTGTGTCCATGGATCTCAAGTGAGTCTCCTGTAAGTGAGCACGTAGCTGTCTTGAGTTTTCATCCCTTCTTTTAACCCTGTGTCTTTTGTTTGCAGCACTCAGTGCCTGACCTTTTATTCTGATGATTTAGAGCTGAGCACTTACTGCAATTAAAGTATTTTTTTTATCATTAATCTACAATCACGTGAAGAACATTATGTTTACTATGCACCCCACTTCACCAAGTCTCCAAGAAAAACTTCTTCAGTCGCTGGCGATCAGCGTATTTGGATGCTGTAGAGCCCTTCACCATGTCACCCCCACAGAACCCGTTGCAGTCGCTGTCCAACAGTGAGTAGTAAGATGCTATATGATCTCTACTAGTCTTCTCTGTGTTGTACAGTACTCCCCATGCACACCCGATCACATGCATTATACTCGCTAATCCTAATGCCCCCATTCTTTCTCCCCAACCTTATCCCTCCCTTCAGACCCACCCTGCCCAGTCCTTTTCCCTTTGGTAACTTTTACTCAACTCTCGGGTTCTGTGAGTGTGCTGCTGTTTTTTTCCTTCAGTTTTACATTGTTGTTATACTCCGCACATGAGTGAAATCAGTTGGTACGTGTCTTTCTCCGCCTGGCCTATATCTCTGAACGTACTACCGTCTAGCTCCATCCACATCATTGCAAATGGTAGTATTTGTTTTCTTCTTAAGGCTGCTTACTGCACTTTTTAAACTGGATTTCATTCTTCCTTCTTGTTTGTAGTTTAGCTATGTTATTCAACATTCAACTCCTGGTTATGAACAATAGCTTTGTGTCAATCGATATGTATCTGTATCTATCTATCTAATGGTCTGTCTGTCTATGTATGTATGTATGTATCTATATATCTGTGTATCTATCTATCTATCTATCTATCTATCTATCTATCTATCTATCTATCTATCTATCTATCTGTCTGTCTGTAACCTATCTATCTACCTACCTATCTATCTTTCTGTCAATCAATCAATCTATCTATCTATCTATCTATCTATCTATCTACCTACCTATCTATTCTTCTTTCTATCTATCTTTCTATCTATCTAACTTTCTGTCATCTATCTATCATCTATCATCTATCTATCTATTTATGAATCAATCATCTTTTTTTCTTCCCATCTATCCTTATGTACAGAACAGTTAACAACATCGCCTATGTCACTTCCCTACATTATGCTTCCAAAAATCCTGTAAGGTAACTAGGACGTAGGAAGAGCACTGGGTTCATTAAGACACTTGCAGGTCTAGTCAGCCTCGTGTGCTTACAAAACCTGCAAATTATGGTGCAGCTATTGGCACCCATATCTCTGTCATGTACCCTCTTTTACCTGCTTCTGTCTTCAAGACAGTACTCAGCCACATTCATTGAATAAGTGCTCCCTGAAGACCACAAGTATTCTTCCTCTGGGCCTGTTGAAGACAGAAAAATATACTTGGTGCTTTGCTCTCCACCAAGTTTGAGGGACATCGGCGTGAGCTCCGCTGATAGGAGGAGCGACAAATAAAAAGGAACACCTATTTCTAGACAGGAGCATTTGGGAGCAATGACAGTGTTGTGGAGTTACATGTTTGAGTTTCCAAACTTCCTTCTTTAGGTGGTTATTACTTCTTTACATTCAAGAACATCATAAAACCCACTGATTTGTAAAGCCAAGACGCATATTATTACAGCAATTCAGTTGTTGAGGTGAGAAAACATGAGAAGGATATTGCGGAACAACTAAATGTATGGCTGGGCACAGCTGAAACCAAACAAAAAGAATTCACGGTGCCTAGATAGGGCTATTTCCTATTGGCTGTCTCTGGGGACTCAAACAGAATCCATTTGTTTGTTTGTTTGTTTCTCAGGTTCACTTGTGTAGCGTACCTTTAGCTGCCCATTCGGCTTGTAGTTTGTCTGTGTCCTTGGATCCCAAGTGACTCTCCAGAAAGGGAGCACGTAGGTGGTCTTGAGTTTTCATCCCTTCCTCTATCCCTGTGTCTTTTGATTGGAGCACTCAGAGCCTGTCCTTTTATTCTGACAATTGAGAGGTGTGTCATTATTGCACTTACAAAAATTTTTTTGTTATCATCAATCTACAATCACGCGAAGATCATTATGATCACCAAGAACACAAAGTACCCCCCAAAAGTCCAGTTACCGTAACTGTTCATCAGCGTAGTTGGATGCTGTACACCCCTTCAGCATGTCCCCCAACACACACCCCATTACAGCCGCTGTCCATAGGCGTGTAGTAAGATGCTGTAGAAATAGTACTTCTCTTTTGTGTTGTACAGCCCTCACTATGCTCCCCACACCCCACACATTATAAATGCTAATCCTAATGCCCCATTTCTTTCTGCCCACACTTTTCCCTACCTTCCCACACTCCCTGCCCAGTCCCTTTCCCTTTGGTAACTGTTAGTCCACTGTCAGGTTCTGTTAGTCTGCTGCTGTTATTTTCCTTCAGTTTTTCTTTGTTGTTATACCCCACAAATGAGTGAAATCATTTGGTTCTTGTCTTTCTCCACCTGTCCTATTTCACTGAGCATAATACCCTCTAGTCCATCCACGTTATTGCAAATGAAAGGATTTGTTTTCTTTTATATCTGCTTAGTGCACTTTTTAAACTTGATTTCATTCTTCTTTTTTGTTTGTAGTTTCGCTATGTGCTTTCACCATTGCTTTCCTGGTTATGAGCAATAGCTTTGTGTTATTCAATATGTACCTATATCTATCTGTCTGTCTATCTATATACCTATCTATCTATCTATGAATCAATCAACTTTTTCTCTCCCCATCTGTCCTTGTGTACAGAACAGTTAACCACATAGACTATGTCACATTCCTACATTATGCTTCGAATAATCTTGCAAGGTAACTAGGCCGTATTGAGAGCACTGGGTTCGCCAAGGCACTTGCAGGTCAACTCATCCGTGTGAACCCACAAAACCAGGAAATTGTGTTGCAGGGACTTGAACTCGTGTCTCTATCCTCTGTCCTCTTTTATCTCCTTCTCACTTGCTGACTGTATTTAGCCACATTGATTGACTAAGGGCTCCCTGAAGACCACAAGTATCCTTCCTCTGGGCCTGTTTTCGACAGAAAAGTAAACTTGGTGCTTTGTTCACCACCATGTTTGAGGGACATCGGCGTGATCACCGCTGATAGGATGGAACGACAAATGAAAAGGAACACCAGTTTCTAGACAGGAACAGTTGGAGGCAAAGAGTGGGTTGTGGAGTGACGTGTTTATTTGAGTGTCCAAACTTCCCTCTTTATATAGTTACTACATCCTTAAATTCATGAACTTCATAAAACGCACTGATTTCAAAGGTTCAGACACATACTTTTACAGCAATTCAATTGTTCAGGTGAGAAAAAATGAGAAGAACGTTGCTGTACCACTAAATCTATGGCTGGGCAATGCTGAAACCAAACAAACAGAATTCACGTCGTCCAGATAGTGCTATTTTCTACTGACTGTCTCTGGGGACTCAAACAGAATTCATTTGTTTGATTGTTTGTTTTTCAGTTTCACTCGTGCAGGGTACTTGTCCACACACCTTCGGCTTGTAGTTTGTCTGTGTCCATGGATCTCAAGTGAGTCTCCTGTAAGTGAGCACGTAGCTGTCTTGAGTTTTCATCCCTTCTTTTAACCCTGTGTCTTTTGTTTGCAGCACTCAGTGCCTGACCTTTTATTCTGATGATTTAGAGCTGAGCACTTACTGCAATTAAAGTATTTTTTTTATCATTAATCTACAATCACGTGAAGAACATTATGTTTACTATGCACCCCACTTCACCAAGTCTCCAAGAAAAACTTCTTCAGTCGCTGGCGATCAGCGTATTTGGATGCTGTAGAGCCCTTCACCATGTCACCCCCACAGAACCCGTTGCAGTCGCTGTCCAACAGTGAGTAGTAAGATGCTATATGATCTCTACTAGTCTTCTCTGTGTTGTACAGTACTCCCCATGCACACCCGATCACATGCATTATACTCGCTAATCCTAATGCCCCCATTCTTTCTCCCCAACCTTATCCCTCCCTTCAGACCCACCCTGCCCAGTCCTTTTCCCTTTGGTAACTTTTACTCAACTCTCGGGTTCTGTGAGTGTGCTGCTGTTTTTTTCCTTCAGTTTTACATTGTTGTTATACTCCGCACATGAGTGAAATCAGTTGGTACGTGTCTTTCTCCGCCTGGCCTATATCTCTGAACGTACTACCGTCTAGCTCCATCCACATCATTGCAAATGGTAGTATTTGTTTTCTTCTTAAGGCTGCTTACTGCACTTTTTAAACTGGATTTCATTCTTCCTTCTTGTTTGTAGTTTAGCTATGTTATTCAACATTCAACTCCTGGTTATGAACAATAGCTTTGTGTCAATCGATATGTATCTGTATCTATCTATCTAATGGTCTGTCTGTCTATGTATGTATGTATGTATCTATATATCTGTGTATCTATCTATCTATCTATCTATCTATCTATCTATCTATCTATCTATCTATCTGTCTGTCTGTAACCTATCTATCTACCTACCTATCTATCTTTCTGTCAATCAATCTATCTATCTATCTATCTATCTATCTATCTATCTATCTATCTATCTATCTACCTACCTATCTATTCTTCTTTCTATCTATCTTTCTATCTATCTAACTTTCTGTCATCTATCTATCATCTATCATCTATCTATCTATTTATGAATCAATCATCTTTTTTTCTTCCCATCTATCCTTATGTACAGAACAGTTAACAACATCGCCTATGTCACTTCCCTACATTATGCTTCCAAAAATCCTGTAAGGTAACTAGGACGTAGGAAGAGCACTGGGTTCATTAAGACACTTGCAGGTCTAGTCAGCCTCGTGTGCTTACAAAACCTGCAAATTATGGTGCAGCTATTGGCACCCATATCTCTGTCATGTACCCTCTTTTACCTGCTTCTGTCTTCAAGACAGTACTCAGCCACATTCATTGAATAAGTGCTCCCTGAAGACCACAAGTATTCTTCCTCTGGGCCTGTTGAAGACAGAAAAATATACTTGGTGCTTTGCTCTCCACCAAGTTTGAGGGACATCGGCGTGAGCTCCGCTGATAGGAGGAGCGACAAATAAAAAGGAACACCTATTTCTAGACAGGAGCATTTGGGAGCAATGACAGTGTTGTGGAGTTACATGTTTGAGTTTCCAAACTTCCTTCTTTAGGTGGTTATTACTTCTTTACATTCAAGAACATCATAAAACCCACTGATTTGTAAAGCCAAGACGCATATTATTACAGCAATTCAGTTGTTGAGGTGAGAAAACATGAGAAGGATATTGCGGAACAACTAAATGTATGGCTGGGCACAGCTGAAACCAAACAAAAAGAATTCACGGTGCCTAGATAGGGCTATTTCCTATTGGCTGTCTCTGGGGACTCAAACAGAATCCATTTGTTTGTTTGTTTGTTTCTCAGGTTCACTTGTGTAGCGTACCTTTAGCTGCCCATTCGGCTTGTAGTTTGTCTGTGTCCTTGGATCCCAAGTGAATCTCCAGAAAGGGAGCACGTAGGTGGTCTTGAGTTTTCATCCCTTCCTCTATCCCTGTGTCTTTTGATTGGAGCACTCAGAGCCTGTCCTTTTATTCTGACAATTGAGAGGTGTGTCATTATTGCACTTACAAAAATTTTTTTGTTATCATCAATCTACAATCACGCGAAGATCATTATGATCACCAAGAACACAAAGTACCCCCCAAAAGTCCAGTTACCGTAACTGTTCATCAGCGTAGTTGGATGCTGTACACCCCTTCAGCATGTCCCCCAACACACACCCCATTACAGCCGCTGTCCATAGGCGTGTAGTAAGATGCTGTAGAAATAGTACTTCTCTTTTGTGTTGTACAGCCCTCACTATGCTCCCCACACCCCACACATTATAAATGCTAATCCTAATGCCCCCTTTCTTTCTGCCCACACTTTTCCCTACCTTCCCACACTCCCTGCCCAGTCCCTTTCCCTTTGGTAACTGTTAGTCCACTGTCAGGTTCTGTTAGTCTGCTGCTGTTATTTTCCTTCAGTTTTTCTTTGTTGTTATACCCCACAAATGAGTGAAATCATTTGGTTCTTGTCTTTCTCCACCTGTCCTATTTCACTGAGCATAATACCCTCTAGTCCATCCACGTTATTGCAAATGAAAGGATTTGTTTTCTTTTATATCTGCTTAGTGCACTTTTTAAACTTGATTTCATTCTTCTTTTTTGTTTGTAGTTTCGCTATGTGCTTTCACCATTGCTTTCCTGGTTATGAGCAATAGCTTTGTGTTATTCAATATGTACCTATATCTATCTGTCTGTCTATCTATATACCTATCTATCTATCTATGAATCAATCAACTTTTTCTCTCCCCATCTGTCCTTGTGTACAGAACAGTTAACCACATAGACTATGTCACATTCCTACATTATGCTTCGAATAATCTTGCAAGGTAACTAGGCCGTATTGAGAGCACTGGGTTCGCCAAGGCACTTGCAGGTCAACTCATCCGTGTGAACCCACAAAACCAGGAAATTGTGTTGCAGGGACTTGAACTCGTGTCTCTATCCTCTGTCCTCTTTTATCTCCTTCTCACTTGCTGACTGTATTTAGCCACATTGATTGACTAAGGGCTCCCTGAAGACCACAAGTATCCTTCCTCTGGGCCTGTTTTCGACAGAAAAGTAAACTTGGTGCTTTGTTCACCACCATGTTTGAGGGACATCGGCGTGATCACCGCTGATAGGATGGAACGACAAATGAAAAGGAACACCAGTTTCTAGACAGGAACAGTTGGAGGCAAAGAGTGGGTTGTGGAGTGACGTGTTTATTTGAGTGTCCAAACTTCCCTCTTTATATAGTTACTACATCCTTAAATTCATGAACTTCATAAAACGCACTGATTTCAAAGGTTCAGACACATACTTTTACAGCAATTCAATTGTTCAGGTGAGAAAAAATGAGAAGAACGTTGCTGTACCACTAAATCTATGGCTGGGCAATGCTGAAACCAAACAAACAGAATTCACGTCGTCCAGATAGTGCTATTTTCTACTGACTGTCTCTGGGGACTCAAACAGAATTCATTTGTTTGATTGTTTGTTTTTCAGTTTCACTCGTGCAGGGTACTTGTCCACACACCTTCGGCTTGTAGTTTGTCTGTGTCCATGGATCTCAAGTGAGTCTCCTGTAAGTGAGCACGTAGCTGTCTTGAGTTTTCATCCCTTCTTTTAACCCTGTGTCTTTTGTTTGCAGCACTCAGTGCCTGACCTTTTATTCTGATGATTTAGAGCTGAGCACTTACTGCAATTAAAGTATTTTTTTTATCATTAATCTACAATCACGTGAAGAACATTATGTTTACTATGCACCCCACTTCACCAAGTCTCCAAGAAAAACTTCTTCAGTGGCTGGCGATCAGCGTATTTGGATGCTGTAGAGCCCTTCACCATGTCACCCCCACAGAACCCGTTGCAGTCGCTGTCCAACAGTGAGTAGTAAGATGCTATATGATCTCTACTAGTCTTCTCTGTGTTGTACAGTACTCCCCATGCACACCCGATCACATGCATTATACTCGCTAATCCTAATGCCCCCATTCTTTCTCCCCAACCTTATCCCTCCCTTCAGACCCACCCTGCCCAGTCCTTTTCCCTTTGGTAACTTTTACTCAACTCTCGGGTTCTGTGAGTGTGCTGCTGTTTTTTTCCTTCAGTTTTACATTGTTGTTATACTCCGCACATGAGTGAAATCAGTTGGTACGTGTCTTTCTCCGCCTGGCCTATATCTCTGAACGTACTACCGTCTAGCTCCATCCACATCATTGCAAATGGTAGTATTTGTTTTCTTCTTAAGGCTGCTTACTGCACTTTTTAAACTGGATTTCATTCTTCCTTCTTGTTTGTAGTTTAGCTATGTTATTCAACATTCAACTCCTGGTTATGAACAATAGCTTTGTGTCAATCGATATGTATCTGTATCTATCTATCTAATGGTCTGTCTGTCTATGTATGTATGTATGTATCTATATATCTGTGTATCTATCTATCTATCTATCTATCTATCTATCTATCTATCTATCTATCTGTCTGTCTGTAACCTATCTATCTACCTACCTATCTATCTACCTACCTATCTATCTTTCTGTCAATCAATCAATCTATCTATCTATCTATCTATCTATCTATCTACCTACCTATCTATTCTTCTTTCTATCTATCTTTCTATCTATCTAACTTTCTGTCATCTATCTATCATCTATCATCTATCTATCTATTTATGAATCAATCATCTTTTTTTCTTCCCATCTATCCTTATGTACAGAACAGTTAACAACATCGCCTATGTCACTTCCCTACATTATGCTTCCAAAAATCCTGTAAGGTAACTAGGACGTAGGAAGAGCACTGGGTTCATTAAGACACTTGCAGGTCTAGTCAGCCTCGTGTGCTTACAAAACCTGCAAATTATGGTGCAGCTATTGGCACCCATATCTCTGTCATGTACCCTCTTTTACCTGCTTCTGTCTTCAAGACAGTACTCAGCCACATTCATTGAATAAGTGCTCCCTGAAGACCACAAGTATTCTTCCTCTGGGCCTGTTGAAGACAGAAAAATATACTTGGTGCTTTGCTCTCCACCAAGTTTGAGGGACATCGGCGTGAGCTCCGCTGATAGGAGGAGCGACAAATAAAAAGGAACACCTATTTCTAGACAGGAGCATTTGGGAGCAATGACAGTGTTGTGGAGTTACATGTTTGAGTTTCCAAACTTCCTTCTTTAGGTGGTTATTACTTCTTTACATTCAAGAACATCATAAAACCCACTGATTTGTAAAGCCAAGACGCATATTATTACAGCAATTCAGTTGTTGAGGTGAGAAAACATGAGAAGGATATTGCGGAACAACTAAATGTATGGCTGGGCACAGCTGAAACCAAACAAAAAGAATTCACGGTGCCTAGATAGGGCTATTTCCTATTGGCTGTCTCTGGGGACTCAAACAGAATCCATTTGTTTGTTTGTTTGTTTCTCAGGTTCACTTGTGTAGCGTACCTTTAGCTGCCCATTCGGCTTGTAGTTTGTCTGTGTCCTTGGATCCCAAGTGAATCTCCAGAAAGGGAGCACGTAGGTGGTCTTGAGTTTTCATCCCTTCCTCTATCCCTGTGTCTTTTGATTGGAGCACTCAGAGCCTGTCCTTTTATTCTGACAATTGAGAGGTGTGTCATTATTGCACTTACAAAAATTTTTTTGTTATCATCAATCTACAATCACGCGAAGATCATTATGATCACCAAGAACACAAAGTACCCCCCAAAAGTCCAGTTACCGTAACTGTTCATCAGCGTAGTTGGATGCTGTACACCCCTTCAGCATGTCCCCCAACACACACCCCATTACAGCCGCTGTCCATAGGCGTGTAGTAAGATGCTGTAGAAATAGTACTTCTCTTTTGTGTTGTACAGCCCTCACTATGCTCCCCACACCCCACACATTATAAATGCTAATCCTAATGCCCCATTTCTTTCTGCCCACACTTTTCCCTACCTTCCCACACTCCCTGCCCAGTCCCTTTCCCTTTGGTAACTGTTAGTCCACTGTCAGGTTCTGTTAGTCTGCTGCTGTTATTTTCCTTCAGTTTTTCTTTGTTGTTATACCCCACAAATGAGTGAAATCATTTGGTTCTTGTCTTTCTCCACCTGTCCTATTTCACTGAGCATAATACCCTCTAGTCCATCCACGTTATTGCAAATGAAAGGATTTGTTTTCTTTTATATCTGCTTAGTGCACTTTTTAAACTTGATTTCATTCTTCTTTTTTGTTTGTAGTTTCGCTATGTGCTTTCACCATTGCTTTCCTGGTTATGAGCAATAGCTTTGTGTTATTCAATATGTACCTATATCTATCTGTCTGTCTATCTATATACCTATCTATCTATCTATGAATCAATCAACTTTTTCTCTCCCCATCTGTCCTTGTGTACAGAACAGTTAACCACATAGACTATGTCACATTCCTACATTATGCTTCGAATAATCTTGCAAGGTAACTAGGCCGTATTGAGAGCACTGGGTTCGCCAAGGCACTTGCAGGTCAACTCATCCGTGTGAACCCACAAAACCAGGAAATTGTGTTGCAGGGACTTGAACTCGTGTCTCTATCCTCTGTCCTCTTTTATCTCCTTCTCACTTGCTGACTGTATTTAGCCACATTGATTGACTAAGGGCTCCCTGAAGACCACAAGTATCCTTCCTCTGGGCCTGTTTTCGACAGAAAAGTAAACTTGGTGCTTTGTTCACCACCATGTTTGAGGGACATCGGCGTGATCACCGCTGATAGGATGGAACGACAAATGAAAAGGAACACCAGTTTCTAGACAGGAACAGTTGGAGGCAAAGAGTGGGTTGTGGAGTGACGTGTTTATTTGAGTGTCCAAACTTCCCTCTTTATATAGTTACTACATCCTTAAATTCATGAACTTCATAAAACGCACTGATTTCAAAGGTTCAGACACATACTTTTACAGCAATTCAATTGTTCAGGTGAGAAAAAATGAGAAGAACGTTGCTGTACCACTAAATCTATGGCTGGGCAATGCTGAAACCAAACAAACAGAATTCACGTCGTCCAGATAGTGCTATTTTCTACTGACTGTCTCTGGGGACTCAAACAGAATTCATTTGTTTGATTGTTTGTTTTTCAGTTTCACTCGTGCAGGGTACTTGTCCACACACCTTCGGCTTGTAGTTTGTCTGTGTCCATGGATCTCAAGTGAGTCTCCTGTAAGTGAGCACGTAGCTGTCTTGAGTTTTCATCCCTTCTTTTAACCCTGTGTCTTTTGTTTGCAGCACTCAGTGCCTGACCTTTTATTCTGATGATTTAGAGCTGAGCACTTACTGCAATTAAAGTATTTTTTTTATCATTAATCTACAATCACGTGAAGAACATTATGTTTACTATGCACCCCACTTCACCAAGTCTCCAAGAAAAACTTCTTCAGTCGCTGGCGATCAGCGTATTTGGATGCTGTAGAGCCCTTCACCATGTCACCCCCACAGAACCCGTTGCAGTCGCTGTCCAACAGTGAGTAGTAAGATGCTATATGATCTCTACTAGTCTTCTCTGTGTTGTACAGTACTCCCCATGCACACCCGATCACATGCATTATACTCGCTAATCCTAATGCCCCCATTCTTTCTCCCCAACCTTATCCCTCCCTTCAGACCCACCCTGCCCAGTCCTTTTCCCTTTGGTAACTTTTACTCAACTCTCGGGTTCTGTGAGTGTGCTGCTGTTTTTTTCCTTCAGTTTTACATTGTTGTTATACTCCGCACATGAGTGAAATCAGTTGGTACGTGTCTTTCTCCGCCTGGCCTATATCTCTGAACGTACTACCGTCTAGCTCCATCCACATCATTGCAAATGGTAGTATTTGTTTTCTTCTTAAGGCTGCTTACTGCACTTTTTAAACTGGATTTCATTCTTCCTTCTTGTTTGTAGTTTAGCTATGTTATTCAACATTCAACTCCTGGTTATGAACAATAGCTTTGTGTCAATCGATATGTATCTGTATCTATCTATCTAATGGTCTGTCTGTCTATGTATGTATGTATGTATCTATATATCTGTGTATCTATCTATCTATCTATCTATCTATCTATCTATCTATCTATCTATCTATCTTCCTATCATCTATCTATGATGTCTATCATCTACCAATCTATGTACCTATCTATCTTTCTCTGTCGTTTGTCAATCTATCTATCTCTGAATCAATCATCTTTTTGTCTGCGCATCTATCCTTATGTACAGAACAATTAACAACATAGCCTATGTCTCTTCCCTACAGTATGCTTCCAGAAATCTTGCAAGGTAACTAAGCCATAAGGAGAGCACTGTGTTCACCGATACACTTTCACGTAGAGTCAGATGCGTGTGCTTACAAAACCAGTAAATGGAGGTGAAAGGACTTGAACCCGTATCTCTGTCCTCTGTCCTCTTATACTTCCTGCTCGCTTGGTGAATGTATTTAGCCACATTCAGTGAGTAAGTGATCCTGAAGACCACAAGTATCCTTCCTCTGGGACTGTTCTCGACAGAAAAGTGTACTTGGTACTTTGCACACCACCATGTTTGAGGGACATCAGCGTGATCACTGCTGATAGGTGGAGGGACAAATATAAAGGAACACCTATTTCTGAACAGGAGCAGTTGTAACAAAGAGTGTGTTGTGGAGTGAAGTGTTTATTTGAGGGAAAAACTACACACTTTAGGTGGTTATTACTTCTTTACATTCGTCAACATCATAAAAAGCAATGATTTTAAATGCCCAGACGCATATTATTACAGCAATTCATATGTTGAGGTGAGAGGAAATGAGAAGGAAGTTGCTGCACCAATAAATCTATGCCTGAGCACTGCTGAAACCAAACAAAAAGAATTCACGGTGGCTAGATAGGGCTATTTTCTACTGACTCTCTCTGGGGACTCAAACAGAATCCTTTTGTTTTTTGTTTCTCAGTTTCACTTGTATAGGGTACCTGTCCGCGCCCCTTCAGATTGTAGTTTGTCTGTGTTCTTCAATCTCAAGTGATTCTCCAGTAAGGGAGAACGTAGGTGGTCTTGAGTTTTCATCAGTTCTTCTATCCCTGTGCCTTTGATTGGAGCACTCAAAGCCTGTACTTATTTTCTGATATTTGAGAGCTGTGCTCTTACTGCACTTTGAAATTTTTTTGTTCTCATTAATATACAATCACATACAGAACATTATGTTTTCCAGTCTACCCCCTTCACCACGTCCCCCACCAATCCCAGTTGCAGTCGCTGTCCGTCAGCATTTACTAAGATGCTGTAGAATCACAACATGTCTTCTCTGTGTTGTTCAGCCCTACACATGAACCACCACCCTACACATGATACATGCTAATCCTAATGCCCCCATTCTTTTTCTCCGTCCTTATTACTCCCTTCCCACAAACCCTACCTGTCCCTTTCTCTTTGGTAACTGTTAGTCCACTCCCGGTTTCTGTGAGTCTGCTGTGGTCTTTTCCTTCAGTTTGTCTTTGTTATCATACTCCACACATGAGTGAAATTATTTGGTACATGTATTTCTCCTACTGGCGTATTTGAGCATAATACCCTCTAGCTCCAACCACGATATTGCAAATTATAGAATTTGTTTTCTTCTTATGGCTGCTTACTGCACTTTTTAAACTGGATTTCATTCTTCTTTTTTGTTTGTAGATTCGCTATGTGCTTTCACCATTGCTCTAATGGTTATGAGCAGTAGCTTTGTGTTAATCGATATGTACCTATATCTACCTATCTGTCTGTCTAACTATTTATCAATCAATCATCTTTTTCTCTGCCCATCTGTCCATGTGTACAGAACAGTTAACCATATTTCCTATATCACTTTCCTACACTCTGCTTCCAAAAATCCTGCAAAGTATCTAGGTTGTAGAGAGAGCACTGGGTTCACCGAGAAACTTGCTGGTCGAGTCGGACGCATGTATGTACGAAACCAGGAAATGGTTGTGCCGGGACTTGAACCCGTGACTCCATCCTCTGACCACTTTCATCTCCTTCTAACTTGTTGTCTGTATTTAGCCACATTCATTGACTAAGTGCTCCCTGTAGACCACAAGTACCATTCCTCTGGGCCTGTTGTTGACAGAAAAGTAAACTTGTTGCTTTGCTCACCACCATGTATGAAGGACATCAGCATGATCAACGCCGATAGGACGGAGGGTCAAATAAAAACGGAACACAGATTTCTAGACAGGATCAGTTGTGAGCTAATAGTGTATTGTGAAGTGACTTGTTTATTTGAGAGACCAAACTTCTCTCTTTAGGTGGTTATTAGATCTTCACATTCGTGAACATCATAAATCCCACTGATTTCAACTGCCCAGATGCTTATTATTACAGCAACTCAGTTGATGAGGTGAGAAAAAATGAGAAGAACGTTGCTGCACCACTAAATCTATGGCTGGGCAATGCTGAAACCAAACAAAAAGAATTCACGGTGGCCAGATAGGGCTATTTTCTGCTGACTGTCTCTGGGGGCTCAAACAGAATCCGTTTGTTTGATTGTTTGTTTTTCACTATCACTCGTGTAGGGTACTTGTCCACACAATTTCGGCTTTTAGTTTATCTGTGTCCTTGGATCTCAAGTGAGTCTCTTGTAAGTAAGCACGTAGGTGTCTTGAGTTTTCATCCCTTCTTTTAACCCTGTGTCTTTTGTTTGCAGCACTCAGTGCCTGACCATTTATTCTGATGATTCAGAGCTGTGCAGTTATTGCACTTAATGAATTTTTTTATCATTAATTTATAATCACGTGAAGAACATTATGTTTACAATGCACCCCCCTTCACCAAGTACCTAAGAAAAACCTCTTCAGTCGCTGTCCATCAGCATAGTTGGATGCTGTAGAGCCCTTCACCATGTTCACCCCACAGAACCCGTTGCTGTCGCTGTACATCAGTGAGTAGTAAGATGCTATATTATCTCTACTAGTCTTCTCTGTGTTGTACAGTACTCCCCATGCACACCCGATCACATGCATTATATTTGCTAATCCTAATGCCCCCATTCTTTCTTCCCACACTTATCCCTCCCTTCAGACCCACCCTGCCCAGTCCTTTTCCCTTTGGTAACTTTTACTCAACTCTCGGGTTCTGTGAGTGTGCTGCTGTTTTTTTCCTTCAGTTTTTCTTTGTTGTTATACTCCACACATAAGTGAAATCGCTTGGTATTTGTCTTTCTCCGCCTGGCATATTTCTCTGAACATACTAGTGTCTAGCTCCATTCACGTCATTTCAAATGGTAGTATTTGTTTTCTTCTTATGGGTGCAAACTGCAGTTTTTGTACTGGAATTCATTCATCTTTTTTTTTGTAGGTTCGCAATGTGCTTTCACCATTGATCTCCTGGTTATGAGTGATAGCTTTGTGTTAATCTATATTTATCTGTTTCTATATTTCTATCTATCTATCTATCTTCTATCTGTCTGTCTATCCATCTATCTATCTATCTACCTATCCATCCTTCTATCTTTCTTTCTATCTATCTGTCTATCTATCTGTCTTTCTATTTATCCATCCTTCTAACATTCTATCTATCTAACTATCTATCATCTATCTATCTATCTATCTATCTATCTATCTATCTATCTATCTATCTATCTATCATTTCTATCATCTGTCTATCTTCTGTCATCTATCTATCTGTCTATGAATCAATCATCTTTTTGCCTGCCCATCTATCCTTATGTACCAAACAGTTAACAACATCGCCTTTATCACTTCCCTACAGTATGCTTCCAAAAATCTTTCAAGGTAACTAGACTGTAGGAAGAGCACTCGGTTCACCTAGACACTTGCAGGTCGAGTCAGCCACGTGTACCTACAAAACAGTAAATGGTTGTGCAGGGACTTGAAACTGTGTCTGTATTCTCTATTATCTTCTTCTCACTGGCTGACTCTATTTAGCCACATTCATTGACTAAGTGCTCCGTTAACACCACAAGTATTGTTCCTCTGGGCCTGTTGTCCACATAAAGAAAACTTGGTGCTTTGCTCACAACCATGTTTGAGGGACATCAGCGTGATCACCTCTGATAGGAGGGATGGACAAATAAAAAGGAACACCTATTTCTGGACAGGAGCAGTTGGGAACAAAGAGTGTGTTGTGGAGTGAAGTGTCTATTTGAGTGTCCAAACTTCCCTCTTTAGGTGTATATTACTTCTTTACATTCGTGAACATCATAAAAAGCATTGATTTTAAAAGCCCAGACGCATATTATTACAGAAATTCATTTGTTGAGGTGAGAGAAAATGAGAAGGAAGTTGCTGAACCACTAAATCTATAACTGAGCACTGCTGAAACCAAGCAAAAAGAATTCACGGTGGCTAGATAGGGCTATTTTCTACTGAATCTCTCTGGGGACTCAAACAGAATCCATTTTTTTGTTTCTTATTCAGTTTCACATGTATAGGGTACCTGTCCACTCCCCTTCAGCTTGTAGTTTGTCTGTGTACTTGGATCTCAAGTGAGTCTCTAGTAAGGGAGCACGTAGGTGGTCTTGAGTTTTCATCAGTTCTTCTAACCCTGTGTCTTTTGATTGGAGCACTCAAAGCCTGTACTTTTATTCTGATATTTGAGAGCTGTGCTCTTACTGCACGTTGAAATTCTTTTTGTTTCTTTAATGTACAATCACATGCAGAACATTATGTTTTCCAGTCTACCCCCTTCACCAAGTCCCCCCCAAATCACAGTTACAGTAGCTGTCAGTCCGCATGTACTAAGATACTGTAGAATCACTACATGTCTTCTCTGTGTTGTACAGCCCTACCCATGACCCCTCACCCTACACATTATACATGCTAATCCTAATGCCCCCATCCTTTTTCCTGCCCTTATTACTACCTTCCCTCAAACCCTACCCAGTCCCTTTCTCTTTGGTAAATGTGTTCCGATCTCGGGTTCTGTGAGACTGCTGCTCACTTTTCCTTCAGTTTTTCTTTGTTATCGTACTCCACACATAAGTGAAATCATTTGGTACATGTATTTCTCCACCCGGCCTATTTGACTGAGCATAATACACTCTAGCTCCATCCACGTTATTGCAAATGTAGGATTTGTTTTCTTCTTATGGCTCCTTACTGCACTTTTAAAACTGGAATTCATTCTTCTTTTTTGTTTGTAGTTTCGCTAAGTGCTTTCACCATTGCTCTCCTGGTTATGAGCAGTAGCTTTGCGTGAATCGATATGTACCTATATCTATCTATCTGTCTGTCTATCTATTTATCAATCAATCAGTCAATCATCTTTTTGTCTGTCCATTTGTCCTTGTGTACAGAACAGTTAACCATATAAATTATATCACTTTCCAACACTATGCTTTCAAAAATCCTGCAAAGTATCAAGGCTGTAGAGAGAGCAATGGGTTCATCGAGACACTAGCAGGTCGTGTCGGCCACGTGTACCTACAAAAGCAGGAAATGGTTGTGCTGGGACTTGAACCCGTGTCTCTGTCCTCTGTCTTCTTTCATCTCCTTCTAACTTGCTGTCTGTATTTAGCCACATTCATTGACTAAGTGTTCCCTGAAGACCACAAGTATCATTCCTCTGGGCCAGTGGTCGACAGAAAAGTAAACTTGTAGCTTTGCTCACCACCATGTTTGAAGGACATCAGAGTGATCACCGCCTATAGGACGGAGGGTCAAATAAAAAGGAACACCAATTTCTAGACAGGAGCATTAGTGAGCTAAGAGTGTATTGTGGAGTGACGTGTTTATTTGAGTGTCCAAACTTCCGTCTTTAGGTGGTTATTACATCTCCACATTCGTGAACATCATAAAACCCACTGATTTCAAAGGCCCAGATGCTTATTGTTACAGCAACTCAGTTGTTGAGGTGAGAGAAAATGAGAATTAAGTTGCTTCACCACTAAATCTATGGCTGGGAGTTGCTGAAACAAAAAAAAAAAAAATTCACGGTGGCCAGATATGGCTATTTTCTGCAGACTGTCTCTGGGGACTCAAACAGAATCCATTTGTTTGATTATTTGTATTTCACTTTCACTCGTGTAGGGTACTTGTCCACACACCTTCGGCTTGTAGTTTATCTGTGTCCTTTTATCTCCAGTGAGTCTCCTGTAAGTAAGCATGTAGGTGTCTTGAGTTTTCATCCCTTCTTTTAACCCTGTGTTTTTTGTTTGCAGCACTCAGTGCCTGTACTTTTATTCTGATGATTCAGAGCTGTGCACTTATTGCACTTAAAGAATTTTTTTATCATTAATCTACAATCACGTGAAGAACATTATGTTTACTATGCTCCCCCTTCACCAAGTCCCACCCAAAAACCTCTTCAGTCGCTGTTAATCAGCGTAGTTGGATGCTGAAGTCCCCTTCACCATGTCCCCCCACACAGACCCCATTACAGTCGCTGTCCATCAGTGAGTAGTAAGATAATATACGTTCTCTACTAGTCTTCTATGTGTTGTACAGTACTCCCCATGCACACCCGACACCACGCATTATACATGCTAATCCTAATGCCCCCATTCTTTCTCCCCACACTTATCCCTCCCTTCAGACCCACCCTGCCCAGTCTTTTCCCTTTGTAACTTTCAGTCTACTCTCGTGTTCTGTGAGTCTGCTGCTGTTTTTTTCCTTCAGTTTTCATTTGTTGTTATACTCCACACATGAGTGAAATCACTTGGTACTTGTCTTTCTCCGCTTTTCATATTTCTGTTAACATAATACCGTCTAGCTACATCCACGTCATTGAAAATGGTAGTATTTGTTTTCTTCTTAAGGCTGCTTACTGCACTTTTTAAACTGGATTTCATTCTTCCTTTTTGTTTGTAGTTTAGCTATGTTATTCACCATTCAACTCTTGGTTATGAACAAGAGCTTCGTATCAATCGATATGTATCTGTATCTATCTATCTAACGTTCTGTCTGTCTATGTATCTATGTAGGTATGTATCTATGTATCTATCTATCTAACTGTCTATCTATCTATCCATCATCTATATGTGATGTCTATCATCTATCAATCTATGTACCTATCTATCTATCTTTCATCTGTCGTCTGTCTACCTATCTATCTATAAATCAATCATCTTTTTGTCTGCCCATCTATCCTTATGTACAGAAGAGTTAACAACATAGCCTATGTCTCTTCCCTACATTATGCTTCCAGAAATCTTGCAAGGTAACTAAGCCATAAGGAGAACACTGTGTTCACCGATACACTTTCAGGTAGAGTCAGCTGTGTGTGCTTACAAAACCAGTTAATGGAGGTGAAAGGACTTGAACCCGTATCTGTGTCCTCTGTCCTCTTATAATTCCTGCTCGCTTGGTGACCTTATTTAGACACATTCAGTGAGTAAGTGATCCCTGAGGACCACAAGTATCCTTCGTCTGGGCCTGTTGTCGACAGAAAAGTGTACTTGGATCTTTGCACACCACCATGATTGAGGGACATCGGCGTGATAACTGTTGATAGGTGGAGGGACAAATATAAAGGAACAACTCTTTCTGGGCAGGAGAAGTTGGGAAAAAGAGTGTGTTGTACATTGAAGTGCTTATTTGATGGTATATACTTCCCTCTGTAGGTGCTTATTACTTCTTTACATTCGTGAACATCAGAAAAAGCGATGATTTTAAAAGACCAGACGCATATTATCACAGAAATTCATTTGTTGAGGTGAGAGGAAATGAGAAGGAACTTGCTGCACCAGTAAATCTATGCCTGAGCACTGCTGAAACCAAACAAAAAGAATTCACAGTGGCTAGATAGATCTATTTTCTACTGACTGTCTCTGGGGACTCAAACAGAATCCATTTGTTTATTTGTTATTCAGTTTCACTTGTATAGGGTACCTGTCCCCGCCCCTTCAGCTTGTAGATTGTCTGTGTCCTTGGATCTCAAGTGAGTCTCCAGTAAGGGAGCACGTAGGTGGTCTTGAGTTTTCATCAGTTCTTCTAACCCTGTGTCTTTTGATTGGAGCACTCAAAGCCTGTACTTTTATTCTGATATTTGAGAGCTGTGCTCTTACTGCACATTGAAATTCTTTTTGTTTCATTAATGTATAATCTCATGCAGAACATTATGTTTTCTAGTCTACCCCTTTCACCAAGTCCCCACCAAATCCCAGTTACAGCCGCTGTCCATCAGTATGTACTAAGATGCTGTAGAATCACTACATGTCTTCTCTATTTTGTACAGCCCTACCCATGAGTCCCACCCTATCCATTATGCATGCTAATCCTAATGCCCCCATTCTTTTTCCCCGCCCTTATTACTCCTTTCCCACAAACCCTACCCAGTACCTTTCTCTTTGGTAACTGTGTTCCGATCTCGGGTTCTGTGAGTCTGCTGCTGTCTTTTCCTTCAGTTTTTCTTTGTTATCGTACTCCACAAATGAGTGAAATCATTTGCTAAATGTATTTCTCCGCCTGGCCTATTTGAATGAGCATAATACCCTCTAGCACCATCCACGTTATTGCAAATGATAGGATTTGTTTTTTCTTATGGCTGCTTACTGCATTTTTTAAACTGGATTACTTTCTTCTTTTTTTGTTTGTAGTTTCGCTTTGTGCTTCCACCATTGCTCTAATGGTTATGAGCACTAGCTTTGTGTTAATCGATATGTACCTATATCTATCTAATTGTCTATTTATTTATCAATGAATTAATCATCTTTTTTTCTGCCCATCTGTCCTTGTGTACAGAACACTTAACCGTATATCCTCTATCACTTTCCTACACAATGCTTCCAAAAATCCTGCAAAGTATCTAGGCTGTAGAGAGAGCAATGGGTTCACCGAGACACTTGCAGGTCAAGTCGGCCGCTTGTACCTACAGAACCAGGAAATGGTTGTGCCGGGACTTGAACCCGTGTCTCTATCCTCTGTCTTCTTTCATCTCCTTCTAACATGCTGTCTGTATTTAGCCACATTCATTGACTAAGTGCTCCATGAAGACCACAAGTATCATTCCTCTGGGCCTGTTGTCGACAGAAATGTAAACTTGTTGCTTTGCTCACCACCCTGTTTGAAGGACATTAGCGTGATCACCGCCGATAGGACGGAGGGTCAAATAAAAAGGAACACCAATTTCTAGACAGGAGCAGTTGGGAGCTAAGAGTGCATTGTGGAGTGACGTGTTTATTTGAGTGTCCAAACTTCCCTCTTTATGTGGTTATTAGATCTTCACATTCGTGAACATCATAAAACCCACTGATTCCAAAGGCCCAGATGATTATTACAGGAACTCAGTTGTTGAGGTGAGAGAAAATGAGAAGTATGTTGCTGCACCACTAAATCTATGGCTGGGAACTGCTGAAACCAAACAAAAATAATTAACCCTGGCCAGATAGGGCTATTTTCTGCTGACTGTCTCTGTGTACTCAAACAGAATCCATTTGATTGATTATTTGTTTTTCAGTTTCACTCGTGTAGGGTAATTGTCCAAACATCTTCGGCTTGTAGTTTGTCTGTGTCCTTGGATCTCAAGTGAGTCTCCTGTAAGTAAGTACGTAGGGGTCTTGAGTTTTCTTCCCTTCTTTCAACCCTGTATCTTTTGTTTGCAGCACTCAGTGCCTGAACTTTCTGATGATTCAGAGCTGTGCACTTATTGAACATAAAGAATTTTTTTTATCATTAATCTACAATCACGTGAAGAACATTATGTTTACTTTGCTCGCCCCTTCACCAAGTCCCACCGAGAAACCTATTCAGTCGCTGTCGATCAGTGTAGTTGGATGCTGTAGAAAACTTCAACATGTCCCCCCCCACAGACCCTGTTACAGTCGCTGTCCATCAGTGAGTAGTAAGATGCTATATAATCTCTAATAGTCTTTCTGTGTTGTACAGCACTCCCCGTGCCTTCCCGTCCCCACGCAATATACATGCTAATCCTAAGGATCCCATTCTTTCTCCAAAACCTTATCCCTCCCTTCAGAACCTCCCTGCCCAGTCCTTTTCCCTTTGGCAACTTTCAGTCAACTCTCGGGTTCTGTGAGTCTGCTGCTGTTTATTTTCTTCAGTTTTTCTTTGTTGTTATACTCCACACATGAGTGAAATCATTTGATACTTGTCTTTCGCCGCCTGACCTATTTCTGTGAACATACTACCGTCTAACTCCATCCACGTCATTGCAAATAGTAGGATTTGTTTTCTTCTTATGGCTGCTTACTGCACTTTGTAAACAGGGTTTCATTCTTCCTTTTTGTTTGTAGTTTAGCTATGTGCTCTCACCATTCATCTCCTGGTTATGAGCAACAGGTTTGTGTCAATCGATATGTATCTGTATCTATTTATTGCTCTGTCTGTCTGTATATCTATCTATATTTCTATATATCCTTCTATCTCTCTGTCCTTCTCTCTATATATCTTTCCATCTATCTAGCTTACTATCACCTGTCATGTGTATCATCTGTCTATCTCTCATCCGTCATCTATCTATCTGTCTATCTATGAATAAATTATCTTTCTCTCTGCCCATCTATCTTTATGTACAGAACAGTTAACAACATCACCTATATCACTTCCCTATATTATGCTTCCAAAAATATTGCAAGGTCACTAGGCCGCAGGGAGAGCACTGGGCTCACTGAGACATTTGCAGAACGAGTCAGCCGCGTGTGCTTACAAAACCAGTAAATGGTGGTGCAGGGACTTGTAACCGTATCTCTGTCCTCTGTCCTCTTATACCTCCTTCTCGCTTGATAACAGTATTTAACTACATTCATTGCCTAAGTGCTCTCTGAAGACCCCAAGTATACTTCCTCTCTGCCTGTTGTAGACATAAAAGTATACTTGGTGCTTTACTCACCACCATGTTTTAGGGACATACGCATGTTCACCACTGATAGGAGGAGGGACAAATAAAAAGGAACACCTATTTCTAGACAGGAGCATTTGGGAGCAAATTGTTTGTTGTGGAGAGACGTGTTTGGTTCAGTGTTCAAACTTCCCTCTTTATGTGGTGATTACTTCTTTACAATCGTGAACATCATAAAACCCAGTGATTTCAAAAGTCCAGATGCATATTATTACAGCAATTCATTTGCTGATGTGAGAAAAAATGAGAAGGGCATTGCAGTACCACTAAATCTACACCTGGTCACTGCTGAAACCAAACAAAAAGAATTCACGGTGGCTAGGTAGGACTATTTTCTAGTGACTGTCTCTGGGGATTCAAACAGAATCCATTTGTTTCTTTGTTTCTCAGATTCACTTGTATAGGGTACCTGTCCGCGCCCCTTCAGCTTGTAGTTTGTCTGTGTCCTTGGATCTCAAGTGAGTCTCCAGTAAGGGAGCACATAGGTGATCTTGAGTTTTCATCAGTATTTCTAACCCTGTGTCTTTTGATTGGAGCAGTCAAAGCCTGTACTTTTATTCTGATATTTGAGAGCTATGCTCTTACTGCACTTTGAAATATTTTTTTGTTCTCATTAATATACAATTACATGCAGAACAATATGTTTACTAGTCTACCTCCTTCACCAAGTCCTTGCCAAATCCCAGTTACAGTCTTTGTCTGTCAGCGTGTAGTAATATGCTGTAGAATCACCACTTGTCTTCTCTGTGTTGTATAGCCCTCCCCATGACACTACACCCTACACATTGTTCATGCAACTCCTAATGCCCCCATTCATTTTCCCCGCCCTTATCACTCCCTTCCCACAAACCCTACCAAGTCCATTTCTCTTTGGTAACGGTTAGTACTCTCTCGGGTACTGTGTGTCTGCTGCTGTTTTTTCCTTCAGTTTTTCTTTGTTGTCGTACTCCACACATGACTGAAATCGTTTGGTACATTTTTTTCTCCGACAGGCCTAATTGACTGAGCATAATACAATCTAGCTCCATCCACGTTATTGCAAATGATAGGATTTGTTTTCTTCTTTTGGCTGCTTACTGCACTTTTTAAACTGGATTTCATTCTTCTTTTTTGTTTGTACTATCGCTATTTGCTTTCTCCATTGCTCTACTGGTTATGAGCAGTAGCTTTGTGTTAATTGATATGTACCTATATCTATCTATCTATCTATCTGTCTGTCTATCTATTTATCAATCAATCAATCATCTTTTTGTCTGCCCATCTGTCCTTGAGTACAGAAGAGTTAACCATATACCCTATATCACTTTCCTACATTATGCTTTCAAAAATCCTGCAAGGTAACTATTCTGTAGGGAGAGCACTGGGTTCACCGACACACTTTCAGGTCGTGTCGGCCGCATGTACTACAAAACCAGTAAATGGTTGTGCAGGGAGATATACCCGTGTCTCTATCTTCTGTCCTCTTTCATCTCCTTCTAAATTGCTCTCTGTATTTAGCCACATTCACTGACTAAGTTCTCTCTGAAAACCACAAGTATCCTTCCTCAGGGCCTGTTGTCAACAGAAAAGTAAATTTGTTGCTTTGATCACCACCATGTTTGAAGGACATCGGCATGATCGCTGCGGATAGGACGGAGGGTCAAATAAAAAGGAACACCAATTTCTAGACAGGAGCAGTTGGGAGCTAAGAGTGTATTGTGGAGTGACATGTTTATTTGAGTATCCAAACTTCCCTCTTTAGGTGGTTATTACTTCACATTCGTGAAGATCATAAAACCCACCGATTTCAAAGGCCCAGATGCTTATTATTACAGGAACTCAGTTGTTGAGGTGAGAGAAAACAAGAAGGACGTTGCTGGACCACTAAATCTAAGGATGGGAACTGCTGAAAACAAACAAAAAGAATTCACCGTGGCCAGATAGGGCTATTTTCTACTGAATGTCTCTGGGGTCTCAAACAGAATCCATTTGTTTCATTGTTTGTTTTTCAGTTTCACTCGTGTAGGGTACTTGTCCCCACACATTCAGCTTGCAGTTTGTCTGTGTCCTTGGATCTCAAGTGAGTCTCCTGTATGGAAGCACGTAGGTTTCTTGAGTTCTCATCCGTTCTTTTAACCCTGTGTCTTTTGTTTGCAGCACTCAGTGCTTGACCTTTTATTCTGATGATTCAGAGCAGTGCAGATATTGCAATTAAGTATTTTTTTTATCATTAATCTGCAATCACGTGAAGAACATTATGTTTACTGTGCTCCCCCCTTCACCATGTCCCCCCGAAAAACCTCTTCTGTCACTGTCGATCAGCGTAGTTGGATGCTGTAGAACCCTTCACCATGTCCCCCCCCACAGATCCCGTTACAGTCGCTGTCCATCAGTGAGTAGTAAGATGCTATATGATCTCTACTAGTCTTCTCTGTGTTGTACAGTACTCACCATGTACACCGAACCCCACGCATTATACATGCTAATCCTAATGCCCCCATTCTTTCTCCATACACTTATCCATCCCTTCAAACACACCCTGCCCAGTCCTTTTCCCTTTGGTAACTTTTAGTCAACTCTCGGGTTCTGTGTGTCTGCTGCTGTTTTTTTCCTTCTGTTTTTCTTTGTTGTTATACTATACACATGAGTGAAATCAATTGGTACTTGTCTTTCTCCGCCTGGCCTATTTCTCTGAACATACTACCGTCTAGCTCCTCCACGTCATTGCAAACGGTAGTATTTGTTTTCTCCTTAAGGCTGCTTACTGCACTCTTTAAACTGGATTTCATTCTTCCTTTTTGTTTGTAGTTTACCTATGTTATTCACAATTCAAATCCTGGTTATGAAAAATATCTTTGTGTCAATCGATATGTATCTGTATCTATCTATCTAACGGTCTGTCTGTCCATCTACGTATCTATGTATGTATGTATCTATGTATCTGTCTACCTATCTATCTATCTTCCTATCATCTATCTATGATGTCTATCATCTGTCAATCTATGTACCTATCTGTCTATCTTTCATCTGTCGTCTGTCTAAATATCTATCTATGAATCAATCATCTTTTTGTCTGCACAACAATCCTTCTGTACAGAACAGATAACAACATAGCCTATGTCTCTTCCCTACATTATGCTTCCAGAAATCTTGCAAGGTAACTAAGCCATAAGGAGAGCACTGTGTTCACCGATACACTTTCAGGTAGAGTCAGCCACGTGTGCTTACAAAACCAGTAAATGGAGGTGAAAGGACTTGAATCTGTATCTCTGTCCTCTGTCCTCTTATACTTCCTGCTCGCTTGGTGACTTTATTTAGCCACATTCAGTGAGAAAGTGATCCCTGAAGACCACAAGTATCCTTCCTCTGGGCCTGTTGTCGACAGAAAAGTGTACTTGGTTCTTTGCACACCACCATGTTTGAGGGACATCAGCGTGGAGGGACAAATATAAAGGAACACCTATTTCTGGACAGGAGCAGTTGGGAACAAAGAGTGTGTTGTGGAGTGAAGTGTTTATTTGACGGTCCAATCTTCCCTCTTTATGTGGTTATTACTTCATTACATTCCTGAACATCATAAAACGCAATGATTTTAAAAGCCCAGACGCATATTATTAGAGCAATTCATTTGTCGAAGTGAGAGGAAATGAGAAGGAAGTTGCTGCACCACTGAATCTATGCCTGAGCACTGCTGAAACCAAACAAAAAGTATTCAAGGTGGCTAGATAGGGCTATTTTTTACTGACTCTCTCTGGGGACTCAAACAGAATCCGTTTGTTTGTTTGTTTCTCAGTTTCACATGTATAGGGTACCTGTCCCCGCCCCTATAGCTTGTAGTTTGTCTGTTTCCTTGGATCTCAAGTGAGTCTCCAGTAAGGGAGCACGTATGTGGTCTTGAGTTTTCATCAGTACTTCTAAACCTGTGTCTTTTGATTGGAGCACTCAAAGACTGTACTTTCATTCTGATATTTGAGAGCTGTGCTCTTACTGCACTTTGAAATTTTTTTGTTCTCATTAATATAAAATCACATGCAGAACATTATGTTTTCCATTCGACCCCCTTCACCATGTTCCCCCCAAATCCCAGTTACAGTCGCTGACCATCAGCATGTAATAAGATGCTGTAGAATCACTACATGTCTTCTCTATGTTGTACAGACATACCCATGACCCCCTACCCTACACATTATGCATGCTAATCCTAATGCCCACATTCTTTTTCAACACCCTTATTACTCCCTTCCCCCAAACCCTACCCAGTCCCTTTCTCTTTGGTATCTGTTAGTCCACTATCGGGTTCTGTGAGTCTGCTGATTTCTTTTCCCTCAGTTTTTCTTTCTTATCATACTCCACACATGAGTGAAATAATTTGGTACATGTATTTCTCCGCCTGGCCTATTTGGCTGAGCATAATACCCTCTAGCTCCATCCACGTTATTGCAAATGATAGGATTTGTTTTCTTCTTATGACTGCTTACTGCACTTTTTAAACTGGAGTTCATTCTTACTTTTGTTTGTAGTATCGCTATGTGCTTTCACCATTGCTCTCCTGGTTTTGAGCAGAAGCTTTGTGTTAATCGTTATGTACCTATATCTATCTATCTGTCTGTCTATCTATTTATCAATCAATCTATCTATCAGCTTTTTGTCTGCCCATCTGTTCTTGTGTACAGAACAGTTAAACACATAGCCTATGTCACTCTCCTACATTATGCTTCCAAAAATCCTGCAATGTAACTAATATTTAGGGAGAGCACTGGGTTCACCGAGACACTTGCAGATCGAGTCGGCCGCGTGTACCTACAAAAGCTGGAAATGGTTGTGCAGGGACTTGAAACCGTTTCTCTACCCACAGTCCTCTTTCATCTCCTACTCACTTGCTGTCTGTATTTAGCCACATTCATTGAATAAGTGCTCCCTGAAGACCACAGGTATCCATCCTCTGGGACTGTTGTCGGCAGAAAAGTAAACTTGTTGTTTTCCTCACCAGCATGTTTGAAGGATATCGGCGTGATCACTGCGGATAGGACGGAGGCTCTAATCAAACGGAACAGCAATTTCTAGACAGGAGCAGTTGGGAGCTAAGAGTGTATTGTGGAGTGACATGTTTATTTGAGTGTCCAAACTTCCCTCTTTAGGTGGTTATTACTTCACATTGGTGCAGATCATAAAACCCACCGATTTCAAATGCCCAGATGCTTATTATTAAAGTAAATCAGTAGCTGAAGTGAGAGAAAATGAGAAGGACGTTTCTGCACCACTAAATCTATGGCTGGGCCCTGATGAAAACAAACAAAAAGAATTCACTGTGGCCAGATAGGGCTATTTGTACTGACTGTCTCTGGGGGCTCAAACACAATCCATTTATTGGATTGTTTGTTTTTCAGTTTCACTCGTGTAGGGTACTTGTCCCCACAACTTCAGCTTGTAGTTTGTCTGTGTCCTTGGACCTCAAGTGAGTCTCCTGAAAGGAAGCACGTAGGTTTTTTGAGCTTTCATCCGTTCTTTTAACCCTGTGTCTTTTGTTTGCAGCTCTCAGATCCTGACCTTTTATTCTGATATTTCAGTGCTGTACCCTTATTGCACTTAAAAATATTTTTTTGTTATCATTAGTCTACAATTACGTGAAGAACCCTATGTTTACTATGCTCCCCCTTCACCAAGTCCCCCCGAAAATCCTCTTCAGTCGCTGTCCATCATTGAGTAGTAAGATGCTATATAATCTCTAATAGTCTTCTCTGTGTTGTACAGCACTCCCCATGCCTTCCCGACCCCACACAATATACATGCTAATCCTAGTGCCCCCATTCTTTCTCACCAAACTTATCCCTTCCTTCAGTACCTCCCTTCCCAGTCCTTTTACCTTTGACAACTTTCAGTCAACTCTCAGGTTCTGTGAGTCTGCTGCTGTTTTTTTCCTCCAGTTTTTCTTGTTGTTATACTCCACACATGTGTGAAATCATTTGATACTTGTCTTTCGCCGCCTGACCTGTTTCTCTGAACATACTACCGTCTAGCTCCATCCACGTCATTGCAAATGGTAGTATTTGTTTTCTTCTTATGGTTGCTTACTGCACTTTGTAAACAGGGTTTCATTCTTCCTTTTTATTTGTAGTTTAACTATGTGCTGTCACCATTCATCTCCTGGTTATGAGCAACAGCTTTGTGTCAATCGATATGTATCTGTATCTATTTATTGCTCTGTCTGTCTGTATATCTATCTATCTTTCTATATATCCTTCTATCTCTCTGTCCTTCTCTCTATATATCTATCCATCTATATAGCTTCCTATCATCTATCATGTGTTTCATGTATCTATCTCTCATCTGTCATCTATCTATCTGTCTATCTATGAACAAATCATCTTTCTGTCTGCCCATCTATCCTTATGTACAGAACAGTTAACAACATCACCTATGTCACTTCCCTACATTATGCTTCCAAAAACATTGCAAGGTCACTAGGCCGCAGGGAGAGCACTGGGCTCACTGAGACACTTGCAGATCGAGTCAGCCGCGTGTGCTTACAAAACCAGTAAATGGTGGTGCAGGGACTTGAAACCGTATTTCTGTCCTCTGTCCTCTCATACCTACTTCTCGCTTGATAACAGTATTTAGCTACATTCATTGCCTAAGTGCTCTCTGAAGACCCCAAGTATACTTCCTCTCTGCCTGTTGTAGACATAAAAGTATACTTGGTGCTTTACTCACCACCATGTTTTAGGGACATAGGCGTGTTCACCACTGATAGGAGGAGGGACAAATAAAAAGGAACACCTATTTCTAGACAGGAGCATTTGGGAGCAAATTGTTTGTTGTGGAGAGACGTGTTTGGTTCATTGTTCAAAGTTCCCTCTTTATGTGGTTATTACATCTTTACAATCGTGAACATCATAAAACCCAGTGATTTCAAAAGTCCAGATGCATATTATTACAGCAATTCATTTGTTGATGTGAGAAGAAATGAGAAGGACATTGCTATACCACTGAATCTATACCTGGGCACTGCTGAAACCAAACAAAAAGAATTCACGGTGGCTAGGTGGGACTATTTTCTAGTGACTGTCTCTGGTGACTCAAACAGAATCCATTTGTTTCTTTGTTTCTCAGATTCACTTGTATAGGGTACCTGTCCGCGCCCCTTCAGCTTGTTGTTTGTCTGTGTCCTTGGATCTCAAGTGAGTCTCCAGTAAGGGAGAATGTATGTGGTCTTCAGTTTTCATCAGTACTTCTAAACCTGTGTCTTTTGATGGGAGCACTCAAAGATTGTACTTTCATTCTGATATTTGAGAGCTGTGCTCTTACTGCACTTTGAAATTTTTTTGTTCTCATTAATATAAAATCACATGCAGAACATTATGTTTTCCAGTCGACCCCCTTCACCATGTTCCCCCCAAATCCCAGTTACAGTCGCTGACCATCAGCATGTAATAAGATGCTGTAGAATCACTACATGTCTTCTCTATTTTGTACAGCCCTACCCATGACCACCCAACCTACAAATTATGCATGCTTATCCTAATGCCCCCATTCTTTTTCTCCACCCTTATTACTCCCTTCCCACAAACCCTACCCAGTCCCTTTCTCTTTGGTAACTGTTAGTCCACTCTCGCGTTCTGTGATTCTGCTGCTGTCTTTTCCTTCAGTTTTTCTTTCTTATCATACTCCACACATGAGTGAAATAATTTGGTACATTTATTTCTTCGCCTGGCCTATTTGGCAGAGCATAATATCCTCTAGCTCCATCCACGTTATTGCAAATGATAGGATTTGTTTTCTTCTTATGACTGCTTACTGCACTTTTTAAACTGGAGTTCATTCTTATTTTTGTTTGTAGTATCGCTATGTGCTTTCACCATTGCTCTTCTTGTTTTGAGCAGTAGCTTTGTGTTAATCGTTATGTACCTATATCTATCTATCTGTCTGTCTATCTATTTATCAATCAATCTATCTATCAGCTTTTTGTCTGCCCATCTGTTCTTGTGTACAGAACAGTTAAACACATAGCCTATGTCACTCTCCTACATTATGCTTCCAAAAATCCTGCAATGTAACTAATATTTAGGGAGAGCACTGGGTTCACCGAGACACTTGCAGATCGAGTCGGCCACGTGTACCTACAAAAGCTGGAAATGGTTGTGCAGGGACTTGAAACCGTGTCTCTACCCACTGTCCTCTTTCATCTCCTTCTCACTTGCTGTCTGTATTTAGCCACATTCATTGAATAAGTGCTCCCTGAAGACCACAAGTATCCATCCTCTGGGACTGTTGTCGACAGAAAAGTAAACTTGTTGCTTTCCTCACCACCATGTTTGAAGGACATCGGGGTGATCACTGCGGATAGGACGGAGGGTCAAATCAAACGGAACAGCAATTTCTAGACAGGAGCAGTTGGGAGCTAAGAGTGTATTGTGGAATGACATGTTTATTTGAGTGTCCAAACTTCCCTCTTAAGGTGTTTATTACTTCACATTCGTGAAGATCATAAAATCCACCGATTTCAAAGGTACAGATGCTTATTATTACAGCAAATCAGTAGCTGAAGTGAGAGAAAATGAGAAGGACGTTGCTGCACCACTAAATCTATGGCTGGGCCCTGCTGAAAACAAACAAAAAGAATTCACTGTGGCCAGATAGGGCTATTACTACTGACTGTCTCTGGGGGCTCAAACACAATCCATTTATTGGATTGTTTGTTTTTCACTTTCACTCGTGTAGGGTACTTGTCCACACACCTTCATCTTGTAGTTTGTCTGTATCCTCAAGTGAGTCTCCTGTAAGGAAGCACGTAGGTTTTTTGAGATATCTTCTGTTCTTTTAACCCTGTGTCCTTTGTTTGCAGCACTCAGAGCTGAACCTTTTATTCTGATGATTCAGTGCTGTGCCCTTATTGCACTAAAATTTTTTTTTTATCATTAGTCTACTATTACGTGAAGAACTTTATGTTTACTATGCTCCCCCTTCACCAAGTCGCCCCGAAAATCCTCTTCAGTCGCTTTCCTTCAGTGAGTAGTAAGATGCTATATAATCTCTAATAGTCTTCTCTGTGTTGTACAGCACTCCCCATGCCTTCCCGACCCCACGCAATATACATGCTAATCCTAATGCCCCATACTTTCTCCCCAAACTTCTCCCTCCCTTCAGAACCTCCCTGCCCAGTCCTTTTCCCTTTGGCAACTTTCAGTCAACTCTCGGGTTCTCTGAGTCTGCTGCTGTTTTTTTCCTTCAGTTTTTCTTTGCTGTTATAGTCCGCACATGAGTGAAATCATTTGATACTTGTCTTTCTCCGCCTGACGTATTTCTGTGAACATACTACCGTCTAGCTCCATCCACGTCATTGCAAATGGTAGGATTTGTTTTCTTCTTATGGCTGCTTACTGCACTTTGTAAACAGGGTTTCATTCTTCCTTTTTGTTTGTAGTTTAGCTATGTGCTCTCACCATTCATCTCCTGGTTATGAGCAACAGCTTTGTGTCAATCGATATGTATGTGTATCTATTTATTGCTCTGTCTGTCTGTTTATCTATCTATCTTTCTATATATCCTTCTATCTCTCTGTCCTTCTCTCTATATATCTATCCATCTATGTAGATTCCTATCATCTATCATGTGTATCATCTATCTATCTCTCATCTGTCATCTATCTATCTGTCTATGAATAAATCATCTTTCTGTCTGCCCATCTATCCTTATGTACAGAACAGTTAACAACATCACCAATGTCACTTCCCTATATTATGTTTCCAAAAACATTGAAAGTCACTAGGCCGCAGGGAGAACACTGGGCTCACTGAGACAGTTGCAGATCGAGTCAGCCGCGTGTGCTTACAAAACCAGTAAATGGTGGTGCAGGGACTTGAAACCGTATCTCTGTCCTCTCTCCTCTAATACCTCCTTCTCGCTTGCTAACAGTATTTAGCTACATTCATTGCCTAAGTGCTCTCTGAAGACCCCAAGTATACTTCCTCTCTGCCTGTTGTAGACATAAAAGTATACTTGGTGCTTTACTCACCACCATGTTTTAGGGACATAGGCGTGTTCACCACTAATAGGAGGAGGGACAAATAAAAAGGAACACCTATTTCTAGACAGGAGCATTAGGGAGCAAATTGTTTGTTGTGGAGAGACTTGTTTGGTTCAGTGTTCAAACTTCCCTCTTTATTTGGTTATTACTTCTTTACAATCGTGAACATCATAAAACCCAGTGATTTCGAAAGCCGAGATGCATATTATTACAGCAATTCATTTGCTGATGTGAGAAAAAATGAGAAGGATATTGCAGTACCACTAAATCTATACCTGGGCACTGCTGAAACCAAACAAAAAGAATTCACGGTGGCTACGTAGGACTATTTTCTAGTGACTGTCTCTGGGGACTCAAACAGAATCCATTTGTTTCTTTGTTTCTCAGATTCACTTGTATAGGGTACCTGACCGCGCCCCTTCAGCTTTTACTTTGTCTGTGTCCTTGGATCTCAAGTGAGTCTCCAGTAATGGAGCACGCAGGTGCTCTTGAGTTTTCATCAGTTCTTCTAACTGTGTGTCTTTTGATTGGAGCAGTCAAAGCCTCTACTTATATTCCGTAATTTGAGAGCTATGCTGTTACTGCACTTTGAAATTTTATTTTGTTCTCATCAATATACAATCACATGCAGTACATTATGTTTACTATTCTACCCCCTTCACCAAGTCATCGCCAAATCCCAGTTACAGTCGATATCCATCAGCATGCATTAAGATGCTGTAGAATCACTACTTGTCTTCTCCGTGTTGTAAAGCCCTCCCCATGACCCTACACCCTACACATTATTCTTGCTAATCCTAATGCCCCCATTCTTTTTTTCCGACATTATCACTCCCTTCCCACAAACCCTACCCAGTCCCTTGCTCTTTGGTAACTGTTAGTCCACTCTCGTGTTCTGTGTGTCTGCTGCTGTTTTTTCCTTCAGTTTTTCTTTGTTGTCGTACTCCACACATGAGTGAAATCATTTGGTACATGTATTTCTCCGACTAGGCTATTTGACTGAGCATAATACCCTCTAGCTCCATCCACGTTATTGCCAATGATAGGATTTGTTTTCTTCTTATGGCTGCTTACCGCACTTTATAAACTGGATTTTATTCTTCTCTTTTCTTTTTAGTTTCGCTATGTGCTTGAACCATTGCTCTCATGGTTATGAGCAATAGCTTTGTGTTAAATGATATGTACTATATCTATCTGTCTGTCTGTCTATCTATCTATCAATCAACCAATCAATTAATCATCATTTGTCTGCCCATCTGTCCTTGTGAAGAGAACAATTAACGACATAGCCTATTTCACTTTCCTACATTATGCTTCCAAAAATCCTGCAAGGTAACTAGGCTGTAGGGAGAGCACTGGGTTCACCGAGACACTTTCAAGTCGTGTCGGCCGCGTGTACTACAAAACCAGTAAATGTTTGTGCAGGGAGATATACCCGTGACTCTATCCTCTGTCCTCTTTCATCTCCTTCTAAATTGCTCTCTGTATTTAGCCACATTCATTGACTAAATTCTCCCTGAAAACCACAAGTATCCTTCCTCCGGGCCTGTTGTCAACAGAAAAGTAAGCTTGTTTCTTTGATCACCACCATGTTTGAAGGACATCGGCATGATCACTGCGGATAGGACGGAGGGTCAAATAAAAAGAAACACCAATTTCTAGACAGGAGCAGTTGGGAGCTAAGAGTGTATTGTGGAGTGACATGTTCATTTGAGTGTCCAAACTTCCCTCTTTAGGTGGTTATTACTTCACATTCATGAAGATCATAAAACCCACCGATTTCAAAGGCCCAGATGCTTATTATTACAGCATTCAGTTGTTGAGGTGAGGGAAAACAAGAAGTACGTTGCTGCACCCGTAATCTATGGCTGGGAACAGCTGAAAACAAACAAAAATAATTCACGGTGGCCAGATAGGGCTATTTTCTACTGAATGTCTCTGGGGGCTCAAGCAGAATCCATTTGTTTCATTGTTTGTTTTTCAGTTTCACTCGTGTATGTTAGTTTTCCCCACACCTTCAGCTTGCAGTTTGTCTGTGTCCTTGGATCTCAAGTGAGTCTCCTGTAAGGAAGCACATAGGTTTCTTGAGTTTTCATCCGTTCTTTGAAAAACCCTGTGTCTTTTGTTTGCAGCACTCAGTGCCTGACCTTTTATTCTGATTATTCAGGGCAGTGCACTTATTGCACTTAAAGTATTTTTTTATCACAAATCTACAATCACGTGAAGAACATTATGTTTACTGTGCTCCCCCCTTCACCATGTCCCCCCGTAAAACCTCTTCAGTCACTGTCGATCAGTGTAGTTGGATGCTGTAGAACCCTTCACCATGACCCCCCCACAGACCCCGTTACTGTCGCTGTCCATCAGTGAGTAGTAAGATGCTATATGATCTCTACTAGTCTTCTCTGTTTCTACAGTACTCCCCATGCACACCCAACCCCATGCATTATACATGCTAATACTTATGCCCCCATACTTTCTCCCCACACTTATCCCTCCCTTCAGACTCACCCTGCCCAGTCCTTTTCCCTTTGGTAACTTTTAGTCAACTCTCGGGTTCTGTGAGCCTGCTGCTGTTTTTTTCCTTAAGTTTTTCTTTGTTGTTATACTATACAAATGAGTGAAATCACTTGGTACTTGTCTTTCTCTGCCTGGCCTATTTCTCTGAACATACTACCATCTAGCTCCATCCACGTCATTGCAAACGGTAGTATTTGTTTTCTCCTTAAGGCTGCTTACTGCACTCTTTAAACTGGCTTTCATTCTTCCTTTTTGTTTGTAGTTTAGCTATGTTATTCACTATTCCAAACCTGGTTATGAAAAATATCTTTGTGTCAATCGATATGTATCTGTATCTATCTATCTAACGGTCTGTCTGTCCATCTATGTATCTATGTATGTATGTAACTTTGTATCTGTCTATCTATCTATCTATCTTCCTATCATCTATCTATGATGTCTATCATCTGTCAATCTATGTAAATAACTGTCTATCTTTCATCTGTCGTCTGTCTAAATATCTATCTATGAATCAATCATCTTTTTGTCTGCACAACAATCCTTCTGTACAGAACAGATAACAACATAGCCTATGCCTCTTCCCTACATTATGCTTCCAGAAATCTTGCAAGGTAACTAAGCCATAAGGAGAGCACTCTGTTCACCGACACACTTTCAGGTAGAGTCTGCCGCGTCTGCTTACAAAACCAGTAAATGGAGGTGAAAGGACATGAACCTGTATCTCTGTCAACTTTCCTCTTCTACTTCCTGCTCGCTTGGTTACTTTATTTAGCCACATTCAGTGAGAAAGTGATCCCTGAAAACCACAAGTATCCTTCCTCTGGGCCTGTTGTCGACAGAAAAGTGTACTTGGTTCTTTGCACACTGCCATGTTTGAGGGACATCGGCGTGATCACTGCTGATAGGTGGAGGGACAAACATAAAGGAACACCTATTTCTGGACAGGAGCACTTGGAACAAAGTGTGTGTTGTGGATTGAAGTGTTTATTTGAGGGTCCAATCTTACCTCTTTATGTGGTTATTACTTTATTACATTCCTGAACATCATAAAACACAATGATTTTAAAAGCCCAGACGCATATTATTACAGCAATTCATTTGTTGAGGTGAGAGGAAATGAGAAGGAAGTTGCTGCACCACTAAATCTATGCCTGAGCACTGCTGAAACCAAACAAAAAGTATTCACGGTGGCTTGATAGCGCTATTTTTTACTGACTCTCTCTGGGTACTCAAACAGAATCCGTTTGTTTGTTTGTTTCTCAGTTTCACATGTATAGGATACCTTTCCCCGACCCTTCAGCTTGTAGTTTGTCTGTATCCTTGGATCTCAAGTGTGTCTCCAGTAAGGGAGCACGTATGTGGTCTTGAGTTTTCATCAGTACTTCTAAACATGTGTCTTCTGATTGGAGCACTCAAAGCCTGTACTTTCATTCTGATATTTGAGAGCTGTGCTCTTACTGCACTTTGAAATTTTTTTGTTCTCATTAATATAAAATCATATGCAGAACATTATGTTTTCCAGTCGACCCCCTTCACCATATTCCCCCAAAATCCCAGTTACAGTCGCTGACCATCAGCATGTAATAAGATGCTGTAGAATCACTACATGTCTTCTCTATGTTGAACAGCCATACCCATGACCCCCTACCCTACACATTATGCATGCTAATCCTAATGCCCCCATTCTTTTTCCCCACCCTTATTACACCCTTCCCACAAACCCTACCCAGTCCCTTTCTCTTTGGTAACTGTTAGTCCACTCTCGGGTTCTGTGTGTCTGCTGCTGTCTTTTCCTTCAGTTTTTCTTTGTTATCATACTCCACACATGAGTGAAATCATTTGGTACATGTATTTCTAAGCCTGGCCTATTTGACTGAGCATAATGCCCTGTAGCTCCATCCACGTTATTGCAAATGATAGGATTTGTTTTCTTCTTATGACTGCTTACTGCACATTCTAATCTGGAGTTCATTCTTATTTTTGTTTGTAGTATCGCTATGTGCTTTCACCATTGCTCTCCTGGTTTTGAACAGTAGCTTTGTGTTAATCGTTATGTACCTATATCTATCTATCTGTCTGTCTATCTATTTATCAATCAATCAATCTATCAGCTTTTTGTCTGTCCATCTGTCCTTGTGTACAGAACAGTGAAACACATAGCCTATGCACTCTCCTACATTATGCTTCCAAAAATCCTGCAATGTAACTAATATTTAGGGAGACCACTGGGTTCGCCGAGACACTTGCAGATCGAGTCGGCCGCGTGTAACTACAAAAGCAAGAAATGGTTGTGCAGGTACGTGAAAACGGGTCTCTACCCACTGTCCTCTTTCATCTCCTTCTCACTTGCTGTCTCTATTTAGCCACATTCTTTGACTAAGTGCTCCCTGAAGACCACTAATATCCTTCCTCTGGGCCTGTTGTCGACAGAAAAGTAAACTTGTTGCTTACCTCACCACCATGTTTGAATTAAATCGGCGTGATCACTGCTGATAGGACGGAGGGTCAAATTAAAAGGAACACCAATTTCTAGACAGAAGCAGTTGGGAGCTATGAGTGTATTGTGGAGTGACATGTTTATTTGAGTGTCCATACTTCCCTCTTTAGGTGGTTATTACTTCACATTCGTGAAGATCATAAAACCCACCGATTTCAAAGGTACAGATACTTATTTTTACAGCAAGTCAGTTGCTGAAGTGAGAGAAAATGAGTAGGACTTTGCTGCACCACTTAATCTATGGCTGTGCCTGCTGAAAACAAACAAAAAGAATTCACTGTGGAGAGATAGGTCTATTTTCTACTGACTGTCACTGGGGGCTCAAACACAATCCATTTATTGGATTGTTTGTTTTTCATTTTCACTCGTGTAGGTACTTGTCCCCACACTTTCAGCTTGTAGTTTGTCTGTGTCCTTGGTACTCAAGTGAGTCTCCCGTAAGGAAGCACGTAGTTTTCTTGAATTTTCATCCGTTCTTTTAACCCTGTGTCTTTTGTTTGCAGCACTCAGAGCCTGACCTTTTATTCTGATGATTCACTGCTGTGCCCTTATTGCACTTAAAAAATTTTTTGTTATCATTAGTCTACAATTACGTGAAGAACCTTACGTTTACTATGCTCCCCTTTCACCAAGTCCCCCCGAAAATCCTCTTCCTTCGCTGTCCATCAGTGAGTAGTAAGATGCTATATAACCTCTAATAGACTTCTCTGTGTTGTACAGCACTCCCCATGACTTCCTGACCTCACGCAATATACATGCTAATCCTAATGCCCCCATTCTTTCTCCCCGCACTTATCCCTCCCTTCAGAACCACCCTGCCCATTACTTTTCCCTTTGGCAACTTTTAGTCAACTCTCCGGTTCTGTGAGTCTGCTGCTGTTTTTTTCCTTCAGTTTTTCTTTGTTGTTATACTCCACACATGAGTGAAATCATTTGATACTTGTCCTTCGCCGCCTGACCTATTTCTCTGAATATACTACCGTCTAGCTCCATCCACGTCATTGCAAATGGGAGGATTTGTTTTCTTCTTATGGCTGCTTACTGCACTTTTTAAACTGGGTTTCATTCTTCCTTTTTTTTGTAGTTTCGCTATGTGCTTCAACCATTGCTCTCATTGTTATGAGAAGTAGCTTTGTGTTAATCGATATGTTCCTATATATATGTATCTGTCTGTCTATCTATCTACCTATCACACAACCAATCAATTATCTTTTTGTCTGACCATCCGTCCTTGTGTACAGAACAGTTAACCACATAGCCTATGTCACTTTCCTACATTATGTTTCCAAAAATCCTGCTAGGTAACTATTCTGTAGAGAGAGCACTGGGTTCACCGAGACACTTGCAGGATGTTGCGGCCACGTGTACTACAAAACCAGTAAATGGTTGTGCAAGGACATGAACATGTGTCTCTATCCTCTGTCCTCTCTCATCTCCTTCTAACTTACTGTCTGTATTTAGCCACATTCTTTGACTAAGTGCTCCCTGAAGACCACAAGTATCATTCCTCTGGGCCTGTTGTCACGAGAAAAGTAAACTTGTTCTTTGCTCACCACCATGTTTGAAGGACATCAGCGTGATCTCCGCCGATAGTTCGGAGGGTCAAATAAAAAGGAACACCAATTTCTAGATAGGTGAAGTTGGGAGCTAAGAGTGTATTGTGGGGTGACGTGTTTATTTGAGTGTCCAAACTTCCCTCTTTAGGTAGTTATTAGATCTTCACATTCGTGAACATCATAAAACCCACTGATTTCAAAGGCCCGGATGCTTATTATTACAGCAACTCAGTTGTCGAAGTGAATGAAAATGAGAAGTATGTTGCTGCACCACTAAATCAATGGCTTGGAACGGCTGAAACTAAACATAAAGAATTCACGGAGGCCAGATAGGGCTATTTTCTTCTGACTGTATCAGGGGACTCAAACAGAATTCATTTGTTTGATTGTTTGTTTTTCAGTTTCACTCGTGTAGCGTATTTGTCCACACACCTTCGGCTTGTAGTTTGTCTGTGTCCTTGGATCTCAAGTGTGTCTCCTGTAAGTAAGCACGTAGGTGTCTTGAGTTTTCATCCCTTCCTTTAACCCTGTGTCTTTTGTTTGCTGCACTCAGTGGCTGACCTTTTATTCTGATGATTCAGAGCTGTGCACTTATTGCACTTAAAAATTTTTTTTATCATTAAGCTTAAATCACTTGAAGAACATTATGTTTACTATGCTCCCCCCTTCACCAAGTACCCCTGAAAAACCTCTTCAGTCGCTGTCGATCTGCGTAGTTGGATGCTGTAGAACCCTTCACCATGTCCCTCCCAACAGACCCCGTTACAGTCGCTGACCATCAGTGAGTAGTAAGATGCTATATGATCTCTACTAGCCTTCTCTGTGTTGTACAGCACTCCCCATGCCCCCTCGACCCCAAGCATTCTACATGCTAAAACTAATGCCCCCATTCTTTCTGCTCACACTTATCCCTCCCTTCAGAACCACCCTGCCCAGGCCTTTTCCCTTTGGTAACTTTTAGTCAACTCTCGGGTTCTGTGAGTGAGCTGCAGTTTTTGTCCTTCAGTTTTTCTTTGTTGTTATACTCCACACATGAGTGAAAACCCTTGGTACTTGTCTTTCTCGGCCTGGCCTATTTCTCTGAACATACTACCGTCTAGCTCCATCCAGGTCATTGCAAATGGTAGTATTTGTTTTCTTCTTAAGGCTGCTTACTGCACTTTTTAAACTTGATTTCATTCTTCCTTTTTGTTTGTAGTTTAGCTATGTTATTCACCATTCAACTCCTGGTTATGAACAATAGCTTTGTGTCAATCGATATGTATTTGTATCTATCTATCTAATTGTCTGTCTGTCTATCTATGTATCTATGTATGTATGTATGTATGTATGTATGTATCTATCTATCTTCCTATCATCTATCTATGATATCTATCATCTATCAATCTCTATACCTATCTATCTTTCACCTGTCATCTGTGTACCTATCTATCTATGAATCAATCATCTTTTTGTCTGCCCATCTATCCTTCTGTACAGAAGAGTTAACAACATAGCCTATGTCTCTTCCCTACATTATGCTTCCAGAAATCTTGCAAGGTAACTAAGCCATAAGGAGAGCACTGTGTTCACCGATACACTTTCAGGTAGAGTCAGCCGCGTGTGCTTACAAAACCAGTAAATGGAGGTGAAAGGACTTGAACCTGTATCTCTGTCCTCTGTCCTCTTATACTTCCTGCTCGCTTGGTGACTTTATTTAGCCACATTCAGTGAGTAAGTGATCCCAGAAGACCACAAGTATCCTTCGTCTGGTCCGGTTGTCGAAAGAAAAGTGTACTTGGCCCTTTGCACACCACCATGTTTGAGGGACATCGGCGTGATCACTGCTGATAGGTGCAGGGACAAATATAAAGGAACACCTATTTCTGGACAGGATCAGTTTGGAACAAAGAGTGTGTTGTGGAGTGAAGTGTTTATTTGAGGGTCCAAACTTCCCTCCTGAGGTGGTTATTACTTCTTTACATTCGTGAACATCATAAAAAGAATTGATTTTAAAAGCCCAGACGCATATTATTACAGCAATTCATTTGTTGAGGTGAGAGGAAATGAGAAGGAACTTGCTGCACCACTAAATCTATGCCTGAGCACTGCTGAAATCAAACAAAAAGAATTCACGTTGGCTAGATAGGGCTATTTTCTACTGACTCTCTCTGGGGACTCAAACAGAATTCATTTGTTTGTTTGTTTCTTATTTTCACTTGTATAGGTAATCTGTCCCCGCCCCTTCAGCTTGTAGTTTGTCTGTGTCCTTGGATCTCAAGTGAGTCTCCAGTAAGGGAGCACGTAGGAGGTCTTGAGTTTTCATCAGTTCTTTTAACACTGTGTCTTTTGATTGGAGCACTCAAAGCCTGTACTTTTATTCTGATATTTGAGAGCTGTGCTCTTACTGCACTTTGAAATATTTTTTGTTCTCATTAATATACAATCACATGCAGAACATTATGTTTTCCAGTCTACACCCTTCACCAAGTCCCCGGCAAAAGCCAGTTACAGTCGCTGTCCATCAGCGTGTACTAAGATGCTGTAGAATCACTACATGTCTTCTCTGTGTTATGCAGCCGTACAAATGACCTCACAAGTTACACACTATTCATGCTAATCCTAATGCCCCCATTCTTTTACCCCGCCCTTATTACTCCCTTCCCACAAAAACTCCCCAGTCCCTTTCTTTTTGGTATCTGTTAGACCACTCTCAGGTTCTGTGAGTCTGCTGCTGTCTTTTCCTTCAGTTTTTCTTTGTTATCATACTCCACACAAGAGTGAAATCATTTGGTACATGTATTTCTCCTCCTTGAATATTTGACTGAGCATAATAACCTCTAGCTCCATCCACGTTATTGCAAATGATAGGATTTGTTTTCTTCTTATGGCTGCCTACTGCACTTTTTAAACTGGATTTCATTCTTCATTTTTGTTTGTAGTTTCGCTATGTGCTTTCACCATTGCTCTCCTGGTTATGAGCAGTAGCTATGTGTTAATCGATATGTACCTATATCTATCTATCTGTCTGTCTATCTATTTATCAATCAATCATCAATCAATCATCTTTTTGTCTGCCCATCAGTCCTTGTGTACAGAACAGTTAACCATATGTCCTATATCACTTTCCTACACTATGCTTCCAAAAATCCTGCAAAGTCCCTAGGCTGTAGAGAGAGCACAGGGTTCACCGCGACACTTGCAGGTCGAGTCGGCCGCGTGTACCTACAATACCAGGAAATTTTTGTGCCGGGACTTGAACCCGTGTCTCTATCCTCTGTCCTCTTTCATCTCCTTCTAACTTACTGTCTGTATTTAGCCACATTCTTTGACTAAGTGCTCCCTGAAGACCACAAGTATCATTCCTCTGGGCCTGTTGTCACGAGAAAAGTAAACTTGTTCTTTGCTCACCACCATGTTTGAAGGACATCAGCGTGATCTCCGCCGATAGGACGGAGGGTCAAATAAAAAGGAACACCAATTTCTAGATAGGTGAAGTTGGGAGCTAAGAGTGTATTGTGGGGTGACGTGTTTATTTGAGTGTCCAAACTTCCCTCTTTAGGTAGTTATTAGATCTTCACATTCGTGAACATCATAAAACCCACTGATTTCAAAGGCCCGGATGCTTATTATTACAGCAACTCAGTTGTCGAGGTGAATGAAAATGAGAAGTATGTTGCTGCACCACTAAATCAATGGCTTGGAACGGCTGAAACTAAACATAAAGAATTCACGGAGGCCAGATAGGGCTATTTTCTTCTGACTGTATCAGGGGACTCAAACAGAATTCATTTGTTTGATTGTTTGTTTTTCAGTTTCACTCGTGTAGCGTATTTGTCCACACACCTTCGGCTTGTAGTTTGTCTGTGTCCTTGGATCTCAAGTGAGTCTCCTGTAAGTAAGCACGTAGGTGTCTTGAGTTTTCATCCCTTCCTTTAACCCTGTGTCTTTTGTTTGCTGCACTCAGTGCCTGACCTTTTATTCTGATGATTCAGAGCTGTGCACTTATTGCACTTAAAAATTTTTTTTATCATTAAGCTTAAATCACTTGAAGAACATTATGTTTACTATGCTCCCCCCTTCACCAAGTACCCCTGAAAAACCTCTTCAGTCGCTGTCGATCTGCGTAGTTGGATGCTGTAGACCCCTTCACCATGTCCCTCCCAACAGACCCCGTTACAGTCGCTGACCATCAGTGAGTAGTAAGATGCTATATGATCTCTACTAGCCTTCTCTGTGTTGTACAGCACTCCCCATGCCCCCTCGACCCCAAGCATTATACATGCTAAAACTAATGCCCCCATTCTTTCTGCTCACACTTATCCCTCCCTTCAGAACCACCCTGCCCAGGCCTTTTCCCTTTGGTAACTTTTAGTCAACTCTCGGGTTCTGTGAGTCTGCTGCAGTTTTTGTCCTTCAGTTTTTCTTTGTTGTTATACTCCACACATGAGTGAAAACCCTTGGTACTTGTCTTTCTCGGCCTGGCCTATTTCTCTGAACATACTACCGTCTAGCTCCATCCAGGTCATTGCAAATGGTAGTATTTGTTTTCTTCTTAAGGCTGCTTACTGCACTTTTTAAACTTGATTTCATTCTTCCTTTTTGTTTGTAGTTTAGCTATGTTATTCACCATTCAACTCCTGGTTATGAACAATAGCTTTGTGTCAATCGATATGTATTTGTATCTATCTATCTAATTGTCTGTCTATCTATGTATCTATGTATGTATGTATGTATGTATGTATGTATCTATCTATCTTCCTATCATCTATCTATGATATCTATCATCTATCAATCTCTATACCTATCTATCTTTCACCTGTCATCTGTGTACCTATCTATCTATGAATCAATCATCTTTTTGTCTGCCCATCTATCCTTCTGTACAGAAGAGTTAACAACATAGCCTATGTCTCTTCCCTACATTATGCTTCCAGAAATCTTGCAAGGTAACTAAGCCATAAGGAGAGCACTGTGTTCACCGATACACTTTCAGGTAGAGTCAGCCGCGTGTGCTTACAAAACCAGTAAATGGAGGTGAAAGGACTTGAACCTGTATCTCTGTCCTCTGTCCTCTTATACTTCCTGCTCGCTTGGTGACTTTATTTAGCCACATTCAGTGAGTAAGTGATCCCAGAAGACCACAAGTATCCTTCGTCTGGTCCGGTTGTCGAAAGAAAAGTGTACTTGGCCCTTTGCACACCACCATGTTTGAGGGACATCGGCGTGATCACTGCTGATAGGTGCAGGGACAAATATAAAGGAACACCTATTTCTGGACAGGATCAGTTTGGAACAAAGAGTGTGTTGTGGAGTGAAGTGTTTATTTGAGGGTCCAAACTTCCCTCCTGAGGTGGTTATTACTTCTTTACATTCGTGAACATCATAAAAAGAATTGATTTTAAAAGCCCAGACGCATATTATTACAGCAATTCATTTGTTGAGGTGAGAGGAAATGAGAAGGAACTTGCTGCACCACTAAATCTATGCCTGAGCACTGCTGAAATCAAACAAAAAGAATTCACGTTGGCTAGATAGGGCTATTTTCTACTGACTCTCTCTGGGGACTCAAACAGAATTCATTTGTTTGTTTGTTTCTTATTTTCACTTGTATAGGTAATCTGTCCCCGCCCCTTCAGCTTGTAGTTTGTCTGTGTCCTTGGATCTCAAGTGAGTCTCCAGTAAGGGAGCACGTAGGAGGTCTTGAGTTTTCATCAGTTCTTTTAACACTGTGTCTTTTGATTGGAGCACTCAAAGCCTGTACTTTTATTCTGATATTTGAGAGCTGTGCTCTTACTGCACTTTGAAATATTTTTTGTTCTCATTAATATACAATCACATGCAGAACATTATGTTTTCCAGTCTACACCCTTCACCAAGTCCCCGGCAAAAGCCAGTTACAGTCGCTGTCCATCAGCGTGTACTAAGATGCTGTAGAATCACTACATGTCTTCTCTGTGTTATGCAGCCGTACAAATGACCTCACAAGTTACACACTATTCATGCTAATCCTAATGCCCCCATTCTTTTACCCCGCCCTTATTACTCCCTTCCCACAAAAACTCCCCAGTCCCTTTCTTTTTGGTATCTGTTAGACCACTCTCAGGTTCTGTGAGTCTGCTGCTGTCTTTTCCTTCAGTTTTTCTTTGTTATCATACTCCACACAAGAGTGAAATCATTTGGTACATGTATTTCTCCTCCTTGAATATTTGACTGAGCATAATAACCTCTAGCTCCATCCACGTTATTGCAAATGATAGGATTTGTTTTCTTCTTATGGCTGCCTACTGCACTTTTTAAACTGGATTTCATTCTTCATTTTTGTTTGTAGTTTCGCTATGTGCTTTCACCATTGCTCTCCTGGTTATGAGCAGTAGCTATGTGTTAATCGATATGTACCTATATCTATCTATCTGTCTGTCTATCTATTTATCAATCAATCATCAATCAATCATCTTTTTGTCTGCCCATCAGTCCTTGTGTACAGAACAGTTAACCATATGTCCTATATCACTTTCCTACACTATGCTTCCAAAAATCCTGCAAAGTCCCTAGGCTGTAGAGAGAGCACAGGGTTCACCGCGACACTTGCAGGTCGAGTCGGCCGCGTGTACCTACAATACCAGGAAATTTTTGTGCCGGGACTTGAACCCGTGTCTCTATCCTCTGTCCTCTTTCATCTCCTTCTAACTTACTGTCTGTATTTAGCCACATTCTTTGACTAAGTGCTCCCTGAAGACCACAAGTATCATTCCTCTGGGCCTGTTGTCACGAGAAAAGTAAACTTGTTCTTTGCTCACCACCATGTTTGAAGGACATCAGCGTGATCTCCGCCGATAGGACGGAGGGTCAAATAAAAAGGAACACCAATTTCTAGATAGGTGAAGTTGGGAGCTAAGAGTGTATTGTGGGGTGACGTGTTTATTTGAGTGTCCAAACTTCCCTCTTTAGGTAGTTATTAGATCTTCACATTCGTGAACATCATAAAACCCACTGATTTCAAAGGCCCGGATGCTTATTATTACAGCAACTCAGTTGTCGAGGTGAATGAAAATGAGAAGTATGTTGCTGCACCACTAAATCAATGGCTTGGAACGGCTGAAACTAAACATAAAGAATTCACGGAGGCCAGATAGGGCTATTTTCTTCTGACTGTATCAGGGGACTCAAACAGAATTCATTTGTTTGATTGTTTGTTTTTCAGTTTCACTCGTGTAGCGTATTTGTCCACACACCTTCGGCTTGTAGTTTGTCTGTGTCCTTGGATCTCAAGTGAGTCTCCTGTAAGTAAGCACGTAGGTGTCTTGAGTTTTCATCCCTTCCTTTAACCCTGTGTCTTTTGTTTGCTGCACTCAGTGGCTGACCTTTTATTCTGATGATTCAGAGCTGTGCACTTATTGCACTTAAAAATTTTTTTTATCATTAAGCTTAAATCACTTGAAGAACATTATGTTTACTATGCTCCCCCCTTCACCAAGTACCCCTGAAAAACCTCTTCAGTCGCTGTCGATCTGCGTAGTTGGATGCTGTAGACCCCTTCACCATGTCCCTCCCAACAGACCCCGTTACAGTCGCTGACCATCAGTGAGTAGTAAGATGCTATATGATCTCTACTAGCCTTCTCTGTGTTGTACAGCACTCCCCATGCCCCCTCGACCCCAAGCATTATACATGCTAAAACTAATGCCCCCATTCTTTCTGCTCACACTTATCCCTCCCTTCAGAACCACCCTGCCCAGGCCTTTTCCCTTTGGTAACTTTTAGTCAACTCTCGGGTTCTGTGAGTCTGCTGCAGTTTTTGTCCTTCAGTTTTTCTTTGTTGTTATACTCCACACATGAGTGAAAACCCTTGGTACTTGTCTTTCTCGGCCTGGCCTATTTCTCTGAACATACTACCGTCTAGCTCCATCCAGGTCATTGCAAATGGTAGTATTTGTTTTCTTCTTAAGGCTGCTTACTGCACTTTTTAAACTTGATTTCATTCTTCCTTTTTGTTTGTAGTTTAGCTATGTTATTCACCATTCAACTCCTGGTTATGAACAATAGCTTTGTGTCAATCGATATGTATTTGTATCTATCTATCTAATTGTCTGTCTATCTATGTATCTATGTATGTATGTATGTATGTATGTATGTATCTATCTATCTTCCTATCATCTATCTATGATATCTATCATCTATCAATCTCTATACCTATCTATCTTTCACCTGTCATCTGTGTACCTATCTATCTATGAATCAATCATCTTTTTGTCTGCCCATCTATCCTTCTGTACAGAAGAGTTAACAACATAGCCTATGTCTCTTCCCTACATTATGCTTCCAGAAATCTTGCAAGGTAACTAAGCCATAAGGAGAGCACTGTGTTCACCGATACACTTTCAGGTAGAGTCAGCCGCGTGTGCTTACAAAACCAGTAAATGGAGGTGAAAGGACTTGAACCTGTATCTCTGTCCTCTGTCCTCTTATACTTCCTGCTCGCTTGGTGACTTTATTTAGCCACATTCAGTGAGTAAGTGATCCCAGAAGACCACAAGTATCCTTCGTCTGGTCCGGTTGTCGAAAGAAAAGTGTACTTGGCCCTTTGCACACCACCATGTTTGAGGGACATCGGCGTGATCACTGCTGATAGGTGCAGGGACAAATATAAAGGAACACCTATTTCTGGACAGGATCAGTTTGGAACAAAGAGTGTGTTGTGGAGTGAAGTGTTTATTTGAGGGTCCAAACTTCCCTCCTGAGGTGGTTATTACTTCTTTACATTCGTGAACATCATAAAAAGAATTGATTTTAAAAGCCCAGACGCATATTATTACAGCAATTCATTTGTTGAGGTGAGAGGAAATGAGAAGGAACTTGCTGCACCACTAAATCTATGCCTGAGCACTGCTGAAATCAAACAAAAAGAATTCACGTTGGCTAGATAGGGCTATTTTCTACTGACTCTCTCTGGGGACTCAAACAGAATTCATTTGTTTGTTTGTTTCTTATTTTCACTTGTATAGGTAATCTGTCCCCGCCCCTTCAGCTTGTAGTTTGTCTGTGTCCTTGGATCTCAAGTGAGTCTCCAGTAAGGGAGCACGTAGGAGGTCTTGAGTTTTCATCAGTTCTTTTAACACTGTGTCTTTTGATTGGAGCACTCAAAGCCTGTACTTTTATTCTGATATTTGAGAGCTGTGCTCTTACTGCACTTTGAAATATTTTTTGTTCTCATTAATATACAATCACATGCAGAACATTATGTTTTCCAGTCTACACCCTTCACCAAGTCCCCGGCAAAAGCCAGTTACAGTCGCTGTCCGTCAGCGTGTACTAAGATGCTGTAGAATCACTACATGTCTTCCCTGAGTTATGCAGCCGTACAAATGACCTCACAAGTTACACACTATTCATGCTAATCCTAATGCCCCCATTCTTTTACCCCGCCCTTATTACTCCCTTCCCACAAAAACTCCCCAGTCCCTTTCTTTTTGGTATCTGTTAGACCACTCTCAGGTTCTGTGAGTCTGCTGCTGTCTTTTCCTTCAGTTTTTCTTTGTTATCATACTCCACACAAGAGTGAAATCATTTGGTACATGTATTTCTCCTCCTTGAATATTTGACTGAGCATAATAACCTCTAGTTCCATCCACGTTATTGCAAATGATAGGATTTGTTTTCTTCTTATGGCTGCCTACTGCACTTTTTAAACTGGATTTCATTCTTCATTTTTGTTTGTAGTTTCGCTATGTGCTTTCACCATTGCTCTCCTGGTTATGAGCAGTAGCTATGTGTTAATCGATATGTACCTATATCTATCTATCTGTCTGTCTATCTATTTATCAATCAATCATCAATCAATCATCTTTTTGTCTGCCCATCAGTCCTTGTGTACAGAACAGTTAACCATATGTCCTATATCACTTTCCTACACTATGCTTCCAAAAATCCTGCAAAGTCCCTAGGCTGTAGAGAGAGCACAGGGTTCACCGCGACACTTGCAGGTCGAGTAGGCCGCGTGTACCTACAATACCAGGAAATTTTTGTGCCGGGACTTGAACCCGTGTCTCTATCCTCTGTCCTCTTTCATCTCCTTCTAACTTACTGTCTGTATTTAGCCACATTCTTTGACTAAGTGCTCCCTGAAGACCACAAGTATCATTCCTCTGGGCCTGTTGTCACGAGAAAAGTAAACTTGTTCTTTGCTCACCACCATGTTTGAAGGACATCAGCGTGATCTCCGCCGATAGGACGGAGGGTCAAATAAAAAGGAACACCAATTTCTAGATAGGTGAAGTTGGGAGCTAAGAGTGTATTGTGGGGTGACGTGTTTATTTGAGTGTCCAAACTTCCCTCTTTAGGTAGTTATTAGATCTTCACATTCGTGAACATCATAAAACCCACTGATTTCAAAGGCCCGGATGCTTATTATTACAGCAACTCAGTTGTCGAGGTGAATGAAAATGAGAAGTATGTTGCTGCACCACTAAATCAATGGCTTGGAACGGCTGAAACTAAACATAAAGAATTCACGGAGGCCAGATAGGGCTATTTTCTTCTGACTGTATCAGGGGACTCAAACAGAATTCATTTGTTTGATTGTTTGTTTTTCAGTTTCACTCGTGTAGCGTATTTGTCCACACACCTTCGGCTTGTAGTTTGTCTGTGTCCTTGGATCTCAAGTGAGTCTCCTGTAAGTAAGCACGTAGGTGTCTTGAGTTTTCATCCCTTCCTTTAACCCTGTGTCTTTTGTTTGCTGCACTCAGTGCCTGACCTTTTATTCTGATGATTCAGAGCTGTGCACTTATTGCACTTAAAAATTTTTTTTATCATTAAGCTTAAATCACTTGAAGAACATTATGTTTACTATGCTCCCCCCTTCACCAAGTACCCCTGAAAAACCTCTTCAGTCGCTGTCGATCTGCGTAGTTGGATGCTGTAGACCCCTTCACCATGTCCCTCCCAACAGACCCCGTTACAGTCGCTGACCATCAGTGAGTAGTAAGATGCTATATGATCTCTACTAGCCTTCTCTGTGTTGTACAGCACTCCCCATGCCCCCTCGACCCCAAGCATTATACATGCTAAAACTAATGCCCCCATTCTTTCTGCTCACACTTATCCCTCCCTTCAGAACCACCCTGCCCAGGCCTTTTCCCTTTGGTAACTTTTAGTCAACTCTCGGGTTCTGTGAGTCTGCTGCAGTTTTTGTCCTTCAGTTTTTCTTTGTTGTTATACTCCACACATGAGTGAAAACCCTTGGTACTTGTCTTTCTCGGCCTGGCCTATTTCTCTGAACATACTACCGTCTAGCTCCATCCAGGTCATTGCAAATGGTAGTATTTGTTTTCTTCTTAAGGCTGCTTACTGCACTTTTTAAACTTGATTTCATTCTTCCTTTTTGTTTGTAGTTTAGCTATGTTATTCACCATTCAACTCCTGGTTATGAACAATAGCTTTGTGTCAATCGATATGTATTTGTATCTATCTATCTAATTGTCTGTCTGTCTATCTATGTATCTATGTATGTATGTATGTATGTATGTATGTATCTATCTATCTTCCTATCATCTATCTATGATATCTATCATCTATCAATCTCTATACCTATCTATCTTTCACCTGTCATCTGTGTACCTATCTATCTATGAATCAATCATCTTTTTGTCTGCCCATCTATCCTTCTGTACAGAAGAGTTAACAACATAGCCTATGTCTCTTCCCTACATTATGCTTCCAGAAATCTTGCAAGGTAACTAAGCCATAAGGAGAGCACTGTGTTCACCGATACACTTTCAGGTAGAGTCAGCCGCGTGTGCTTACAAAACCAGTAAATGGAGGTGAAAGGACTTGAACCTGTATCTCTGTCCTCTGTCCTCTTATACTTCCTGCTCGCTTGGTGACTTTATTTAGCCACATTCAGTGAGTAAGTGATCCCAGAAGACCACAAGTATCCTTCGTCTGGTCCGGTTGTCGAAAGAAAAGTGTACTTGGCCCTTTGCACACCACCATGTTTGAGGGACATCGGCGTGATCACTGCTGATAGGTGCAGGGACAAATATAAAGGAACACCTATTTCTGGACAGGATCAGTTTGGAACAAAGAGTGTGTTGTGGAGTGAAGTGTTTATTTGAGGGTCCAAACTTCCCTCCTGAGGTGGTTATTACTTCTTTACATTCGTGAACATCATAAAAAGAATTGATTTTAAAAGCCCAGACGCATATTATTACAGCAATTCATTTGTTGAGGTGAGAGGAAATGAGAAGGAACTTGTTGCACCACTAAATCTATGCCTGAGCACTGCTGAAATCAAACAAAAAGAATTCACGTTGGCTAGATAGGGCTATTTTCTACTGACTCTCTCTGGGGACTCAAACAGAATTCATTTGTTTGTTTGTTTCTTATTTTCACTTGTATAGGTAATCTGTCCCCGCCCCTTCAGCTTGTAGTTTGTCTGTGTCCTTGGATCTCAAGTGAGTCTCCAGTAAGGGAGCACGTAGGAGGTCTTGAGTTTTCATCAGTTCTTTTAACACTGTGTCTTTTGATTGGAGCACTCAAAGCCTGTACTTTTATTCTGATATTTGAGAGCTGTGCTCTTACTGCACTTTGAAATATTTTTTGTTCTCATTAATATACAATCACATGCAGAACATTATGTTTTCCAGTCTACACCCTTCACCAAGTCCCCGGCAAAAGCCAGTTACAGTCGCTGTCCGTCAGCGTGTACTAAGATGCTGTAGAATCACTACATGTCTTCTCTGTGTTATGCAGCCGTACAAATGACCTCACAAGTTACACACTATTCATGCTAATCCTAATGCCCCCATTCTTTTACCCCGCCCTTATTACTCCCTTCCCACAAAAACTCCCCAGTCCCTTTCTTTTTGGTATCTGTTAGACCACTCTCAGGTTCTGTGAGTCTGCTGCTGTCTTTTCCTTCAGTTTTTCTTTGTTATCATACTCCACACAAGAGTGAAATCATTTGGTACATGTATTTCTCCTCCTTGAATATTTGACTGAGCATAATAACCTCTAGCTCCATCCACGTTATTGCAAATGATAGGATTTGTTTTCTTCTTATGGCTGCCTACTGCACTTTTTAAACTGGATTTCATTCTTCATTTTTGTTTGTAGTTTCGCTATGTGCTTTCACCATTGCTCTCCTGGTTATGAGCAGTAGCTATGTGTTAATCGATATGTACCTATATCTATCTATCTGTCTGTCTATCTATTTATCAATCAATCATCAATCAATCATCTTTTTGTCTGCCCATCAGTCCTTGTGTACAGAACAGTTAACCATATGTCCTATATCACTTTCCTACACTATGCTTCCAAAAATCCTGCAAAGTCCCTAGGCTGTAGAGAGAGCACAGGGTTCACCGAGACACTTGCAGGTCGAGTCGGCCGCGTGTACCTACAATACCAGGAAATTTTTGTGCCGGGACTTGAACCCGTGTCTCTATCCTCTGTCCTCTTTCATCTCCTTCTAACTTACTGTCTGTATTTAGCCACATTCTTTGACTAAGTGCTCCCTGAAGACCACAAGTATCATTCCTCTGGGCCTGTTGTCACGAGAAAAGTAAACTTGTTCTTTGCTCACCACCATGTTTGAAGGACATCAGCGTGATCTCCGCCGATAGGACGGAGGGTCAAATAAAAAGGAACACCAATTTCTAGATAGGTGAAGTTGGGAGCTAAGAGTGTATTGTGGGGTGACGTGTTTATTTGAGTGTCCAAACTTCCCTCTTTAGGTAGTTATTAGATCTTCACATTCGTGAACATCATAAAACCCACTGATTTCAAAGGCCCGGATGCTTATTATTACAGCAACTCAGTTGTCGAGGTGAATGAAAATGAGAAGTATGTTGCTGCACCACTAAATCAATGGCTTGGAACGGCTGAAACTAAACATAAAGAATTCACGGAGGCCAGATAGGGCTATTTTCTTCTGACTGTATCAGGGGACTCAAACAGAATTCATTTGTTTGATTGTTTGTTTTTCAGTTTCACTCGTGTAGCGTATTTGTCCACACACCTTCGGCTTGTAGTTTGTCTGTGTCCTTGGATCTCAAGTGAGTCTCCTGTAAGTAAGCACGTAGGTGTCTTGAGTTTTCATCCCTTCCTTTAACCCTGTGTCTTTTGTTTGCTGCACTCAGTGCCTGACCTTTTATTCTGATGATTCAGAGCTGTGCACTTATTGCACTTAAAAATTTTTTTTATCATTAAGCTTAAATCACTTGAAGAACATTATGTTTACTATGCTCCCCCCTTCACCAAGTACCCCTGAAAAACCTCTTCAGTCGCTGTCGATCTGCGTAGTTGGATGCTGTAGACCCCTTCACCATGTCCCTCCCAACAGACCCCGTTACAGTCGCTGACCATCAGTGAGTAGTAAGATGCTATATGATCTCTACTAGCCTTCTCTGTGTTGTACAGCACTCCCCATGCCCCCTCGACCCCAAGCATTATACATGCTAAAACTAATGCCCCCATTCTTTCTGCTCACACTTATCCCTCCCTTCAGAACCACCCTGCCCAGGCCTTTTCCCTTTGGTAACTTTTAGTCAACTCTCGGGTTCTGTGAGTCTGCTGCAGTTTTTGTCCTTCAGTTTTTCTTTGTTGTTATACTCCACACATGAGTGAAAACCCTTGGTACTTGTCTTTCTCGGCCTGGCCTATTTCTCTGAACATACTACCGTCTAGCTCCATCCAGGTCATTGCAAATGGTAGTATTTGTTTTCTTCTTAAGGCTGCTTACTGCACTTTTTAAACTTGATTTCATTCTTCCTTTTTGTTTGTAGTTTAGCTATGTTATTCACCATTCAACTCCTGGTTATGAACAATAGCTTTGTGTCAATCGATATGTATTTGTATCTATCTATCTAATTGTCTGTCTGTCTATCTATGTATCTATGTATGTATGTATGTATGTATGTATGTATCTATCTATCTTCCTATCATCTATCTATGATATCTATCATCTATCAATCTCTATACCTATCTATCTTTCATCTGTCATCTGTGTACCTATCTATCTATGAATCAATCATCTTTTTGTCTGCCCATCTATCCTTCTGTACAGAAGAGTTAACAACATAGCCTATGTCTCTTCCCTACATTATGCTTCCAGAAATCTTGCAAGGAAACTAAGCCATAAGGAGAGCACTGTGTTCACCGATACACTTTCAGGTAGAGTCAGCCGCGTGTGCTTACAAATCCAGTAAATGGAGGTGAAAGGACTTGAACCTGTATCTCTGTCCTCTGTCCTCTTATACTTCCTGCTCGCTTGGTGACTTTATTTAGCCACATTCAGTGAGTAAGTGATCCCAGAAGACCACAAGTATCCTTCGTCTGGTCCGGTTGTCGAAAGAAAAGTGTACTTGGCCCTTTGCACACCACCATGTTTGAGGGACATCGGCGTGATCACTGCTGATAGGTGCAGGGACAAATATAAAGGAACACCTATTTCTGGACAGGAGCAGTTTGGAACAAAGAGTGTGTTGTGGAGTGAAGTGTTTATTTGAGGGTCCAAACTTCCCTCCTGAGGTGGTTATTACTTCTTTACATTCGTGAACATCATAAAAAGAATTGATTTTAAAAGCCCAGACGCATATTATTACAGCAATTCATTTGTTGAGGTGAGAGGAAATGAGAAGGAACTTGCTGCACCACTAAATCTATGCCTGAGCACTGCTGAAATCAAACAAAAAGAATTCACGTTGGCTAGATAGGGCTATTTTCTACTGACTCTCTCTGGGGACTCAAACAGAATTCATTTGTTTGTTTGTTTCTTATTTTCACTTGTATAGGTAATCTGTCCCCGCCCCTTCAGCTTGTAGTTTGTCTGTGTCCTTGGATCTCAAGTGAGTCTCCAGTAAGGGAGCACGTAGGAGGTCTTGAGTTTTCATCAGTTCTTTTAACACTGTGTCTTTTGATTGGAGCACTCAAAGCCTGTACTTTTATTCTGATATTTGAGAGCTGTGCTCTTACTGCACTTTGAAATATTTTTTGTTCTCATTAATATACAATCACATGCAGAACATTATGTTTTCCAGTCTACACCCTTCACCAAGTCCCCGGCAAAAGCCAGTTACAGTCGCTGTCCGTCAGCGTGTACTAAGATGCTGTAGAATCACTACATGTCTTCTCTGTGTTATGCAGCCGTACAAATGACCTCACAAGTTACACACTATTCATGCTAATCCTAATGCCCCCATTCTTTTACCCCGCCCTTATTACTCCCTTCCCACAAAAACTCCCCAGTCCCTTTCTTTTTGGTATCTGTTAGACCACTCTCAGGTTCTGTGAGTCTGCTGCTGTCTTTTCCTTCAGTTTTTCTTTGTTATCATACTCCACACAAGAGTGAAATCATTTGGTACATGTATTTCTCCTCCTTGAATATTTGACTGAGCATAATAACCTCTAGCTCCATCCACGTTATTGCAAATGATAGGATTTGTTTTCTTCTTATGGCTGCCTACTGCACTTTTTAAACTGGATTTCATTCTTCATTTTTGTTTGTAGTTTCGCTATGTGCTTTCACCATTGCTCTCCTGGTTATGAGCAGTAGCTATGTGTTAATCGATATGTACCTATATCTATCTATCTGACTGTCTATCTATTTATCAATCAATCATCAATCAATCATCTTTTTGTCTGCCCATCAGTCCTTGTGTACAGAACAGTTAACCATATGTCCTATATCACTTTCCTACACTATGCTTCCAAAAATCCTGCAAAGTCCCTAGGCTGTAGAGAGAGCACAGGGTTCACCGAGACACTTGCAGGTCGAGTCGGCCGCGTGTACCTACAATACCAGGAAATTTTGGTGCCGGGACTTGAACCCGTGTCTCTATCCTCTGTCCTCTTTCATCTCCTTCTAACTTACTGTCTGTATTTAGCCACATTCTTTGACTAAGTGCTCCCTGAAGAACACAAGTATCATTCCTCTGGGCCTGTTGTCACGAGAAAAGTAAACTTGTTCTTTGCTCACCACCATGTTTGAAGGACATCAGCGTGATCTCCGCCGATAGGACGGAGGGTCAAATAAAAAGGAACACCAATTTCTAGATAGGTGAAGTTGGGAGCTAAGAGTGTATTGTGGGGTGACGTGTTTATTTGAGTGTCCAAACTTCCCTCTTTAGGTAGTTATTAGATCTTCACATTCGTGAACATCATAAAACCCACTGATTTCAAAGGCCCGGATGCTTATTATTACAGCAACTCAGTTGTCGAGGTGAATGAAAATGAGAAGTATGTTGCTGCACCACTAAATCAATGGCTTGGAACGGCTGAAACTAAACATAAAGAATTCACGGAGGCCAGATAGGGCTATTTTCTTCTGACTGTATCAGGGGACTCAAACAGAATTCATTTGTTTGATTGTTTGTTTTTCAGTTTCACTCGTGTAGCGTATTTGTCCACACACCTTCGGCTTGTAGTTTGTCTGTGTCCTTGGATCTCAAGTGAGTCTCCTGTAAGTAAGCACGTAGGTGTCTTGAGTTTTCATCCCTTCCTTTAACCCTGTGTCTTTTGTTTGCTGCACTCAGTGCCTGACCTTTTATTCTGATGATTCAGAGCTGTGCACTTATTGCACTTAAAAATTTTTTTTATCATTAAGCTTAAATCACTTGAAGAACATTATGTTTACTATGCTCCCCCCTTCACCAAGTACCCCTGAAAAACCTCTTCAGTCGCTGTCGATCTGCGTAGTTGGATGCTGTAGACCCCTTCACCATGTCCCTCCCAACAGACCCCGTTACAGTCGCTGACCATCAGTGAGTAGTAAGATGCTATATGATCTCTACTAGCCTTCTCTGTGTTGTACAGCACTCCCCATGCCCCCTCGACCCCAAGCATTATACATGCTAAAACTAATGCCCCCATTCTTTCTGCTCACACTTATCCCTCCCTTCAGAACCACCCTGCCCAGGCCTTTTCCCTTTGGTAACTTTTAGTCAACTCTCGGGTTCTGTGAGTCTGCTGCAGTTTTTGTCCTTAGTTTTTCTTTGTTGTTATACTCCACACATGAGTGAAAACCCTTGGTACTTGTCTTTCTCGGCCTGGCCTATTTCTCTGAACATACTACCGTCTAGCTCCATCCAGGTCATTGCAAATGGTAGTATTTGTTTTCTTCTTAAGGCTGCTTACTGCACTTTTTAAACTTGATTTCATTCTTCCTTTTTGTTTGTAGTTTAGCTATGTTATTCACCATTCAACTCCTGGTTATGAACAATAGCTTTGTGTCAATCGATATGTATTTGTATCTATCTATCTAATTGTCTGTCTGTCTATCTATGTATCTATGTATGTATGTATGTATGTATGTATGTATCTATCTATCTTCCTATCATCTATCTATGATATCTATCATCTATCAATCTCTATACCTATCTATCTTTCATCTGTCATCTGTGTACCTATCTATCTATGAATCAATCATCTTTTTGTCTGCCCATCTATCCTTCTGTACAGAAGAGTTAACAACATAGCCTATGTCTCTTCCCTACATTATGCTTCCAGAAATCTTGCAAGGTAACTAAGCCATAAGGAGAGCACTGTGTTCACCGATACACTTTCAGGTAGAGTCAGCCGCGTGTGCTTACAAATCCAGTAAATGGAGGTGAAAGGACTTGAACCTGTATCTCTGTCCTCTGTCCTCTTATACTTCCTGCTCGCTTGGTGACTTTATTTAGCCACATTCAGTGAGTAAGTGATCCCAGAAGACCACAAGTATCCTTCGTCTGGTCCGGTTGTCGAAAGAAAAGTGTACTTGGCCCTTTGCACACCACCATGTTTGAGGGACATCGGCGTGATCACTGCTGATAGGTGCAGGGACAAATATAAAGGAACACCTATTTCTGGACAGGAGCAGTTTGGAACAAAGAGTGTGTTGTGGAGTGAAGTGTTTATTTGAGGGTCCAAACTTCCCTCCTGAGGTGGTTATTACTTCTTTACATTCGTGAACATCATAAAAAGAATTGATTTTAAAAGCCCAGACGCATATTATTACAGCAATTCATTTGTTGAGGTGAGAGGAAATGAGAAGGAACTTGCTGCACCACTAAATCTATGCCTGAGCACTGCTGAAATCAAACAAAAAGAATTCACGTTGGCTAGATAGGGCTATTTTCTACTGACTCTCTCTGGGGACTCAAACAGAATTCATTTGTTTGTTTGTTTCTTATTTTCACTTGTATAGGTAATGTGTCCCCGCCCCTTCAGCTTGTAGTTTGTCTGTGTCCTTGGATCTCAAGTGAGTCTCCAGTAAGGGAGCACGTAGGAGGTCTTGAGTTTTCATCAGTTCTTTTAACACTGTGTCTTTTGATTGGAGCACTCAAAGCCTGTACTTTTATTCTGATATTTGAGAGCTGTGCTCTTACTGCACTTTGAAATATTTTTTGTTCTCATTAATATACAATCACATGCAGAACATTATGTTTTCCAGTCTACACCCTTCACCAAGTCCCCGGCAAAAGCCAGTTACAGTCGCTGTCCGTCAGCGTGTACTAAGATGCTGTAGAATCACTACATGTCTTCTCTGTGTTATGCAGCCGTACAAATGACCTCACAAGTTACACACTATTCATGCTAATCCTAATGCCCCCATTCTTTTACCCCGCCCTTATTACTCCCTTCCCACAAAAACTCCCCAGTCCCTTTCTTTTTGGTATCTGTTAGACCACTCTCAGGTTCTGTGAGTCTGCTGCTGTCTTTTCCTTCAGTTTTTCTTTGTTATCATACTCCACACAAGAGTGAAATCATTTGGTACATGTATTTCTCCTCCTTGAATATTTGACTGAGCATAATAACCTCTAGCTCCATCCACGTTATTGCAAATGATAGGATTTGTTTTCTTCTTATGGCTGCCTACTGCACTTTTTAAACTGGATTTCATTCTTCATTTTTGTTTGTAGTTTCGCTATGTGCTTTCACCATTGCTCTCCTGGTTATGAGCAGTAGCTATGTGTTAATCGATATGTACCTATATCTATCTATCTGTCTGTCTATCTATTTATCAATCAATCATCAATCAATCATCTTTTTGTCTGCCCATCAGTCCTTGTGTACAGAACAGTTAACCATATGTCCTATATCACTTTCCTACACTATGCTTCCAAAAATCCTGCAAAGTCCCTAGGCTGTAGAGAGAGCACAGGGTTCACCGAGACACTTGCAGGTCGAGTCGGCCGCGTGTACCTACAATACCAGGAAATTTTGTTGCCGGGACTTGAACCCGTGTCTCTATCCTCTGTCCTCTTTCATCTCCTTCTAACTTACTGTCTGTATTTAGCCACATTCTTTGACTAAGTGCTCCCTGAAGAACACAAGTATCATTCCTCTGGGCCTGTTGTCACGAGAAAAGTAAACTTGTTCTTTGCTCACCACCATGTTTGAAGGACATCAGCGTGATCTCCGCCGATAGGACGGAGGGTCAAATAAAAAGGAACACCAATTTCTAGATAGGTGAAGTTGGGAGCTAAGAGTGTATTGTGGGGTGACGTGTTTATTTGAGTGTCCAAACTTCCCTCTTTAGGTAGTTATTAGATCTTCACATTCGTGAACATCATAAAACCCACTGATTTCAAAGGCCCGGATGCTTATTATTACAGCAACTCAGTTGTCGAGGTGAATGAAAATGAGAAGTATGTTGCTGCACCACTAAATCAATGGCTTGGAACGGCTGAAACTAAACATAAAGAATTCACGGAGGCCAGATAGGGCTATTTTCTTCTGACTGTATCAGGGGACTCAAACAGAATTCATTTGTTTGATTGTTTGTTTTTCAGTTTCACTCGTGTAGCGTATTTGTCCACACACCTTCGGCTTGTAGTTTGTCTGTGTCCTTGGATCTCAAGTGAGTCTCCTGTAAGTAAGCACGTAGGTGTCTTGAGTTTTCATCCCTTCCTTTAACCCTGTGTCTTTTGTTTGCTGCACTCAGTGCCTGACCTTTTATTCTGATGATTCAGAGCTGTGCACTTATTGCACTTAAAAATTTTTTTTATCATTAAGCTTAAATCACTTGAAGAACATTATGTTTACTATGCTCCCCCCTTCACCAAGTACCCCTGAAAAACCTCTTCAGTCGCTGTCGATCTGCGTAGTTGGATGCTGTAGACCCCTTCACCATGTCCCTCCCAACAGACCCCGTTACAGTCGCTGACCATCAGTGAGTAGTAAGATGCTATATGATCTCTACTAGCCTTCTCTGTGTTGTACAGCACTCCCCATGCCCCCTCGACCCCAAGCATTATACATGCTAAAACTAATGCCCCCATTCTTTCTGCTCACACTTATCCCTCCCTTCAGAACCACCCTGCCCAGGCCTTTTCCCTTTGGTAACTTTTAGTCAACTCTCGGGTTCTGTGAGTCTGCTGCAGTTTTTGTCCTTAGTTTTTCTTTGTTGTTATACTCCACACATGAGTGAAAACCCTTGGTACTTGTCTTTCTCGGCCTGGCCTATTTCTCTGAACATACTACCGTCTAGCTCCATCCAGGTCATTGCAAATGGTAGTATTTGTTTTCTTCTTAAGGCTGCTTACTGCACTTTTTAAACTTGATTTCATTCTTCCTTTTTGTTTGTAGTTTAGCTATGTTATTCACCATTCAACTCCTGGTTATGAACAATAGCTTTGTGTCAATCGATATGTATTTGTATCTATCTATCTAATTGTCTGTCTGTCTATCTATGTATCTATGTATGTATGTATGTATGTATGTATGTATCTATCTATCTTCCTATCATCTATCTATGATATCTATCATCTATCAATCTCTATACCTATCTATCTTTCATCTGTCATCTGTGTACCTATCTATCTATGAATCAATCATCTTTTTGTCTGCCCATCTATCCTTCTGTACAGAACAGTTAACAACATAGCCTATGTCTCTTCCCTACATTATGCTTCCAGAAATCTTGCAAGGTAACTAAGCCATAAGGAGAGCACTGTGTTCACCGATACACTTTCAGGTAGAGTCAGCCGCGTGTGCTTACAAATCCAGTAAATGGAGGTGAAAGGACTTGAACCTGTATCTCTGTCCTCTGTCCTCTTATACTTCCTGCTCGCTTGGTGACTTTATTTAGCCACATTCAGTGAGTAAGTGATCCCAGAAGACCACAAGTATCCTTCGTCTGGTCCGGTTGTCGAAAGAAAAGTGTACTTGGCCCTTTGCACACCACCATGTTTGAGGGACATCGGCGTGATCACTGCTGATAGGTGCAGGGACAAATATAAAGGAACACCTATTTCTGGACAGGAGCAGTTTGGAACAAAGAGTGTGTTGTGGAGTGAAGTGTTTATTTGAGGGTCCAAACTTCCCTCCTGAGGTGGTTATTACTTCTTTACATTCGTGAACATCATAAAAAGAATTGATTTTAAAAGCCCAGACGCATATTATTACAGCAATTCATTTGTTGAGGTGAGAGGAAATGAGAAGGAACTTGCTGCACCACTAAATCTATGCCTGAGCACTGCTGAAATCAAACAAAAAGAATTCACGTTGGCTAGATAGGGCTATTTTCTACTGACTCTCTCTGGGGACTCAAACAGAATTCATTTGTTTGTTTGTTTCTTATTTTCACTTGTATAGGTAATCTGTCCCCGCCCCTTCAGCTTGTAGTTTGTCTGTGTCCTTGGATCTCAAGTGAGTCTCCAGTAAGGGAGCACGTAGGAGGTCTTGAGTTTTCATCAGTTCTTTTAACACTGTGTCTTTTGATTGGAGCACTCAAAGCCTGTACTTTTATTCTGATATTTGAGAGCTGTGCTCTTACTGCACTTTGAAATATTTTTTGTTCTCATTAATATACAATCACATGCAGAACATTATGTTTTCCAGTCTACACCCTTCACCAAGTCCCCGGCAAAAGCCAGTTACAGTCGCTGTCCGTCAGCGTGTACTAAGATGCTGTAGAATCACTACATGTCTTCTCTGTGTTATGCAGCCGTACAAATGACCTCACAAGTTACACACTATTCATGCTAATCCTAATGCCCCCATTCTTTTACCCCGCCCTTATTACTCCCTTCCCACAAAAACTCCACAGTCCCTTTCTTTTTGGTATCTGTTAGACCACTCTCAGGTTCTGTGAGTCTGCTGCTGTCTTTTCCTTCAGTTTTTCTTTGTTATCATACTCCACACAAGAGTGAAATCATTTGGTACATGTATTTCTCCTCCTTGAATATTTGACTGAGCATAGTAACCTCTAGCTCCATCCACGTTATTGCAAATGATAGGATTTGTTTTCTTCTTATGGCTGCCTACTGCACTTTTTAAACTGGATTTCATTCTTCATTTTTGTTTGTAGTTTCGCTATGTGCTTTCACCATTGCTCTCCTGGTTATGAGCAGTAGCTATGTGTTAATCGATATGTACCTATATCTATCTATCTGACTGTCTATCTATTTATCAATCAATCATCAATCAATCATCTTTTTGTCTGCCCATCAGTCCTTGTGTACAGAACAGTTAACCATATGTCCTATAACACTTTCCTACACTATGCTTCCAAAAATCCTGCAAAGTCCCTAGGCTGTAGAGAGAGCGCAGGGTTCACCGAGACACTTGCAGTTCGAGTCGGCCGCGTGTACCTACAATACCAGGAAATTTTTGTGCCGGGACTTGAACCCGTGTCTCTATCCTCTGTCCTCTTTCATCTCCTTCTAACTTACTGTCTGTATTTAGCCACATTCTTTGACTAAGTGCTCCCTGAAGACCACAAGTATCATTCCTCTGGGCCTGTTGTCACGAGAAAAGTAAACTTGTTCTTTGCTCACCACCATGTTTGAAGGACATCAGCGTGATCTCCGCCGATAGGACGGAGGGTCAAATAAAAAGGAACACCAATTTCTAGATAGGTGAAGTTGGGAGCTAAGAGTGTATTGTGGGGTGACGTGTTTATTTGAGTGTCCAAACTTCCCTCTTTAGGTAGTTATTAGATCTTCACATTCGTGAACATCATAAAACCCACTGATTTCAAAGGCCCGGATGCTTATTATTACAGCAACTCAGTTGTCGAGGTGAATGAAAATGAGAAGTATGTTGCTGCACCACTAAATCAATGGCTTGGAACGGCTGAAACTAAACATAAAGAATTCACGGAGGCCAGATAGGGCTATTTTCTTCTGACTGTATCAGGGGACTCAAACAGAATTCATTTGTTTGATTGTTTGTTTTTCAGTTTCACTCGTGTAGCGTATTTGTCCACACACCTTCGGCTTGTAGTTTGTCTGTGTCCTTGGATCTCAAGTGAGTCTCCTGTAAGTAAGCACGTAGGTGTCTTGAGTTTTCATCCCTTCCTTTAACCCTGTGTCTTTTGTTTGCTGCACTCAGTGCCTGACCTTTTATTCTGATGATTCAGAGCTGTGCACTTATTGCACTTAAAAATTTTTTTTATCATTAAGCTTAAATCACTTGAAGAACATTATGTTTACTATGCTCCCCCCTTCACCAAGTACCCCTGAAAAACCTCTTCAGTCGCTGTCGATCTGCGTAGTTGGATGCTGTAGACCCCTTCACCATGTCCCTCCCAACAGACCCCGTTACAGTCGCTGACCATCAGTGAGTAGTAAGATGCTATATGATCTCTACTAGCCTTCTCTGTGTTGTACAGCACTCCCCATGCCCCCTCGACCCCAAGCATTATACATGCTAAAACTAATGCCCCCATTCTTTCTGCTCACACTTATCCCTCCCTTCAGAACCACCCTGCCCAGGCCTTTTCCCTTTGGTAACTTTTAGTCAACTCTCGGGTTCTGTGAGTCTGCTGCAGTTTTTGTCCTTCAGTTTTTCTTTGTTGTTATACTCCACACATGAGTGAAAACCCTTGGTACTTGTCTTTCTCGGCCTGGCCTATTTCTCTGAAAATACTACCGTCTAGCTCCATCCAGGTCATTGCAAATGGTAGTATTTGTTTTCTTCTTAAGGCTGCTTACTGCACTTTTTAAACTTGATTTCATTCTTCCTTTTTGTTTGTAGTTTAGCTATGTTATTCACCATTCAACTCCTGGTTATGAACAATAGCTTTGTGTCAATCGATATGTATTTGTATCTATCTATCTAATTGTCTGTCTGTCTATCTATGTATGTATGTATGTATGTATGTATGTATGTATGTATCTATCTATCTATCTTCCTATCATCTATCTATGATATCTATCATCTATCAATCTCTATACCTATCTATCTTTCATCTGTCATCTGTGTACCTATCTATCTATGAATCAATCATCTTTTTGTCTGCCCATCTATCCTTCTGTACAGAACAGTTAACAACATAGCCTATGTCTCTTCCCTACATTATGCTTCCAGATATCTTGCAAGGTAACTAAGCCATAAGGAGAGCACTGTGTTCACCGATACACTTTCAGGTAGAGTCAGCCGCGTGTGCTTACAAAACCAGTAAATGGAGGTGAAAGGACTTGAACCTGTATCTCTGTCCTCTGTCCTCTTATACTTCCTGCTCGCTTGGTGACTTTATTTAGCCACATTCAGTGAGTAAGTGATCCCAGAAGACCACAAGTATCCTTCGTCTGGTCCGGTTGTCGAAAGAAAAGTGTACTTGGCCTTTTGCACACCACCATGTTTGAGGGACATCGGCGTGATCACTGCTGATAGGTGCAGGGACAAATATAAAGGAACACCTATTTCTGGACAGGAGCAGTTTGGAACAAAGAGTGTGTTGTGGAGTGAAGTGTTTATTTGAGGGTCCAAACTTCCCTCCTGAGGTGGTTATTACTTCTTTACATTCGTGAACATCATAAAAAGAATTGATTTTAAAAGCCCAGACGCATATTATTACAGCAATTCATTTGTTGAGGTGAGAGGAAATGAGAAGGAACTTGCTGCACCACTAAATCTATGCCTGAGCACTGCTGAAATCAAACAAAAAGAATTCACGTTGGCTAGATAGGGCTATTTTCTACTGACTCTCTCTGGGGACTCAAACAGAATTCATTTGTTTGTTTGTTTCTTATTTTCACTTGTATAGGTAATCTGTCCCCGCCCCTTCAGCTTGTAGTTTGTCTGTGTCCTTGGATCTCAAGTGAGTCTCCAGTAAGGGAGCACGTAGGAGGTCTTGAGTTTTCATCAGTTCTTTTAACACTGTGTCTTTTGATTGGAGCACTCAAAGCCTGTACTTTTATTCTGATATTTGAGAGCTGTGCTCTTACTGCACTTTGAAATATTTTTTGTTCTCATTAATATACAATCACATGCAGAACATTATGTTTTCCAGTCTACACCCTTCACCAAGTCCCCGGCAAAAGCCAGTTACAGTCGCTGTCCGTCAGCGTGTACTAAGATGCTGTAGAATCACTACATGTCTTCTCTGTGTTATGCAGCCGTACAAATGACCTCACAAGTTACACACTATTCATGCTAATCCTAATGCCCCCATTCTTTTACCCCGCCCTTATTACTCCCTTCCCACAAAAACTCCCCAGTCCCTTTCTTTTTGGTATCTGTTAGACCACTCTCAGGTTCTGTGAGTCTGCTGCTGTCTTTTCCTTCAGTTTTTCTTTGTTATCATACTCCACACAAGAGTGAAATCATTTGGTACATGTATTTCTCCTCCTTGAATATTTGACTGAGCATAATAACCTCTAGCTCCATCCACGTTATTGCAAATGATAGGATTTGTTTTCTTCTTATGGCTGCCTACTGCACTTTTTAAACTGGATTTCATTCTTCATTTTTGTTTGTAGTTTCGCTATGTGCTTTCACCATTGCTCTCCTGGTTATGAGCAGTAGCTATGTGTTAATCGATATGTACCTATATCTATCTATCTGTCTGTCTATCTATTTATCAATCAATCATCAATCAATCATCTTTTTGTCTGCCCATCAGTCCTTGTGTACAGAACAGTTAACCATATGACCTATATCACTTTCCTACACTATGCTTCCAAAAATCCTGCAAAGTACCTAGGCTGTAGAGAGAGCACAGGGTTCACCGAGACACTTGCAGGTCGAGTCGGCCGCGTGTACCTACAATACCAGGAAATTTTTGTGCCGGGACTTGAACCCGTGTCTCTATCCTCTGTCCTCTTTCATCTCCTTCTAACTTACTGTCTCTATTTAGCCACATTCTTTGACTAAGTGCTCCCTGAAGACCACAAGCATCATTCCTCTGGGCCTGTTGTCACGAGAAAAGTAAACTTGTTCTTTGCTCACCACCATGTTTGAAGGACATCAGCGTGATCTCCGCCGATAGGACGGAGGGTCAAATAAAAAGGAACACCAATTTCTAGATAGGTGAAGTTGGGAGCTAAGAGTGTATTGTGGGGTGACGTGTTTATTTGAGTGTCCAAACTTCCCTCTTTAGGTAGTTATTAGATCTTCACATTCGTGAACATCATAAAACCCACTGATTTCAAAGGCCCGGATGCTTATTATTACAGCAACTCAGTTGTCGAGGTGAATGAAAATGAGAAGTATGTTGCTGCACCACTAAATCAATGGCTTGGAACGGCTGAAACTAAACATAAAGAATTCACGGAGGCCAGATAGGGCTATTTTCTTCTGACTGTATCAGGGGACTCAAACAGAATTCATTTGTTTGATTGTTTGTTTTTCAGTTTCACTCGTGTAGCGTATTTGTCCACACACCTTCGGCTTGTAGTTTGTCTGTGTCCTTGGATCTCAAGTGAGTCTCCTGTAAGTAAGCACGTAGGTGTCTTGAGTTTTCATCCCTTCCTTTAACCCTGTGTCTTTTGTTTGCTGCACTCAGTGCCTGACCTTTTATTCTGATGATTCAGAGCTGTGCACTTATTGCACTTAAAAATTTTTTTTATCATTAAGCTTAAATCACTTGAAGAACATTATGTTTACTATGCTCCCCCCTTCACCAAGTACCCCTGAAAAACCTCTTCAGTCGCTGTCGATCTGCGTAGTTGGATGCTGTAGACCCCTTCACCATGTCCCTCCCAACAGACCCCGTTACAGTCGCTGACCATCAGTGAGTAGTAAGATGCTATATGATCTCTACTAGCCTTCTCTGTGTTGTACAGCACTCCCCATGCCCCCTCGACCCCAAGCATTATACATGCTAAAACTAATGCCCCCATTCTTTCTGCTCACACTTATCCCTCCCTTCAGAACCACCCTGCCCAGGCCTTTTCCCTTTGGTAACTTTTAGTCAACTCTCGGGTTCTGTGAGTCTGCTGCAGTTTTTGTCCTTCAGTTTTTCTTTGTTGTTATACTCCACACATGAGTGAAAACCCTTGGTACTTGTCTTTCTCGGCCTGGCCTATTTCTCTGAAAATACTACCGTCTAGCTCCATCCAGGTCATTGCAAATGGTAGTATTTGTTTTCTTCTTAAGGCTGCTTACTGCACTTTTTAAACTTGATTTCATTCTTCCTTTTTGTTTGTAGTTTAGCTATGTTATTCACCATTCAACTCCTGGTTATGAACAATAGCTTTGTGTCAATCGATATGTATTTGTATCTATCTATCTAATTGTCTGTCTGTCTATCTATGTATGTATGTATGTATGTATGTATGTATCTATCTATCTATCTATCTATCTTCCTATCATCTATCTATGATATCTATCATCTATCAATCTCTATACCTATCTATCTTTCATCTGTCATCTGTGTACCTATCTATCTATGAATCAATCATCTTTTTGTCTGCCCATCTATCCTTCTGTACAGAACAGTTAACAACATAGCCTATGTCTCTTCCCTACATTATGCTTCCAGATATCTTGCAAGGTAACTAAGCCATAAGGAGAGCACTGTGTTCACCGATACACTTTCAGGTAGAGTCAGCCGCGTGTGCTTACAAAACCAGTAAATGGAGGTGAAAGGACTTGAACCTGTATCTCTGTCCTCTGTCCTCTTATACTTCCTGCTCGCTTGGTGACTTTATTTAGCCACATTCAGTGAGTAAGTGATCCCAGAAGACCACAAGTATCCTTCGTCTGGTCCGGTTGTCGAAAGAAAAGTGTACTTGGCCTTTTGCACACCACCATGTTTGAGGGACATCGGCGTGATCACTGCTGATAGGTGCAGGGACAAATATAAAGGAACACCTATTTCTGGACAGGAGCAGTTTGGAACAAAGAGTGTGTTGTGGAGTGAAGTGTTTATTTGAGGGTCCAAACTTCCCTCCTGAGGTGGTTATTACTTCTTTACATTCGTGAACATCATAAAAAGAATTGATTTTAAAAGCCCAGACGCATATTATTACAGCAATTCATTTGTTGAGGTGAGAGGAAATGAGAAGGAACTTGCTGCACCACTAAATCTATGCCTGAGCACTGCTGAAATCAAACAAAAAGAATTCACGTTGGCTAGATAGGGCTATTTTCTACTGACTCTCTCTGGGGACTCAAACAGAATTCATTTGTTTGTTTGTTTCTTATTTTCACTTGTATAGGTAATCTGTCCCCGCCCCTTCAGCTTGTAGTTTGTCTGTGTCCTTGGATCTCAAGTGAGTCTCCAGTAAGGGAGCACGTAGGAGGTCTTGAGTTTTCATCAGTTCTTTTAACACTGTGTCTTTTGATTGGAGCACTCAAAGCCTGTACTTTTATTCTGATATTTGAGAGCTGTGCTCTTACTGCACTTTGAAATATTTTTTGTTCTCATTAATATACAATCACATGCAGAACATTATGTTTTCCAGTCTACACCCTTCACCAAGTCCCCGGCAAAAGCCAGTTACAGTCGCTGTCCGTCAGCGTGTACTAAGATGCTGTAGAATCACTACATGTCTTCTCTGTGTTATGCAGCCGTACAAATGACCTCACAAGTTACACACTATTCATGCTAATCCTAATGCCCCCATTCTTTTACCCCGCCCTTATTACTCCCTTCCCACAAAAACTCCACAGTCCCTTTCTTTTTGGTATCTGTTAGACCACTCTCAGGTTCTGTGAGTCTGCTGCTGTCTTTTCCTTCAGTTTTTCTTTGTTATCATACTCCACACAAGAGTGAAATCATTTGGTACATGTATTTCTCCTCCTTGAATATTTGACTGAGCATAATAACCTCTAGCTCCATCCACGTTATTGCAAATGATAGGATTTGTTTTCTTCTTATGGCTGCCTACTGCACTTTTTAAACTGGATTTCATTCTTCATTTTTGTTTGTAGTTTCGCTATGTGCTTTCACCATTGCTCTCCTGGTTATGAGCAGTAGCTATGTGTTAATCGATATGTACCTATATCTATCTATCTGTCTGTCTATCTATTTATCAATCAATCATCAATCAATCATCTTTTTGTCTGCCCATCAGTCCTTGTGTACAGAACAGTTAACCATATGACCTATATCACTTTCCTACACTATGCTTCCAAAAATCCTGCAAAGTACCTAGGCTGTAGAGAGAGCACAGGGTTCACCGAGACACTTGCAGGTCGAGTCGGCCGCGTGTACCTACAATACCAGGAAATTTTTGTGCCGGGACTTGAACCCGTGTCTCTATCCTCTGTCCTCTTTCATCTCCTTCTAACTTACTGTCTGTATTTAGCCACATTCTTTGACTAAGTGCTCCCTGAAGACCACAAGTATCATTCCTCTGGGCCTGTTGTCACGAGAAAAGTAAACTTGTTCTTTGCTCACCACCATGTTTGAAGGACATCAGCGTGATCTCCGCCGATAGGACGGAGGGTCAAATAAAAAGGAACACCAATTTCTAGATAGGTGAAGTTGGGAGCTAAGAGTGTATTGTGGGGTGACGTGTTTATTTGAGTGTCCAAACTTCCCTCTTTAGGTAGTTATTAGATCTTCACATTCGTGAACATCATAAAACCCACTGATTTCAAAGGCCCGGATGCTTATTATTACAGCAACTCAGTTGTCGAGGTGAATGAAAATGAGAAGTATGTTGCTGCACCACTAAATCAATGGCTTGGAACGGCTGAAACTAAACATAAAGAATTCACGGAGGCCAGATAGGGCTATTTTCTTCTGACTGTATCAGGGGACTCAAACAGAATTCATTTGTTTGATTGTTTGTTTTTCAGTTTCACTCGTGTAGCGTATTTGTCCACACACCTTCGGCTTGTAGTTTGTCTGTGTCCTTGGATCTCAAGTGAGTCTCCTGTAAGTAAGCACGTAGGTGTCTTGAGTTTTCATCCCTTCCTTTAACCCTGTGTCTTTTGTTTGCTGCACTCAGTGCCTGACCTTTTATTCTGATGATTCAGAGCTGTGCACTTATTGCACTTAAAGAATTTTTTTTATCATTAAGCTTAAATCACTTGAAGAACATTATGTTTACTATGCTCCCCCTTTCACCAAGTACCCCTGAAAAACCTCTTCAGTCGCTGTCGATCTGCGTAGTTGGATGCTGTAGACCCCTTCACCATGTCCCTCCCAACAGACCCCGTTACAGTCGCTGACCATCAGTGAGTAGTAAGATGCTATATGATCTCTACTAGCCTTCTCTGTGTTGTACAGCACTCCCCATGCCCCCTCGACCCCAAGCATTATACATGCTAAAACTAATGCCCCCATTCTTTCTGCTCACACTTATCCCTCCCTTCAGAACCACCCTGCCCAGGGCCTTTTCCCTTTGGTAACTTTTAGTCAACTCTCGGGTTCTGTGAGTCTGCTGCTGTTTTTTTCCTTCAGTTTTTCTTTGTTGTTATACTCCACACATGAGTGAAAACCCTTGGTACTTGTCTTTCTCGGCCTGGCCTATTTCTCTGAACATACTACCGTCTAGCTCCATCCAGGTCATTGCAAATGGTAGTATTTGTTTTCTTCTTAAGGCTGCTTACTGCACTTTTTAAACTTGATTTCATTCTTCCTTTTTGTTTGTAGTTTAGCTATGTTATTCACCATTCAACTCCTGGTTATGAACAATAGCTTTGTGTCAATCGATATGTATTTGTATCTATCTATCTAATTGTCTGTCTGTCTATCTATGTATCTATGTATGTATGTGTGTATGTATGTATCTATCTATCTATCTATCTTCCTATCATCTATCTATGATATCTATCATCTATCAATCTCTATACCTATCTATCTTTCATCTGTCATCTGTGTACCTATCTATCTATGAATCAATCATCTTTTTGTCTGCCCATCTATCCTTCTGTACAGAAGAGTTAACAACATAGCCTATGTCTCTTCCCTACATTATGCTTCCAGAAATCTTGCAAGGTAACTAAGCCATAAGGAGAGCACTGTGTTCACCGATACACTTTCAGGTAGAGTCAGCCGCGTGTGCTTACAAAACCAGTAAATGGAGGTGAAAGGACTTGAACCTGTATCTCTGTCCTCTGTCCTCTTATACTTCCTGCTCGCTTGGTGACTTTATTTAGCCACATTCAGTGAGTAAGTGATCCCAGAAGACCACAAGTATCCTTCGTCTGGTCCGGTTGTCGAAAGAAAAGTGTACTTGGTTCTTTGCACACCACCATGTTTGAGGGACATCGGCGTGATCACTGCTGATAGGTGCAGGGACAAATATAAAGGAACACCTATTTCTGGACAGGAGCAGTTTGGAACAAAGAGTGTGTTGTGGAGTGAAGTGTTTATTTGAGGGTCCAAACTTCCCTCCTTAGGTGGTTATTACTTCTTTACATTCGTGAACATCATAAAAAGCAATGATTTTAAAAGCCCAGACGCATATTATTACAGCAATTCATTTGTTGAGGTGAGAGGAAATGAGAAGGAACTTGCTGCACCACTAAATCTATGCCTGAGCACTGCTGAAATCAAACAAAAAGAATTCACGTTGGCTAGATAGGGCTATTTTCTACTGACTCTCTCTGGGGACTCAAACAGAATTCATTTGTTTGTTTGTTTCTTATTTTCACTTGTATAGGTAATCTGTCCCCGCCCCTTCAGCTTGTAGTTTGTCTGTGTCCTTGGATCTCAAGTGAGTCTCCAGTAAGGGAGCACGTAGGAGGTCTTGAGTTTTCATCAGTTCTTTTAACACTGTGTCTTTTGATTGGAGCACTCAAAGCCTGTACTTTTATTCTGATATTTGAGAGCTGTGCTCTTACTGCACTTTGAAATATTTTTTGTTCTCATTAATATACATTCACATGCAGAACATTATGTTTTCCAGTCTACACCCTTCACCAAGTCCCCGGCAAAAGCCAGTTGCAGTCGCTGTCCGTCAGCGTGTACTAAGATGCTGTAGAATCACTACATGTCTTCTCTGTGTTATGCAGCCGTACAAATGACCTCCCAAGTTACACACTATTCATGCTAATCCTAATGCCCCCATTCTTTTACCCCCCCTTATTACTCCCTTCCCACAAAAACTCCCCAGTCCCTTTCTTTTTGTTATCTGTTAGACCACTCTCAGGTTCTGTGAGTCTGCTGCTGTCTTTTCCTTCAGTTTTTCTTTGTTATCATACTCCACACAAGAGTGAAATCATTTGGTACATGTATTTCTCCTCCTTGAATATTTGACTGAGCATAATAACCTCTAGCTCCATCCACGTTATTGCAAATGATAGGATTTGTTTTCTTCTTATGGCTGCCTACTGCACTTTTTAAACTGGATTTCATTCTTCATTTTTGTTTGTAGTTTCGCTATGTGCTTTCACCATTGCTCTCCTGGTTATGAGCAGTAGCTATGTGTTAATCGATATGTACCTATATCTATCTATCTGTCTGTCTATCTATTTATCAATCAATCATCAATCAATCATCTTTTTGTCTGCCCATCAGTCCTTGTGTACAGAACAGTTAACCATATGACCTATATCACTTTCCTACACTATGCTTCCAAAAATCCTGCAAAGTACCTAGGCTGTAGAGAGAGCACAGGGTTCACCGAGACACTTGCAGGTCGTGTCGGCCGCGTGTACCTACAATACCAGGAAATTTTTGTGCCGGGACTTGAACCCGTGTCTCTATCCTCTGTCCTCTTTCATCTCCTTCTAACTTACTGTCTGTATTTAGCCACATTCTTTGACTAAGTGCTCCCTGAAGACCACAAGTATCATTCCTCTGGGCCTGTTGTCACGAGAAAAGTAAACTTGTTCTTTGCTCACCACCATGTTTGAAGGACATCAGCGTGATCTCCGCCGATAGGACGGAGGGTCAAATAAAAAGGAACACCAATTTCTAGATAGGTGAAGTTGGGAGCTAAGAGTGTATTGTGGGGTGACGTGTTTATTTGAGTGTCCAAACTTCCCTCTTTAGGTAGTTATTAGATCTTCACATTCGTGAACATCATAAAACCCACTGATTTCAAAGGCCCGGATGCTTATTATTACAGCAACTCAGTTGTCGAGGTGAATGAAAATGAGAAGTATGTTGCTGCACCACTAAATCAATGGCTTGGAACGGCTGAAACTAAACATAAAGAATTCACGGAGGCCAGATAGGGCTATTTTCTTCTGACTGTATCAGGGGACTCAAACAGAATTCATTTGTTTGATTGTTTGTTTTTCAGTTTCACTCGTGTAGCGTATTTGTCCACACACCTTCGGCTTGTAGTTTGTCTGTGTCCTTGGATCTCAAGTGAGTCTCCTGTAAGTAAGCACGTAGGTGTCTTGAGTTTTCATCCCTTCCTTTAACCCTGTGTCTTTTGTTTGCTGCACTCAGTGCCTGACCTTTTATTCTGATGATTCAGAGCTGTGCACTTATTGCACTTAAAAATTTTTTTTATCATTAAGCTTAAATCACTTGAAGAACATTATGTTTACTATGCTCCCCCCTTCACCAAGTACCCCTGAAAAACCTCTTCAGTCGCTGTCGATCTGCGTAGTTGGATGCTGTAGACCCCTTCACCATGTCCCTCCCAACAGACCCCGTTACAGTCGCTGACCATCAGTGAGTAGTAAGATGCTATATGATCTCTACTAGCCTTCTCTGTGTTGTACAGCACTCCCCATGACCCCTCGACCCCAAGCATTATACATGCTAAAACTAATGCCCCCATTCTTTCTGCTCACACTTATCCCTCCCTTCAGACCCACCCTGCCCAGGCCTTTTCCCTTTGGTAACTTTTAGTCAACTCTCGGGTTCTGTGAGTCTGCTGCTGTTTTTGTCCTTCAGTTTTTCTTTGTTGTTATACTCCACACATGAGTGAAAACCCTTGGTACTTGTCTTTCTCGGCCTGGCCTATTTCTCTGAACATACTACCGTCTAGCTCCATCCAGGTCATTGCAAATGGTAGTATTTGTTTTCTTCTTAAGGCTGCTTACTGCACTTTTTAAACTTGATTTCATTCTTCCTTTTTGTTTGTAGTTTAGCTATGTTATTCACCATTCAACTCCTGGTTATGAACAATAGCTTTGTGTCAATCGATATGTATTTGTATCTATCTATCTAATTGTCTGTCTGTCTATCTATGTATCTATGTATGTATGTGTGTATGTATGTATCTATCTATCTATCTATCTTCCTATCATCTATCTATGATATCTATCATCTATCAATCTCTATACCTATCTATCTTTCATCTGTCATCTGTGTACCTATCTATCTATGAATCAATCATCTTTTTGTCTGCCCATCTATCCTTCTGTACAGAACAGTTAACAACATAGCCTATGTCTCTTCCCTACATTATGCTTCCAGAAATCTTGCAAGGTAACTAAGCCATAAGGAGAGCACTGTGTTCACCGATACACTTTCAGGTAGAGTCAGCCGCGTGTGCTTACAAAACCAGTAAATGGAGGTGAAAGGACTTGAACCTGTATCTCTGTCCTCTGTCCTCTTATACTTCCTGCTCGCTTGGTGACTTTATTTAGCCACATTCAGTGAGTAAGTGATCCCAGAAGACCACAAGTATCCTTCGTCTGGTCCGGTTGTCGAAAGAAAAGTGTACTTGGTTCTTTGCACACCACCATGTTTGAGGGACATCGGCGTGATCACTGCTGATAGGTGCAGGGACAAATATAAAGGAACACCTATTTCTGGACAGGAGCAGTTTGGAACAAAGAGTGTGTTGTGGAGTGAAGTGTTTATTTGAGGGTCCAAACTTCCCTCCTTAGGTGGTTATTACTTCTTTACATTCGTGAACATCATAAAAAGCAATGATTTTAAAAGCCCAGACGCATATTATTACAGCAATTCATTTGTTGAGGTGAGAGGAAATGAGAAGGAACTTGCTGCACCACTAAATCTATGCCTGAGCACTGCTGAAATCAAACAAAAAGAATTCACGTTGGCTAGATAGGGCTATTTTCTACTGACTCTCTCTGGGGACTCAAACAGAATTCATTTGTTTGTTTGATTCTTATTTTCACTTGTATAGGTAATCTGTCCCCGCCCCTTCAGCTTGTAGTTTGTCTGTGTCCTTGGATCTCAAGTGAGTCTCCAGTAAGGGAGCACGTAGGAGGTCTTGAGTTTTCATCAGTTCTTTTAACACTGTGTCTTTTGATTGGAGCACTCAAAGCCTGTACTTTTATTCTGATATTTGAGAGTTGTGCTCTTACTGCACTTTGAAATATTTTTTGTTCTCATTAATATACAATCACATGCAGAACATTATGTTTTCCAGTCTACACCCTTCACCAAGACCCGGCAAAAGCCAGTTACAGTCGCTGTCCGTCAGCGTGTACTAAGATGCTGTAGAATCACTACATGTCTTCTCTGTGTTATGCAGCCGTACAAATGACCTCACAAGTTACACACTATTCATGCTAATCCTAATGCCCCCATTCTTTTACCCCGCCCTTATTACTCCCTTCCCACAAAAACTCCACAGTCCCTTTCTTTTTGGTATCTGTTAGACCACTCTCAGGTTCTGTGAGTCTGCTGCTGTCTTTTCCTTCAGTTTTTCTTTGTTATCATACTCCACACAAGAGTGAAATCATTTGGTACATGTATTTCTCCTCCTTGAATATTTGACTGAGCATAATAACCTCTAGCTCCATCCACATAATTGCAAATGATAGGATTTGTTTTCTTCTTATGGCTGCCTACTGCACTTTTTAAACTGGATTTCATTCTTCATTTTTGTTTGTAGTTTCGCTATGTGCTTTCACCATTGCTCTCCTGGTTATGAGCAGTAGCTATGTGTTAATCGATATGTACCTATATCTATCTATCTGTCTGTCTATCTATTTATCAATCAATCATCAATCAATCATCTTTTTGTCTGCCCATCAGTCCTTGTGTACAGAACAGTTAACCATATGTCCTATATCACTTTCCTACACTATGCTTCCAAAAATCCTGCAAAGTCCCTAGGCTGTAGAGAGAGCACAGGGTTCACCGAGACACTTGCAGGTCGTGTCGGCCGCGTTTACCTACAATACCAGGAAATTTTTGTGCCGGGACTTGAACCCGTGTCTCTATCCTCTGTCCTCTTTCATCTCCTTCTAACTTACTGTCTGTATTTAGCCACATTCTTTGACTAAGTGCTCCCTGAAGACCACAAGTATCATTCCTCTGGGCCTGTTGTCACGAGAAAAGTAAACTTGTTCTTTGCTCACCACCATGTTTGAAGGACATCAGCGTGATCTCCGCCGATAGGACGGAGGGTCAAATAAAAAGGAACACCAATTTCTAGATAGGTGAAGTTGGGAGCTAAGAGTGTATTGTGGGGTGACGTGTTTATTTGAGTGTCCAAACTTCCCTCTTTAGGTAGTTATTAGATCTTCACATTCGTGAACATCATAAAACCCACTGATTTCAAAGGCCCGGATGCTTATTATTACAGCAACTCAGTTGTCGAGGTGAATGAAAATGAGAAGTATGTTGCTGCACCACTAAATCAATGGCTTGGAACGGCTGAAACTAAACATAAAGAATTCACGGAGGCCAGATAGGGCTATTTTCTTCTGACTGTATCAGGGGACTCAAACAGAATTCATTTGTTTGATTGTTTGTTTTTCAGTTTCACTCGTGTAGCGTATTTGTCCACACACCTTCGGCTTGTAGTTTGTCTGTGTCCTTGGATCTCAAGTGAGTCTCCTGTAAGTAAGCACGTAGGTGTCTTGAGTTTTCATCCATTCCTTTAACCCTGTGTCTTTTGTTTGCTGCCCTCAGTGCCTGACCTTTTATTCTGATGATTCAGAGCTGTGCACTTATTGCACTTAAAGAATTTTTTTTATCATTAAGCTTGAAGAACATTATGTTTACTATGCTCTCCCCTTCACCAAGTACCCCTGAAAAACCTCTTCAGTCGCTGTCGATCTGCGTAGTTGGATGCTGTAGACCCCTTCACCATGTCCCTCCCAACAGACCCCGTTACAGTCGCTGACCATCAGTGAGTAGTAAGATGCTATATGATCTCTACTAGCCTGCTCTGTGTTGTACAGCACTCCCCATGCCCCCTCGACCCCAAGCATTATACATGCTAAAACTAATGCCCCCATTCTTTCTCCTCACACTTATCCCTCCCTTCAGACCCACCCTGCCCAGTCCTTTTCCCTTTGGTAACTTTTAGTCAACTCTCGGGTTCTGTGAGTCTGCTGCTGTTTTTTTCCTTCAGTTTTTCTTTGTTGTTATACTCCACACATGAGTGAAAACACTTGGTACTTGTCTTTCTCGGCCTGGCCTATTTCTCTGAACATACTACCGTCTAGCTCCATCCAGGTCATTGCAAATGGTAGTATTTGTTTTCTTCTTAAGGCTGCTTACTGCACTTTTTAAACTTGATTTCATTCTTCCTTTTTGTTTGTAGTTTAGCTATGTTATTCACCATTCAACTCCTGGTTATGAACAATAGCTTTGTGTCAATCGATATGTATTTGTATCTATCTATCTAATTGTCTGTCTGTCTATCAATGTATCTATGTATGTATGTATGTATGTATGTATCTATCTATCTATCTATCTTCCTATCATCTATCTATGATATCTATCATCTATCAATCTCTATACCTATCTATCTTTCATCTGTCATCTGTGTACCTATCTATCTATGAATCAATCATCTTTTTGTCTGCCCATCTATCCTTCTGTACAGAAGAGTTAACAACATAGCCTATGTCTCTTCCCTACATTATGCTTCCAGAAATCTTGCAAGGTAACTAAGCCATAAGGAGAGCACTGTGTTCACCGATACACTTTCAGGTAGAGTCAGCCGCGTGTGCTTACAAAACCAGTAAATGGAGGTGAAAGGACTTGAACCTGTATCTCTGTCCTCTGTCCTCTTATACTTCCTGCTCGCTTGGTGACTTTATTTAGCCACATTCAGTGAGTAAGTGATCCCAGAAGACCACAAGTATCCTTCGTCTGGTCCGGTTGTCGAAAGAAAAGTGTACTTGGTTCTTTGCACACCACCATGTTTGAGGGACATCGGCGTGATCACTGCTGATAGGTGCAGGGACAAATATAAAGGAACACCTATTTCTGGACAGGAGCAGTTGGGAACAAAGAGTGTGTTGTGGAGTGAAGTGTTTATTTGAGGGTCCAAACTTCCCTCCTTAGGTGGTTATTACTTCTTTACATTCGTGAACATCATAAAAAGCAATGATTTTAAAAGCCCAGACGCATATTATTACAGCAATTCATTTGTTGAGGTGAGAGGAAATGAGAAGGAACTTGCTGCACCACTAAATCTATGCCTGAGCACTGCTGAAATCAAACAAAAAGAATTCACGTTGGCTAGATAGGGCTATTTTCTACTGACTCTCTCTGGGGACTCAAACAGAATTCATTTGTTTGTTTGATTCTTATTTTCACTTGTATAGGTAATCTGTCCCCGCCCCTTCAGCTTGTAGTTTGTCTGTGTCCTTGGATCTCAAGTGAGTCTCCAGTAAGGGAGCACGTAGGAGGTCTTGAGTTTTCATCAGTTCTTTTAACACTGTGTCTTTTGATTGGAGCACTCAAAGCCTGTACTTTTATTCTGATATTTGAGAGCTGTGCTCTTACTGCACTTTGAAATATTTTTTGTTCTCATTAATATACAATCACATGCAGAACATTATGTTTTCCAGTCTACACCCTTCACCAAGTCCCCGGCAAAAGCCAGTTACAGTCGCTGTCCGTCAGCGTGTACTAAGATGCTGTAGAATCACTACATGTCTTCTCTGTGTTATGCAGCCGTACAAATGACCTCCCAAGTTACACACTATTCATGCTAATCCTAATGCCCCCATTCTTTTACCCCGCCCTTATTACTCCCTTCCCACAAAAACTCCACAGTCCCTTTCTTTTTGGTATCTGTTAGACCACTCTCAGGTTCTGTGAGTCTGCTGCTGTCTTTTCCTTCAGTTTTTCTTTGTTATCATACTCCACACAAGAGTGAAATCATTTGGTACATGTATTTCTCCTCCTTGAATATTTGACTGAGCATAATAACCTCTAGCTCCATCCACGTTATTGCAAATGATAGGATTTGTTTTCTTCTTATGGCTGCCTACTGCACTTTTTAAACTGGATTTCATTCTTCATTTTTGTTTGTAGTTTCGCTATGTGCTTTCACCATTGCTCTCCTGGTTATGAGCAGTAGCTATGTGTTAATCGATATGTACCTATATCTATCTATCTGTCTGTCTATCTATTTATCAATCAATCATCAATCAATCATCTTTTTGTCTGCCCATCAGTCCTTGTGTACAGAACAGTTAACCATATGTCCTATATCACTTTCCTACACTATGCTTCCAAAAATCCTGCAAAGTCCCTAGGCTGTAGAGAGAGCACAGGGTTCACCGAGACACTTGCAGGTCGAGTCGGCCGCGTGTACCTACAATACCAGGAAATTTTTGTGCCGGGACTTGAACCCGTGTCTCTATCCTCTGTCCTCTTTCATCTCCTTCTAACTTACTGTCTGTATTTAGCCACATTCTTTGACTAAGTGCTCCCTGAAGACCACAAGTATCATTCCTCTGGGCCTGTTGTCACGAGAAAAGTAAACTTGTTCTTTGCTCACCACCATGTTTGAAGGACATCAGCGTGATCTCCGCCGATAGGACGGAGGGTCAAATAAAAAGGAACACCAATTTCTAGATAGGTGAAGTTGGGAGCTAAGAGTGTATTGTGGGGTGACGTGTTTATTTGAGTGTCCAAACTTCCCTCTTTAGGTAGTTATTAGATCTTCACATTCGTGAACATCATAAAACCCACTGATTTCAAAGGCCCGGATGCTTATTATTACAGCAACTCAGTTGTCGAGGTGAATGAAAATGAGAAGTATGTTGCTGCACCACTAAATCAATGGCTTGGAACGGCTGAAACTAAACATAAAGAATTCACGGAGGCCAGATAGGGCTATTTTCTTCTGACTGTATCAGGGGACTCAAACAGAATTCATTTGTTTGATTGTTTGTTTTTCAGTTTCACTCGTGTAGCGTATTTGTCCACACACCTTCGGCTTGTAGTTTGTCTGTGTCCTTGGATCTCAAGTGAGTCTCCTGTAAGTAAGCACGTAGGTGTCTTGAGTTTTCATCCATTCCTTTAACCCTGTGTCTTTTGTTTGCTGCCCTCAGTGCCTGACCTTTTATTCTGATGATTCAGAGCTGTGCACTTATTGCACTTAAAGAATTTTTTTTATCATTAAGCTTGAAGAACATTATGTTTACTATGCTCTCCCCTTCACCAAGTACCCCTGAAAAACCTCTTCAGTCGCTGTCGATCTGCGTAGTTGGATGCTGTAGACCCCTTCACCATGTCCCTCCCAACAGACCCCGTTACAGTCGCTGACCATCAGTGAGTAGTAAGGTGCTATATGATCTCTACTAGCCTGCTCTGTGTTGTACAGCACTCCCCATGCCCCCTCGACCCCAAGCATTATACATGCTAAAACTAATGCCCCCATTCTTTCTCCTCACACTTATCCCTCCCTTCAGACCCACCCTGCCCAGTCCTTTTCCCTTTGGTAACTTTTAGTCAACTCTCGGGTTCTGTGAGTCTGCTGCTGTTTTTTTCCTTCAGTTTTTCTTTGTTGTTATACTCCACACATGAGTGAAAACACTTGGTACTTGTCTTTCTCGGCCTGGCCTATTTCTCTGAACATACTACCGTCTAGCTCCATCCAGGTCATTGCAAATGGTAGTATTTGTTTTCTTCTTAAGGCTGCTTACTGCACTTTTTAAACTTGATTTCATTCTTCCTTTTTGTTTGTAGTTTAGCTATGTTATTCACCATTCAACTCCTGGTTATGAACAATAGCTTTGTGTCAATCGATATGTATTTGTATCTATCTATCTAATTGTCTGTCTGTCTATCTATGTATCTATGTATGTATGTATGTATGTATGTATCTATCTATCTATCTATCTTCCTATCATCTATCTATGATATCTATCATCTATCAATCTCTATACCTATCTATCTTTCATCTGTCATCTGTGTACCTATCTATCTATGAATCAATCATCTTTTTGTCTGCCCATCTATCCTTCTGTACAGAAGAGTTAACAACATAGCCTATGTCTCTTCCCTACATTATGCTTCCAGAAATCTTGCAAGGTAACTAAGCCATAAGGAGAGCACTGTGTTCACCGATACACTTTCAGGTAGAGTCAGCCGCGTGTGCTTACAAAACCAGTAAATGGAGGTGAAAGGACTTGAACCTGTATCTCTGTCCTCTGTCCTCTTATACTTCCTGCTCGCTTGGTGACTTTATTTAGCCACATTCAGTGAGTAAGTGATCCCAGAAGACCACAAGTATCCTTCGTCTGGTCCGGTTGTCGAAAGAAAAGTGTACTTGGTTCTTTGCACACCACCATGTTTGAGGGACATCGGCGTGATCACTGCTGATAGGTGCAGGGACAAATATAAAGGAACACCTATTTCTGGACAGGAGCAGTTGGGAACAAAGAGTGTGTTGTGGAGTGAAGTGTTTATTTGAGGGTCCAAACTTCCCTCCTTAGGTGGTTATTACTTCTTTACATTCGTGAACATCATAAAAAGCAATGATTTTAAAAGCCCAGACGCATATTATTACAGCAATTCATTTGTTGAGGTGAGAGGAAATGAGAAGGAACTTGCTGCACCACTAAATCTATGCCTGAGCACTGCTGAAATCAAACAAAAAGAATTCACGTTGGCTAGATAGGGCTATTTTCTACTGACTCTCTCTGGGGACTCAAACAGAATTCATTTGTTTGTTTGATTCTTATTTTCACTTGTATAGGTAATCTGTCCCCGCCCCTTCAGCTTGTAGTTTGTCTGTGTCCTTGGATCTCAAGTGAGTCTCCAGTAAGGGAGCACGTAGGAGGTCTTGAGTTTTCATCAGTTCTTTTAACACTGTGTCTTTTGATTGGAGCACTCAAAGCCTGTACTTTTATTCTGATATTTGAGAGCTGTGCTCTTACTGCACTTTGAAATATTTTTTGTTCTCATTAATATACAATCACATGCAGAACATTATGTTTTCCAGTCTACACCCTTCACCAAGTCCCCGGCAAAAGCCAGTTACAGCCGCTGTCCGTCAGCGTGTACTAAGATGCTGTAGAATCACTACATGTCTTCTCTGTGTTATGCAGCCGTACAAATGACCTCCCAAGTTACACACTATTCATGCTAATCCTAATGCCCCCATTCTTTTACCCCGCCCTTATTACTCCCTTCCCACAAAAACTCCACAGTCCCTTTCTTTTTGGTATCTGTTAGACCACTCTCAGGTTCTGTGAGTCTGCTGCTGTCTTTTCCTTCAGTTTTTCTTTGTTATCATACTCCACACAAGAGTGAAATCATTTGGTACATGTATTTCTCCTCCTTGAATATTTGACTGAGCATAATAACCTCTAGCTCCATCCACGTTATTGCAAATGATAGGATTTGTTTTCTTCTTATGGCTGCCTACTGCACTTTTTAAACTGGATTTCATTCTTCATTTTTGTTTGTAGTTTCGCTATGTGCTTTCACCATTGCTCTCCTGGTTATGAGCAGTAGCTATGTGTTAATCGATATGTACCTATATCTATCTATCTGTCTGTCTATCTATTTATCAATCAATCATCAATCAATCATCTTTTTGTCTGCCCATCAGTCCTTGTGTACAGAACAGTTAACCATATGTCCTATATCACTTTCCTACACTATGCTTCCAAAAATCCTGCAAACTCCCTAGGCTGTAGAGAGAGCACAGGGTTCACCGAGACCCTTGCAGGTCGAGTCGGCCGCGTGTACCTACAATACCAGGAAATTTTTGTGCCGGGACTTGAACCCGTGTCTCTATCCTCTGTCCTCTTTCATCTCCTTCTAACTTACTGTCTGTATTTAGCCACATTCTTTGACTAAGTGCTCCCTGAAGACCACAAGTATCATTCCTCTGGGCCTGTTGTCACGAGAAAAGTAAACTTGTTCTTTGCTCACCACCATGTTTGAAGGACATCAGCGTGATCTCCGCCGATAGGACGGAGGGTCAAATAAAAAGGAACACCAATTTCTAGATAGGTGAAGTTGGGAGCTAAGAGTGTATTGTGGGGTGACGTGTTTATTTGAGTGTCCAAACTTCCCTCTTTAGGTAGTTATTAGATCTTCACATTCGTGAACATCATAAAACCCACTGATTTCAAAGGCCCGGATGCTTATTATTACAGCAACTCAGTTGTCGAGGTGAATGAAAATGAGAAGTATGTTGCTGCACCACTAAATCAATGGCTTGGAACGGCTGAAACTAAACATAAAGAATTCACGGAGGCCAGATAGGGCTATTTTCTTCTGACTGTATCAGGGGACTCAAACAGAATTCATTTGTTTGATTGTTTGTTTTTCAGTTTCACTCGTGTAGCGTATTTGTCCACACACCTTCGGCTTGTAGTTTGTCTGTGTCCTTGGATCTCAAGTGAGTCTCCTGTAAGTAAGCACGTAGGTGTCTTGAGTTTTCATCCATTCCTTTAACCCTGTGTCTTTTGTTTGCTGCCCTCAGTGCCTGACCTTTTATTCTGATGATTCAGAGCTGTGCACTTATTGCACTTAAAGAATTTTTTTTATCATTAAGCTTGAAGAACATTATGTTTACTATGCTCTCCCCTTCACCAAGTACCCCTGAAAAACCTCTTCAGTCGCTGTCGATCTGCGTAGTTGGATGCTGTAGACCCCTTCACCATGTCCCTCCCAACAGACCCCGTTACAGTCGCTGACCATCAGTGAGTAGTAAGATGCTATATGATCTCTACTAGCCTGCTCTGTGTTGTACAGCACTCCCCATGCCCCCTCGACCCCAAGCATTATACATGCTAAAACTAATGCCCCCATTCTTTCTCCTCACACTTATCCCTCCCTTCAGACCCACCCTGCCCAGTCCTTTTCCCTTTGGTAACTTTTAGTCAACTCTCGGGTTCTGTGAGTCTGCTGCTGTTTTTTTCCTTCAGTTTTTCTTTGTTGTTATACTCCACACATGAGTGAAAACACTTGGTACTTGTCTTTCTCGGCCTGGCCTATTTCTCTGAACATACTACCGTCTAGCTCCATCCAGGTCATTGCAAATGGTAGTATTTGTTTTCTTCTTAAGGCTGCTTACTGCACTTTTTAAACTTGATTTCATTCTTCCTTTTTGTTTGTAGTTTAGCTATGTTATTCACCATTCAACTCCTGGTTATGAACAATAGCTTTGTGTCAATCGATATGTATTTGTATCTATCTATCTAATTGTCTGTCTGTCTATCTATGTATCTATGTATGTATGTATGTATGTATGTATCTATCTATCTATCTATCTTCCTATCATCTATCTATGATATCTATCATCTATCAATCTCTATACCTATCTATCTTTCATCTGTCATCTGTGTACCTATCTATCTATGAATCAATCATCTTTTTGTCTGCCCATCTATCCTTCTGTACAGAAGAGTTAACAACATAGCCTATGTCTCTTCCCTACATTATGCTTCCAGAAATCTTGCAAGGTAACTAAGCCATAAGGAGAGCACTGTGTTCACCGATACACTTTCAGGTAGAGTCAGCCGCGTGTGCTTACAAAACCAGTAAATGGAGGTGAAAGGACTTGAACCTGTATCTCTGTCCTCTGTCCTCTTATACTTCCTGCTCGCTTGGTGACTTTATTTAGCCACATTCAGTGAGTAAGTGATCCCAGAAGACCACAAGTATCCTTCGTCTGGTCCGGTTGTCGAAAGAAAAGTGTACTTGGTTCTTTGCACACCACCATGTTTGAGGGACATCGGCGTGATCACTGCTGATAGGTGCAGGGACAAATATAAAGGAACACCTATTTCTGGACAGGAGCAGTTGGGAACAAAGAGTGTGTTGTGGAGTGAAGTGTTTATTTGAGGGTCCAAACTTCCCTCCTTAGGTGGTTATTACTTCTTTACATTCGTGAACATCATAAAAAGCAATGATTTTAAAAGCCCAGACGCATATTATTACAGCAATTCATTTGTTGAGGTGAGAGGAAATGAGAAGGAACTTGCTGCACCACTAAATCTATGCCTGAGCACTGCTGAAATCAAACAAAAAGAATTCACGTTGGCTAGATAGGGCTATTTTCTACTGACTCTCTCTGGGGACTCAAACAGAATTCATTTGTTTGTTTGATTCTTATTTTCACTTGTATAGGTAATCTGTCCCCGCCCCTTCAGCTTGTAGTTTGTCTGTGTCCTTGGATCTCAAGTGAGTCTCCAGTAAGGGAGCACGTAGGAGGTCTTGAGTTTTCATCAGTTCTTTTAACACTGTGTCTTTTGATTGGAGCACTCAAAGCCTGTACTTTTATTCTGATATTTGAGAGCTGTGCTCTTACTGCACTTTGAAATATTTTTTGTTCTCATTAATATACAATCACATGCAGAACATTATGTTTTCCAGTCTACACCCTTCACCAAGTCCCCGGCAAAAGCCAGTTACAGTCGCTGTCCGTCAGCGTGTACTAAGATGCTGTAGAATCACTACATGTCTTCTCTGTGTTATGCAGCCGTACAAATGACCTCCCAAGTTACACACTATTCATGCTAATCCTAATGCCCCCATTCTTTTACCCCGCCCTTATTACTCCCTTCCCACAAAAACTCCACAGTCCCTTTCTTTTTGGTATCTGTTAGACCACTCTCAGGTTCTGTGAGTCTGCTGCTGTCTTTTCCTTCAGTTTTTCTTTGTTATCATACTCCACACAAGAGTGAAATCATTTGGTACATGTATTTCTCCTCCTTGAATATTTGACTGAGCATAATAACCTCTAGCTCCATCCACGTTATTGCAAATGATAGGATTTGTTTTCTTCTTATGGCTGCCTACTGCACTTTTTAAACTGGATTTCATTCTTCATTTTTGTTTGTAGTTTCGCTATGTGCTTTCACCATTGCTCTCCTGGTTATGAGCAGTAGCTATGTGTTAATCGATATGTACCTATATCTATCTATCTGTCTGTCTATCTATTTATCAATCAATCATCAATCAATCATCTTTTTGTCTGCCCATCAGTCCTTGTGTACAGAACAGTTAACCATATGTCCTATATCACTTTCCTACACTATGCTTCCAAAAATCCTGCAAAGTCCCTAGGCTGTAGAGAGAGCACAGGGTTCACCGAGACACTTGCAGGTCGAGTCGGCCGCGTGTACCTACAATACCAGGAAATTTTTGTGCCGGGACTTGAACCCGTGTCTCTATCCTCTGTCCTCTTTCATCTCCTTCTAACTTACTGTCTGTATTTAGCCACATTCTTTGACTAAGTGCTCCCTGAAGACCACAAGTATCATTCCTCTGGGCCTGTTGTCACGAGAAAAGTAAACTTGTTCTTTGCTCACCACCATGTTTGAAGGACATCAGCGTGATCTCCGCCGATAGGACGGAGGGTCAAATAAAAAGGAACACCAATTTCTAGATAGGTGAAGTTGGGAGCTAAGAGTGTATTGTGGGGTGACGTGTTTATTTGAGTGTCCAAACTTCCCTCTTTAGGTAGTTATTAGATCTTCACATTCGTGAACATCATAAAACCCACTGATTTCAAAGGCCCGGATGCTTATTATTACAGCAACTCAGTTGTCGAGGTGAATGAAAATGAGAAGTATGTTGCTGCACCACTAAATCAATGGCTTGGAACGGCTGAAACTAAACATAAAGAATTCACGGAGGCCAGATAGGGCTATTTTCTTCTGACTGTATCAGGGGACTCAAACAGAATTCATTTGTTTGATTGTTTGTTTTTCAGTTTCACTCGTGTAGCGTATTTGTCCACACACCTTCGGCTTGTAGTTTGTCTGTGTCCTTGGATCTCAAGTGAGTCTCCTGTAAGTAAGCACGTAGGTGTCTTGAGTTTTCATCCATTCCTTTAACCCTGTGTCTTTTGTTTGCTGCCCTCAGTGCCTGACCTTTTATTCTGATGATTCAGAGCTGTGCACTTATTGCACTTAAAGAATTTTTTTTATCATTAAGCTTGAAGAACATTATGTTTACTATGCTCTCCCCTTCACCAAGTACCCCTGAAAAACCTCTTCAGTCGCTGTCGATCTGCGTAGTTGGATGCTGTAGACCCCTTCACCATGTCCCTCCCAACAGACCCCGTTACAGTCGCTGACCATCAGTGAGTAGTAAGATGCTATATGATCTCTACTAGCCTGCTCTGTGTTGTACAGCACTCCCCATGCCCCCTCGACCCCAAGCATTATACATGCTAAAACTAATGCCCCCATTCTTTCTCCTCACACTTATCCCTCCCTTCAGACCCACCCTGCCCAGTCCTTTTCCCTTTGGTAACTTTTAGTCAACTCTCGGGTTCTGTGAGTCTGCTGCTGTTTTTTTCCTTCAGTTTTTCTTTGTTGTTATACTCCACACATGAGTGAAAACACTTGGTACTTGTCTTTCTCGGCCTGGCCTATTTCTCTGAACATACTACCGTCTAGCTCCATCCAGGTCATTGCAAATGGTAGTATTTGTTTTCTTCTTAAGGCTGCTTACTGCACTTTTTAAACTTGATTTCATTCTTCCTTTTTGTTTGTAGTTTAGCTATGTTATTCACCATTCAACTCCTGGTTATGAACAATAGCTTTGTGTCAATCGATATGTATTTGTATCTATCTATCTAATTGTCTGTCTGTCTATCTATGTATCTATGTATGTATGTATGTATGTATGTATCTATCTATCTATCTATCTTCCTATCATCTATCTATGATATCTATCATCTATCAATCTCTATACCTATCTATCTTTCATCTGTCATCTGTGTACCTATCTATCTATGAATCAATCATCTTTTTGTCTGCCCATCTATCCTTCTGTACAGAAGAGTTAACAACATAGCCTATGTCTCTTCCCTACATTATGCTTCCAGAAATCTTGCAAGGTAACTAAGCCATAAGGAGAGCACTGTGTTCACCGATACACTTTCAGGTAGAGTCAGCCGCGTGTGCTTACAAAACCAGTAAATGGAGGTGAAAGGACTTGAACCTGTATCTCTGTCCTCTGTCCTCTTATACTTCCTGCTCGCTTGGTGACTTTATTTAGCCACATTCAGTGAGTAAGTGATCCCAGAAGACCACAAGTATCCTTCGTCTGGTCCGGTTGTCGAAAGAAAAGTGTACTTGGTTCTTTGCACACCACCATGTTTGAGGGACATCGGCGTGATCACTGCTGATAGGTGCAGGGACAAATATAAAGGAACACCTATTTCTGGACAGGAGCAGTTGGGAACAAAGAGTGTGTTGTGGAGTGAAGTGTTTATTTGAGGGTCCAAACTTCCCTCCTTAGGTGGTTATTACTTCTTTACATTCGTGAACATCATAAAAAGCAATGATTTTAAAAGCCCAGACGCATATTATTACAGCAATTCATTTGTTGAGGTGAGAGGAAATGAGAAGGAACTTGCTGCACCACTAAATCTATGCCTGAGCACTGCTGAAATCAAACAAAAAGAATTCACGTTGGCTAGATAGGGCTATTTTCTACTGACTCTCTCTGGGGACTCAAACAGAATTCATTTGTTTGTTTGATTCTTATTTTCACTTGTATAGGTAATCTGTCCCCGCCCCTTCAGCTTGTAGTTTGTCTGTGTCCTTGGATCTCAAGTGAGTCTCCAGTAAGGGAGCACGTAGGAGGTCTTGAGTTTTCATCAGTTCTTTTAACACTGTGTCTTTTGATTGGAGCACTCAAAGCCTGTACTTTTATTCTGATATTTGAGAGCTGTGCTCTTACTGCACTTTGAAATATTTTTTGTTCTCATTAATATACAATCACATGCAGAACATTATGTTTTCCAGTCTACACCCTTCACCAAGTCCCCGGCAAAAGCCAGTTACAGTCGCTGTCCGTCAGCGTGTACTAAGATGCTGTAGAATCACTACATGTCTTCTCTGTGTTATGCAGCCGTACAAATGACCTCCCAAGTTACACACTATTCATGCTAATCCTAATGCCCCCATTCTTTTACCCCGCCCTTATTACTCCCTTCCCACAAAAACTCCACAGTCCCTTTCTTTTTGGTATCTGTTAGACCACTCTCAGGTTCTGTGAGTCTGCTGCTGTCTTTTCCTTCAGTTTTTCTTTGTTATCATACTCCACACAAGAGTGAAATCATTTGGTACATGTATTTCTCCTCCTTGAATATTTGACTGAGCATAATAACCTCTAGCTCCATCCACGTTATTGCAAATGATAGGATTTGTTTTCTTCTTATGGCTGCCTACTGCACTTTTTAAACTGGATTTCATTCTTCATTTTTGTTTGTAGTTTCGCTATGTGCTTTCACCATTGCTCTCCTGGTTATGAGCAGTAGCTATGTGTTAATCGATATGTACCTATATCTATCTATCTGTCTGTCTATCTATTTATCAATCAATCATCAATCAATCATCTTTTTGTCTGCCCATCAGTCCTTGTGTACAGAACAGTTAACCATATGTCCTATATCACTTTCCTACACTATGCTTCCAAAAATCCTGCAAAGTCCCTAGGCTGTAGAGAGAGCACAGGGTTCACCGAGACACTTGCAGGTCGAGTCGGCCGCGTGTACCTACAATACCAGGAAATTTTTGTGCCGGGACTTGAACCCGTGTCTCTATCCTCTGTCCTCTTTCATCTCCTTCTAACTTACTGTCTGTATTTAGCCACATTCTTTGACTAAGTGCTCCCTGAAGACCACAAGTATCATTCCTCTGGGCCTGTTGTCACGAGAAAAGTAAACTTGTTCTTTGCTCACCACCATGTTTGAAGGACATCAGCGTGATCTCCGCCGATAGGACGGAGGGTCAAATAAAAAGGAACACCAATTTCTAGATAGGTGAAGTTGGGAGCTAAGAGTGTATTGTGGGGTGACGTGTTTATTTGAGTGTCCAAACTTCCCTCTTTAGGTAGTTATTAGATCTTCACATTCGTGAACATCATAAAACCCACTGATTTCAAAGGCCCGGATGCTTATTATTACAGCAACTCAGTTGTCGAGGTGAATGAAAATGAGAAGTATGTTGCTGCACCACTAAATCAATGGCTTGGAACGGCTGAAACTAAACATAAAGAATTCACGGAGGCCAGATAGGGCTATTTTCTTCTGACTGTATCAGGGGACTCAAACAGAATTCATTTGTTTGATTGTTTGTTTTTCAGTTTCACTCGTGTAGCGTATTTGTCCACACACCTTCGGCTTGTAGTTTGTCTGTGTCCTTGGATCTCAAGTGAGTCTCCTGTAAGTAAGCACGTAGGTGTCTTGAGTTTTCATCCATTCCTTTAACCCTGTGTCTTTTGTTTGCTGCCCTCAGTGCCTGACCTTTTATTCTGATGATTCAGAGCTGTGCACTTATTGCACTTAAAGAATTTTTTTTATCATTAAGCTTGAAGAACATTATGTTTACTATGCTCTCCCCTTCACCAAGTACCCCTGAAAAACCTCTTCAGTCGCTGTCGATCTGCGTAGTTGGATGCTGTAGACCCCTTCACCATGTCCCTCCCAACAGACCCCGTTACAGTCGCTGACCATCAGTGAGTAGTAAGGTGCTATATGATCTCTACTAGCCTGCTCTGTGTTGTACAGCACTCCCCATGCCCCCTCGACCCCAAGCATTATACATGCTAAAACTAATGCCCCCATTCTTTCTCCTCACACTTATCCCTCCCTTCAGACCCACCCTGCCCAGTCCTTTTCCCTTTGGTAACTTTTAGTCAACTCTCGGGTTCTGTGAGTCTGCTGCTGTTTTTTTCCTTCAGTTTTTCTTTGTTGTTATACTCCACACATGAGTGAAAACACTTGGTACTTGTCTTTCTCGGCCTGGCCTATTTCTCTGAACATACTACCGTCTAGCTCCATCCAGGTCATTGCAAATGGTAGTATTTGTTTTCTTCTTAAGGCTGCTTACTGCACTTTTTAAACTTGATTTCATTCTTCCTTTTTGTTTGTAGTTTAGCTATGTTATTCACCATTCAACTCCTGGTTATGAACAATAGCTTTGTGTCAATCGATATGTATTTGTATCTATCTATCTAATTGTCTGTCTGTCTATCTATGTATCTATGTATGTATGTATGTATGTATGTATCTATCTATCTATCTATCTTCCTATCATCTATCTATGATATCTATCATCTATCAATCTCTATACCTATCTATCTTTCATCTGTCATCTGTGTACCTATCTATCTATGAATCAATCATCTTTTTGTCTGCCCATCTATCCTTCTGTACAGAAGAGTTAACAACATAGCCTATGTCTCTTCCCTACATTATGCTTCCAGAAATCTTGCAAGGTAACTAAGCCATAAGGAGAGCACTGTGTTCACCGATACACTTTCAGGTAGAGTCAGCCGCGTGTGCTTACAAAACCAGTAAATGGAGGTGAAAGGACTTGAACCTGTATCTCTGTCCTCTGTCCTCTTATACTTCCTGCTCGCTTGGTGACTTTATTTAGCCACATTCAGTGAGTAAGTGATCCCAGAAGACCACAAGTATCCTTCGTCTGGTCCGGTTGTCGAAAGAAAAGTGTACTTGGTTCTTTGCACACCACCATGTTTGAGGGACATCGGCGTGATCACTGCTGATAGGTGCAGGGACAAATATAAAGGAACACCTATTTCTGGACAGGAGCAGTTGGGAACAAAGAGTGTGTTGTGGAGTGAAGTGTTTATTTGAGGGTCCAAACTTCCCTCCTTAGGTGGTTATTACTTCTTTACATTCGTGAACATCATAAAAAGCAATGATTTTAAAAGCCCAGACGCATATTATTACAGCAATTCATTTGTTGAGGTGAGAGGAAATGAGAAGGAACTTGCTGCACCACTAAATCTATGCCTGAGCACTGCTGAAATCAAACAAAAAGAATTCACGTTGGCTAGATAGGGCTATTTTCTACTGACTCTCTCTGGGGACTCAAACAGAATTCATTTGTTTGTTTGATTCTTATTTTCACTTGTATAGGTAATCTGTCCCCGCCCCTTCAGCTTGTAGTTTGTCTGTGTCCTTGGATCTCAAGTGAGTCTCCAGTAAGGGAGCACGTAGGAGGTCTTGAGTTTTCATCAGTTCTTTTAACACTGTGTCTTTTGATTGGAGCACTCAAAGCCTGTACTTTTATTCTGATATTTGAGAGCTGTGCTCTTACTGCACTTTGAAATATTTTTTGTTCTCATTAATATACAATCACATGCAGAACATTATGTTTTCCAGTCTACACCCTTCACCAAGTCCCCGGCAAAAGCCAGTTACAGTCGCTGTCCGTCAGCGTGTACTAAGATGCTGTAGAATCACTACATGTCTTCTCTGTGTTATGCAGCCGTACAAATGACCTCCCAAGTTACACACTATTCATGCTAATCCTAATGCCCCCATTCTTTTACCCCGCCCTTATTACTCCCTTCCCACAAAAACTCCACAGTCCCTTTCTTTTTGGTATCTGTTAGACCACTCTCAGGTTCTGTGAGTCTGCTGCTGTCTTTTCCTTCAGTTTTTCTTTGTTATCATACTCCACACAAGAGTGAAATCATTTGGTACATGTATTTCTCCTCCTTGAATATTTGACTGAGCATAATAACCTCTAGCTCCATCCACGTTATTGCAAATGATAGGATTTGTTTTCTTCTTATGGCTGCCTACTGCACTTTTTAAACTGGATTTCATTCTTCATTTTTGTTTGTAGTTTCGCTATGTGCTTTCACCATTGCTCTCCTGGTTATGAGCAGTAGCTATGTGTTAATCGATATGTACCTATATCTATCTATCTGTCTGTCTATCTATTTATCAATCAATCATCAATCAATCATCTTTTTGTCTGCCCATCAGTCCTTGTGTACAGAACAGTTAACCATATGTCCTATATCACTTTCCTACACTATGCTTCCAAAAATCCTGCAAAGTCCCTAGGCTGTAGAGAGAGCACAGGGTTCACCGAGACCCTTGCAGGTCGAGTCGGCCGCGTGTACCTACAATACCAGGAAATTTTTGTGCCGGGACTTGAACCCGTGTCTCTATCCTCTGTCCTCTTTCATCTCCTTCTAACTTACTGTCTGTATTTAGCCACATTCTTTGACTAAGTGCTCCCTGAAGACCACAAGTATCATTCCTCTGGGCCTGTTGTCACGAGAAAAGTAAACTTGTTCTTTGCTCACCACCATGTTTGAAGGACATCAGCGTGATCTCCGCCGATAGGACGGAGGGTCAAATAAAAAGGAACACCAATTTCTAGATAGGTGAAGTTGGGAGCTAAGAGTGTATTGTGGGGTGACGTGTTTATTTGAGTGTCCAAACTTCCCTCTTTAGGTAGTTATTAGATCTTCACATTCGTGAACATCATAAAACCCACTGATTTCAAAGGCCCGGATGCTTATTATTACAGCAACTCAGTTGTCGAGGTGAATGAAAATGAGAAGTATGTTGCTGCACCACTAAATCAATGGCTTGGAACGGCTGAAACTAAACATAAAGAATTCACGGAGGCCAGATAGGGCTATTTTCTTCTGACTGTATCAGGGGACTCAAACAGAATTCATTTGTTTGATTGTTTGTTTTTCAGTTTCACTCGTGTAGCGTATTTGTCCACACACCTTCGGCTTGTAGTTTGTCTGTGTCCTTGGATCTCAAGTGAGTCTCCTGTAAGTAAGCACGTAGGTGTCTTGAGTTTTCATCCATTCCTTTAACCCTGTGTCTTTTGTTTGCTGCCCTCAGTGCCTGACCTTTTATTCTGATGATTCAGAGCTGTGCACTTATTGCACTTAAAGAATTTTTTTTATCATTAAGCTTGAAGAACATTATGTTTACTATGCTCTCCCCTTCACCAAGTACCCCTGAAAAACCTCTTCAGTCGCTGTCGATCTGCGTAGTTGGATGCTGTAGACCCCTTCACCATGACCCTCCCAACAGACCCCGTTACAGTCGCTGACCATCAGTGAGTAGTAAGATGCTATATGATCTCTACTAGCCTGCTCTGTGTTGTACAGCACTCCCCATGCCCCCTCGACCCCAAGCATTATACATGCTAAAACTAATGCCCCCATTCTTTCTCCTCACACTTATCCCTCCCTTCAGACCCACCCTGCCCAGTCCTTTTCCCTTTGGTAACTTTTAGTCAACTCTCGGGTTCTGTGAGTCTGCTGCTGTTTTTTTCCTTCAGTTTTTCTTTGTTGTTATACTCCACACATGAGTGAAAACACTTGGTACTTGTCTTTCTCGGCCTGGCCTATTTCTCTGAACATACTACCGTCTAGCTCCATCCAGGTCATTGCAAATGGTAGTATTTGTTTTCTTCTTAAGGCTGCTTACTGCACTTTTTAAACTTGATTTCATTCTTCCTTTTTGTTTGTAGTTTAGCTATGTTATTCACCATTCAACTCCTGGTTATGAACAATAGCTTTGTGTCAATCGATATGTATTTGTATCTATCTATCTAATTGTCTGTCTGTCTATCTATGTATCTATGTATGTATGTATGTATGTATGTATCTATCTATCTATCTATCTTCCTATCATCTATCTATGATATCTATCATCTATCAATCTCTATACCTATCTATCTTTCATCTGTCATCTGTGTACCTATCTATCTATGAATCAATCATCTTTTTGTCTGCCCATCTATCCTTCTGTACAGAAGAGTTAACAACATAGCCTATGTCTCTTCCCTACATTATGCTTCCAGAAATCTTGCAAGGTAACTAAGCCATAAGGAGAGCACTGTGTTCACCGATACACTTTCAGGTAGAGTCAGCCGCGTGTGCTTACAAAACCAGTAAATGGAGGTGAAAGGACTTGAACCTGTATCTCTGTCCTCTGTCCTCTTATACTTCCTGCTCGCTTGGTGACTTTATTTAGCCACATTCAGTGAGTAAGTGATCCCAGAAGACCACAAGTATCCTTCGTCTGGTCCGGTTGTCGAAAGAAAAGTGTACTTGGTTCTTTGCACACCACCATGTTTGAGGGACATCGGCGTGATCACTGCTGATAGGTGCAGGGACAAATATAAAGGAACACCTATTTCTGGACAGGAGCAGTTGGGAACAAAGAGTGTGTTGTGGAGTGAAGTGTTTATTTGAGGGTCCAAACTTCCCTCCTTAGGTGGTTATTACTTCTTTACATTCGTGAACATCATAAAAAGCAATGATTTTAAAAGCCCAGACGCATATTATTACAGCAATTCATTTGTTGAGGTGAGAGGAAATGAGAAGGAACTTGCTGCACCACTAAATCTATGCCTGAGCACTGCTGAAATCAAACAAAAAGAATTCACGTTGGCTAGATAGGGCTATTTTCTACTGACTCTCTCTGGGGACTCAAACAGAATTCATTTGTTTGTTTGATTCTTATTTTCACTTGTATAGGTAATCTGTCCCCGCCCCTTCAGCTTGTAGTTTGTCTGTGTCCTTGGATCTCAAGTGAGTCTCCAGTAAGGGAGCACGTAGGAGGTCTTGAGTTTTCATCAGTTCTTTTAACACTGTGTCTTTTGATTGGAGCACTCAAAGCCTGTACTTTTATTCTGATATTTGAGAGCTGTGCTCTTACTGCACTTTGAAATATTTTTTGTTCTCATTAATATACAATCACATGCAGAACATTATGTTTTCCAGTCTACACCCTTCACCAAGTCCCCGGCAAAAGCCAGTTACAGTCGCTGTCCGTCAGCGTGTACTAAGATGCTGTAGAATCACTACATGTCTTCTCTGTGTTATGCAGCCGTACAAATGACCTCCCAAGTTACACACTATTCATGCTAATCCTAATGCCCCCATTCTTTTACCCCGCCCTTATTACTCCCTTCCCACAAAAACTCCACAGTCCCTTTCTTTTTGGTATCTGTTAGACCACTCTCAGGTTCTGTGAGTCTGCTGCTGTCTTTTCCTTCAGTTTTTCTTTGTTATCATACTCCACACAAGAGTGAAATCATTTGGTACATGTATTTCTCCTCCTTGAATATTTGACTGAGCATAATAACCTCTAGCTCCATCCACGTTATTGCAAATGATAGGATTTGTTTTCTTCTTATGGCTGCCTACTGCACTTTTTAAACTGGATTTCATTCTTCATTTTTGTTTGTAGTTTCGCTATGTGCTTTCACCATTGCTCTCCTGGTTATGAGCAGTAGCTATGTGTTAATCGATATGTACCTATATCTATCTATCTGTCTGTCTATCTATTTATCAATCAATCATCAATCAATCATCTTTTTGTCTGCCCATCAGTCCTTGTGTACAGAACAGTTAACCATATGTCCTATATCACTTTCCTACACTATGCTTCCAAAAATCCTGCAAAGTCCCTAGGCTGTAGAGAGAGCACAGGGTTCACCGAGACACTTGCAGGTCGAGTCGGCCGCGTGTACCTACAATACCAGGAAATTTTTGTGCCGGGACTTGAACCCGTGTCTCTATCCTCTGTCCTCTTTCATCTCCTTCTAACTTACTGTCTGTATTTAGCCACATTCTTTGACTAAGTGCTCCCTGAAGACCACAAGTATCATTCCTCTGGGCCTGTTGTCACGAGAAAAGTAAACTTGTTCTTTGCTCACCACCATGTTTGAAGGACATCAGCGTGATCTCCGCCGATAGGACGGAGGGTCAAATAAAAAGGAACACCAATTTCTAGATAGGTGAAGTTGGGAGCTAAGAGTGTATTGTGGGGTGACGTGTTTATTTGAGTGTCCAAACTTCCCTCTTTAGGTAGTTATTAGATCTTCACATTCGTGAACATCATAAAACCCACTGATTTCAAAGGCCCGGATGCTTATTATTACAGCAACTCAGTTGTCGAGGTGAATGAAAATGAGAAGTATGTTGCTGCACCACTAAATCAATGGCTTGGAACGGCTGAAACTAAACATAAAGAATTCACGGAGGCCAGATAGGGCTATTTTCTTCTGACTGTATCAGGGGACTCAAACAGAATTCATTTGTTTGATTGTTTGTTTTTCAGTTTCACTCGTGTAGCGTATTTGTCCACACACCTTCGGCTTGTAGTTTGTCTGTGTCCTTGGATCTCAAGTGAGTCTCCTGTAAGTAAGCACGTAGGTGTCTTGAGTTTTCATCCATTCCTTTAACCCTGTGTCTTTTGTTTGCTGCCCTCAGTGCCTGACCTTTTATTCTGATGATTCAGAGCTGTGCACTTATTGCACTTAAAGAATTTTTTTTATCATTAAGCTTGAAGAACATTATGTTTACTATGCTCTCCCCTTCACCAAGTACCCCTGAAAAACCTCTTCAGTCGCTGTCGATCTGCGTAGTTGGATGCTGTAGACCCCTTCACCATGTCCCTCCCAACAGACCCCGTTACAGTCGCTGACCATCAGTGAGTAGTAAGATGCTATATGATCTCTACTAGCCTGCTCTGTGTTGTACAGCACTCCCCATGCCCCCTCGACCCCAAGCATTATACATGCTAAAACTAATGCCCCCATTCTTTCTCCTCACACTTATCCCTCCCTTCAGACCCACCCTGCCCAGTCCTTTTCCCTTTGGTAACTTTTAGTCAACTCTCGGGTTCTGTGAGTCTGCTGCTGTTTTTTTCCTTCAGTTTTTCTTTGTTGTTATACTCCACACATGAGTGAAAACACTTGGTACTTGTCTTTCTCGGCCTGGCCTATTTCTCTGAACATACTACCGTCTAGCTCCATCCAGGTCATTGCAAATGGTAGTATTTGTTTTCTTCTTAAGGCTGCTTACTGCACTTTTTAAACTTGATTTCATTCTTCCTTTTTGTTTGTAGTTTAGCTATGTTATTCACCATTCAACTCCTGGTTATGAACAATAGCTTTGTGTCAATCGATATGTATTTGTATCTATCTATCTAATTGTCTGTCTGTCTATCTATGTATCTATGTATGTATGTATGTATGTATGTATCTATCTATCTATCTATCTTCCTATCATCTATCTATGATATCTATCATCTATCAATCTCTATACCTATCTATCTTTCATCTGTCATCTGTGTACCTATCTATCTATGAATCAATCATCTTTTTGTCTGCCCATCTATCCTTCTGTACAGAAGAGTTAACAACATAGCCTATGTCTCTTCCCTACATTATGCTTCCAGAAATCTTGCAAGGTAACTAAGCCATAAGGAGAGCACTGTGTTCACCGATACACTTTCAGGTAGAGTCAGCCGCGTGTGCTTACAAAACCAGTAAATGGAGGTGAAAGGACTTGAACCTGTATCTCTGTCCTCTGTCCTCTTATACTTCCTGCTCGCTTGGTGACTTTATTTAGCCACATTCAGTGAGTAAGTGATCCCAGAAGACCACAAGTATCCTTCGTCTGGTCCGGTTGTCGAAAGAAAAGTGTACTTGGTTCTTTGCACACCACCATGTTTGAGGGACATCGGCGTGATCACTGCTGATAGGTGCAGGGACAAATATAAAGGAACACCTATTTCTGGACAGGAGCAGTTGGGAACAAAGAGTGTGTTGTGGAGTGAAGTGTTTATTTGAGGGTCCAAACTTCCCTCCTTAGGTGGTTATTACTTCTTTACATTCGTGAACATCATAAAAAGCAATGATTTTAAAAGCCCAGACGCATATTATTACAGCAATTCATTTGTTGAGGTGAGAGGAAATGAGAAGGAACTTGCTGCACCACTAAATCTATGCCTGAGCACTGCTGAAATCAAACAAAAAGAATTCACGTTGGCTAGATAGGGCTATTTTCTACTGACTCTCTCTGGGGACTCAAACAGAATTCATTTGTTTGTTTGATTCTTATTTTCACTTGTATAGGTAATCTGTCCCCGCCCCTTCAGCTTGTAGTTTGTCTGTGTCCTTGGATCTCAAGTGAGTCTCCAGTAAGGGAGCACGTAGGAGGTCTTGAGTTTTCATCAGTTCTTTTAACACTGTGTCTTTTGATTGGAGCACTCAAAGCCTGTACTTTTATTCTGATATTTGAGAGCTGTGCTCTTACTGCACTTTGAAATATTTTTTGTTCTCATTAATATACAATCACATGCAGAACATTATGTTTTCCAGTCTACACCCTTCACCAAGTCCCCGGCAAAAGCCAGTTACAGTCGCTGTCCGTCAGCGTGTACTAAGATGCTGTAGAATCACTACATGTCTTCTCTGTGTTATGCAGCCGTACAAATGACCTCCCAAGTTACACACTATTCATGCTAATCCTAATGCCCCCATTCTTTTACCCCGCCCTTATTACTCCCTTCCCACAAAAACTCCACAGTCCCTTTCTTTTTGGTATCTGTTAGACCACTCTCAGGTTCTGTGAGTCTGCTGCTGTCTTTTCCTTCAGTTTTTCTTTGTTATCATACTCCACACAAGAGTGAAATCATTTGGTACATGTATTTCTCCTCCTTGAATATTTGACTGAGCATAATAACCTCTAGCTCCATCCACGTTATTGCAAATGATAGGATTTGTTTTCTTCTTATGGCTGCCTACTGCACTTTTTAAACTGGATTTCATTCTTCATTTTTGTTTGTAGTTTCGCTATGTGCTTTCACCATTGCTCTCCTGGTTATGAGCAGTAGCTATGTGTTAATCGATATGTACCTATATCTATCTATCTGTCTGTCTATCTATTTATCAATCAATCATCAATCAATCATCTTTTTGTCTGCCCATCAGTCCTTGTGTACAGAACAGTTAACCATATGTCCTATATCACTTTCCTACACTATGCTTCCAAAAATCCTGCAAAGTCCCTAGGCTGTAGAGAGAGCACAGGGTTCACCGAGACCCTTGCAGGTCGAGTCGGCCGCGTGTACCTACAATACCAGGAAATTTTTGTGCCGGGACTTGAACCCGTGTCTCTATCCTCTGTCCTCTTTCATCTCCTTCTAACTTACTGTCTGTATTTAGCCACATTCTTTGACTAAGTGCTCCCTGAAGACCACAAGTATCATTCCTCTGGGCCTGTTGTCACGAGAAAAGTAAACTTGTTCTTTGCTCACCACCATGTTTGAAGGACATCAGCGTGATCTCCGCCGATAGGACGGAGGGTCAAATAAAAAGGAACACCAATTTCTAGATAGGTGAAGTTGGGAGCTAAGAGTGTATTGTGGGGTGACGTGTTTATTTGAGTGTCCAAACTTCCCTCTTTAGGTAGTTATTAGATCTTCACATTCGTGAACATCATAAAACCCACTGATTTCAAAGGCCCGGATGCTTATTATTACAGCAACTCAGTTGTCGAGGTGAATGAAAATGAGAAGTATGTTGCTGCACCACTAAATCAATGGCTTGGAACGGCTGAAACTAAACATAAAGAATTCACGGAGGCCAGATAGGGCTATTTTCTTCTGACTGTATCAGGGGACTCAAACAGAATTCATTTGTTTGATTGTTTGTTTTTCAGTTTCACTCGTGTAGCGTATTTGTCCACACACCTTCGGCTTGTAGTTTGTCTGTGTCCTTGGATCTCAAGTGAGTCTCCTGTAAGTAAGCACGTAGGTGTCTTGAGTTTTCATCCCTTCCTTTAACCCTTTGTCTTTTGTTTGCTGCACTCAGTGCCTGACCTTTTATTCTGATGATTCAGAGCTGTGCACTTATTGCACTTAAAGAATTTTTTTTATCATTAAGCTTAAATCACTTGAAGAACATTATGTTTACTATGCTCTCCCCTTCACCAAGTACCCCTGAAAAACCTCTTCAGTCGCTGTCGATCTGCGTAGTTGGATGCTGTAGACCCCTTCACCATGTCCCTCCCAACAGACCCCGTTACAGTCGCTGACCATCAGTGAGTAGTAAGATGCTATATGATCTCTACTAGCCTGCTCTGTGTTGTACAGCACTCCCCATGCCCCCTCGACCCCAAGCATTATACATGCTAAAACTAATGCCCCCATTCTTTCTCCTCACACTTATCCCTCCCTTCAGACCCACCCTGCCCAGTCCTTTTCCCTTTGGTAACTTTTAGTCAACTCTCGGGTTCTGTGAGTCTGCTGCTGTTTTTTTCCTTCAGTTTTTCTTTGTTGTTATACTCCACACATGAGTGAAAACACTTGGTACTTGTCTTTCTCGGCCTGGCCTATTTCTCTGAACATACTACCGTCTAGCTCCATCCAGGTCATTGCAAATGGTAGTATTTGTTTTCTTCTTAAGGCTGCTTACTGCACTTTTTAAACTTGATTTCATTCTTCCTTTTTGTTTGTAGTTTAGCTATGTTATTCACCATTCAACTCCTGGTTATGAACAATAGCTTTGTGTCAATCGATATGTATTTGTATCTGTCTATCTAATTGTCTGTCTGTCTATGTATGTATGTATGTATGTATGTATGTATGTATGTATCTATCTATCTATCTATCTTCCTATCATCTATCTATGATATCTATCATCTATCAATCTCTATACCTATCTATCTTTCATCTGTCATCTGTGTACCTATCTATCTATGAATCAATCATCTTTTTGTCTGCCCATCTATCCTTCTGTACAGAAGAGTTAACAACATAGCCTATGTCTCTTCCCTACATTATGCTTCCAGAAATCTTGCAAGGTAACTAAGCCATAAGGAGAGCACTGTGTTCACCGATACACTTTCAGGTAGAGTCAGCCGCGTGTGCTTACAAAACCAGTAAATGGAGGTGAAAGGACTTGAACCTGTATCTCTGTCCTCTGTCCTCTTATACTTCCTGCTCGCTTGGTGACTTTATTTAGCCACATTCAGTGAGTAAGTGATCCCAGAAGACCACAAGTATCCTTCGTCTGGTCCGGTTGTCGAAAGAAAAGTGTACTTGGTTCTTTGCACACCACCATGTTTGAGGGACATCGGCGTGATCACTGCTGATAGGTGCAGGGACAAATATAAAGGAACACCTATTTCTGGACAGGAGCAGTTGGGAACAAAGAGTGTGTTGTGGAGTGAAGTGTTTATTTGAGGGTCCAAACTTCCCTCCTTAGGTGGTTATTACTTCTTTACATTCGTGAACATCATAAAAAGCAATGATTTTAAAAGCCCAGACGCATATTATTACAGCAATTCATTTGTTGAGGTGAGAGGAAATGAGAAGGAACTTGCTGCACCACTAAATCTATGCCTGAGCACTGCTGAAATCAAACAAAAAGAATTCACGTTGGCTAGATAGGGCTATTTTCTACTGACTCTCTCTGGGGACTCAAACAGAATTCATTTGTTTGTTTGATTCTTATTTTCACTTGTATAGGTAATCTGTCCCCGCCCCTTCAGCTTGTAGTTTGTCTGTGTCCTTGGATCTCAAGTGAGTCTCCAGTAAGGGAGCACGTAGGAGGTCTTGAGTTTTCATCAGTTCTTTTAACACTGTGTCTTTTGATTGGAGCACTCAAAGCCTGTACTTTTATTCTGATATTTGAGAGCTGTGCTCTTACTGCACTTTGAAATATTTTTTGTTCTCATTAATATACAATCACATGCAGAACATTATGTTTTCCAGTCTACACCCTTCACCAAGTCCCCGGCAAAAGCCAGTTACAGTCGCTGTCCGTCAGCGTGTACTAAGATGCTGTAGAATCACTACATGTCTTCTCTGTGTTATGCAGCCGTACAAATGACCTCCCAAGTTACACACTATTCATGCTAATCCTAATGCCCCCATTCTTTTACCCCGCCCTTATTACTCCCTTCCCACAAAAACTCCACAGTCCCTTTCTTTTTGGTATCTGTTAGACCACTCTCAGGTTCTGTGAGTCTGCTGCTGTCTTTTCCTTCAGTTTTTCTTTGTTATCATACTCCACACAAGAGTGAAATCATTTGGTACATGTATTTCTCCTCCTTGAATATTTGACTGAGCATAATAACCTCTAGCTCCATCCACGTTATTGCAAATGATAGGATTTGTTTTCTTCTTATGGCTGCCTACTGCACTTTTTAAACTGGATTTCATTCTTCATTTTTGTTTGTAGTTTCGCTATGTGCTTTCACCATTGCTCTCCTGGTTATGAGCAGTAGCTATGTGTTAATCGATATGTACCTATATCTATCTATCTGTCTGTCTATCTATTTATCAATCAATCATCAATCAATCATCTTTTTGTCTGCCCATCAGTCCTTGTGTACAGAACAGTTAACCATATGTCCTATATCACTTTCCTACACTATGCTTCCAAAAATCCTGCAAAGTCCCTAGGCTGTAGAGAGAGCACAGGGTTCACCGAGACACTTGCAGGTCGAGTCGGCCGCGTGTACCTACAATACCAGGAAATTTTTGTGCCGGGACTTGAACCCGTGTCTCTATCCTCTGTCCTCTTTCATCTCCTTCTAACTTACTGTCTGTATTTAGCCACATTCTTTGACTAAGTGCTCCCTGAAGACCACAAGTATCATTCCTCTGGGCCTGTTGTCACGAGAAAAGTAAACTTGTTCTTTGCTCACCACCATGTTTGAAGGACATCAGCGTGATCTCCGCCGATAGGACGGAGGGTCAAATAAAAAGGAACACCAATTTCTAGATAGGTGAAGTTGGGAGCTAAGAGTGTATTGTGGGGTGACGTGTTTATTTGAGTGTCCAAACTTCCCTCTTTAGGTAGTTATTAGATCTTCACATTCGTGAACATCATAAAACCCACTGATTTCAAAGGCCCGGATGCTTATTATTACAGCAACTCAGTTGTCGAGGTGAATGAAAATGAGAAGTATGTTGCTGCACCACTAAATCAATGGCTTGGAACGGCTGAAACTAAACATAAAGAATTCACGGAGGCCAGATAGGGCTATTTTCTTCTGACTGTATCAGGGGACTCAAACAGAATTCATTTGTTTGATTGTTTGTTTTTCAGTTTCACTCGTGTAGCGTATTTGTCCACACACCTTCGGCTTGTAGTTTGTCTGTGTCCTTGGATCTCAAGTGAGTCTCCTGTAAGTAAGCACGTAGGTGTCTTGAGTTTTCATCCCTTCCTTTAACCCTTTGTCTTTTGTTTGCTGCACTCAGTGCCTGACCTTTTATTCTGATGATTCAGAGCTGTGCACTTATTGCACTTAAAGAATTTTTTTTATCATTAAGCTTAAATCACTTGAAGAACATTATGTTTACTATGCTCTCCCCTTCACCAAGTACCCCTGAAAAACCTCTTCAGTCGCTGTCGATCTGCGTAGTTGGATGCTGTAGACCCCTTCACCATGTCCCTCCCAACAGACCCCGTTACAGTCGCTGACCATCAGTGAGTAGTAAGATGCTATATGATCTCTACTAGCCTGCTCTGTGTTGTACAGCACTCCCCATGCCCCCTCGACCCCAAGCATTATACATGCTAAAACTAATGCCCCCATTCTTTCTCCTCACACTTATCCCTCCCTTCAGACCCACCCTGCCCAGTCCTTTTCCCTTTGGTAACTTTTAGTCAACTCTCGGGTTCTGTGAGTCTGCTGCTGTTTTTTTCCTTCAGTTTTTCTTTGTTGTTATACTCCACACATGAGTGAAAACACTTGGTACTTGTCTTTCTCGGCCTGGCCTATTTCTCTGAACATACTACCGTCTAGCTCCATCCAGGTCATTGCAAATGGTAGTATTTGTTTTCTTCTTAAGGCTGCTTACTGCACTTTTTAAACTTGATTTCATTCTTCCTTTTTGTTTGTAGTTTAGCTATGTTATTCACCATTCAACTCCTGGTTATGAACAATAGCTTTGTGTCAATCGATATGTATTTGTATCTGTCTATCTAATTGTCTGTCTGTCTATGTATGTATGTATGTATGTATGTATGTATGTATGTATCTATCTATCTATCTATCTTCCTATCATCTATCTATGATATCTATCATCTATCAATCTCTATACCTATCTATCTTTCATCTGTCATCTGTGTACCTATCTATCTATGAATCAATCATCTTTTTGTCTGCCCATCTATCCTTCTGTACAGAAGAGTTAACAACATAGCCTATGTCTCTTCCCTACATTATGCTTCCAGAAATCTTGCAAGGTAACTAAGCCATAAGGAGAGCACTGTGTTCACCGATACACTTTCAGGTAGAGTCAGCCGCGTGTGCTTACAAAACCAGTAAATGGAGGTGAAAGGACTTGAACCTGTATCTCTGTCCTCTGTCCTCTTATACTTCCTGCTCGCTTGGTGACTTTATTTAGCCACATTCAGTGAGTAAGTGATCCCAGAAGACCACAAGTATCCTTCGTCTGGTCCGGTTGTCGAAAGAAAAGTGTACTTGGTTCTTTGCACACCACCATGTTTGAGGGACATCGGCGTGATCACTGCTGATAGGTGCAGGGACAAATATAAAGGAACACCTATTTCTGGACAGGAGCAGTTGGGAACAAAGAGTGTGTTGTGGAGTGAAGTGTTTATTTGAGGGTCCAAACTTCCCTCCTTAGGTGGTTATTACTTCTTTACATTCGTGAACATCATAAAAAGCAATGATTTTAAAAGCCCAGACGCATATTATTACAGCAATTCATTTGTTGAGGTGAGAGGAAATGAGAAGGAACTTGCTGCACCACTAAATCTATGCCTGAGCACTGCTGAAATCAAACAAAAAGAATTCACGTTGGCTAGATAGGGCTATTTTCTACTGACTCTCTCTGGGGACTCAAACAGAATTCATTTGTTTGTTTGATTCTTATTTTCACTTGTATAGGTAATCTGTCCCCGCCCCTTCAGCTTGTAGTTTGTCTGTGTCCTTGGATCTCAAGTGAGTCTCCAGTAAGGGAGCACGTAGGAGGTCTTGAGTTTTCATCAGTTCTTTTAACACTGTGTCTTTTGATTGGAGCACTCAAAGCCTGTACTTTTATTCTGATATTTGAGAGCTGTGCTCTTACTGCACTTTGAAATATTTTTTGTTCTCATTAATATACAATCACATGCAGAACATTATGTTTTCCAGTCTACACCCTTCACCAAGTCCCCGGCAAAAGCCAGTTACAGTCGCTGTCCGTCAGCGTGTACTAAGATGCTGTAGAATCACTACATGTCTTCTCTGTGTTATGCAGCCGTACAAATGACCTCACAAGTTACACACTATTCATGCTAATCCTAATGCCCCCATTCTTTTACCCTGCCCTTATTACTCCCTTCCCACAAAAACTCCCCAGTCCCTTTCTTTTTGTTATCTGTTAGACCACTCTCAGGTTCTGTGAGTCTGCTGCTGTTTTTTTCCTTCAGTTTTTCTTTGTTGTTATACTCCACACATGAGTGAAAACCCTTGGTACTTGTCTTTCTCGGCCTGGCCTATTTCTCTGAACATACTACCGTCTAGCTCCATCCAGGTCATTGCAAATGACCGTATTTGTTTTCTTCTTAAGGCTGCTTACTGCACTTTTTAAACTTGATTTCATTCTTCCTTTTTGTTTGTAGTTTAGCTATGTTATTCACCATTCAACTCCTGGTTATGAACAATAGCTTTGTGTCAATCGATATGTATTTGTATCTATCTATCTAATTGTCTGTCTGTCTATCTATGTATCTATGTATGTATGTGTGTATGTATGTATCTATCTATCTATCTATCTATCTTCCTATCATCTATCTATGATATCTATCATCTATCAATCTCTATACCTATCTATCTTTCATCTGTCATCTGTGTACCTATCTATCTATGAATCAATCATATTTTTGTCTGCCCATCTATCCTTCTGTACAGAACAGTTAACAACATAGCCTATGTCTCTTCCCTACATTATGCTTCCAGAAATCTTGCAAGGTAACTAAGCCATAAGGAGAGCACTGTGTTCACCGATACACTTTCAGGTAGAGTCAGCCGCGTGTGCTTACAAAACCAGTAAATGGAGGTGAAAGGACTTGAACCTGTATCTCTGTCCTCTGTCCTCTTATACTTCCTGCTCGCTTGGTGACTTTATTTAGCCACATTCAGTGAGTAAGTGATCCCAGAAGACCACAAGTATCCTTCGTCTGGTCCGGTTGTCGAAAGAAAAGTGTACTTGGTTCTTTGCACACCACCATATTTGAGGGACATCGGCGTGATCACTGCTGATAGGTGCAGGGACAAATATAAAGGAACACCTATTTCTGGACAGGAGCAGTTTGGAACAAAGAGTGTGTTGTGGAGTGAAGTGTTTATTTGAGGGTCCAAACTTCCCTCCTTAGGTGGTTATTACTTCTTTACATTCGTGAACATCATAAAAAGCAATGATTTTAAAAGCCCAGACGCATATTATTACAGCAATTCATTTGTTGAGGTGAGAGGAAATGAGAAGGAACTTGCTGCACCACTAAATCTATGCCTGAGCACTGCTGAAATCAAACAAAAAGAATTCACGTTGGCTAGATAGGGCTATTTTCTACTGACTCTCTCTGGGGACTCAAACAGAATTCATTTGTTTGTTTGATTCTTATTTTCACTTGTATAGGTAATCTGTCCCCGCCCCTTCAGCTTGTAGTTTGTCTGTGTCCTTGGATCTCAAGTGAGTCTCCAGTAAGGGAGCACGTAGGAGGTCTTGAGTTTTCATCAGTTCTTTTAACACTGTGTCTTTTGATTGGAGCACTCAAAGCCTGTACTTTTATTCTGATATTTGAGAGTTGTGCTCTTACTGCACTTTGAAATATTTTTTGTTCTCATTAATATACAATCACATGCAGAACATTATGTTTTCCAGTCTACACCCTTCACCAAGACCCGGCAAAAGCCAGTTACAGTCGCTGTCCGTCAGCGTGTACTAAGATGCTGTAGAATCACTACATGTCTTCTCTGTGTTATGCAGCCGTACAAATGACCTCACAAGTTACACACTATTCATGCTAATCCTAATGCCCCCATTCTTTTACCCCGCCCTTATTACTCCCTTCCCACAAAAACTCCACAGTCCCTTTCTTTTTGGTATCTGTTAGACCACTCTCAGGTTCTGTGAGTCTGCTGCTGTCTTTTCCTTCAGTTTTTCTTTGTTATCATACTCCACACAAGAGTGAAATCATTTGGTACATGTATTTCTCCTCCTTGAATATTTGACTGAGCATAATAACCTCTAGCTCCATCCACATAATTGCAAATGATAGGATTTGTTTTCTTCTTATGGCTGCCTACTGCACTTTTTAAACTGGATTTCATTCTTCATTTTTGTTTGTAGTTTCGCTATGTGCTTTCACCATTGCTCTCCTGGTTATGAGCAGTAGCTATGTGTTAATCGATATGTACCTATATCTATCTATCTGTCTGTCTATCTATTTATCAATCAATCATCAATCAATCATCTTTTTGTCTGCCCATCAGTCCTTGTGTACAGAACAGTTAACCATATGTCCTATATCACTTTCCTACACTATGCTTCCAAAAATCCTGCAAAGTCCCTAGGCTGTAGAGAGAGCACAGGGTTCACCGAGACACTTGCAGGTCGTGTCGGCCGCGTGTACCTACAATACCAGGAAATTTTTGTGCCGGGACTTGAACCCGTGTCTCTATCCTCTGTCCTCTTTCATCTCCTTCTAACTTACTGTCTGTATTTAGCCACATTCTTTGACTAAGTGCTCCCTGAAGACCACAAGTATCATTCCTCTGGGCCTGTTGTCACGAGAAAAGTAAACTTGTTCTTTGCTCACCACCATGTTTGAAGGACATCAGCGTGATCTCCGCCGATAGGACGGAGGGTCAAATAAAAAGGAACACCAATTTCTAGATAGGTGAAGTTGGGAGCTAAGAGTGTATTGTGGGGTGACGTGTTTATTTGAGTGTCCAAACTTCCCTCTTTAGGTAGTTATTAGATCTTCACATTCGTGAACATCATAAAACCCACTGATTTCAAAGGCCCGGATGCTTATTATTACAGCAACTCAGTTGTCGAGGTGAATGAAAATGAGAAGTATGTTGCTGCACCACTAAATCAATGGCTTGGAACGGCTGAAACTAAACATAAAGAATTCACGGAGGCCAGATAGGGCTATTTTCTTCTGACTGTATCAGGGGACTCAAACAGAATTCATTTGTTTGATTGTTTGTTTTTCAGTTTCACTCGTGTAGCGTATTTGTCCACACACCTTCGGCTTGTAGTTTGTCTGTGTCCTTGGATCTCAAGTGAGTCTCCTGTAAGTAAGCACGTAGGTGTCTTGAGTTTTCATCCATTCCTTTAACCCTGTGTCTTTTGTTTGCTGCCCTCAGTGCCTGACCTTTTATTCTGATGATTCAGAGCTGTGCACTTATTGCACTTAAAGAATTTTTTTTATCATTAAGCTTAAATCACTTGAAGAACATTATGTTTACTATGCTCTCCCCTTCACCAAGTACCCCTGAAAAACCTCTTCAGTCGCTGTCGATCTGCGTAGTTGGATGCTGTAGACCCCTTCACCATGTCCCTCCCAACAGACCCCGTTACAGTCGCTGACCATCAGTGAGTAGTAAGATGCTATATGATCTCTACTAGCCTGCTCTGTGTTGTACAGCACTCCCCATGCCCCCTCGACCCCAAGCATTATACATGCTAAAACTAATGCCCCCATTCTTTCTCCTCACACTTATCCCTCCCTTCAGACCCACCCTGCCCAGTCCTTTTCCCTTTGGTAACTTTTAGTCAACTCTCGGGTTCTGTGAGTCTGCTGCTGTTTTTTTCCTTCAGTTTTTCTTTGTTGTTATACTCCACACATGAGTGAAAACCCTTGGTACTTGTCTTTCTCGGCCTGGCCTATTTCTCTGAACATACTACCTTCTAGCTCCATCCAGGTCATTGCAAATGACCGTATTTGTTTTCTTCTTAAGGCTGCTTACTGCACTTTTTAAACTTGATTTCATTCTTCCTTTTTGTTTGTAGTTTAGCTATGTTATTCACCATTCAACTCCTGGTTATGAACAATAGCTTTGTGTCAATCGATATGTATTTGTATCTATCTATCTAATTGTCTGTCTGTCTATCTATGTATCTATGTATGTATGTGTGTATGTATGTATCTATCTATCTATCTATCTTCCTATCATCTATCTATGATATCTATCATCTATCAATCTCTATACCTATCTATCTTTCATCTGTCATCTGTGTACCTATCTATCTATGAATCAATCATATTTTTGTCTGCCCATCTATCCTTCTGTACAGAACAGTTAACAACATAGCCTATGTCTCTTCCCTACATTATGCTTCCAGAAATCTTGCAAGGTAACTAAGCCATAAGGAGAGCACTGTGTTCACCGATACACTTTCAGGTAGAGTCAGCCGCGTGTGCTTACAAAACCAGTAAATGGAGGTGAAAGGACTTGAACCTGTATCTCTGTCCTCTGTCCTCTTATACTTCCTGCTCGCTTGGTGACTTTATTTAGCCACATTCAGTGAGTAAGTGATCCCAGAAGACCACAAGTATCCTTCGTCTGGTCCGGTTGTCGAAAGAAAAGTGTACTTGGTTCTTTGCACACCACCATATTTGAGGGACATCGGCGTGATCACTGCTGATAGGTGCAGGGACAAATATAAAGGAACACCTATTTCTGGACAGGAGCAGTTTGGAACAAAGAGTGTGTTGTGGAGTGAAGTGTTTATTTGAGGGTCCAAACTTCCCTCCTTAGGTGGTTATTACTTCTTTACATTCGTGAACATCATAAAAAGCAATGATTTTAAAAGCCCAGACGCATATTATTACAGCAATTCATTTGTTGAGGTGAGAGGAAATGAGAAGGAACTTGCTGCACCACTAAATCTATGCCTGAGCACTGCTGAAATCAAACAAAAAGAATTCACGTTGGCTAGATAGGGCTATTTTCTACTGACTCTCTCTGGGGACTCAAACAGAATTCATTTGTTTGTTTGATTCTTATTTTCACTTGTATAGGTAATCTGTCCCCGCCCCTTCAGCTTGTAGTTTGTCTGTGTCCTTGGATCTCAAGTGAGTCTCCAGTAAGGGAGCACGTAGGAGGTCTTGAGTTTTCATCAGTTCTTTTAACACTGTGTCTTTTGATTGGAGCACTCAAAGCCTGTACTTTTATTCTGATATTTGAGAGTTGTGCTCTTACTGCACTTTGAAATATTTTTTGTTCTCATTAATATACAATCACATGCAGAACATTATGTTTTCCAGTCTACACCCTTCACCAAGACCCGGCAAAAGCCAGTTACAGTCGCTGTCCGTCAGCGTGTACTAAGATGCTGTAGAATCACTACATGTCTTCTCTGTGTTATGCAGCCGTACAAATGACCTCACAAGTTACACACTATTCATGCTAATCCTAATGCCCCCATTCTTTTACCCCGCCCTTATTACTCCCTTCCCACAAAAACTCCACAGTCCCTTTCTTTTTGGTATCTGTTAGACCACTCTCAGGTTCTGTGAGTCTGCTGCTGTCTTTTCCTTCAGTTTTTCTTTGTTATCATACTCCACACAAGAGTGAAATCATTTGGTACATGTATTTCTCCTCCTTGAATATTTGACTGAGCATAATAACCTCTAGCTCCATCCACATAATTGCAAATGATAGGATTTGTTTTCTTCTTATGGCTGCCTACTGCACTTTTTAAACTGGATTTCATTCTTCATTTTTGTTTGTAGTTTCGCTATGTGCTTTCACCATTGCTCTCCTGGTTATGAGCAGTAGCTATGTGTTAATCGATATGTACCTATATCTATCTATCTGTCTGTCTATCTATTTATCAATCAATCATCAATCAATCATCTTTTTGTCTGCCCATCAGTCCTTGTGTACAGAACAGTTAACCATATGTCCTATATCACTTTCCTACACTATGCTTCCAAAAATCCTGCAAAGTCCCTAGGCTGTAGAGAGAGCACAGGGTTCACCGAGACACTTGCAGGTCGTGTCGGCCGCGTGTACCTACAATACCAGGAAATTTTTGTGCCGGGACTTGAACCCGTGTCTCTATCCTCTGTCCTCTTTCATCTCCTTCTAACTTACTGTCTGTATTTAGCCACATTCTTTGACTAAGTGCTCCCTGAAGACCACAAGTATCATTCCTCTGGGCCTGTTGTCACGAGAAAAGTAAACTTGTTCTTTGCTCACCACCATGTTTGAAGGACATCAGCGTGATCTCCGCCGATAGGACGGAGGGTCAAATAAAAAGGAACACCAATTTCTAGATAGGTGAAGTTGGGAGCTAAGAGTGTATTGTGGGGTGACGTGTTTATTTGAGTGACCAAACTTCCCTCTTTAGGTAGTTATTAGATCTTCACATTCGTGAACATCATAAAACCCACTGATTTCAAAGGCCCGGATGCTTATTATTACAGCAACTCAGTTGTCGAGGTGAATGAAAATGAGAAGTATGTTGCTGCACCACTAAATCAATGGCTTGGAACGGCTGAAACTAAACATAAAGAATTCACGGAGGCCAGATAGGGCTATTTTCTTCTGACTGTATCAGGGGACTCAAACAGAATTCATTTGTTTGATTGTTTGTTTTTCAGTTTCACTCGTGTAGCGTATTTGTCCACACACCTTCGGCTTGTAGTTTGTCTGTGTCCTTGGATCTCAAGTGAGTCTCCTGTAAGTAAGCACGTAGGTGTCTTGAGTTTTCATCCATTCCTTTAACCCTGTGTCTTTTGTTTGCTGCCCTCAGTGCCTGACCTTTTATTCTGATGATTCAGAGCTGTGCACTTATTGCACTTAAAGAATTTTTTTTATCATTAAGCTTAAATCACTTGAAGAACATTATGTTTACTATGCTCTCCCCTTCACCAAGTACCCCTGAAAAACCTCTTCAGTCGCTGTCGATCTGCGTAGTTGGATGCTGTAGACCCCTTCACCATGTCCCTCCCAACAGACCCCGTTACAGTCGCTGACCATCAGTGAGTAGTAAGATGCTATATGATCTCTACTAGCCTGCTCTGTGTTGTACAGCACTCCCCATGCCCCCTCGACCCCAAGCATTATACATGCTAAAACTAATGCCCCCATTCTTTCTCCTCACACTTATCCCTCCCTTCAGACCCACCCTGCCCAGTCCTTTTCCCTTTGGTAACTTTTAGTCAACTCTCGGGTTCTGTGAGTCTGCTGCTGTTTTTTTCCTTCAGTTTTTCTTTGTTGTTATACTCCACACATGAGTGAAAACCCTTGGTACTTGTCTTTCTCGGCCTGGCCTATTTCTCTGAACATACTACCGTCTAGCTCCATCCAGGTCATTGCAAATGACCGTATTTGTTTTCTTCTTAAGGCTGCTTACTGCACTTTTTAAACTTGATTTCATTCTTCCTTTTTGTTTGTAGTTTAGCTATGTTATTCACCATTCAACTCCTGGTTATGAACAATAGCTTTGTGTCAATCGATATGTATTTGTATCTATCTATCTAATTGTCTGTCTGTCTATCTATGTATCTATGTATGTATGTGTGTATGTATGTATCTATCTATCTATCTATCTTCCTATCATCTATCTATGATATCTATCATCTATCAATCTCTATACCTATCTATCTTTCATCTGTCATCTGTGTACCTATCTATCTATGAATCAATCATATTTTTGTCTGCCCATCTATCCTTCTGTACAGAACAGTTAACAACATAGCCTATGTCTCTTCCCTACATTATGCTTCCAGAAATCTTGCAAGGTAACTAAGCCATAAGGAGAGCACTGTGTTCACCGATACACTTTCAGGTAGAGTCAGCCGCGTGTGCTTACAAAACCAGTAAATGGAGGTGAAAGGACTTGAACCTGTATCTCTGTCCTCTGTCCTCTTATACTTCCTGCTCGCTTGGTGACTTTATTTAGCCACATTCAGTGAGTAAGTGATCCCAGAAGACCACAAGTATCCTTCGTCTGGTCCGGTTGTCGAAAGAAAAGTGTACTTGGTTCTTTGCACACCACCATATTTGAGGGACATCGGCGTGATCACTGCTGATAGGTGCAGGGACAAATATAAAGGAACACCTATTTCTGGACAGGAGCAGTTTGGAACAAAGAGTGTGTTGTGGAGTGAAGTGTTTATTTGAGGGTCCAAACTTCCCTCCTTAGGTGGTTATTACTTCTTTACATTCGTGAACATCATAAAAAGCAATGATTTTAAAAGCCCAGACGCATATTATTACAGCAATTCATTTGTTGAGGTGAGAGGAAATGAGAAGGAACTTGCTGCACCACTAAATCTATGCCTGAGCACTGCTGAAATCAAACAAAAAGAATTCACGTTGGCTAGATAGGGCTATTTTCTACTGACTCTCTCTGGGGACTCAAACAGAATTCATTTGTTTGTTTGATTCTTATTTTCACTTGTATAGGTAATCTGTCCCCGCCCCTTCAGCTTGTAGTTTGTCTGTGTCCTTGGATCTCAAGTGAGTCTCCAGTAAGGGAGCACGTAGGAGGTCTTGAGTTTTCATCAGTTCTTTTAACACTGTGTCTTTTGATTGGAGCACTCAAAGCCTGTACTTTTATTCTGATATTTGAGAGTTGTGCTCTTACTGCACTTTGAAATATTTTTTGTTCTCATTAATATACAATCACATGCAGAACATTATGTTTTCCAGTCTACACCCTTCACCAAGACCCGGCAAAAGCCAGTTACAGTCGCTGTCCGTCAGCGTGTACTAAGATGCTGTAGAATCACTACATGTCTTCTCTGTGTTATGCAGCCGTACAAATGACCTCACAAGTTACACACTATTCATGCTAATCCTAATGCCCCCATTCTTTTACCCCGCCCTTATTACTCCCTTCCCACAAAAACTCCACAGTCCCTTTCTTTTTGGTATCTGTTAGACCACTCTCAGGTTCTGTGAGTCTGCTGCTGTCTTTTCCTTCAGTTTTTCTTTGTTATCATACTCCACACAAGAGTGAAATCATTTGGTACATGTATTTCTCCTCCTTGAATATTTGACTGAGCATAATAACCTCTAGCTCCATCCACATAATTGCAAATGATAGGATTTGTTTTCTTCTTATGGCTGCCTACTGCACTTTTTAAACTGGATTTCATTCTTCATTTTTGTTTGTAGTTTCGCTATGTGCTTTCACCATTGCTCTCCTGGTTATGAACAGTAGCTATGTGTTAATCGATATGTACCTATATCTATCTATCTGTCTGTCTATCTATTTATCAATCAATCATCAATCAATCATCTTTTTGTCTGCCCATCAGTCCTTGTGTACAGAACAGTTAACCATATGTCCTATATCACTTTCCTACACTATGCTTCCAAAAATCCTGCAAAGTCCCTAGGCTGTAGAGAGAGCACAGGGTTCACCGAGACACTTGCAGGTCGTGTCGGCCGCGTGTACCTACAATACCAGGAAATTTTTGTGCCGGGACTTGAACCCGTGTCTCTATCCTCTGTCCTCTTTCATCTCCTTCTAACTTACTGTCTGTATTTAGCCACATTCTTTGACTAAGTGCTCCCTGAAGACCACAAGTATCATTCCTCTGGGCCTGTTGTCACGAGAAAAGTAAACTTGTTCTTTGCTCACCACCATGTTTGAAGGACATCAGCGTGATCTCCGCCGATAGGACGGAGGGTCAAATAAAAAGGAACACCAATTTCTAGATAGGTGAAGTTGGGAGCTAAGAGTGTATTGTGGGGTGACGTGTTTATTTGAGTGTCCAAACTTCCCTCTTTAGGTAGTTATTAGATCTTCACATTCGTGAACATCATAAAACCCACTGATTTCAAAGGCCCGGATGCTTATTATTACAGCAACTCAGTTGTCGAGGTGAATGAAAATGAGAAGTATGTTGCTGCACCACTAAATCAATGGCTTGGAACGGCTGAAACTAAACATAAAGAATTCACGGAGGCCAGATAGGGCTATTTTCTTCTGACTGTATCAGGGGACTCAAACAGAATTCATTTGTTTGATTGTTTGTTTTTCAGTTTCACTCGTGTAGCGTATTTGTCCACACACCTTCGGCTTGTAGTTTGTCTGTGTCCTTGGATCTCAAGTGAGTCTCCTGTAAGTAAGCACGTAGGTGTCTTGAGTTTTCATCCATTCCTTTAACCCTGTGTCTTTTGTTTGCTGCCCTCAGTGCCTGACCTTTTATTCTGATGATTCAGAGCTGTGCACTTATTGCACTTAAAGAATTTTTTTTATCATTAAGCTTAAATCACTTGAAGAACATTATGTTTACTATGCTCTCCCCTTCACCAAGTACCCCTGAAAAACCTCTTCAGTCGCTGTCGATCTGCGTAGTTGGATGCTGTAGACCCCTTCACCATGTCCCTCCCAACAGACCCCGTTACAGTCGCTGACCATCAGTGAGTAGTAAGATGCTATATGATCTCTACTAGCCTGCTCTGTGTTGTACAGCACTCCCCATGCCCCCTCGACCCCAAGCATTATACATGCTAAAACTAATGCCCCCATTCTTTCTCCTCACACTTATCCCTCCCTTCAGACCCACCCTGCCCAGTCCTTTTCCCTTTGGTAACTTTTAGTCAACTCTCGGGTTCTGTGAGTCTGCTGCTGTTTTTTTCCTTCAGTTTTTCTTTGTTGTTATACTCCACACATGAGTGAAAACCCTTGGTACTTGTCTTTCTCGGCCTGGCCTATTTCTCTGAACATACTACCGTCTAGCTCCATCCAGGTCATTGCAAATGACCGTATTTGTTTTCTTCTTAAGGCTGCTTACTGCACTTTTTAAACTTGATTTCATTCTTCCTTTTTGTTTGTAGTTTAGCTATGTTATTCACCATTCAACTCCTGGTTATGAACAATAGCTTTGTGTCAATCGATATGTATTTGTATCTATCTATCTAATTGTCTGTCTGTCTATCTATGTATCTATGTATGTATGTGTGTATGTATGTATCTATCTATCTATCTTCCTATCATCTATCTATGATATCTATCATCTATCAATCTCTATACCTATCTATCTTTCATCTGTCATCTGTGTACCTATCTATCTATGAATCAATCATATTTTTGTCTGCCCATCTATCCTTCTGTACAGAACAGTTAACAACATAGCCTATGTCTCTTCCCTACATTATGCTTCCAGAAATCTTGCAAGGTAACTAAGCCATAAGGAGAGCACTGTGTTCACCGATATACTTTCAGGTAGAGTCAGCCGCGTGTGCTTACAAAACCAGTAAATGGAGGTGAAAGGACTTGAACCTGTATCTCTGTCCTCTGTCCTCTTATACTTCCTGCTCGCTTGGTGACTTTATTTAGCCACATTCAGTGAGTAAGTGATCCCAGAAGACCACAAGTATCCTTCGTCTGGTCCGGTTGTCGAAAGAAAAGTGCACTTGGTTCTTTGCACACCACCATATTTGAGGGACATCGGCGTGATCACTGCTGATAGGTGCAGGGACAAATATAAAGGAACACCTATTTCTGGACAGGAGCAGTTTGGAACAAAGAGTGTGTTGTGGAGTGAAGTGTTTATTTGAGGGTCCAAACTTCCCTCCTTAGGTGGTTATTACTTCTTTACATTCGTGAACATCATAAAAAGCAATGATTTTAAAAGCCCAGACGCATATTATTACAGCAATTCATTTGTTGAGGTGAGAGGAAATGAGAAGGAACTTGCTGCACCACTAAATCTATGCCTGAGCACTGCTGAAATCAAACAAAAAGAATTCACGTTGGCTAGATAGGGCTATTTTCTACTGACTCTCTCTGGGGACTCAAACAGAATTCATTTGTTTGTTTGATTCTTATTTTCACTTGTATAGGTAATCTGTCCCCGCCCCTTCAGCTTGTAGTTTGTCTGTGTCCTTGGATCTCAAGTGAGTCTCCAGTAAGGGAGCACGTAGGAGGTCTTGAGTTTTCATCAGTTCTTTTAACACTGTGTCTTTTGATTGGAGCACTCAAAGCCTGTACTTTTATTCTGATATTTGAGAGTTGTGCTCTTACTGCACTTTGAAATATTTTTTGTTCTCATTAATATACAATCACATGCAGAACATTATGTTTTCCAGTCTACACCCTTCACCAAGACCCGGCAAAAGCCAGTTACAGTCGCTGTCCGTCAGCGTGTACTAAGATGCTGTAGAATCACTACATGTCTTCTCTGTGTTATGCAGCCGTACAAATGACCTCACAAGTTACACACTATTCATGCTAATCCTAATGCCCCCATTCTTTTACCCCGCCCTTATTACTCCCTTCCCACAAAAACTCCACAGTCCCTTTCTTTTTGGTATCTGTTAGACCACTCTCAGGTTCTGTGAGTCTGCTGCTGTCTTTTCCTTCAGTTTTTCTTTGTTATCATACTCCACACAAGAGTGAAATCATTTGGTACATGTATTTCTCCTCCTTGAATATTTGACTGAGCATAATAACCTCTAGCTCCATCCACATAATTGCAAATGATAGGATTTGTTTTCTTCTTATGGCTGCCTACTGCACTTTTTAAACTGGATTTCATTCTTCATTTTTGTTTGTAGTTTCGCTATGTGCTTTCACCATTGCTCTCCTGGTTATGAACAGTAGCTATGTGTTAATCGATATGTACCTATATCTATCTATCTGTCTGTCTATCTATTTATCAATCAATCATCAATCAATCATCTTTTTGTCTGCCCATCAGTCCTTGTGTACAGAACAGTTAACCATATGTCCTATATCACTTTCCTACACTATGCTTCCAAAAATCCTGCAAAGTCCCTAGGCTGTAGAGAGAGCACAGGGTTCACCGAGACACTTGCAGGTCGTGTCGGCCGCGTGTACCTACAATACCAGGAAATTTTTGTGCCGGGACTTGAACCCGTGTCTCTATCCTCTGTCCTCTTTCATCTCCTTCTAACTTACTGTCTGTATTTAGCCACATTCTTTGACTAAGTGCTCCCTGAAGACCACAAGTATCATTCCTCTGGGCCTGTTGTCACGAGAAAAGTAAACTTGTTCTTTGCTCACCACCATGTTTGAAGGACATCAGCGTGATCTCCGCCGATAGGACGGAGGGTCAAATAAAAAGGAACACCAATTTCTAGATAGGTGAAGTTGGGAGCTAAGAGTGTATTGTGGGGTGACGTGTTTATTTGAGTGTCCAAACTTCCCTCTTTAGGTAGTTATTAGATCTTCACATTCGTGAACATCATAAAACCCACTGATTTCAAAGGCCCGGATGCTTATTATTACAGCAACTCAGTTGTCGAGGTGAATGAAAATGAGAAGTATGTTGCTGCACCACTAAATCAATGGCTTGGAACGGCTGAAACTAAACATAAAGAATTCACGGAGGCCAGATAGGGCTATTTTCTTCTGACTGTATCAGGGGACTCAAACAGAATTCATTTGTTTGATTGTTTGTTTTTCAGTTTCACTCGTGTAGCGTATTTGTCCACACACCTTCGGCTTGTAGTTTGTCTGTGTCCTTGGATCTCAAGTGAGTCTCCTGTAAGTAAGCACGTAGGTGTCTTGAGTTTTCATCCATTCCTTTAACCCTGTGTCTTTTGTTTGCTGCCCTCAGTGCCTGACCTTTTATTCTGATGATTCAGAGCTGTGCACTTATTGCACTTAAAGAATTTTTTTTATCATTAAGCTTAAATCACTTGAAGAACATTATGTTTACTATGCTCTCCCCTTCACCAAGTACCCCTGAAAAACCTCTTCAGTCGCTGTCGATCTGCGTAGTTGGATGCTGTAGACCCCTTCACCATGTCCCTCCCAACAGACCCCGTTACAGTCGCTGACCATCAGTGAGTAGTAAGATGCTATATGATCTCTACTAGCCTGCTCTGTGTTGTACAGCACTCCCCATGCCCCCTCGACCCCAAGCATTATACATGCTAAAACTAATGCCCCCATTCTTTCTCCTCACACTTATCCCTCCCTTCAGACCCACCCTGCCCAGTCCTTTTCCCTTTGGTAACTTTTAGTCAACTCTCGGGTTCTGTGAGTCTGCTGCTGTTTTTTTCCTTCAGTTTTTCTTTGTTGTTATACTCCACACATGAGTGAAAACCCTTGGTACTTGTCTTTCTCGGCCTGGCCTATTTCTCTGAACATACTACCGTCTAGCTCCATCCAGGTCATTGCAAATGGTAGTATTTGTTTTCTTCTTAAGGCTGCTTACTGCACTTTTTAAACTTGATTTCATTCTTCCTTTTTGTTTGTAGTTTAGCTATGTTATTCACCATTCAACTCCTGGTTATGAACAATAGCTTTGTGTCAATCGATATGTATTTGTATCTATCTATCTAATTGTCTGTCTGTCTATCTATGTATCTATGTATGTATGTGTGTATGTATGTATCTATCTATCTATCTTCCTATCATCTATCTATGATATCTATCATCTATCAATCTCTATACCTATCTATCTTTCATCTGTCATCTGTGTACCTATCTATCTATGAATCAATCATATTTTTGTCTGCCCATCTATCCTTCTGTACAGAACAGTTAACAACATAGCCTATGTCTCTTCCCTACATTATGCTTCCAGAAATCTTGCAAGGTAACTAAGCCATAAGGAGAGCACTGTGTTCACCGATATACTTTCAGGTAGAGTCAGCCGCGTGTGCTTACAAAACCAGTAAATGGAGGTGAAAGGACTTGAACCTGTATCTCTGTCCTCTGTCCTCTTATACTTCCTGCTCGCTTGGTGACTTTATTTAGCCACATTCAGTGAGTAAGTGATCCCAGAAGACCACAAGTATCCTTCGTCTGGTCCGGTTGTCGAAAGAAAAGTGTACTTGGTTCTTTGCACACCACCATGTTTGAGGGACATCGGCGTGATCACTGCTGATAGGTGCAGGGACAAATATAAAGGAACACCTATTTCTGGACAGGAGCAGTTGGGAACAAAGAGTGTGTTGTGGAGTGAAGTGTTTATTTGAGGGTCCAAACTTCCCTCCTTAGGTGGTTATTACTTCTTTACATTCGTGAACATCATAAAAAGCAATGATTTTAAAAGCCCAGACGCATATTATTACAGCAATTCATTTGTTGAGGTGAGAGGAAATGAGAAGGAACTTGCTGCACCACTAAATCTATGCCTGAGCACTGCTGAAATCAAACAAAAAGAATTCACGTTGGCTAGATAGGGCTATTTTCTACTGACTCTCTCTGGGGACTCAAACAGAATTCATTTGTTTGTTTGATTCTTATTTTCACTTGTATAGGTAATCTGTCCCCGCCCCTTCAGCTTGTAGTTTGTCTGTGTCCTTGGATCTCAAGTGAGTCTCCAGTAAAGGAGCACGTAGGAGGTCTTGAGTTTTCATCAGTTCTTTTAACACTGTGTCTTTTGATTGGAGCACTCAAAGCCTGTACTTTTATTCTGATATTTGAGAGTTGTGCTCTTACTGCACTTTGAAATATTTTTTGTTCTCATTAATATACAATCACATGCAGAACATTATGTTTTCCAGTCTACACCCTTCACCAAGACCCGGCAAAAGCCAGTTACAGTCGCTGTCCGTCAGCGTGTACTAAGATGCTGTAGAATCACTACATGTCTTCTCTGTGTTATGCAGCCGTACAAATGACCTCACAAGTTACACACTATTCATGCTAATCCTAATGCCCCCATTCTTTTACCCCGCCCTTATTACTCCCTTCCCACAAAAACTCCACAGTCCCTTTCTTTTTGGTATCTGTTAGACCACTCTCAGGTTCTGTGAGTCTGCTGCTGTCTTTTCCTTCAGTTTTTCTTTGTTATCATACTCCACACAAGAGTGAAATCATTTGGTACATGTATTTCTCCTCCTTGAATATTTGACTGAGCATAATAACCTCTAGCTCCATCCACATAATTGCAAATGATAGGATTTGTTTTCTTCTTATGGCTGCCTACTGCACTTTTTAAACTGGATTTCATTCTTCATTTTTGTTTGTAGTTTCGCTATGTGCTTTCACCATTGCTCTCCTGGTTATGAGCAGTAGCTATGTGTTAATCGATATGTACCTATATCTATCTATCTGTCTGTCTATCTATTTATCAATCAATCATCAATCAATCATCTTTTTGTCTGCCCATCAGTCCTTGTGTACAGAACAGTTAACCATATGTCCTATATCACTTTCCTACACTATGCTTCCAAAAATCCTGCAAAGTCCCTAGGCTGTAGAGAGAGCACAGGGTTCACCGAGACACTTGCAGGTCGTGTCGGCCGCGTGTACCTACAATACCAGGAAATTTTTGTGCCGGGACTTGAACCCGTGTCTCTATCCTCTGTCCTCTTTCATCTCCTTCTAACTTACTGTCTGTATTTAGCCACATTCTTTGACTAAGTGCTCCCTGAAGACCACAAGTATCATTCCTCTGGGCCTGTTGTCACGAGAAAAGTAAACTTGTTCTTTGCTCACCACCATGTTTGAAGGACATCAGCGTGATCTCCGCCGATAGGACGGAGGGTCAAATAAAAAGGAACACCAATTTCTAGATAGGTGAAGTTGGGAGCTAAGAGTGTATTGTGGGGTGACGTGTTTATTTGAGTGTCCAAACTTCCCTCTTTAGGTAGTTATTAGATCTTCACATTCGTGAACATCATAAAACCCACTGATTTCAAAGGCCCGGATGCTTATTATTACAGCAACTCAGTTGTCGAGGTGAATGAAAATGAGAAGTATGTTGCTGCACCACTAAATCAATGGCTTGGAACGGCTGAAACTAAACATAAAGAATTCACGGAGGCCAGAAAGGGCTATTTTCTTCTGACTGTATCAGGGGACTCAAACAGAATTCATTTGTTTGATTGTTTGTTTTTCAGTTTCACTCGTGTAGCGTATTTGTCCACACACCTTCGGCTTGTAGTTTGTCTGTGTCCTTGGATCTCAAGTGAGTCTCCTGTAAGTAAGCACGTAGGTGTCTTGAGTTTTCATCCATTCCTTTAACCCTGTGTCTTTTGTTTGCTGCCCTCAGTGCCTGACCTTTTATTCTGATGATTCAGAGCTGTGCACTTATTGCACTTAAAGAATTTTTTTTATCATTAAGCTTAAATCACTTGAAGAACATTATGTTTACTATGCTCTCCCCTTCACCAAGTACCCCTGAAAAACCTCTTCAGTCGCTGTCGATCTGCGTAGTTGGATGCTGTAGACCCCTTCACCATGTCCCTCCCAACAGACCCCGTTACAGTCGCTGACCATCAGTGAGTAGTAAGATGCTATATGATCTCTACTAGCCTGCTCTGTGTTGTACAGCACTCCCCATGCCCCCTCGACCCCAAGCATTATACATGCTAAAACTAATGCCCCCATTCTTTCTCCTCACACTTTTCCCTCCCTTCAGACCCACCCTGCCCAGTCCTTTTCCCTTTGGTAACTTTTAGTCAACTCTCGGGTTCTGTGAGTCTGCTGCTGTTTTTTTCCTTCAGTTTTTCTTTGTTGTTATACTCCACACATGAGTGAAAACCCTTGGTACTTGTCTTTCTCGGCCTGGCCTATTTCTCTGAACATACTACCGTCTAGCTCCATCCAGGTCATTGCAAATGACCGTATTTGTTTTCTTCTTAAGGCTGCTTACTGCACTTTTTAAACTTGATTTCATTCTTCCTTTTTGTTTGTAGTTTAGCTATGTTATTCACCATTCAACTCCTGGTTATGAACAATAGCTTTGTGTCAATCGATATGTATTTGTATCTATCTATCTAATTGTCTGTCTGTCTATCTATGTATCTATGTATGTATGTGTGTATGTATGTATCTATCTATCTATCTATCTTCCTTTCATCTATCTATGATATCTATCATCTATCAATCTCTATACCTATCTATCTTTCATCTGTCATCTGTGTACCTATCTATCTATGAATCAATCATATTTTTGTCTGCCCATCTATCCTTCTGTACAGAACAGTTAACAACATAGCCTATGTCTCTTCCCTACATTATGCTTCCAGAAATCTTGCAAGGTAACTAAGCCATAAGGAGAGCACTGTGTTCACCGATACACTTTCAGGTAGAGTCAGCCGCGTGTGCTTACAAAACCAGTAAATGGAGGTGAAAGGACTTGAACCTGTATCTCTGTCCTCTGTCCTCTTATACTTCCTGCTCGCTTGGTGACTTTATTTAGCCACATTCAGTGAGTAAGTGATCCCAGAAGACCACAAGTATCCTTCGTCTGGTCCGGTTGTCGAAAGAAAAGTGTACTTGGTTCTTTGCACACCACCATATTTGAGGGACATCGGCGTGATCACTGCTGATAGGTGCAGGGACAAATATAAAGGAACACCTATTTCTGGACAGGAGCAGTTTGGAACAAAGAGTGTGTTGTGGAGTGAAGTGTTTATTTGAGGGTCCAAACTTCCCTCCTTAGGTGGTTATTACTTCTTTACATTCGTGAACATCATAAAAAGCAATGATTTTAAAAGCCCAGACGCATATTATTACAGCAATTCATTTGTTGAGGTGAGAGGAAATGAGAAGGAACTTGCTGCACCACTAAATCTATGCCTGAGCACTGCTGAAATCAAACAAAAAGAATTCACGTTGGCTAGATAGGGCTATTTTCTACTGACTCTCTCTGGGGACTCAAACAGAATTCATTTGTTTGTTTGATTCTTATTTTCACTTGTATAGGTAATCTGTCCCCGCCCCTTCAGCTTGTAGTTTGTCTGTGTCCTTGGATCTCAAGTGAGTCTCCAGTAAGGGAGCACGTAGGAGGTCTTGAGTTTTCATCAGTTCTTTTAACACTGTGTCTTTTGATTGGAGCACTCAAAGCCTGTACTTTTATTCTGATATTTGAGAGTTGTGCTCTTACTGCACTTTGAAATATTTTTTGTTCTCATTAATATACAATCACATGCAGAACATTATGTTTTCCAGTCTACACCCTTCACCAAGACCCGGCAAAAGCCAGTTACAGTCGCTGTCCGTCAGCGTGTACTAAGATGCTGTAGAATCACTACATGTCTTCTCTGTGTTATGCAGCCGTACAAATGACCTCACAAGTTACACACTATTCATGCTAATCCTAATGCCCCCATTCTTTTACCCCGCCCTTATTACTCCCTTCCCACAAAAACTCCACAGTCCCTTTCTTTTTGGTATCTGTTAGACCACTCTCAGGTTCTGTGAGTCTGCTGCTGTCTTTTCCTTCAGTTTTTCTTTGTTATCATACTCCACACAAGAGTGAAATCATTTGGTACATGTATTTCTCCTCCTTGAATATTTGACTGAGCATAATAACCTCTAGCTCCATCCACATAATTGCAAATGATAGGATTTGTTTTCTTCTTATGGCTGCCTACTGCACTTTTTAAACTGGATTTCATTCTTCATTTTTGTTTGTAGTTTCGCTATGTGCTTTCACCATTGCTCTCCTGGTTATGAGCAGTAGCTATGTGTTAATCGATATGTACCTATATCTATCTATCTGTCTGTCTATCTATTTATCAATCAATCATCAATCAATCATCTTTTTGTCTGCCCATCAGTCCTTGTGTACAGAACAGTTAACCATATGTCCTATATCACTTTCCTACACTATGCTTCCAAAAATCCTGCAAAGTCCCTAGGCTGTAGAGAGAGCACAGGGTTCACCGAGACACTTGCAGGTCGTGTCGGCCGCGTGTACCTACAATACCAGGAAATTTTTGTGCCGGGACTTGAACCCGTGTCTCTATCCTCTGTCCTCTTTCATCTCCTTCTAACTTACTGTCTGTATTTAGCCACATTCTTTGACTAAGTGCTCCCTGAAGACCACAAGTATCATTCCTCTGGGCCTGTTGTCACGAGAAAAGTAAACTTGTTCTTTGCTCACCACCATGTTTGAAGGACATCAGCGTGATCTCCGCCGATAGGACGGAGGGTCAAATAAAAAGGAACACCAATTTCTAGATAGGTGAAGTTGGGAGCTAAGAGTGTATTGTGGGGTGACGTGTTTATTTGAGTGTCCAAACTTCCCTCTTTAGGTAGTTATTAGATCTTCACATTCGTGAACATCATAAAACCCACTGATTTCAAAGGCCCGGATGCTTATTATTACAGCAACTCAGTTGTCGAGGTGAATGAAAATGAGAAGTATGTTGCTGCACCACTAAATCAATGGCTTGGAACGGCTGAAACTAAACATAAAGAATTCACGGAGGCCAGATAGGGCTATTTTCTTCTGACTGTATCAGGGGACTCAAACAGAATTCATTTGTTTGATTGTTTGTTTTTCAGTTTCACTCGTGTAGCGTATTTGTCCACACACCTTCGGCTTGTAGTTTGTCTGTGTCCTTGGATCTCAAGTGAGTCTCCTGTAAGTAAGCACGTAGGTGTCTTGAGTTTTCATCCATTCCTTTAACCCTGTGTCTTTTGTTTGCTGCCCTCAGTGCCTGACCTTTTATTCTGATGATTCAGAGCTGTGCACTTATTGCACTTAAAGAATTTTTTTTATCATTAAGCTTAAATCACTTGAAGAACATTATGTTTACTATGCTCTCCCCTTCACCAAGTACCCCTGAAAAACCTCTTCAGTCGCTGTCGATCTGCGTAGTTGGATGCTGTAGACCCCTTCACCATGTCCCTCCCAACAGACCCCGTTACAGTCGCTGACCATCAGTGAGTAGTAAGATGCTATATGATCTCTACTAGCCTGCTCTGTGTTGTACAGCACTCCCCATGCCCCCTCGACCCCAAGCATTATACATGCTAAAACTAATGCCCCCATTCTTTCTCCTCACACTTTTCCCTCCCTTCAGACCCACCCTGCCCAGTCCTTTTCCCTTTGGTAACTTTTAGTCAACTCTCGGGTTCTGTGAGTCTGCTGCTGTTTTTTTCCTTCAGTTTTTCTTTGTTGTTATACTCCACACATGAGTGAAAACCCTTGGTACTTGTCTTTCTCGGCCTGGCCTATTTCTCTGAACATACTACCGTCTAGCTCCATCCAGGTCATTGCAAATGACCGTATTTGTTTTCTTCTTAAGGCTGCTTACTGCACTTTTTAAACTTGATTTCATTCTTCCTTTTTGTTTGTAGTTTAGCTATGTTATTCACCATTCAACTCCTGGTTATGAACAATAGCTTTGTGTCAATCGATATGTATTTGTATCTATCTATCTAATTGTCTGTCTGTCTATCTATGTATCTATGTATGTATGTGTGTATGTATGTATCTATCTATCTATCTATCTTCCTATCATCTATCTATGATATCTATCATCTATCAATCTCTATACCTATCTATCTTTCATCTGTCATCTGTGTACCTATCTATCTATGAATCAATCATATTTTTGTCTGCCCATCTATCCTTCTGTACAGAACAGTTAACAACATAGCCTATGTCTCTTCCCTACATTATGCTTCCAGAAATCTTGCAAGGTAACTAAGCCATAAGGAGAGCACTGTGTTCACCGATACACTTTCAGGTAGAGTCAGCCGCGTGTGCTTACAAAACCAGTAAATGGAGGTGAAAGGACTTGAACCTGTATCTCTGTCCTCTGTCCTCTTATACTTCCTGCTCGCTTGGTGACTTTATTTAGCCACATTCAGTGAGTAAGTGATCCCAGAAGACCACAAGTATCCTTCGTCTGGTCCGGTTGTCGAAAGAAAAGTGTACTTGGTTCTTTGCACACCACCATGTTTGAGGGACATCGGCGTGATCACTGCTGATAGGTGCAGGGACAAATATAAAGGAACACCTATTTCTGGACAGGAGCAGTTTGGAACAAAGAGTGTGTTGTGGAGTGAAGTGTTTATTTGAGGGTCCAAACTTCCCTCCTTAGGTGGTTATTACTTCTTTACATTCGTGAACATCATAAAAAGCAATGATTTTAAAAGCCCAGACGCATATTATTACAGCAATTCATTTGTTGAGGTGAGAGGAAATGAGAAGGAACTTGCTGCACCACTAAATCTATGCCTGAGCACTGCTGAAATCAAACAAAAAGAATTCACGTTGGCTAGATAGGGCTATTTTCTACTGACTCTCTCTGGGGACTCAAACAGAATTCATTTGTTTGTTTGATTCTTATTTTCACTTGTATAGGTAATCTGTCCCCGCCCCTTCAGCTTGTAGTTTGTCTGTGTCCTTGGATCTCAAGTGAGTCTCCAGTAAGGGAGCACGTAGGAGGTCTTGAGTTTTCATCAGTTCTTTTAACACTGTGTCTTTTGATTGGAGCACTCAAAGCCTGTACTTTTATTCTGATATTTGAGAGTTGTGCTCTTACTGCACTTTGAAATATTTTTTGTTCTCATTAATATACAATCACATGCAGAACATTATGTTTTCCAGTCTACACCCTTCACCAAGACCCGGCAAAAGCCAGTTACAGTCGCTGTCCGTCAGCGTGTACTAAGATGCTGTAGAATCACTACATGTCTTCTCTGTGTTATGCAGCCGTACAAATGACCTCACAAGTTACACACTATTCATGCTAATCCTAATGCCCCCATTCTTTTACCCCGCCCTTATTACTCCCTTCCCACAAAAACTCCACAGTCCCTTTCTTTTTGGTATCTGTTAGACCACTCTCAGGTTCTGTGAGTCTGCTGCTGTCTTTTCCTTCAGTTTTTCTTTGTTATCATACTCCACACAAGAGTGAAATCATTTGGTACATGTATTTCTCCTCCTTGAATATTTGACTGAGCATAATAACCTCTAGCTCCATCCACATAATTGCAAATGATAGGATTTGTTTTCTTCTTATGGCTGCCTACTGCACTTTTTAAACTGGATTTCATTCTTCATTTTTGTTTGTAGTTTCGCTATGTGCTTTCACCATTGCTCTCCTGGTTATGAGCAGTAGCTATGTGTTAATCGATATGTACCTATATCTATCTATCTGTCTGTCTATCTATTTATCAATCAATCATCAATCAATCATCTTTTTGTCTGCCCATCAGTCCTTGTGTACAGAACAGTTAACCATATGTCCTATATCACTTTCCTACACTATGCTTCCAAAAATCCTGCAAAGTCCCTAGGCTGTAGAGAGAGCACAGGGTTCACCGAGACACTTGCAGGTCGTGTCGGCCGCGTGTACCTACAATACCAGGAAATTTTTGTGCCGGGACTTGAACCCGTGTCTCTATCCTCTGTCCTCTTTCATCTCCTTCTAACTTACTGTCTGTATTTAGCCACATTCTTTGACTAAGTGCTCCCTGAAGACCACAAGTATCATTCCTCTGGGCCTGTTGTCACGAGAAAAGTAAACTTGTTCTTTGCTCACCACCATGTTTGAAGGACATCAGCGTGATCTCCGCCGATAGGACGGAGGGTCAAATAAAAAGGAACACCAATTTCTAGATAGGTGAAGTTGGGAGCTAAGAGTGTATTGTGGGGTGACGTGTTTATTTGAGTGTCCAAACTTCCCTCTTTAGGTAGTTATTAGATCTTCACATTCGTGAACATCATAAAACCCACTGATTTCAAAGGCCCGGATGCTTATTATTACAGCAACTCAGTTGTCGAGGTGAATGAAAATGAGAAGTATGTTGCTGCACCACTAAATCAATGGCTTGGAACGGCTGAAACTAAACATAAAGAATTCACGGAGGCCAGATAGGGCTATTTTCTTCTGACTGTATCAGGGGACTCAAACAGAATTCATTTGTTTGATTGTTTGTTTTTCAGTTTCACTCGTGTAGCGTATTTGTCCACACACCTTCGGCTTGTAGTTTGTCTGTGTCCTTGGATCTCAAGTGAGTCTCCTGTAAGTAAGCACGTAGGTGTCTTGAGTTTTCATCCATTCCTTTAACCCTGTGTCTTTTGTTTGCTGCCCTCAGTGCCTGACCTTTTATTCTGATGATTCAGAGCTGTGCACTTATTGCACTTAAAGAATTTTTTTTATCATTAAGCTTAAATCACTTGAAGAACATTATGTTTACTATGCTCTCCCCTTCACCAAGTACCCCTGAAAAACCTCTTCAGTCGCTGTCGATCTGCGTAGTTGGATGCTGTAGACCCCTTCACCATGTCCCTCCCAACAGACCCCGTTACAGTCGCTGACCATCAGTGAGTAGTAAGATGCTATATGATCTCTACTAGCCTGCTCTGTGTTGTACAGCACTCCCCATGCCCCCTCGACCCCAAGCATTATACATGCTAAAACTAATGCCCCCATTCTTTCTCCTCACACTTATCCCTCCCTTCAGACCCACCCTGCCCAGTCCTTTTCCCTTTGGTAACTTTTAGTCAACTCTCGGGTTCTGTGAGTCTGCTGCTGTTTTTTTCCTTCAGTTTTTCTTTGTTGTTATACTCCACACATGAGTGAAAACACTTGGTACTTGTCTTTCTCGGCCTGGCCTATTTCTCTGAACATACTACCGTCTAGCTCCATCCAGGTCATTGCAAATGGTAGTATTTGTTTTCTTCTTAAGGCTGCTTACTGCACTTTTTAAACTTGATTTCATTCTTCCTTTTTGTTTGTAGTTTAGCTATGTTATTCACCATTCAACTCCTGGTTATGAACAATAGCTTTGTGTCAATCGATATGTATTTGTATCTATCTATCTAATTGTCTGTCTGTCTATCTATGTATCTATGTATGTATGTATGTATGTATGTATGTATCTATCTATCTATCTTCCTATCATCTATCTATGATATCTATCATCTATCAATCTCTATACCTATCTATCTTTCATCTGTCATCTGTGTACCTATCTATCTATGAATCAATCATCTTTTTGTCTGCCCATCTATCCTTCTGTACAGAAGAGTTAACAACATAGCCTATGTCTCTTCCCTACATTATGCTTCCAGAAATCTTGCAAGGTAACTAAGCCATAAGGAGAGCACTGTGTTCACCGATACACTTTCAGGTAGAGTCAGCCGCGTGTGCTTACAAAACCAGTAAATGGAGGTGAAAGGACTTGAACCTGTATCTCTGTCCTCTGTCCTCTTATACTTCCTGCTCGCTTGGTGACTTTATTTAGCCACATTCAGTGAGTAAGTGATCCCAGAAGACCACAAGTATCCTTCGTCTGGTCCGGTTGTCGAAAGAAAAGTGTACTTGGTTCTTTGCACACCACCATGTTTGAGGGACATCGGCGTGATCACTGCTGATAGGTGCAGGGACAAATATAAAGGAACACCTATTTCTGGACAGGAGCAGTTGGGAACAAAGAGTGTGTTGTGGAGTGAAGTGTTTATTTGAGGGTCCAAACTTCCCTCCTTAGGTGGTTATTACTTCTTTACATTCGTGAACATCATAAAAAGCAATGATTTTAAAAGCCCAGACGCATATTATTACAGCAATTCATTTGTTGAGGTGAGAGGAAATGAGAAGGAACTTGCTGCACCACTAAATCTATGCCTGAGCACTGCTGAAATCAAACAAAAAGAATTCACGTTGGCTAGATAGGGCTATTTTCTACTGACTCTCTCTGGGGACTCAAACAGAATTCATTTGTTTGTTTGATTCTTATTTTCACTTGTATAGGTAATCTGTCCCCGCCCCTTCAGCTTGTAGTTTGTCTGTGTCCTTGGATCTCAAGTGAGTCTCCAGTAAGGGAGCACGTAGGAGGTCTTGAGTTTTCATCAGTTCTTCTAACACTGTGTCTTTTGATTGGAGCACTCAAAGCCTGTACTTTTATTCTGATATTTGAGAGCTGTGCTCTTACTGCACTTTGAAATATTTTTTGTTCTCATTAATATACAATCACATGCAGAACATTATGTTTTCCAGTCTACACCCTTCACCAAGTCCCCGGCAAAAGCCAGTTACAGTCGCTGTCCGTCAGCGTGTACTAAGATGCTGTAGAATCACCACATGTCTTCTCTGTGTTATGCAGCCGTACAAATGACCTCCCAAGTTACACACTATTCATGCTAATCCTAATGCCCCCATTCTTTTACCCCGCCCTTATTACTCCCTTCCCACAAAAACTCCACAGTCCCTTTCTTTTTGGTATCTGTTAGACCACTCTCAGGTTCTGTGAGTCTGCTGCTGTCTTTTCCTTCAGTTTTTCTTTGTTATCATACTCCACACAAGAGTGAAATCATTTGGTACATGTATTTCTCCTCCTTGAATATTTGACTGAGCATAATAACCTCTAGCTCCATCCACGTTATTGCAAATGATAGGATTTGTTTTCTTCTTATGGCTGCCTACTGCACTTTTTAAACTGGATTTCATTCTTCATTTTTGTTTGTAGTTTCGCTATGTGCTTTCACCATTGCTCTCCTGGTTATGAGCAGTAGCTATGTGTTAATCGATATGTACCTATATCTATCTATCTGTCTGTCTATCTATTTATCAATCAATCATCAATCAATCATCTTTTTGTCTGCCCATCAGTCCTTGTGTACAGAACAGTTAACCATATGTCCTATATCACTTTCCTACACTATGCTTCCAAAAATCCTGCAAAGTCCCTAGGCTGTAGAGAGAGCACAGGGTTCACCGAGACACTTGCAGGTCGAGTCGGCCGCGTGTACCTACAATACCAGGAAATTTTTGTGCCGGGACTTGAACCCGTGTCTCTATCCTCTGTCCTCTTTCATCTCCTTCTAACTTACTGTCTGTATTTAGCCACATTCTTTGACTAAGTGCTCCCTGAAGACCACAAGTATCATTCCTCTGGGCCTGTTGTCACGAGAAAAGTAAACTTGTTCTTTGCTCACCACCATGTTTGAAGGACATCAGCGTGATCTCCGCCGATAGGACGGAGGGTCAAATAAAAAGGAACACCAATTTCTAGATAGGTGAAGTTGGGAGCTAAGAGTGTATTGTGGGGTGACGTGTTTATTTGAGTGTCCAAACTTCCCTCTTTAGGTAGTTATTAGATCTTCACATTCGTGAACATCATAAAACCCACTGATTTCAAAGGCCCGGATGCTTATTATTACAGCAACTCAGTTGTCGAGGTGAATGAAAATGAGAAGTATGTTGCTGCACCACTAAATCAATGGCTTGGAACGGCTGAAACTAAACATAAAGAATTCACGGAGGCCAGATAGGGCTATTTTCTTCTGACTGTATCAGGGGACTCAAACAGAATTCATTTGTTTGATTGTTTGTTTTTCAGTTTCACTCGTGTAGCGTATTTGTCCACACACCTTCGGCTTGTAGTTTGTCTGTGTCCTTGGATCTCAAGTGAGTCTCCTGTAAGTAAGCACGTAGGTGTCTTGAGTTTTCATCCCTTCCTTTAACCCTTTGTGTTTTGTTTGCTGCACTCAGTGCCTGACCTTTTATTCTGATGATTCAGAGCTGTGCACTTATTGCACTTAAAGAATTTTTTTTATCATTAAGCTTAAATCACTTGAAGAACATTATGTTTACTATGCTCTCCCCTTCACCAAGTACCCCTGAAAAACCTCTTCAGTCGCTGTCGATCTGCGTAGTTGGATGCTGTAGACCCCTTCACCATGTCCCTCCCAACAGACCCCGTTACAGTCGCTGACCATCAGTGAGTAGTAAGATGCTATATGATCTCTACTAGCCTGCTCTGTGTTGTACAGCACTCCCCATGCCCCCTCGACACCAAGCATTATACATGCTAAAACTAATGCCCCCATTCTTTCTCCTCACACTTATCCCTAACTTCAGACCCACCCTGCCCAGTCCTTTTCCCTTTGGTAACTTTTAGTCAACTCTCGGGTTCTGTGAGTCTGCTGCTGTTTTTTTCCTTCAGTTTTTCTTTGTTGTTATACTCCACACATGAGTGTAAACACTTGGTACTTGTCTTTCTCGGCCTGGCCTATTTCTCTGAACATACTACCGTCTAGCTCCATCCAGGTCATTGCAAATGGTAGTATTTGTTTTCTTCTTAAGGCTGCTTACTGCACTTTTTAAACTTGATTTCATTCTTCCTTTTTGTTTGTAGTTTAGCTATGTTATTCACCATTCAACTCCTGGTTATGAACAATAGCTTTGTATCAATCGATATGTATTTGTATCTATCTATCTAATTGTCTGTCTGTCTATCTATGTATCTATGTATGTATGTATGTATGTATGTATGTATCTATCTATCTTCCTATCATCTATCTATGATATCTATCATCTATCAATCTCTATACCTATCTATCTTTCATCTGTCATCTGTGTACCTATCTATCTATGAATCAATCATCTTTTTGTCTGCCCATCTATCCTTCTGTACAGAAGAGTTAACAACATAGCCTATGTCTCTTCCCTACATTATGCTTCCAGAAATCTTGCAAGGTAACTAAGCCATAAGGAGAGCACTGTGTTCACCGATACACTTTCAGGTAGAGTCAGCCGCGTGTGCTTACAAAACCAGTAAATGGAGGTGAAAGGACTTGAACCTGTATCTCTGTCCTCTGTCCTCTTATACTTCCTGCTCGCTTGGTGACTTTATTTAGCCACATTCAGTGAGTAAGTGATCCCAGAAGACCACAAGTATCCTTCGTCTGGTCCGGTTGTCGAAAGAAAAGTGTACTTGGTTCTTTGCACACCACCATGTTTGAGGGACATCGGCGTGATCACTGCTGATAGGTGCAGGGACAAATATAAAGGAACACCTATTTCTGGACAGGAGCAGTTGGGAACAAAGAGTGTGTTGTGGAGTGAAGTGTTTATTTGAGGGTCCAAACTTCCCTCCTTAGGTGGTTATTACTTCTTTACATTCGTGAACATCATAAAAAGCAATGATTTTAAAAGCCCAGACGCATATTATTACAGCAATTCATTTGTTGAGGTGAGAGGAAATGAGAAGGAACTTGCTGCACCAATAAATCTATGCCTGAGCACTGCTGAAATCAAACAAAAAGAATTCACGTTAGCTAGATAGGGCTATTTTCTACTGACTCTCTCTGGGGACTCAAACAGAATTCATTTGTTTGTTTGATTCTTATTTTCACTTGTATAGGTAATCTGTCCCCGCCCCTTCAGCTTGTAGTTTGTCTGTGTCCTTGGATCTCAAGTGAGTCTCCAGTAAGGGAGCACGTAGGAGGTCTTGTGTTTTCATCAGTTCTTTTAACACTGTGTCTTTTGATTGGAGCACTCAAAGCCTGTACTTTTATTCTGATATTTGAGAGCTGTGCTCTTACTGCACTTTGAAATATTTTTTGTTCTCATTAATATACAATCACATGCAGAACATTATGTTTTCCAGTCTACACCCTTCACCAAGTCCCCGGCAAAAGCCAGTTACAGTCGCTGTCCGTCAGCGTGTACTAAGATGCTGTAGAATCACTACATGTCTTCTCTGTGTTATGCAGCCGTACAAATGACCTCCCAAGTTACACACTATTCATGCTAATCCTAATGCCTCCATTCTTTTACCCCGCCCTTATTACTCCCTTCCCACAAAAACTCCACAGTCCCTTTCTTTTTGGTATCTGTTAGACCACTCTCAGGTTCTGTGAGTCTGCTGCTGTCTTTTCCTTCAGTTTTTCTTTGTTATCATACTCCACACAAGAGTGAAATCATTTGGTACATGTATTTCTCCTCCTTGAATATTTGACTGAGCATAATAACCTCTAGCTCCATCCACGTTATTGCAAATGATAGGATTTGTTTTCTTCTTATGGCTGCCTACTGCACTTTTTAAACTGGATTTCATTCTTCATTTTTGTTTGTAGTTTCGCTATGTGCTTTCACCATTGCTCTCCTGGTTATGAGCAGTAGCTATGTGTTAATCGATATGTACCTATATCTATCTATCTGTCTGTCTATCTATTTATCAATCAATCATCAATCAATCATCTTTTTGTCTGCCCATCAGTCCTTGTGTACAGAACAGTTAACCATATGTCCTATATCACTTTCCTACACTATGCTTCCAAAAATCCTACAAAGTCCCTAGGCTGTAGAGAGAGCACAGGGTTCACCGCGACACTTGCAGGTCGAGTCGGCCGCGTGTACCTACAATACCAGGAAATTTTTGTGCCGGGACTTGAACCCGTGTCTCTATCCTCTGTCCTCTTTCATCTCCTTCTAACTTACTGTCTGTATTTAGCCACATTCTTTGACTAAGTGCTCCCTGAAGACCACAAGTATCATTCCTCTGGGCCTGTTGTCACGAGAAAAGTAAACTTGTTCTTTGCTCACCACCATGTTTGAAGGACATCAGCGTGATCTCCGCCGATAGGACGGAGGGTCAAATAAAAAGGAACACCAATTTCTAGATAGGTGAAGTTTTTGAGCTAAGAGTGTATTGTGGGGTGACGTGTTTATTTGAGTGTCCAAACTTCCCTCTTTAGGTAGTTATTAGATCTTCACATTCGTGAACATCATAAAACCCACTGATTTCAAAGGCCCGGATGCTTATTATTACAGCAACTCAGTTGTCGAGGTGAATGAAAATGAGAAGTATGTTGCTGCACCACTAAATCAATGGCTTGGAACGGCTGAAACTAAACATAAAGAATTCACGGAGGCCAGATAGGGCTATTTTCTTCTGACTGTATCAGGGGACTCAAACAGAATTCATTTGTTTGATTGTTTGTTTTTCAGTTTCACTCGTGTAGCGTATTTGTCCACACACCTTCGGCTTGTAGTTTGTCTGTGTCCTTGGATCTCAAGTGAGTCTCCTGTAAGTAAGCACGTAGGTGTCTTGAGTTTTCATCCATTCCTTTAACCCTGTGTCTTTTGTTTGCTGCCCTCAGTGCCTGACCTTTTATTCTGATGATTCAGAGCTGTGCACTTATTGCACTTAAAGAATTTTTTTTATCATTAAGCTTGAAGAACATTATGTTTACTATGCTCTCCCCTTCACCAAGTACCCCTGAAAAACCTCTTCAGTCGCTGTCGATCTGCGTAGTTGGATGCTGTAGACCCCTTCACCATGTCCCTCCCAACAGACCCCGTTACAGTCGCTGACCATCAGTGAGTAGTAAGATGCTATATGATCTCTACTAGCCTGCTCTGTGTTGTACAGCACTCCCCATGCCCCCTCGACACCAAGCATTATACATGCTAAAACTAATGCCCCCATTCTTTCTCCTCACACTTATCCCTAACTTCAGACCCACCCTGCCCAGTCCTTTTCCCTTTGGTAACTTTTAGTCAACTCTCGGGTTCTGTGAGTCTGCTGCTGTTTTTTTCCTTCAGTTTTTCTTTGTTGTTATACTCCACACATGAGTGTAAACACTTGGTACTTGTCTTTCTCGGCCTGGCCTATTTCTCTGAACATACTACCGTCTAGCTCCATCCAGGTCATTGCAAATGGTAGTATTTGTTTTCTTCTTAAGGCTGCTTACTGCACTTTTTAAACTTGATTTCATTCTTCCTTTTTGTTTGTAGTTTAGCTATGTTATTCACCATTCAACTCCTGGTTATGAACAATAGCTTTGTATCAATCGATATGTATTTGTATCTATCTATCTAATTGTCTGTCTGTCTATCTATGTATCTATGTATGTATGTATGTATGTATGTATGTATCTATCTATCTTCCTATCATCTATCTATGATATCTATCATCTATCAATCTCTATACCTATCTATCTTTCATCTGTCATCTGTGTACCTATCTATCTATGAATCAATCATCTTTTTGTCTGCCCATCTATCCTTCTGTACAGAAGAGTTAACAACATAGCCTATGTCTCTTCCCTACATTATGCTTCCAGAAATCTTGCAAGGTAACTAAGCCATAAGGAGAGCACTGTGTTCACCGATACACTTTCAGGTAGAGTCAGCCGCGTGTGCTTACAAAACCAGTAAATGGAGGTGAAAGGACTTGAACCTGTATCTCTGTCCTCTGTCCTCTTATACTTCCTGCTCGCTTGGTGACTTTATTTAGCCACATTCAGTGAGTAAGTGATCCCAGAAGACCACAAGTATCCTTCGTCTGGTCCGGTTGTCGAAAGAAAAGTGTACTTGGTTCTTTGCACACCACCATGTTTGAGGGACATCGGCGTGATCACTGCTGATAGGTGCAGGGACAAATATAAAGGAACACCTATTTCTGGACAGGAGCAGTTGGGAACAAAGAGTGTGTTGTGGAGTGAAGTGTTTATTTGAGGGTCCAAACTTCCCTCCTTAGGTGGTTATTACTTCTTTACATTCGTGAACATCATAAAAAGCAATGATTTTAAAAGCCCAGACGCATATTATTACAGCAATTCATTTGTTGAGGTGAGAGGAAATGAGAAGGAACTTGCTGCACCAATAAATCTATGCCTGAGCACTGCTGAAATCAAACAAAAAGAATTCACGTTAGCTAGATAGGGCTATTTTCTACTGACTCTCTCTGGGGACTCAAACAGAATTCATTTGTTTGTTTGATTCTTATTTTCACTTGTATAGGTAATCTGTCCCCGCCCCTTCAGCTTGTAGTTTGTCTGTGTCCTTGGATCTCAAGTGAGTCTCCAGTAAGGGAGCACGTAGGAGGTCTTGTGTTTTCATCAGTTCTTTTAACACTGTGTCTTTTGATTGGAGCACTCAAAGCCTGTACTTTTATTCTGATATTTGAGAGCTGTGCTCTTACTGCACTTTGAAATATTTTTTGTTCTCATTAATATACAATCACATGCAGAACATTATGTTTTCCAGTCTACACCCTTCACCAAGTCCCCGGCAAAAGCCAGTTACAGTCGCTGTCCGTCAGCGTGTACTAAGATGCTGTAGAATCACTACATGTCTTCTCTGTGTTATGCAGCCGTACAAATGACCTCCCAAGTTACACACTATTCATGCTAATCCTAATGCCTCCATTCTTTTACCCCGCCCTTATTACTCCCTTCCCACAAAAACTCCACAGTCCCTTTCTTTTTGGTATCTGTTAGACCACTCTCAGGTTCTGTGAGTCTGCTGCTGTCTTTTCCTTCAGTTTTTCTTTGTTATCATACTCCACACAAGAGTGAAATCATTTGGTACATGTATTTCTCCTCCTTGAATATTTGACTGAGCATAATAACCTCTAGCTCCATCCACGTTATTGCAAATGATAGGATTTGTTTTCTTCTTATGGCTGCCTACTGCACTTTTTAAACTGGATTTCATTCTTCATTTTTGTTTGTAGTTTCGCTATGTGCTTTCACCATTGCTCTCCTGGTTATGAGCAGTAGCTATGTGTTAATCGATATGTACCTATATCTATCTATCTGTCTGTCTATCTATTTATCAATCAATCATCAATCAATCATCTTTTTGTCTGCCCATCAGTCCTTGTGTACAGAACAGTTAACCATATGTCCTATATCACTTTCCTACACTATGCTTCCAAAAATCCTACAAAGTCCCTAGGCTGTAGAGAGAGCACAGGGTTCACCGCGACACTTGCAGGTCGAGTCGGCCGCGTGTACCTACAATACCAGGAAATTTTTGTGCCGGGACTTGAACCCGTGTCTCTATCCTCTGTCCTCTTTCATCTCCTTCTAACTTACTGTCTGTATTTAGCCACATTCTTTGACTAAGTGCTCCCTGAAGACCACAAGTATCATTCCTCTGGGCCTGTTGTCACGAGAAAAGTAAACTTGTTCTTTGCTCACCACCATGTTTGAAGGACATCAGCGTGATCTCCGCCGATAGGACGGAGGGTCAAATAAAAAGGAACACCAATTTCTAGATAGGTGAAGTTTTTGAGCTAAGAGTGTATTGTGGGGTGACGTGTTTATTTGAGTGTCCAAACTTCCCTCTTTAGGTAGTTATTAGATCTTCACATTCGTGAACATCATAAAACCCACTGATTTCAAAGGCCCGGATGCTTATTATTACAGCAACTCAGTTGTCGAGGTGAATGAAAATGAGAAGTATGTTGCTGCACCACTAAATCAATGGCTTGGAACGGCTGAAACTAAACATAAAGAATTCACGGAGGCCAGATAGGGCTATTTTCTTCTGACTGTATCAGGGGACTCAAACAGAATTCATTTGTTTGATTGTTTGTTTTTCAGTTTCACTCGTGTAGCGTATTTGTCCACACACCTTCGGCTTGTAGTTTGTCTGTGTCCTTGGATCTCAAGTGAGTCTCCTGTAAGTAAGCACGTAGGTGTCTTGAGTTTTCATCCATTCCTTTAACCCTGTGTCTTTTGTTTGCTGCCCTCAGTGCCTGACCTTTTATTCTGATGATTCAGAGCTGTGCACTTATTGCACTTAAAGAATTTTTTTTATCATTAAGCTTGAAGAACATTATGTTTACTATGCTCTCCCCTTCACCAAGTACCCCTGAAAAACCTCTTCAGTCGCTGTCGATCTGCGTAGTTGGATGCTGTAGACCCCTTCACCATGTCCCTCCCAACAGACCCCGTTACAGTCGCTGACCATCAGTGAGTAGTAAGATGCTATATGATCTCTACTAGCCTGCTCTGTGTTGTACAGCACTCCCCATGCCCCCTCGACCCCAAGCATTATACATGCTAAAACTAATGCCCCCATTCTTTCTCCTCACACTTATCCCTCCCTTCAGACCCACCCTGCCCAGTCCTTTTCCCTTTGGTAACTTTTAGTCAACTCTCGGGTTCTGTGAGTCTGCTGCTGTTTTTTTCCTTCAGTTTTTCTTTGTTGTTATACTCCACACATGAGTGAAAACACTTGGTACTTGTCTTTCTCGGCCTGGCCTATTTCTCTGAACATACTACCGTCTAGCTCCATCCAGGTCATGGCAAATGGTAGGTTTTGTTTTCTTCTTAAGGCTGCTTACTGCACTTTTTAAACTGGATTTCATTCTTCCTCTTTGTTTGTAGTTTAGCTATGTTATTCACCGTTCAACTCCTGGTTATGAACAATATCTTTGTGTCAATCGATATGTATTTGTATCTATCTATCTAATTGTCTGTCTGTCTATCTATGTATCTATGTATGTATGTATGTATGTATGTATCTATCTATCTATCTTCCCATCATCTATCTATGATGTCTGTCATCTATCAATCTCTGTACCTATCTATCTATCTTTCATCTGTCATCTGTGTACCTATATATCTATGAATCAATCATCTTTTTGTCTGCCCATCTATCCTTCTGTACAGAAGAGTTAACAACATAGCCTATGTCTCTTCCCTACATTATGCTTCCAGAAATCTTGCAAGGTAACTAAGCCATAAGGAGAGCACTGTGTTCACCGATACACTTTCAGGTAGAGTGAGCCGCGTGTGCTTACAAAAGCAGTAAATGGAGGTGAAAGGTCTTGAACCTGTATCTCTGTCCTCTGTCCTCTTACACTTCCTGCTCGCTTGGTGACTTTATTTAGCCACATTCAGTGAGTAAGTGATCCCAGAAGACCACAAGTATCCTTCGTCTGGTCCGGTTGTCGAAAGAAAAGTGTACTTGGTTCTTTGCACACCACCATATTTGAGGGACATCGGCGTGATCACTGCTGATAGGTGCAGGGACAAATATAAAGGAACAACTATTTCTGGACAGGAGCAGTTGGGAACAAAGAGTGTGTTGTGGAGTGAAGTGTTTATTTGAGGGTCCAAACTTCCCTCCTTAGGTGGTTATTACTTCTTTACATTCGTGAACATCATAAAAAGCAATGATTTTAAAAGCCCAGACGCATATTATTACAGCAATTCATTTGTTGAGGTGAGAGAAATGAAAAGGAACTTGCTGCACCACTAAATCTATGCCTGAGCACTGCTGAAATCAAACAAAAAGAATTCACGTTGGCTAGATAGGGCTATTTTCTACTGACTCTCTCTGGGGACTCAAACAGAATTCATTTGTTTGTTTGTTTCTTATTTTCACTTGTATAGGTAATCTGTCCCCGCCCCTTCAGCTTGTAGTTTGTCTGTGTCCTTGGATCTCAAGTGAGTCTCCAGTAAGGGAGCACGTAGGAGGTCTTGAGTTTTCATCAGTTCTTCTAACACTGTGTCTTTTGATTGGAGCACTCAAAGCCTGTACTTTTATTCTGATATTTGAGAGCTGTGCTCTTACTGCACTTTGAAATATTTTTTGTTCTCATTAATATACAATGACATGCAGAACATTATGTTTTCCAGTCTACACCATTCACCAAGTCCCCGGCAAAAGCCAGTTACAGTCGCTGTCCGTCAGCGTGTACTAAGATGCTGTAGAATCACTACATGTCTTCTCTGTGTTATGCAGCCGTACAAATGACCTCACAAGTTACACACTATTCATGCTAATCCTAATGCCCCCATTCTTTTACCCCGCCCTTATTACTCCCTTCCCACAAAAACTCCCCAGTCCCTTTATTTTTGGTATCTGTTAGACCACTCTCAGGTTCTGTGAGTCTGCTGCTGTCTTTTCCTTCAGTTTTTCTTTGTTATCATACTCCACACATGAGTGAAATCATTTGGTACATGTATTTCTCCGCCTGGCCTATTTGACTGAGCCTAATACCCTCGAGCTCCATCCACGTTATTGCAAATGATAGGATTTGTTTTCTTCTTATGGCTGCTTACTGCACTTTTTAAACTGGATTTCATTCTTTTTTGTTTGTCATTTTGCAATGTGCTTTCACCATTGCTCTCCTTGTTATGAGCAGTAGCTTTGTGCTAATCGATATGTACCTATATCTATCTATCTGTCTGTCTATCTATTTATCAATCAATCAATCAATCATCTTTTTGTCTGCCCATCAGTCCTTGTGTACAGAACAGTTAACCATATGTCCTATATCACTTTCCTACACTATGCTTCCAAAAATCCTGCAAAGTACCTAGGCTGTAGAGAGAGCACAGGGTTCACCGAGACACTTGCAGGTCGAGTCGGCCGCGTGTACCTACAATACCAGGAAATTTTTGTGCCGGGACTTGAACCCGTGTCTCTATCCTCTGTCCTCTTTCATCTCCTTCTAACTTACTGTCTGTATTTAGCCACATTCTTTGACTAAGTGCTCCCTGAAGACCACAAGTATCATTCCTCTGGGCCTGTTGTCACGAGAAAAGTAAACTTGTTCTTTGCTCACCACCATGTTTGAAGGACATCAGCGTGATCTCCGCCGATAGGACGGAGGGTCAAATAAAAAGGAACACCAATTTCTAGATAGGTGAAGTTGGGAGCTAAGAGTGTACTGTGGGGTGACTTGTTTATTTGTGTCCAAACTTTCCTCTTTAGGTAGTCATTAGATCTTCACATTCGTGAATATCATAAAACCCACTGATTTCAAAGGCCCAGATGCTTATTATTACAGCAACTCTGTTGTCGAGGTGAGAGAAAATGAGAATTATGTTGCTGCACCACTAAATAAATGGCTGGGAACGGCTGAAACTAAACATAAAGAATTCACGGAGGCCAGATAGGGCTATTTTCTTCTGACTGTATCAGGGGACTCAAACAGAATTCATTTGTTTGATTGTTTGTTTTTCAGTTTCATTCGTGTAGCGTATTTGTCCACACACGTTCGGCTTGTAGTTTGTTTGTGTCCTTGGATCTCAAGTGTGTCTCCTGTAAGTAAGCACGTAGGTGTCTTGAGTTTTCATCCCTTCTTTAAACCCTGTGTCTTTTGTTTGCTGCACTCAGTGCCTGACCTTTTATTCTGATGATTCAGAGCTGTGCACTTATTGCACTTAAATAATTTTTTTTATCATTAAGCTTAAATCACTTGAAGAACATTATGTTTACTATGCTCCCCCATTCACCAAGTACCCCTGAAAAACCTCTTCAGTCGCTGTCGATCTGCGTAGTTGGATGCTGTAGACCCCTTCACCATGTCCCTCCCAACAGACCCCGTTACAGTCGCTGACCATCAGTGAGAAGTAAGATGCTATATGATCTCTACTATCCTTCCCTATGTCGTACAGCACTCCCCATGCCCCCTCGACCCCAAGCATTATACGTGCTAAAACTAATGCCCCCATTCTTTCTCCTCACACCTATACCTCCCTTCAGACCCACCCTGCCCAGTCCTTTTCCCTTTGGTAACTTTTAGTCAATTCTTGGGTTCTGTGACTCTGCTGCTGTTTTTTTCCTTCAGTTTTTCTTTGTTGTTATACTCCACACATGAGTGAAAACACTTGGTACTTGTCTTTCTCGGCCTGGCCTATTTCTCTGAACATACTACCGTCTAGCTCCATCCAGGTCATTGCAAATGGTAGTATTTGTTTTCTCCTTAAAGCTGCTTACTGCACTTTTTAAACTAGTTTTCTTTCTTCCTTTTTGTTTGTAGTTTAGCTATGTTATTCACCGTTCAACTCCTGGTTATGAACAATAGCTATGTGTCAATCGATATGTATCTGTATCTATCTATCTAATTGTCTGTCTGTCTATGTATCTATGTATGTATGTATGTATGTATGTATGTATGTATGTATTTATCTATCTATCTATTATCTATCTATCTTTCTATCTATCTTTCTATCTATCTTCCTATCATCAATCTAAGATGTCTGTCATCTATCAATCTCTGTACCTATCTATCTATTTTTCATCTGTCATCTGTGTACCTATCTATCTATGAATCAATCATCTTTTTGTCTGCCCATCTATCCTTCTGTACAGAAGAGTTAACAACATAGCCTATGTCTCTTCCCTACATTATGCTTCCAGAAATCTTGCAAGGTAACTAAGCCATAAGGAGAGCACTGTGTTCACCGATACACTTTCATGTAGAGTCAGCCACGTTTGCTTACAAAACCAGTAAATGGAGGTGAAAGGACTTGAACCTGTATCTCTGTCCTCTGTCCTCTTATACTTCCTGCTCGCTTGGTGACTTTATTTAGCCACATTCAGTGAGTAAGTGATCCCTGAAGACCACAAGTATCCTTCGTCTGGTCCGATTGTCGAAAGAAAAGTGTACTTGGTTCTTTGCACACCACCATGTTTGAGGGACATCGGCGTGATCACTGCTGATAGGTGCAGGGACAAATATAAAGGAACACCTATTTCTGGTCAGGAGCATTTGGGAAAAAAGTGTGTGTTGTGGAGTGATGTGTTTATTTGAGGGTCCAAACTTCCCTCCTTAGGTGGTTATTACTTCTTTACATTCGTGAACATCATAAAAAGAATTGATTTTAAAAGCCCAGACGCATATTATTACAGCAATTCATTTGTTGAGGTGAGAGGAAATGAGAAGGAACTTGCTGCACCACTAAATCTATGCCTGAGCACTGCTGAAGTCAAACAAAAAGAATTCACGTTGGCTAGATAGGGCTATTTTCTACTGACTCTCTCTGAGGACTCAAACAGAATTCATTTGTTTGATTGTTTCTTATTTTCACTTTTATAGGTAATCTGTCCGCGACCTTCAGCTTGTAGTTTGTCTGTGTCCTTGGATCTCAAGTGCGTCTCCAGTAAGGGAGCACGTAGGAGGTCTTGAGTTTTCATCAGTTCTTCTAACACTGTGTCTTTTGATTGGAGCACTCAAAGCCTGTACTTTTATTCTGATATTTGAGAGCTGTGCTCTTACTGCACTTTGAAATATTTTTTGTTCTCATTAATATACAATCACATGCAGAACATTATGTTTTCCAGTCTACACCCTTCACCAAGTCCCCGGCAAAAGCCAGTTACAGTCGCTGTCCGTCAGCGTGTACTAAGATGCTGTAGAATCACTACATGTCTTCTCAGTGTTATGCAGCCGTACAAATGACCTCCCAAGTTACACACTATTCATGCTAATCCTAATGTCCCCATTCTTTTTCCCCGCCCTTATTACTCCCTTCCCACAAACCCTCCCCTGTCCCTTCCTTTTTGGTATCTGTTAGACCACTCTCGGGTTCTGTGAGTCTGCTGCTGTCTTTTCCTTCAGTTTTTATTTGTTATCATACTGCACACAAGAGTGACATCATTTGGTACATGTATTTCTCCTCCTTGAATATTTGACTGAGCATAATACCCTCTAGCTCCATCCACGTTATTGCAAATAATAGGATTTGTTTTCTTCTTATTGCTGCCTACTGCACTTTTTAAACTGGATTTCATTCTTCTTTTTTGTTTGTAGTTTCGCTATGTGCTTTCACCATTGCTCTCCTGGTTATGAGCAGTATTTTTGTGTTAATCGATATGTACCTATATCTATCTATCTGTCTGTCTATCTATTTATCAATCAATCAATCAATCATCTTTTTGTCTGCCCATCTGTCCTTGTGTACAGAAGAGTTAACCATATATCCTATATCACTTTCCTACACTATGCTTCCAAAAATCCTGCAAAGTATCTAGGCTGTAGAGAGAGCACTGGTTTCACCGAGACACTTGCAGGTCGAGTCGGCCGCGTGTACCTACAAAACCAGGAAATGGTTGCGCCGGGACTTGAACCCGTGTCTCTATCCACTGTCCTCTTTCATCTCTATCTAACTTACTGTCTGTATTTAGCGACATTCTTTGACGAAGTGCTCCCTGAAGACCACAAGTATCATTCCTCTGGGCCGGTTGTCTCGAGAAAAGTAAACTTGTTCTTTGCTCACCACCATGTTTGAAGGACATCAGCGCGATCACCGCCGAAAGGACGGAGGGTCAAATAAAAAGGAACACCAGTTTCTAGACAGGAGCAGTTGGGAGCTAAGAGTGTATTGTGGGGTGACGTGTTTATTTGAGTATCCAAACTTTCCTCTTTAAGTAGTTATTAGATCATCACATTCGTGAACATCATAAAACCCACTGATTTCAAAGGCCCAGATGCATATTGTTACAGCAACTCTGTTGTCGAGGTGAGAGAAAATGAGAAGTATGTTGCTGCACCACTAAATCAATGGCTGGGAACGGCTGAAACTAAACATAAAGAATTCACGGAGGCCAGATAGGGCTATTTTCTTCTGACTGTCCCAGGGGACTCAAACAGAATCCATTTGTTTGATTGTTTGTTTTTCAGTTTCATTCGTGTAGCGTATTTGTCCGCACACATCAGGCTTGTACTTTGTCTGTGTCCTTGGATCTCAAGTGAGTCTCCTGTAAGTAAGCATGTAGGTGTCTTGAGTTTTCATCCCTTCTTTTAACCCTGTGTCTTTTGTTTGCTGCACTCAGTGCCTGACCTTTTATTCTGATGATTCAGAGCTGTGCACTTATTGCACTTAAAGAATTTTTTTTATCATTAAGCTTAAATCACTTGAAGAACATTATGTTTACTATGCTCTCCCCTTCACCAAGTACCCCTGAAAAACCTCTTCAGTCGCTGTCGATCTGCGTAGTTGGATGCTGTAGACCCCTTCTCCATGTCCCTCCCTACAGACCCCGTTACAGTCGCAGACCATCAGTGAATAGTAAGATGCTATATGATCTCTACTAGCCTTCTATGTGTTGTACAGCACTCCCCATGCCCCCTCGACCCCAAGCATTATACATGCTAAAACTAATGCCCCCATTCTTTCTCCTCACACTTATCCCTCCCTTCAGACCTACCCTGCCCAGTCCTTATCCCTTTGGTAACTTTTAGTCAACTCTCGGGTTCTGTGAGTCTGCTGCTGTTTTTTTCCTTCAGTTTTTCTTTGTTGTTATACTCCACACATGAGTGAAAACCCTTGGTACTTGACTTTCTCGGCCTGGCCTATTTCTCTGAACATACTACCGTCTAGCTCCATCCAGGTCATTGCAAATAATGGAAGGATTTGTTTTCTTCTTAAGGCTGCTTACTGCACTTTTTAAACTGGATTTCATTCTTCCTTTTTGTTTGTAGTTTAGCTTTGTTATTCACCGTTCAACTCCTGGTTATGAACAATAGCTATGTGTCAATCGATATTTATCTGTATCTATCTATCTAATTATCTGTCTGTCTATGTATCTATGTATGTATGTATGTATGTATGTATGTATGTATGTATGTATCTATCTATCTATCTATCTATCTATCTTTCTATCTATCTTCCTATCATCAATCTATGATGTCTATCATCTATCAATCTCTGTACCTATCTATCTATCTTTCATCTGTCATCTGTGTACCTATCTATCTATGAATCAATCATCTTTTTGTCTGCCCATCTATCCTTCTGTACAGAAGAGTTAACAACATAGCCTATGTCTCTTCCCTACATTATGCTTCCAGAAATCTTGCAAGGTAACTAAGCCATAAGGAGATCACTGTGTTCACCGATACACTTTCATATAGAGTCAGCCGCGTTTGCTTACAAAACCAGTAAATGGAGGTGAAAGGACTTGAACCTGTATCTCTGTCCTCTGTCCTCTTATACTTCCTGCTCGCTTGGTGACTTTATTTAGCCACATTCAGTGAGTAAGTGATCCCTGAAGACCACAAGTATCCTTCGTCTGGTCCGGTTGTCGAAAGAAAAGTGTACTTGGTTCTTTGCACACCACCATGTTTGAGGGACATCGGCGTGATCACTGCTGATAGGTGCAGGGACAAATATAACGGAACACCTATTTCTGGTCAGGAGCAGTTGGGAACAAAGAGTGTGTTGTGGAGTGAAGTGTTTATTTGAGGGTCCAAAATTCCCTCCTTAGGTGGGTATTAATTCTTTACATTCGTGAACATCATAAAAAGAATTGATTTTAAAAGCCCAGACGCATATTATTACAGCAATTCATTTGTTGAGGAGAGAGGAAATGAGAAGGAACTTGCTGCACCACTAAATCTATGCCTTAGCACTGCTGAAATCAAACAAAAAGAATTCACGTTAGCTAGACAGGGCTATTTTCTACTGACTCTCTCTGGGGACTCAAACAGAATTCATTTTTTTGTTTGTTTCTTATTTTCACTTGTATAGGTAATCTGTCCCCGCCCCTTCAGCTTGTAGTTTGTCTGTGTCCTTGGATCTCAAGTGCGTCTCCAGTAAGGGAGCACGTAGGAGGTCTTGAGTTTTCATCAGTCCTTCTAACACTGTGTCTTTTGATTGGAGCACTCAAAGCCTGTACTTTTTTTCTTATATTTGAGAGCTGTGCTCTTACTGCACTTTGAAATATTTTTTGTTCTCATTAATATACAATCACATGCAGAACATTATGTTTTCCAGTCTACACCCTTCACCAAGTCCCCGGCAAAAGCCAGTTACAGTCGCTGTCCGTCAGCATGTACTAAGATGCTGTAGAATCACTACATGTCTTCTCTGTGTTATGCAGCCGTACAAATGACCCCCTAAGTTACACACTATTTATTCTAATCTTAAAGCCCCCATTCTTTTTCCCCACCCTTATTACTCCCTTCCCACAAACCCTCCCCAGTCCCTTTCTCTTTGGTAAGTGTTAGTCCACTCTCGGGTTGTGTGTGTCTGCTGCTGTCTTTTCCTTCAGTTTTTCTTTGTTATCATACTCCACACATGAGTGAAATCATTTGTTACATGTATTTCTCCTCCTTGAATATTTGACTGAGCATAATACCCTCTAGCTCCATCCACGTTATTGCAAATGATAGGATTTGTTTTCTTCTTATGGCTGCCTACTGCACTTTTTAAACTGGATTTCATTCTTCATTTTTGTTTGTAGTTTCGCTATGTGCTTTCACCATTGCTCTCCTGGTTATGAGCAGTAGCTTTGTGTTAATCGATATGTACCTATATCTATCTGTATGTCTACCTATTTATCAATCAATCAATCAATCAATCATCTTTTTGTCTGCCCATCTGTCCTTGTGTACAGAACAGTTAACTATATATCCTATATCACTTTCCTACACTCTGCTTCCAAAAATCCTGCAAAGTATTTAGGCTGTAGAGAGAGGACTGAGTTCACCGAGGCACTTGCAGGTCGATTCGGCCGCGTGTACCTACAAAACCATGAAATGGTTGTGCCGGGACTTGAACCCGTGTCTCTATCCTCTGTCCTCTTTCAACTCCTTCTAACTTACTGTCTGTATTTAGCCACATTCTTTGACTAAGTGCTCCCTGAAGACCACAAGTATCATTCCTCTGGGCCTGTTGTCGCGAGAAAAGTAAACTTGTTCTTTGCTCACCACCATGTTTGAAGGACATCAGCGTGATCTCCGCCGATAGGACTTAGGGTCAAATAAAAAGGAATACCAATTTCTAGACAGGAGCAGTTGGGATATAAGAGTGTATTCTGGGGTGACGTGTTTATTTGAGTGTCCTAACTTACCTCTTTAGGTAGTTATTAGATCTTCCCATTCGTGAACATCATAAAACACACTGATATCAAAGGCCCAGACGCTTATTATTACAGCAACTTAGTTGTTGAGTTGAGAGAAAATGAGAAGTATGTTGCTGCACCACTAAATCAATGGCTGGGAACGGCTGAAACCAAACAAAAAGAATTCACGGAGGATAGATAGGGCTATTTTCCTCGCACTCTCTCAGGGGACTCACACAGAATCCATTTGTTTGTTTGTTTGTTTTTCAGATTCACTCGTGTAGGGTACTTGTCCACACAGCTTCGGCTTGTAGTTTGTCTGTGTCCTTGGAACTCTAGTGAGTCTCCTGTAAGTAAGCACGTAGGTGTCTTGAGTTTTCATCCCTTCTTTTAACCCTGTGTCTTTTGTTTGCTGCACTCAGTGCCTGAGCTTTTATTCTGATGATTCAGAGCTGTGCACTTATTGCACTTAAAGAATTTTTTTTATCATTAAGCTAAAATCACTTGAAGAACATTATGTTTACTATGCTCCCCCCTTCACCAAGTACCCCTGAAAAACCTCTTCAGTCGCTGTCGATCTGCGTAGTTGGATGCTGTAGACCCCTTCACCATGTCCCTCCCTACAGACCCCGTTACAGTCGCTGACCATCAGTGAGTAGTAAGATGCTATATGATCTCTACTAGCCTGCTCTGTGTTGTACAGCACTCCCCATGCCCCCTCGACCCCAAGCATTATACGTGCTAAAACTAATGCCCCCATTCTTTCTCCTCACACTTATCCCTCCCTTCAGACCCACCCTGCCCAGTCCTTTTCCCTTTGGTAACTTTTAGTCAACTCTTGGGTTCTGTGAATCTGCTGCTGTTTTTGTCCTTCAGTTTATCTTTGTTGTTATACTCCACACATGAGTGAAAACCCTTGGTACTTGTCTTTCTCGGCCTGGCCTATTTCTCTGAACATACTACCATCTAGCTCCATCCAGGTCATTGCAAATGGTAGTATATGTTTTCTCCTTAAGGCTGCTTACTGCACTTTTTAAACTGGATTTCATTCTTCCTTTTTGTTTGTAGTTTAGCTTTGTTATTCACCGTTCAACTCCTGGTTATGAACAATAGCTATGTGTCAATCGATATTTATCTGTATCTATCTATCTAATTATCTGTCTGTCTATGTATCTATGTATGTATGTATGTATGTATGTATGTATGTATGTATGTATCTATCTATCTATCTATCTATCTATCTTTCTATCTATCTTCCTATCATCAATCTATGATGTCTATCATCTATCAATCTCTGTACCTATCTATCTATCTTTCATCTGTCATCTGTGTACCTATCTATCTATGAATCAATCATCTTTTTGTCTGCCCATCTATCCTTCTGTACAGAAGAGTTAACAACATAGCCTATGTCTCTTCCCTACATTATGCTTCCAGAAATCTTGCAAGGTAACTAAGCCATAAGGAGATCACTGTGTTCACCGATACACTTTCATATAGAGTCAGCCGCGTTTGCTTACAAAACCAGTAAATGGAGGTGAAAGGACTTGAACCTGTATCTCTGTCCTCTGTCCTCTTATACTTCCTGCTCGCTTGGTGACTTTATTTAGCCACATTCAGTGAGTAAGTGATCCCTGAAGACCACAAGTATCCTTCGTCTGGTCCGGTTGTCGAAAGAAAAGTGTACTTGGTTCTTTGCACACCACCATGTTTGAGGGACATCGGCGTGATCACTGCTGATAGGTGCAGGGACAAATATAACGGAACACCTATTTCTGGTCAGGAGCAGTTGGGAACAAAGAGTGTGTTGTGGAGTGAAGTGTTTATTTGAGGGTCCAAAATTCCCTCCTTAGGTGGTTATTACTTCTTTACATTCGTGAACATCATAAAAAGAATTGATTTTAAAAGCCCAGACGCATATTATTACAGCAATTCATTTGTTGAGGAGAGAGGAAATGAGAAGGAACTTGCTGCACCACTAAATCTATGCCTTAGCACTGCTGAAATCAAACAAAAAGAATTCACGTTAGCTAGACAGGGCTATTTTCTACTGACTCTCTCTGGGGACTCAAACAGAATTCATTTTTTTGTTTGTTTCTTATTTTCACTTGTATAGGTAATCTGTCCCCGCCCCTTCAGCTTGTAGTTTGTCTGTGTCCTTGGATCTCAAGTGAGTCTCCAGTAAGGGAGCACGTAGGAGGTCTTGAGTTTTCATCAGTTCTTCTAACACTGTGTCTTTTGATTGGAGCACTCAAAGCCTGTACTTTTATTCTGATATTTGAGAGCTGTGCTCTTACTGCACTTTGAAATATTTTTTGTTCTCATTAATATACAATCACATGCAGAACATTATGTTTTCCAGTCTACACCCTTCACCAAGTCCCCGGCAAAAGCCAGTTACAGTCGCTGACCGTCAGCGTGTACTAAGATGCTGTAGAATCACTACATATCTTCTCTGTGTTATGCAGCCGTACAAATGACCTCACAAGTTACACACTATTCATGCTAATCCTAATGCCCCCATTCTTTTACCCCGCCCTTATTACTCCCTTCCCACAAACCCTCCCCAGTCCCTTCCATTTTGGTATCTGTTAGACCACTCTCGGGTTCTGTGAGTCTGCTGCTGTCTTTTCCTTCAGTTTTCCTTTGTTATCATACTCCACACAAGAGTGAAATAATTTGGTACATGTATTTCTCCTCCTTGAATATTTGACTGAGCATAATACCCTCTAGCTCCATTCACGTTATTGCAAATAATAGGATTTGTTTTCTTCTTATTGCTGCCTACTGCACTTTTTAAACTGGATTTCATTCTTCTTTTTTGTTTGTAGTTTCGCTATGTGCTTTCACCATTGCTATCCTGGTTATGAGCAGTAGCTTTGTGTTAATCGATATGTACCTATATCTATCTATCTGTCTATCTATTTATCAATCAATCAATCAATCAATCATCTTTTTGTCTGCTCATCTGTCCTTGTGTACAGAACAGTTAACCATATATCCTATATCACTTTCCTACACTATGCTTCCAAAAATCCTGCAATGTATCTAGGCTGTAGAGAGACCACTGGGTTCACCGAGACACTAGAACATCGAGTCGGCCGCGTGTACCTACAAAACCATGAAATGGTTGTGCCGGGACTTGAAGCCGTGTCTCTATTCCCTGTCCTCTTTCATCTCCTTCTAACTTACTATCTGTATTCAGCCACATTCTTTGACGAAGTGCTCCCTGAAGACCACAAGTATCATTCCTCTGGGCCGGTTGTCTCGAGAAAAGAAAACTTGTTCTTTGCACACCACCATGTTTGAAGGACATCAGCGTGATCACCGCCTATAGGACGGACGGTCAAATAAAATGTAACACCAATTTCTAGACAGGAGCAGTTGGGTGCTAAGAGTGTATTTTTTGGTGACGTGTTTATTTGAGTGTCCAAACTTCCCTCTTAGGTAGTTATTAGATCTTCCCATTTGTGAACATCATAAAACCCACTGGTTTCAAAGTCCCAGACGCTTATTATTACAGCAACTCAGTTGTTGAGGTGAGATACAATGAGAAGTATGTTGGTGCACCACTAAATCAATGGCTTGGAATGGCTGAAACCAAACAAAAAGAATTCACGGAGGCCAGATAGGGCTATTTTCTTCTGACTGTCTCAGGGGACTCACACAGAATCCATTTGTTTGATTGTTTGTTTTTCAGTTACACTCGTGTAGGGTACTTGTCCACACACCTTCGGCTTGTTGTTTGTCTGTGTCCTTGGATCTGAAGTGAGTCTCCTGTAAGTAAGCACGTAGGTGTCTTGAGTTTTCATCCCTTCTTTTAACCCTGTGTCTTTTGTTTGCTGCACTCAGTGCCTGACCTTTTATTCTGATGATTCAGAGCTGTGCACTTATTGCACTTAAAGAATTTTTTTTATCATTAAGCTAAAATCACTTGAAGAACATTATGTTTACTATGCACCCCCTTAACCAAGTACCCCTGAAAAACCTCTTCAGTCACTGTCGATCTGCGTAGTTGGATGCTGTAGACCCCTTCAACATGTTCCTCCCATCAGACCCCGTTACAGTCGCTTCCATCAGTGAGTAGTAAGATGCTATATGATCTCTACTAGCCTTCTCTGTGTTGTACAGCACTCCCCATGCCCCCTCGACCCCAAGCATTATACGTGCTAGAATTAATGCCCCCATTCTTTCTCCTAAAACTTATCCCTCCCTTCAGACCCACCCTGCCCAGTCCTTTTCCCTTTGGTAACTTTTAGTCAACTCTCGGGTTCTGTGAGTCTGCTGCTGTTTATTTCCTTTAGTTTTTCTTTGTTGTCATACTCCACACATGAGTGAAAACACTTGGTACTTGTCTTTCTCCGCCTGGCCTATTTCTCTGAACATACTACCGTCTAGCTCCATCCAGGTCATTGCAAATGGTAGGATTTGTTTTCTTCTTAAGGCTGCTAACTGCACTTTTTAAACTGGAACTCATTCTTCCTTTTTGTTTGTAGTTTAGCTATGTTTTTCACCATTCAAATCCTGGTTATGAACAATAGCTTTGTGTCAATCGATATGTATCTGTATCTATCTATCTAATGGTCTGTCTGTCTATGTATGTATGTATGTATGTATGTATGTATCTATCTATCTATCTATCTATCTTCCTATCAACTATCTATGATGTCCATCATCTATCAATTTATGTACCTATCTATCTATCTTTCATCTGTCATCTTTATACCTATCTATCTATGAATCAATCCTCTTTTTGTCTGCCCATCTATCCTTCTGTACAGAACAGTTAACAACATAGCCTATGTCTCTTCCCTACATTATGCTTCCAGAAATCTTGCAAGGCAACTAAGCCATAAGAAGAGCACTGTGTTCACCGATACACTTTCATGTAGAGTCAGCCGCGTGTGCTTAAAAAACCAGTAAATGGAGGTGAAAGGACTTGAACCTGTATCTCTGTCCTCTGTCCTCTTATATTTCCTGCTCGCTTGGTGACTTTATTTAGCCACATTCAGTGAGTAGTTGTTCCCTGAAGACCACAAGTATCCTTCGTCTGGTCCGGTTGTCGAAAGAAAAGTGTACTTGGTTCTTTGCACACCACCATGTTTGAGGGACATCGGCGTGATCACGGCTGATAGGTGCAGGGACAAATATAAAGGAACACCTATTTCTGGACAGGAGCAGTTTGGAACAAAGAGTGTGTTGTGGAGTGAAGTGTTTATTTGAGGGTCCAAACTTCCCTCCTTAGGTGGTTATTACTTCTTTACATTCGTGAACATCATAAAAAGCAATGATTTTAAAAGCCCAGTCGGATATTATTACAGCAATTCATTTGTTGAGGTGAGAGGAAATGAGAAGGAACTTGCTGCACCACTAAATCTATGCCTGAGCACTGCTGAAATCAAACAAAAAGAATTCATGGTGACTAGATAGGGCTATTTTCTACTGACTCCCTCTGGGGACTCAAACAGAATTCATTTGTTTGTTTGTTTCTTATTTTCACTTGTATAGGTAATCTGTCCCCGCCCCTTCAGCTTGTAGTTTGTCTGTGTCCTTGGATCTCAAGTGAGTCTCCAGTAAGGGAGCACGTAGGAGGTCTTGAGTTTTCATCAGTTCTTCTAACATTGGGTCTTTTGATTTAAGCATTCAAAAACTGTACTTTTATTCTGATATTTGAGAGCTGTGCTCTTACTGCACTTTGAAATTCTTTTTGTTCTCATTAATATACAATCACATGCAGAACATTATGTTTTCCAGTCTACACCCTTCACCAAGTCCCCGGCAAAACCAGTTCCAGTCGCTGTCTGTCTGCGTGTACTAAGATGCTGTAGAATCACTACATGTCTTCTCTGTGTTATGCAGCCGTACAAATGACCCCCCAAGTTACACACTATACATGCTAATCCTAATGCCCCCATTCTTTTTCCCCGCCCTTATTACTCTCTTCCCACAAACCCTACCCAGTCCCTTTCTCTTTGGTAACTGTAGGTCCACTCTCGGGTTCTGTGAGTCTGCTGCTGTCTTTCCCTTCAGTTTTTCTTTGTTATCATACTCCACACATGAGTGAAATCATTTGATACATGTATTTCTCCGCCTGGCCTATTTGACTGAGCATAATACCCTCTAGCTCCATCCACGTTATTGCAAATGATAGGATTTGTTTTCTTCTTATGGCTGCTTACTGCACTTTTTAAACTGGATTTCATTCTTCTTTTTTGTTTGTAGATTTGCAATGTGCTTTCACCATTGCTCTCCTTGTCATGAGCAGTAGCTTTGTGCTAATCGATATGTACCTATATCTATCTATCTGTCTATCTATTTATCAATCACTCAATCAATCATACAATTGTCTGTTCATCTGTCCATGTGTGCAGAACAGTTAACCATATACCCTATATCACTTTCCTACACTATGCTCCCAAAAATCCTGCAAAGTATCTAGGCTGCAGAGGGAGCACTGGGTTCACCGAGACACTTGCAGTTCGAGTCGGATGCGTGTACCTACAAAACCAGGAAATCTTTGTGCTGGGACTTGAACCCGTGTCTCTATCCACTGTCCTCTTTCATCTCCTTCTAACTTGCTGTCTGTATTTAGCCACATTCATTGACTAAGGGCTCCCTGAAGATCTCAAGTATCATTCCTCTGGGCCTGTTGACGACAGAAAAGTCAACTTGTTGCTTCGCTCAACACCATGTTTGAGGGACATCAGCGTGATCACCACCGATAGGACGGTGGGTCAAATAAAAAGGAACTCCAATTTGTAGACAGGAGCAGTTGGGAGCTAACAGTGTATTGTGGAGTGACGTGTTTATTTGAGTGTCCAAACTACCCTCTTTAGGTGGTTATTAGATTTTCACATTCGTGAACATCATAAAATCCACTGATTTCAAAGGCCCAGATGATTATTATTACAGCAACTCAGTTGTTGAGGTGAGAGAAAATGAGAAGTATGGTGCTGCACCACTAAATCTATGGCTGGGAACTGTTGAAACCAAACAAAAAGAATTCACGGTGGCCAGATAAGGCTATTTCATGCTGACTGTCTCTGGGGACTCAAACAGAATCCATTTGCTTGATTGTTTGATTTTCCGTTTCACTCTTGTAGGGTACTTGTCCACACACCTTCGGCTTGTAGTTTGTCTGTGTCCTTGGATCTCAAGTGAGTCTCCTGTAAGTAAGCACGTAGGTGTCTTGAGTTTTCATCCCTTCTTTTATCCCTGTGTCTTTTGTTTGCAGCACTCAGTGCCTGACCTTTTATTCTGATGATTCAGAGCTGTGCACATATTGCACTTAAAGAATATTTTTTATCATTAATCGACAATCACGTGAAGAACATTATGTTTACTATGCACCCCTCTTCACCAAGTCCCCACGAAAAACCTCTTCAGTCACTGTCGATCAGCGTAGTTGGATGCTGTAGACCCCTTCACCATGACCCCGCAAAAGTCCCCGTTACAGTCACTGTCCATCAGTGAGTAGTAAGATGCTATATGATCTCTACTAGTCTTCTCTGTGTTGTACAGTACTCCCCATGCACACTCGACCCCTCGCATTATACATGCTAAACTTAATGCCCCCATTCTTTCTCCCCACACTTATCCCTACCTTCAGACTCACCCTGCCCAGTCCTTTTTCCTTTGGTTACTTTTATTCAACTCTCGGGTTCTGTGAGTCTGCTGCTGTTTTTTTACTTCAGTTTTTCTTTTTTGTTATACTCCACACATGAGTGAAATCACTTGGTACTTGCCTTTATCCGCCTGCCCTATTTTTCTGAACATACTACCGTCTTGCTCCATCCACGTCATTGCAAATGGTAGTATTTGTTTTCTTCTTAACGCTGCTTACTGCACTTTTTAAACTGGATTTCATTCTTCCTTTTTGTTTGTAGTTTAGCTTTGTTATTCACCATTCAACTCCTGATTATGAACAATAGCTTTGTGTCAATCGACATTTATCTGTATCTATCTATTTAAAGGTCTGTCTGTCTATCTATGTATCTATGTATGTATATATCTATGTATCTATGTATCTATCTATGTATCTATCTATCTATCTTCCTATCATCTATCTATGATGTCTATCATCTATTAATCTATTTACCTATCTATCTCTCTTTCACCTGTCGTCTGTCTACCTATCTGTCTATGAAACAATCATCTTTTTGTCTGCCCATCTATCCTTATGTACAGAACAGTTAACAACATAGCCTATGTCTCTTCCCTACATTATGCTTCCAGAAATCTTGCAAGGTAACTAAACCATAAGGAGAGCACTGTGTTCACCGATACGCTTTCAGTTAGAGTCAGCAGAGTGTGCTTACAAAACCAGTAAAGGAGGTGAAAGGACTTGAACCCGTATCTTTGTCCTCTGTCCTCTTATACTTCCTGCTCGCTTGTTGACTTTATTTAGCCACATTCAGTGAGTAAGTGATCCCTGAAGACCACAAGTATCCTTCGTCTGGGCCTGTTGTCGACAGAAAAGTGTACTTGGCCCTTTGCACACCACCATGTTTGAGGGACATTGACGTGATCACTGCTGATAGGTGGAGGGACAAATATGAATTAACACCTATTTCTGGACTGGAGCAGTTGGGAACAAAGAGTGTGTTGTGGAGTGAAGTGTTTATTTCAGTGTCCAAACTTCCCTCTTTAGGTGGTTATTACTTCTTTACATTCGTGAACATCATAAAAAGCAATGATTATAAATGCCCAGACGCATATTGTTACAGCAATTCATTTGTTGAGGTGAGAGGAAGTGAGAAGGAAGTTGCTGCACCACTAAATCTATGCCTGAGCACTGCTGAAACCAAACAAAAAGAATTCAAGGTGGCTAGATAGGGCTATTTTCTACTGACTCTCTCTGGGGTCCAAAACAGAATCCATTTCTTTCTCTGTTTCTCAGTTTCACTTCTATAGGGTACCTGACCCCGCCCCTTCAGTTTGTAGTTTGTCTGTGTCCTTGGATCTCAAGTGAGTCTCCAGTAAGGGAGCACGTAGGCGTTCTTGAGTTTTCATCAGTTCTTCTAACCCTGTGTCTTTTGATTGGAGCACTCAAAGGCTGTACTTTTATTATGATATTTGAGAGCTGTGCTCTTACTGCACTTTGAAATTCTTTTTGTTCTCATTAATATACAATCACATGCAGAAAATTATGTTATTCTGTCTACCCTCTTCACCAAGTCACCCCAAATCCCAGTTACAGACGCTCTCCGTCAGCATGTACTAAGATGCTGTAGAATCACTACATGTCTTCTCTGTGCTGTACAGCCCTACCCATGACACCCCACCCTACACATTATACATGCTAATCCTAATGCCCCCATTCTTTTTCCCCGCACTTATTACTCCCTTCCCACAAACCCTACCCAGTCCCTTTCTCTTTGGTAACTGTAGGTCCACTCTCGGGTTCTGTGAGTCTGCTGCTGTCTTTTCCTTCAGTTTTTCTTTGTTATCATACTCCACACATGAGTGAAATCATTTGGAACATGTATTTCTCCGCCTGGCCTTTTTGACTGAGCATAATACCCTCTAGCTCCATCCACGTTATTGCAAATGATAGGATTTGTTTTCTTCTTATGGCTGCTTACTGCACTTTGTAACTGGATTTCATTCTTCTTTTTTGTTAGTAGTTTTACAATGTGCTTTCACCATTGCTCTCCTTGTTTTGAGCAGTAGCTTTGTGCTAATCGATAGGTACCTATATCTATCTATCTGTCTATCTATTTATCAATCACTCAATCAATCATCCTTTTGTCTGTCCATCTGTACATGTGTGCAGAACAGTTAACCATATACCCTATATCACTTTCCTACACTATGCTCCCAAACATCCTTCAAAGTATCTAGGCTGCAGAGGGAGCACTGGGTTCACCGAGACACTTGCAGTTCGAGTCGGCCACGTGTACCTACAAAACTAGGGAATGGTTGTGCTGGGATTTGAACCCGTGTCTCTATCCTCTGTCCTCTTTCATCTCCTTCTAACTTGCTGTCTGTGTTTAGCCACATTCATTGACTAAGGGCTCCCTGAAGATCTCAAGTATCATTCCTCTGGGCCTGTTGTCGACAGAAAAGTCAACTTGTTGCTTCGCTCACCACCATGTTTGAAGGACATCAGCGTGATCACCGACGATAGGATGGAGGGTCAAATAAAAAGGAACACCAATTTCTAGACAGGAGCAGTTGGGATCTAACAGTGTATTGTGGAGTGACGTGTTTATTTCAGTGTCCAAACTTCCCTCTTTAGGTGGTTATTAGATTTTCACATTTGTGAACATCATAAAATCCACTGATTTCAAAGGCCCAGATGCTTATTATTACAGCAACTCAGTTGTTGAGGTGAGAGAAAATGAGAAGTTTGTTGCTGCACCACTAAATCTATGGCTGGGAACTGTTGAAAACAAACAAAAAGAATTCACGGTGGCCAGAAAGGGCTATTTTCTGCTGACTGTCTCTGGGGACTCAAACATAATCCATTTTCTTGATTGTTTGATTTTCCGTTTCACTCGTGTAGGGTACTTGTCCACACACCTTCGGCTTGTAGTTTGTCTGTGTCCTTGGATCTCAAGTGAGTCTCCTGTAAGTAAGCACGTAGGTGTCTTGAGTTTTCATCCCTTCTTTTATCCCTGTGTCTATTGTTTGCAGCACTCAGTGCCTGACCTTTTATTCTGATGATTCAGAGCTGTGCACTTATTGCACTTAAAGAATATTTTTTATCACTAATGTAAAATCACGTGAAGAACATTATGTTTACTATGCTCCCCCCTTCACCAAGTCCCCCCGAAAAACCTCTTCAGTCACTGTCGATCAGCGTAGTTGGATGCTGTAGACCCCTTCACCATGTCCCCCCCAAAAGTCCCCGTTACAGTCACTGTCCATCAGTGAGTAGTAAGATGTTATATGATCTCTACTAGTCTTCTCTGTGTTGTACTGTACTCCCCATGCACACCCGACGCCGCACATTATACATGCTAAACTTAATGCCCCCATTCTTTCTCCCCACACTTATCCCTCCCTTCAGACTCACCCTGCCCAGTCCTTTTTCCTTTGGTTACTTTTAGTCAACTCTCGGGTTCTTTGAGTCTGCTGCTGTTTTTTTACTTCAGTTTTTCTTTGTTGTTATACTCCACAGATGAGTGAAATCACTTGGTACGTGCCTTTATCCGCCTGCCCTATTTTTCTGAACATACTACCGTCTTGCTCCATCCACGTCATTGCAAATGGTAGTATTTGTTTTCTTCTTAAGGCTGCTTACTGCACTTTTTAAACTGGATTTCATTCTTCCTTTTTGTTTGTAGGTTAGCTATGTTATTCACCATTCAACTCCTGGTTATGAACAATAGCTTTGTGTCAATCGACATGTATCTGTATCTATCTATCTAAAGGTCTGTCTGTCTATCTATGTATCTATGTATGTATATATCTATGTATCTATGTATCTATCTATGTATCTATCTATCTATCTTCCTATCATCTATCTATGATGTCTATCATCTATTAATCTATGTACCTATCTATCTCTCTTTCACCTGTCGTCTGTCTACCTATCTATCTATGAAATAATCATCTTTTTGTCTGCCCATCTATCCTTATGTACAGAACAGTTAACAACATAGCCTATGTCTCTTCCCTACATTATGCTTCCAGAAATCTTGCAAGCTAACTAAGCCATAAGGAGAGCACTGTGTTCACCGATACGCTTTCAGGTAGAGTCAGCAGAGTGTGCTTACAAAACCAGTAAATGGAGGTGAAAGGGCTTGAACCCGTATCTTTGTCCTCTGTCCTCTTATACTTCCTGCTCGCTTGTTGACTTTATTTAGCCACATTCAGTGAGTAAGTGATCCCTGAAGACCACAAGTATCCTTCGTCTGGGCCTGTTGTCGACAGAAAAGTGTACTTGGCCCTTTGCACACCACCATGTTTGAGGGACATTGACGTGATCACTGCTGATAGGTGGAGGGACAAATATGAATTAACACCTATTTCTGGACAGGAGCAGTTGGGAACAAAGAGTGTGTTGTGGAGTGAAGTGTTTATTTCAGTGTCCAAACTTCCCTCTTTAGGTGTTTATTACTTCTTTACATTCGTGAACATCATAAAAAGCAATGATTATAAATGCCCAGACGCATATTACAGCAATTCATTTGTTGAGGTGAGAGGAAATGAGAAGGAAGTTGCTGCACCACTAAATCTATGCCAGAGCACTGCTGAAACCAAACAAAAAGAATTCAAGGTATCTAGATAGGGCTATTTTCTACTGACTCTCTCTGGGGTCCAAAACAGAATCCATTTCTTTCTCTGTTTCTCAGTTTCACTTCTATAGGGTACCTGACCCCGCCCCTTCAGTTTGTAGTTTGTCTGTGTCCTTGGATCTCAAGTGAGTCTCCAGTAAGGGAGCACGATGGCGTTCTTGAGTTTTCATCAGTTCTTCTAACCCTGTGTCTTTTGATTGGAGCACTCAAAGGCTGTACTTTTATTATGATATTTGAGAGCTGTGCTCTTACTGCACTTTGAAATTCTTTTTGTTCTCATTAATATACAATCACATGCAGAAAATTATGTTATTCTGTCTACCCTCTTCACCAAGTCACCCCAAATCCCAGTTACAGCCGCTCTCCGTCAGCATGTACTAAGATGCTGTAGAATCACTACATGTCTTCTCTGTGCTGTACAGCCCTACCCATGACACCCCACCCTACACATTATACATGCTAATCCTAATGCCCCCATTCTTTTTCCCCGCACTTATTACTCCCTTCCCACAAACCCTACCCAGTCCCTTTCTCTTTGGTAACTGTAGGTCCACTCTCGGGTTCTGTGAGTCTGCTGCTGTCTTTTCCTTCAGTTTTTCTTTGTTATCATACTCCACACATGAGTGAAATCATTTGGTACATGTATTTCTCCGCCTGGCCTATTTGACTGAGCATAATACCCTCTGGCTCCATCCACGTTATTGCAAATGATAAGATATGATTTCTTCTTATGGGTGCTAACTGCACTTTTTAAACTGGATTTCATTCTTTTTTGTTTGTAGTTTTGCTATGTGCTTTCACCATTGCTCTCCCTGTTATGAGCAACGGCTTTGTGCTAATCGATATGTACCTATATCTATCTGTCTATCTATTTATCAATCACTCAATCAATCATCCTTTTGTCTGTCCATCTGTCCATGTGTACAAAACAGTTAACCATATACAATATATCACTTTCCTACACTATGCTCCCAAACATCCTTCAAAGTATCTAGGCTGCAGAGGGATCACTGGGTTCACCGAGACACTTGCAGTTCGAGTCGGCCGCGTGTACCTACAAAACCAGGAAATCTTTGTGCTGGGACTTGAACCCGTGTCTCTATCCACTGTCCTCTTTCATCTCCTTCTAACTTGCTGTCTGTATTTAGCCACATTCATTGACTAAGTGCTCCCGGAAGATCTCAAGTATCATTCCTCTGGGCCTGTTGTCGACATAAAAGTCAACTTGTTGCTTCGCTCACCACCATGTTTGAAGGACATCAGCGTGATCACCGCCGATAGGACGGAGGGTCAAATAAAAAGGAACACCAATTTCTAGACAGGAGCAGTTGGGAGCTAACAGTGTATTGTGGAGTGACGTGTTTATTTGGGTGTCCAAACTTCCCTTTTTAGGTGTTTATCACTTCACATTCGTGAAGATCATAAAACCCACCTATTTCAAAAGCCCAGATGCTTATTATTACAGCAACTCAGTTGCTGAAGTGAGAGAAAATTGGAAGGACGTTGCTACATCACTAAATCTATGGCTGGGCCCTGCTGAAAACAAACAAAAAAATTCACGATGGCCAGATAGGGCTATTTACTGTTGACTGTCTCTGGTGGCTCAAACAGAATCCATTTGTTTGATTGTTTGTTTTTCAGTTTCACTCGTGTAGGGTACTTGTCCCCACACATTCAGCTTGTAGTTTGTCTGTGTCCTTGGATCTCAAGTGAGTCTCCCGTAAGGAAGCACGTAGTTTTCTTGAATTATCATCCGTTCTTTTAATCCTGTGTCTTTTGTTTGCAGCACTCAGAGTCTGACCTTTAATTCTGATGATTCAGAGCTGTGACCTTTTGCACTTAAAAAATTTTTTTTTGTAATCATTAATCTACAATCGCGTGAAGAATATTATGTTTACTATGCTCCCCCTTCAACAATTCCACCCCCAAAAACCTCTTACAGTCGCTGTTCATCAGCATAGTTGGATGCTATAGACCCCTTCACCATGTACCCCTTCACAGACACAATTACAGTCGCTGTCAATCAGCGAGTAGTAAGATGCTATATAATCGGTACTAGTCTTCTCTGTGTTGACAGCACTCCCAATGCGCCTCCGACCCCACGCAATATACATGCTAATCCTAATGCTCCCATTCTTTCTCCCCGCACTTATCCCTTCCTTCAGAAACACCCTGCCCAGTTCTTTTCCCTTTGGCAACTTTTAGTCAAATCTCCGGTTCTGTGAGTCTGCTGCTGTTTTTTTCCTTCAGTTTTTCTTTGTTGTTATACTGCACACATGAGTGAAATCATTTGATACTTGTCTTTTGCCGCCTGACCTATTTCTCTGAACATACTACCGTCTCTCTCCATCCACGTCATTGCAAATGGTAGGATTTGTTTTCTTCTTATGGCTGCTTACTGCACTTCGTAAACTAGATTTCATTCTTCCTTTTTTTTGTAGTTAGCCATGTGATTTCACCATTCATCTACTGCTTATGAGCAGCAGCTTTGTGTCAATCGATATGTATCTGTATCTATCTATCTCTCTGTGTGTCTGTATATCTATCTATCTTTCTATATATCCTTCTATCTATCTATCTCTCTATCCTTCTCTCTATCTATCCATCTATCTAGCTTCCTATCATCTATCATGTGTATCATCTATCTCTCATCTGTCATCTATCTATCTGTCTATCTATGAATCAATCATCTTTCTGTCTGCCCATCTATCCCTATGTACAGAAGAGTTAACAACAGAACCTATGTCACTTCCCTACATTATGCTTCCAAAAACATTGCAAGGTCACTATGCCGTAGGGAGAGCAACGGGTTCACTGAGACAGTTGCAGATTAGGTCAGCCGCGTGTGCTTACAAAACCAGTAAATGGTGGTGCAGGGACTTGAACCCGTATCTCTGTCCTCTGTCCTCTTAAACCTCCTTCTTGCTTGCTAACTGTATTTAGCCACACTCATTGACTAAGTCCTCACTGAAGACCGCAACTACACTTCCTCTGGGTCTGTTGAAGACAGAAAAGTATACTTGGTGCTTTACTCACCACCATGTTTGAGGGACATAGGCGTGTTCACCACTGATAGGAGGAGGGACAAATAAAAAGGAACACCTATTTCAAGACAGGAACATTTGGGAGCAAAGTGTTTGTTGTGGAGAGACGTGTTTGGTTGAGTGTCCAAACTTCCCTCTTTATGTGGTTATAACTTATTACAGTCATGAACATCATAAAACCCAGTGATTTCAAAGCCAAGACGCATATTATTACAGCAATTCATTTGTTGATATGAGAAAAAATGAGAAGGACATTGCAGTACCACTAAATCTATACCTGGTCACTGCTGAAACCAAACAAAAAGAATTCACGGTGGCAAGGGAGGACTATTTTCTAGTGACTGTCTCTGGGGACTCAAACAGAATCCATTTGTTTCTTTGTTTCTCGGATTCACTTGTATAGGGTCCCTGTCCGTGCCCCTTCAGCTTGTAGTTTGTCTGTGTCCTTGGATCTCAAGTGAGTCTCCAGTAAGGGAGCACGCAGGTGCTCTTGAATTTTCATCAGTTCTTCTAACTGTGTGTCTTTTGATTGGAGCAGTCAAAGCCTCTACTTATATTCTGTAATTTGAGAGCTATGCTGTTAGTGCACTTTGAAATTTTTTTTTGTTCTCATCAATATACAATCACATGCAGAACATTATGTTTACTAGTCTACCCACTTCACCAAGTCCTCGCCAAATCCCATTTACAGTCGATAACCATCAGCATGCATTAAGATGCTGTAGAATTGCTACTTGTCTCCTCCGTGTTGTAAAGCCCTCCCCAGGACCCTACACCCTACACATTATTCTTGCTAATCCTAACGACCCCATTCTTTTTTCCCGCCATTATCACTCCCTTCCCTCAAACCCTACAAAGTCCCTTGCTCTTTCGTAACTGTTAGTCCACTCTCGGGTTCTGTGTGTCTGCTACTGTTTTTTCCTTCAGTTTTTCTTTGTTGTCGTACTCCACACATGAGTGAAATCAATTGGTACATGTATTTCTCCGACTGGCCTATTTGACTGAGCATAATACCCTCTAGCTCCATCCACGTTATTGCCAATGATAGGATTTGTTTTCTTCTTATGGCTGCTTACCGCACTTTATAAACTGGATTTTATTCTTCTTTTTTCTTTTTAGTTTCGCTATGTGCTTCAACCATTGCTCTCATGCTTATGAGCAATAGCTTTGTGTTAAATGATATGTACCTATATCTATCTGTCTGTCTGTCTATCTATCTATCTTTCAATCAACCAATCAATTAATCATCATTTGTCTGCCCATCTGTCCTTGTGTATAGAACAGTTAATGACATAGCCTATGTCACTTTCCTACATTATGCTTCCAAAAATCCTGCAAGGTAACTAGGCTGTAGGGAGCGCACTGGGTTCACCGAGACACTTTCAGGTCGTGTCCGCCGCGTGTAATATAAAACCAGTAAATTTTTGTGCAGGAATATATACCCGTGTCTCTATCCTCAGAACTCTTTCATCTCCTTCTAAATTGCTCTCTGTATTTAGCCACATTCATTGACAAAGTTCTCCCTGAAAACCAAAAGTATCCTTCCTCCGGGCCTGTTGTCAACAGAAAAGTAAACTTGTTGCTTTGATCACCACCATGTTTGAAGGACATCGGCATGATCACTGCGGATAGGACGGAGGGTCAAATAAAAAGAAACACCAATTCCTAGACAGGAGCAGTTGGGAGCTAAGAGTGTATTGTGGAGTGACATTTTTATTTGAGTGTCCAAACTTCCCTCTTTAGGTGGTTATTACTTCACATTCGTGAAGATCATAAAAACCACCGATTTCAAGGCCCTGATGCTTATTAATACAGCAACTCAGTTGTTGAGGGGAGAGAAAACAGGAAGGACGTTGCTGCACCACTAAATCTATGGCTGTGAACTGCTGAAAACAAACAAAAAGAATTCATGGTGGCCAGATAGGGCTCTTTTCTACTGAATGTCTCTGGGGGCTCAAACAGAATCCATTTGTTTCATTTTTTATTTTTCAGTTTCACTCGTGTAGGGTACTTGAACCCACACCTTCAGCTTGCAGTTTGTCTGTGTCCTTGGATCTCAAGTGAGTCTCCTGTAAGGAAGCACGTAGGTTTCTTGAGTTTTCATCCGTTCTTTTAACACCGTGTGTTTTGTTTGCAGCACTCAGTGCCTGACCTTTTATTCTGATGATTCAGAGCAGTGCACTTATTACACTTAAAGTATTTTTTTATCATTAATCTACAATCACGTGAAGAACATTATGTTTACTGTACTCCCCCCTTCACCAAGTCCCCCCGAAAAACCTCTTCAGTCACTGTCGATCAGCGCAGTTGGATGCTGTAGAACCCTTCACTATGTCACCCCAAACAGACCCCGTTACAGTCGCTGTCCATCAGTGAGTAGTAAGATGCTATATGATCTCTACTAGACTTCTCTGTGTTGTACAGTACTCCCCATGCACACCCGACCACGCGCATTATACATGTTAAAATTAATGCCCCCATTCTTTCTCCCCACATTTATCCCTCCCTTGAGAACCACCCTGCCCAGTATTTTCCCTTTGGCAACTTTTAGACAACTCTCGGGATCTGTGAGTCTGCTGCTGTTTTTTTCCTTAAGTTTTTCTTTGTTGTTATACTATACACATGAGTGAAATCACTTGGTACGTGTCTTTCTCCGCCTGGCCTATTTCTCTGAACATACTACCGTCTAGCTCCATTCACGTCATTGCAAACGGTTGTGTTTGTTTTCTCCTTAAGGCTGCTTACTGCACTCTCTAAACTGGATTTCATTCTTCCGTTTTTTTTGTAGTTTAGCTATGTTATTCAGCATTCAACTCCTGGTTATGAAAAATATCTTTGTGTCAAACGATATGTATCTGTATCTATCTATCTAACGGTCTGTCTGTCCATCTATGTATCTATGTATGTATGTATCTATGTATCTGTCTATCTTCCTATCATCTATCTATGATGTCTATCATCTGTCAATCTATGTACCTATCTGTCTATCTTTCATCTGTCTTCTGTCTAAATATCTATCTATGAATCAATCATCTTTTTGTCGGCACAACAATCCTTCTGTACAGAACAGTTAACAACATAGCCTATGTCTCTTCCCTACATTATGCTTCCAGAAATCTTGCAAGGTAACTAAGCCATAAGGAGTGCACTGTGTTCACCGATACACTTTGAGGTAGAGTCATCCACGTGTGCTTACAAAACAAGTAAATGGAGGTGAAAGGACTTGAAACCGTATCTCTGTCTTCTGTCCTCTTATACTTCCTGCTCGCTTGGTGACTTTATTTAGCCACATTCAGTGAGAAAGTGATCCCTGAAGACCACAAGTATCCTTCCTCTGGGCCTGTTGTCGACAGAAAATTGTACTTGGTACTTTGCACACCGCCATGTTTGAGGGACATCGGCTTGATCACTACTGATAGGTGGAGGGACAAATATAAAAGAACACCTATTTCTGGACAGGAGCAGTTGGGAACAAAGAGTGTGTTGTGGAGTGAAGTGCTTATTTGAGGGTCCAATCTTCCCTCTTTATGTGGTTATTACCTCATTACATTCCTGAACATCATAAAATGCAATGATTTTAAAAGCCCAGACGCATATTATTACAGCAATTCATTTGTTGAGGTGAGAGGAAATGAGAAGGAAGTTGCTGCACCACCTAATCTATGCCTGAGCACTGCTGAAAACAAACAAAAGTATTCACGGTGGATAGATAGGGCTATTTTTTATTGACTCTCTCTGGGGACCCAAACAGAATCCGTTTGTTTGTTTGTTTCTCAGTTTCACTTGTATAGGGTACCTGTCCGCGCCCCTTCAGCTTGTAGTTTGTCTGTTTGCTTGGATCTCAAGTGAGTCTCCAGTAAGGGAACACGTAGGTGGTCCTGAGTTTTCATCAGTACTTCTAAACCTGTGTCTTTTGATTGGAGCACTCAAAGCCTGTACTTTCATTCTGATATTTGAGAGCTGTGCTCTTACTGCACTTTGAAATTTTTTTGTTCTCATTAATATACAATCACATGCAGAACATTATGTTTCCAGTCTACCCCCTTCACAAAGTTCCCCCCAAATCCCAGTTACAGTCGCTGTCCATCAGCATATAATAAGATGCTGTAGATTCACTACATGTCTTCTCTATGTTGTACAGCCCTACCCATGACCGCCCACCGTACACATTATGCATGATAATCCTAATGCCCCCATTCTTTTTCCCCAACCTTATTACGCCCTTCCCACAAACCCTACCCAGTCCTTTTCTCTTTGGTAACTGTTAGTTCAATCTCGGGTTCTGTGAGTCTGCTTCTGTCCTTTCCTTCAGTTTTTCTTTCTTATCATACTCCACACATGAGTGTAATCATTAGGAACATGTATTTCTCCGCCTGGCCTACTTGGCTGAGCATAATACCCGCTAGCTCCATCCACGTTTTTGCAAATGATAGGATTTGTTTTCTTCTTATGGCTGCTTACTGCACTTTTTAAACTGGAGTTCATTCTTATTTTTGTTTGTAGTATCACTATGTGCTTTCACCATTGCTCTCCTGGTTTTGAGCAGTAGCTTTGTGTTAATCGTTATGTACCTACATCTATCTATCTGTCTGTCTATCTATTTATCAATCAATCAATCTATCAGCTTTTTGTCTGCCCATCTGTCCTTGTGTACAGAACAGTTAAACACATAGCCTATGTCACTCTCCTACATTATGATTCCAAAAATCGTGCAATGTAACTAATATTTAGGGAGAGCACTGGGTTCACCGAGACACTTGCAGTTCGAGTCTGCCGCGTGTACCTACAAAAGCAGGAAATGGTTGTGCAGGGACTTGAAACCGGGTCTCAACCCACTGTCCTCTTTCATCTCCTTCTTACTTGCTGTCTGTATTTAGCCACATTCATTGACTAAGTGCTCCCTGAAGACCACAAGTATCCTTCCTCTGGGCCTGTTGTCGACAGAAAAGTAAACTTGTTGCTTTCCTCACCACCATGTTTGAAGGACATCGGCGTGATCACTGCTGATGGGACGGAGGGTCAAATAAAAAGGAACAACAATTTCTAGAGAGGAGCAGTTGGGAGTTAAGAGTGTATTTTGGAGTGACATGTTTATTTGAGTGTCCAAACTTCCCTCTTTAGGTGGTTATTACTTCACATTCGTGAAGATCATAAAACCCACCGATTTCAAAGGTACAGATTCTTATTATTACAGCAACTCAGTTGCTGAAGTGAGAGAAAATGAGAAGGACGTTGCTGCACCACTAAATCTATTGCTCGGCACTGCTGAAAACAAACAAAAAGAATTCACTGTGGCCAGATAGGGCCATTTTCTACTGACTGTCACTTGGGGGCTCAAACACAATCCATTTATTGGATTGTTTGATTTCATTTTCACTCGTGTAGGGTACTTGTAGCCACACCTTCAGCTTGTAGTTTGTCTGTGTCCTTTGACCTCAAGTGAGTCTCCTGTAAGGAAGCACGTAGGATTTTTTAGTTTTCATCCGTTCTTTTAACCCTGTGTCTCTTGTATGCAGCTCTGAGAACCTGACCTTTTATTCTGATGATTCAGTGCTGTGCCCTTATTGCACTTAAAAAAATTTTTTTGTTATCATTAGTCTACAATTACATGAAGAACCTTATGTTTACTATGCTACCCCTTCACCAAGTGCCCCCGAAAATTCCTCTTCAGTCGCTGTCCATCAGAGAGTAGTAAGATGCTAAATAATCTCTAATAGTCTTCTCTGTGTTGTACAGCACTCCAAATGCCTTCCCGACCCCACGCAATATACATGCTAATCCTAATGCCCCCATTCTTTCCCCCGCACTTATCCCTTCCCTTCAGAACCACCCTGCCCAGTTCTTTTCCCTGTGGCAACTTTTAGTCAACTCTCCGGTTCTGTGAGTCTGCTGCTGTTTTTTTCCTTCAGTTTTTCTTTGTTGTTATACTCCATACATGAGTGAAATCATTTGACATTGTCTTTCTCCGCCTGACCTATTTCTCTGAACATACTACCGTCTAGCTCCATCCACGTCATTGCAAATGGTAGGATTTGTTTTCTTCTTATGGCTGCTTACTGCACTTTGTAAACAGAGTTTCATCTTCCTTTTTGTTTGTAGTTTAGCTATGTGCTCTCACCATTCATCTCCTGGTTATGAGCAACAGCTTTGTGTCAATCGATATGTATCTGTATCTATTTATTGCTCTGTCTGTCTGTATATCTTTCTATCCTTCTATATATCCTTGTATCTCTCTGTCCTTCTCTCTATATATTTATCCATCTATCTAGCTTCCTATCATCTATCATGTGTATCATCTATCTATCTCTCATCTGTCATCTATCTATCTGTCTATCTCTGAATAAATCATCTTTCTGTCTGCCAATCTATCCTTATGTACAGAACAGTTAACAACATCACCTATGTCACTACATTACATCATGCTTCCAAAAACATTGCAAGGTCACTAGGCCGCAGGGAGAGCACTGGGCTCACTGTGACAGTTGCAGATCGAGTCAGCCGCGTGGGCTTACAAAACCAGTAAATGGTGGTGCAGGGACTTGAAACCGTATCTCTGTCCTCTGTCCTCTTATACCTCCTTCTCGCTTGCTAACAGTATTTAGCTACATTCATTGCCTAAGTGCTCTCTGAAGACCCCAAGTATACTTTCTCTCTGCCTGTTGTAGACATAAAAGTATACTTGGTGGTTTACTCACCACCATGTTTTAGGGACAAAGGCGTGTTCACCACTGATAGGAGGAGGGACAAATAAAAAGGAGCACCTATTTCTAGACAGGAGCATTTGGGAGCCAATTGTTTGTTGTGGAGAGTCGTGTTTGATTCAATGTTCAAACTTCCCTCTTTATGTGGTTATTACTTCTTTACAATCGTGAACATTATAAAACCCAGTGATTTCAAAAGTCCAGAAGTATATTAGTACAGCAATTCATTTGTTGATGTGAGAATAAATGAGAAGGACATTGCAGTACCACTAAATCTATACCTGGGCACAGCTGAAACCAAACAAAAAGAATTCACGGTGTCTAGGTAGGTCTATTATCTAGTGACTGTCTCTGGGGACTCAAACAGAATCCATTTGTTTCTTTGTTTCTCAGATTCACTTGTATAGGGTAAATGTCCGCGCCCCTTCAGCTTATAGTTTGTCTGTGTCCTTGGATCTCAAATGAGTCTCCAGTAAGGAGTAAGGGAGCACATAGGTGAACTTGAGTTTTCATCAGTACTTCTAACCCTGTGTCTTTTGATTGGAGCAGTCAAAGCCTGTACTTTTATTCTGTAATTTGAGAGCTATGCTGTTACTGCACTTTGAAGTTTCTTTTGTTCTCATTAATATACAATCACATGCAGAACATTATGTTTACTAGTCTACCCTCTTCACCAAGTCCTCGCTAAATCCCAATTACAGTTGATATCCATCAGCATGCATTAAGATGCTGTAGAATCACTACTTGTCTTCTCCGTGTTGTAAAGCCCTCCCCATGACCCTACACCCTACACATTATTCTTTCTAATCCTAACGCCCCCATTCTTTTTTCCGCCATTATCACTCTCTTCCCACAAACCCTACCCAATCCCTTGCTCTTTGGTAACTGTTAGTCCACTCTCGGGTTCTGTGTGTCTGCTGCTGTTTTTTCCTTCAGTTTTTCTTTGTTGTCGTACTCCACACATGAGTGAAATCATTTGGTACATGTTTTCTCCGACTGGCCTATTTGACTGAGCATAATACCCTCTAGCTCCATCCACGTTATGGCCAATGATAGAATTTGTTTTCTACTTATGGCTGCTTACCGCACTTTTTAAACTGGATTTTATTCTTCTTTTTTCTTTTTAGTTTCGCTATGTGCTTCAACCATTTCTCTCATGGTGATCAGCAATCGCTTTGTGTTTAACGATATGTACCTATATCTATCTGTCTGTCTATCTAACTATCGATATATCAATCAACCATTAAATTAATCATCATTTGTCTGCCCATCTTTCCTTGTGTACAGAACAGTTAACGACATAGCCTTTGTCACTTTCCTACATTATGCTTCCAAAATTCCTGCAAGGTATCTAGGCTGTATTGAGAGCACTGGGTTCAACGAGACACATGCAGGTCGTGTCGGACGAGTGCACCTACAAAACCAGGAAATGGTTGTGCAGGGACTTGAACCCGTGTCTCTACCCACTGTCCTCTTTCATCTCCTTCTCACTTGCTGTCTGTATTTAGCCACATTCATTGACTAAGTGCTCCCTGAAGACCACAAGTATCCTTCCTCTTTGCCTGTAGTCGACAGAAAAGTAAACTTGTTTCTTTGATCACCACCATGTTTGAAAGACATCAGCATGATCACTGAGGATAGGATGGAGGGTCAAATAAAAAGGAACACCAATTTCTAGACATGAGCAGTTAGGAGCTAAGAGTGTATTGTGGAGTGACATGTTTATTTGAGTGTCCAAACTTCCCTCTTAAGTGGTTATTACTTCACATTCGTGAAGATCATAAAACCCACAGATTTCAAAGGCCCAGATGCTTTTCATTTCAGCAACTCAGCTGTTGAGGTGAGAGAAAATGAGAAGGACGTTGCTGCACCACTAAATTTATGGTTGGTCCCTGCTGAAAACAAACAAAAAGTATTCACGGTGGCCAGATAGGGCTATTTTCTACTGACTGTCTCTGGGGGCTCAAACAGAATCCATTTGTTTCATTGTTTGATTTCAGTTTCACTCATGTAGGGTACTTGTCCCCACACCTTCAGCTTGTAGTTTGTCTGTGTCCTTGGATCTCAAGTGAGTCTCCTGTAAGGAAGCACCTAGGTTTCCTGAGTTTTCATCCGTTCTTTTAACCCTGTGTCTTTTGTTTGCAGCACTCAGTGCCTGACCTTTTTTTCTGAAGATTCATGGCTGCGCCCTTATTGTACTTAAAAATTTTTTTTGCCATCATTAATCTACAATCACGTGAAGAACATTATGTTTACTATGCTCCCGCTTCACCAAGTCCACCCCAAAAATCCTCTTACAGTCCTGTCCATCAGCATAGTTGGATGCTATAGACCCATTCAATATGTACGCCTTCACAGGCACCATTACAATCGCTGTCAATCAGCGAGTAGTAAAATGTTATATAATCTCTACTGGTCTTCTGTGTGTTGACAGCACTCCCCATTTCCCCAGACCCCACGCAATATACATGCTAATCCTAATTCCCCCATTCTTTTTCCCCGCAGTTATCCCTCGCTTCAGAATCACCCAGCCCATTTTTTTCCCTTTGGCAACTTTTAGTCAACTCTCGGTTCTGTGAGTCTGCTGCTGTTTGTTTCCTTCACTTTTTCTTTGTTGTTATACTCTGCACTTGAGTGAAATCATTTGATACTTGTCTTTCTCCGCCTGACTGCTTACTGCACTTTGTAAACTAGATTTCATTCTTCCTTTTTGTTTGTAGTTTAACTATGTGATTTCACCATTCATCTCCTGTTTATGAGCAACAGCTTTGTGTCAATCGATGTGTATCTCTATCTATCTATCGCTCTGTCTCTATATCTATCTTTCTATATATCCTGCTACCTATCTCTCTATCCTTCTCTCTATTTGTCTATCCATCTATCTAGCTTCCTATCTTCTATCTATCATGTGTATCATCTATCTATCTTCTGTCATCTCTCTGTCTATCTATGAATCAATCATCTTTCTCTCTGCCCATCTATCCTTATGTACATAACAGTTAACAACATCACCTATGTCACTTCCCAACATTATGCTTAAAAAAATATTGCAAGTTCACTAGGCCGTAGGGAGAGCACTTGGCTCACAGAGACAATTGCAGATCGAGTCAGCCGCGTGTGCTTACAAAACCAGTAAATGGAGGTGCAGGGACTTGAACCCGTATCTCTGTCCTCTGACCTCTTAAACCTCCTTATCGCTTGCTAAATGTATTTAGCCACACTCATTGACTAAGTCCTCACTGAAGACCGCAAGTACACTTCCTCTGGCCTGTTGAAGACAGAAAAGTATACTTGGTGCTTTACTCGCCACCATGTTTGAGGAACATTGGCGTGTTCCCACTGATAGGAGTAGGGACAAATAAAAAGGAACACCTATTTCTATACAGGAGCATTTGGTAGCAAAGTGTGTGTTGTGGAGAGACGTGTTTGGTTGAGTATCCAAACTTCCCTCTTTATGTGGTTATTACATTTTTACAGTCATGAACATCATAAAACCCAGTGATTTCAAAAGCCCAGACACATATTATTACAGCAATTCATTGGTTGATGTGAGAAAAAATGAGAAGGACATTGCAGTACCAGTAAATCTATACCTGGTCACTGCTGAAACCAAAAAAAAGAATTCACGGTGGCTAGGTAGGACTATTTTCTACTGACTGTCTCTGGGGACTCAAACAGAATCCATTTGTTTCTCTTTTTCTCAGATTCAGTTGTATAGGTTACCTGTCCCCGCCCCTTCAGCTTGTAGTTTGAATGTGTCCTTGGATCTCCAGTGAGTCTAGAGTAAGGGAGCACGCAGGTGCTCTTGAGTTTTCATCAGTACTTCTAACCCTGTGTCTTTTGATTGGAGCAGTCATAGCCTGTACTTTTATTCTGTAATTTGAGAGCTATGCTCTTACTGGACTTTGAAATTTTTTTTTATTCTCATTAATATACAATGACATACAGAACAATATGTTTGCTGCTCTACCCCCTTCACCAAGTCCTCGCCAAATCACAGTTTAGGTCGATATCCATTAGCATGTAGTAAGATACTCTAGAATCACTACTTGTCTTCTCTGTGTTGTATAGACCTCCCAATGACCCTTCACCCTACACATTATTCATGCTAATCCTAATTTCCCCATTCTTTATCCCCGCCCTTATCAAGCCCTTCCCACAAACACTACCCAGTCCCTTTCTCTTTGGTAACTCTTAGTCCACTCTCGGGTACTGTGTATATGCTGCTGTTTCTTCCTTCAGTTTTTCTTTGTAATCGTACTCCACACATGAGTTAAATCATTTGGTACATGTATTTCTCCGACTGGCCTATATGACTGAGCATAATACCCTCTAGCTCCATCCAAGTTATTGCCAATGATAGGATTTGTTTTCTTCTTATGGCTGCTTCCTGCACTTTTTAAACTGGATTTTATCCTTCTTTTTCGTTTGTAGTTTCGCTATGTGCTTCAACCATTGCTCTCATGGTTATGAGCAATAGCTTTGTGTTAATCGATATGAAACTATATCTATCTATCTGTCTGTCTATCAATCAATCAATCAATCAATCAATCAATCAATCATCTTTCTGTCTGCCCATCTGTCCTTGTGTACAGAACAGTTAACCACATATCCTATGTCACTTTCCTACATTATGCTTCCAAAAATCCTGCAAGGTAACTAGGCTGTAGGGAGAGCACTGGGTTCACCGAGACACTTGCGGGTCGTGTCATCCGAGTGTACCTACAAAACCAGGAAATGGTTGTGCAGGGACTTGAACCCGTGTCTCTATCCTCTGTCCTCTTTCATCTCCTTCTCACTTCCTGTCTGTATATAGCCACATTCATTCACTAAGTGCTCCCTGAAGACCACAAGTATCCTTCCTCTGGGCCTGTGGTCGCAGAAACGTAAACTTGTTGCTTTGCTCACCACCGTGTTTGAAGGATATCTATGTGAACACCACTGATAGGATGGAGGGTCAAATAAAAAGGAACACCAATTTCTAGACAGGAGCAGTTGGGAGCTAAGAGTGTATTGTGGACTGACATGTTTATTTGAGTGTCCAGACTTCCCTCTTTAGGTGGTTATTACGTCACTATCGTGAAGATCATAAAAGCCACCGATTTCAAAGGCCCAGATGCTTATTATTTCAGCAACTCAGTTGTTGAGGTGAGAGAAAATAAGAAGGACGTTTCTGCACCACTAAATCTATGGCTGGGAACTGCTGAAAACAAACAAAAAGAATTCACGATGTCCAGATAGGGCTATTTTCTACTGAATGTCTCTGGGGGCTCAGACTGAATACATTTGTTTCATTATTTGTTTTTCTGTTTCACTCGTGTAGGGTACTTGTCCCCACACCTTCAGCTTGCAGTTTGTCTGTGTCCTTGGATCTCAAGTGAGTCTCCTGAAAGGAAGCACGTAGGTTTCTTGAGTTTTCATCCGTTCTTTTAACCCTGTGTCTTTTGTTTGCTGCACTCAATGCCTGACCTTTTATTCTGATGATTCAGAGCAGTGCACTTATTGCAATTAAAGTATTTTTTTATCATTAATCTACAATCAAGTGAAGAACATTATGTTTACTATGCTCCCCCCTTCACCAAGTCCCCCCGAAAAACCTCTTCAGTCACTGTCGATCAGCGCATTTGGATGCTGTAGAACCCTTCACCATGTCCCCCCAACAGACCCCGTTACAGTCGCTGTGCATCAGTGAGTAGTAAGATACTATATGATCTCTACAAGTCTTCTCTGTGTTGTACAGTACTCCCCATGGACACCCAACCCCACGCATTATACATGCTAATCCTAATGCCCCCATTATTTCTCCCCACACTTATCCCTCCCTTGAGAACCACCCTGCCCAGTATTTTCCCTTTGGCAACTTTTAGTCAACTCTCGGTTCTGTGAGTCTGCTTCTGTTTTTTTCCTTCAGTTTTTCTTTGTTGTTATACTCCGCACATGAGTGAAATCATTTGATACTTGTCTTTCTCTGCCTCACCAATTTCTCTGAACATACTACCGTCTAGATCCATCCACGTCATTGCAAATGATAGGATTTGTTTTCTTCTTATGGCTGCTTACTGCAGTTTGTAAACTGGATTTCATACTTCCTATTTGTTTGTAGTTTTGCTATGTGATTTCACCATTCATCTCCTGGTTATGAGCAACAGCTTTGTGTCATTCGATATGTATCTGTATCTACCTATCACTCTGTCTCTCTCTATATCTATTAATCTTTCTTTATATTTTTCTATCTATGACTCTATTCTTCTCTCTATTTATCTATCCATCTATCTAGCTTCCTGTCTTCTATCTATTATGTGTATCGTCTATCTCTCATCTGTCATCTATCTATCTGTCTATCTATGAATAAATCATCTCTCTGTCTGTCCAACTATACTTATGTAGAGAACAGTTAACAGCATCACCTATGTCACTTCCATACATTATGCTTCCAAAAACATTCCAAGGTCACTAGGCCGTAGGGAGAGCACTGGGCTCACTGAGACAATTGTAGATCTAGTCAGCCGCGTGTGCTTACTAAACCAGTAAATGGTGGTGCAGGGACTTGAACACGTATCTCTGTCCTCTGTCCTCTTAAACCTCCTTCTCGCTTGCTAACTGTATTTAGCCACATTCATTGACTGAGTGCTCACTGAAGACCACAAGTATACTTCCTCTGGGCGTGTTGTAGACAGAAAAGTATACTTGGTGCTTAACTCACCACCATGTTTGAGGGACATTGGCGTGTTCACCGCTGATAGGAGGAGGGACAAAAAAAAAGGAACACCTATTTCTATACAGGAGCATTTGGGAGCAAAGTGTGTGTTGTGGAGAGACGTGTTTGTTTGAGTATCCAAACTTCCCTCTTTATGTGGTTATTACTTCTTTACAATCGTGAACCTCATAAAACTCAGTGATTTCAAAAGCCCAGACACATATTATTACAGCAATTCATTTGTTGATGTGAGAAAAAATGAGAAGGACATTGCAGTACCACTAAATCTATACCTGGGCACTGCTGAAACCAAACAAAAAGAATTCATGGTGGCTAGGTAGGACTATTTTCTAGTGACTGTCTCTGGGGTCTCAGAATCCATTTGTTTCTTTGTTTCTCAGATACACTTGTATAGGGTACCTGTCCCTGCCCCTTCAGCTTGTAGTTTGTCTGTGTCCTTGGATCTCAAGTGAGTCTAAAGTAAGGGAGCACTTAGGTGATCTTGAGTTTTCATCAGTTCTTCTAACCCTGTGTCATTTGATTGGAGCAGTGAAAGCCTGTACCTTTATTCTGATATTTGAGAGCTATGCTATTACTGCACTTTGACAATTTTTATTTTTCTCATTAATATACAATCACATGCAGAACATTATGTTTACTTCTCTACCACCTTCACCAAGTCCTCACCAAATCCCAGTTACAGTCGCTGTCCGTCTGCGTTTAGTAAGATGCTGTAGAATCACTACTTGTCTTCTCTGTTGTATAGACCTCCCCTTGCCCGTACACACAACACATTATTCATGCTAATCCGAATGCCCCCATTCCTTTTCCCCGTCCTTATTACTCCCTTCCCACAAATCCTACCCAGTCCCTTTCTCTTTGGTAACTGTTACTCCACTCTCGGGTACTGTGTGTCTGCTGATGTTTTTACCATCAGTTTTTCTTTGTTATCATACTCCACAAATGAGTGAAATCATTTGGTACATGTATATATCCGACTGGTCTGTTTGACTGGGCATAATACCCTCTAGTTCCATCCACGTTATTGCCAATGATAGGATTGTTTTCTTCTTATGGCTGCTTACTGCACTTTTTAAACTGGATTTTATTATTCTTTTTTCTTTGTATTTTCGCTATGTGCTTCAAACATTGCTCTCAAGGTTATGAGCAATATCTTTGTGTTAATCGATATGTACCTTTATCTATCTATCTGTCTGTCGATCTATCTATCTATCAAAAAATCAATCAATCTATGAGCTTTTTGTCTGCCCATCTGTCCTTGTGTACAGAACAGTTAACGACATAGCCTATGTCACTTTCCTCCATTATGCTTACAAAAATCCTGCAATGTAACTAATATTTAGGGAGAGCACAGGGTTCACTGAGACACTTGCAGATCGAGTCGGCCATGTGTACCTAGAAAAGCAGGAAATGGTTGTGCAGGGACTTGCAACCGTGTCTCTACCCACTGTCCTCTTTCATCTCCTTCTCATTTGCTGTCTGTATTTAGCCACATTCATTGACTAAGTGCTCCGTGAAGACCACAAGTATCCTTCCTCTGGGCCTGTTGTCGACAGAAAAGTAAATTTGTTGCTTTCCACACCACCATGTTTGAAGGACATCGGCGTGATCACTGCTGATAAGACGGATGGTCAAATAAAAAGGAACACCAATTTCTAGACAGGAGCAGTTGGGAGCTAAGAGTGTATTGTGGAGTGACATGTTTATTTGAGTGTCCAAACTTCCCTATTTAGGTGGTTATTACTTCACATTCGTGAAGATCATAAAACCCACCGATTTCAAAGGCCCAGATGCTTATTATTACAGCAACTCAGTTGTTGAGGTGAGAGAAAACGAGAAGGACGTTGCTGCACCACTAAATCTGTGGCTGGAAACTGCTGAAAACAAACAAAAAGAATTCACGGTGGCCAGATAGTGCTATTTTCTACTGAATGTCTCTGGGGGCTCAAACAGAATCCATTTGTTTCATTGTTTGTTTTTCAGTTTCACTCGTGTAGGGTACTTGTCCCCACACCTTCAGCTTGCAGTTTGTCTGTGTCCTTGGATCTAAAGTGAGCCTCCTGTAAGGAAGCACGTAGTTTTCTTGAGTTTTCATCCGTTCGTTTAACCCTGTGTCTTTTGTTTGCAGCACTCAGTACCTGATCTTTTATTCTGATGATTCAGTGCTGTGCCCTTATTGCACGTAAAAAATTTTTTTTGTTATCATTAGTCTACCATTACGTGACGAACATTATGTTTACTACGCTCCCCCTTCACCAAGTTCCCCGAAAATCCTCTTCAGTCGCTGTCCATCAGCGAGTAGTAAGATGCTATATAATCTCTAATAGACGTCTCTGTGTTGTACAGCACTCCCCATGCCGTCCCGACCCCACGCAATATACATGCCAATCCTAATGTCCCCATTCTTTCTCCCTAAACTTATCCCTCCCTTCAGAACCTCCCTGCTCAGTCCTTTTCCCTTTGGCAACTTTCAGTCAACTCTCGGGTTCTGTGAGTGTGCTGCTGTTTTTTTCCTTCAGTTTTTCTTTGTTGTTATACTCCACACATGAGTGAAATCATTTGATACTTGTCTTTCTCCGCCTGACCTATTTCTCTGAACATAATACCGTCTAGCTCCATCCACGTCATTGAAAATGGTAGGATTTGTTTTCTTCTTATGGCTGCTTACTGCACTTTATAAACTGGATTTCATTTTTCCTTTTTGTTTGTAGATTAGCTATGTGCTTTAACCATTCATCTCCTGGTTATGATGAACTGCTTTTTGTCAATCGATGTGTATCGGTATCTATTTATTAGTCTGCCTGTCTGTATATCTATCTATCTTTCTATATATCCTTCTATCTCTCTGTCCTTCTCTCTATATATCTATCCATATATCTAGCTTCCTATCATCTATCATGTTTATCATCTATCTATCTCTCATCTGTCATCTATCTATCTGTCTATCTATGAATCAATCATCTTTCTGTCTGCCCATCTATCCTTATGTACAGAACATTTAAAACATCACCTATGTCACTTCCCTACATTATGCTTCTAAAAAAACATTGCAAGGTCACTAGGCCGCAGGGAGAGCACTGGGCTCACTGAAACAGTTGCAGATCGAGTCAGCCGCGTGTTCTTACAAAACCAGTAAATGGTGGTGCAGGGACTTGAACCCGTATCTCTGTCCTCTGTCCTCTTATAGCTCCTTCTCGTTTGCTAACTCTATTTAGCCACATTCATTGACTAAGTGCTCTCTGAAGACCCCAAGTATACTTCCTCTCTGCCTGTTGTAGACAGAAAAGTATATTTGGTGCATTACTCACCACCATGTTTGAGGGACATTGGCGTGTTCACCACAGACAGGAGGAGGGACAAATAAAAAGGAACACCTATTTCAAGACAGGAGCATTTGGTAACAAATTGTTTGTTGTGGGGAGACGTGTTTGGTTGAGTGTCCAAACTTCCCTCTTTATGTGGTTTTTACTTCTTTACAGTCATGAACATCATAAAACACAGTGATTTCAAAAGCCAAGACAAATATTATTACAGCAATTTATCTGTTGATGTGAGAAAAAATGAGAAGGACATTGCAGTACTACTAAATCTATACCTGGGCACTGCTGAAACCAAACAAAAAGATTTCACGGTGGCTAGATAGGATTATTTTCTAGTGACTGTCTCTGGGGACTCAAACAGAATCTATTTGTTTCTCTGTTTCTCAGATTCACTTGTATAGGGTAACTCTCCGCGCCGCTTCAGCTTGTAGTTTGTCTGTGTCCTTGGATCTCCAGTGAGTCTAGAGTAAGGGAGCACGCAGGTGCTCTTGAGTTTTCATCAGTACTTCTAACCCTGTATCTTTTGATTGGAGCAGTCAAAGCCTGTACTTTTATTCTGATATTTGAGAGCTATGCTCTTACTGCACTTTGAAATTTTTTTTGTTCTCATTAATATACAATCACATGCAGAACAATATGTTAACTAGTCTATCCCCTTCACCAAGTCCTCGCCAAATCCCAGTTTCTGTCGCTGTCCGTCAGCGTGTCGTAAGATGCTCTAGAATCACTACCTGTCTTCTCTGTGTTGTATAGCCCTCCCCATGACCCTATATCCTACACATTATTCATGCTAATCCTAATGCCCCCATTCTTTTTCCCCACCCTTATTACTCCATTCCCTCAAACCCTACCCAGTCACTTTCTCTTTGGTAACTGTTAGACCACTCTCGGGTACTGTGTGTCTGCTGCTGTTTCTTCCTTCAGTTTTTCTTTGTTATCGTACTCCACACATGAGTTAAATCATTTGGTACATGTATGTCTCCGAATGGCCTATTTGACTGAGCATAATACCCTCTAGCTCCATCCACGTTATTGCCAATGATAGGATTTGTTTTCTTCTTATGGCTGCTTACTGCACTTTTTAAACTGGATTTCATTCTTCTTTTTCGTTTGTAGTATCGCTATGTGCTTCAACCATTGCTAACATTGTTATGAGCAGTAGCTTTGTGTTAATCGATATGAACCTATATCTATCTATCTGTCTATCTTTCAATCAATCTATCAATCAATCATCTTTTTGTCTGCTCATCTGTCCTTGTGTGCAGATCAGTTAACCACATAGCCTATGTCACTTTCCTGCATTATGCTTCCAAAAATCCTGCAAGGTAACTAGGCTGTAGTGAGAGCACTGGGTTCACCGAGACACTTGCAGGTTGTGTCTTCTGAGTGTACCTACAAAACCAGGAAATGGCTGTGCAGGGACTTGAACCCATGTCTCTATCCTCTGTCCTCTTTCATCTCCTTCTCACTTGCTGTCTGTATTTAGCCACATTCATTGACTAAGTGCTCCCTGAAGACCACAAGTATACTTCCTCTGTGCCTGTTGTCGACAGAAAAGTCAACTTGTTTCTTTGCTCACCACCATGTTTGAAGTACATCTGCATGATCACTGCGGATAGGATGGAGGGTCAAATAAAAAGGAACAACAATTTCTAGACAGTAGCAGTTGGGAGCTAAGAGTGTATTGTGGAGTGACATGTTTATTTGAGAGTCCAAACTTCCCTCTTTAGGTGATTATTACTTCACATTCGTGAAGATCGTAAATCCACCGATTTCATAGGCCCAGATGCTTATTATTACAGCAACTCAGTTGTTGAGGTGAGAGAAAATGAGAAGGACGTTGCTGCACCAGTAAATCTATGGCTGGGCCCCTTGCTGAAAACAAACAAAGGAATTCACGGTGACCAGTTAGGGCTATTTTCTGCTGACTGTCTGTGGGGGCTCAAACAGAATCCATTTGTTTCATTGTTTGTTTCTCAGTTTCACTCATGTAGGGTACTTGTCCCCACACCTTCAGCTTGTAGTTTGTCTGTGTCCTTGGATCTCAAGTGAATCTCTTGTACAGAAGCACGTAGGTTTCTTGAGTTTTCAACTGTTCTTTTAACCCTGTGTCTTTTGTTTGCAGCACTCAGAGCCTGACCTTTTATTCTGATGATTCAGTCCTGTGCCGTTATTGCACATGAAAAATTTTTTTTGTTATCATTAATCTACATTCACGTGAAGAACATTATGTTTACTCTGCTCCCCCTTCAGCAAGACCACCCCCAAAAACCTCTTAGAGTCGCTGTCCATCAGCATATTTGGGTGCTATAGACCCCTTCACCATGTACCCCTTCACACACACCGTTACAGTCGCTGTCAATCAGAGAGTAGTAAGATGCAATATAATCTCTACTAGTCTTCTCTGTGTTGTACAGCACTCCCCATGCCCCCTCCGAACCCACGCAATATACATGCTAATCCTAATGCCCCCATTCTTTCTCCCTGCACTTATCTCTCCCTTCAGAACCACCCTGCCAAGCCCTTTTCCCTTTGGCATCTTTTAGTCAACTCTCGGGTTCTGTGAGTCTGCTGCTGTTTTTTTCCTTCAGTTTTTCTTTGTTGTTATACTCCACAAATGAGTGAAATCATTTGGTACTTTTCTTTCTCCGCCTGACCTATTTCTCTGAACATACTACCGTCTAGCTCCATTCATGTCATTGCAAATGGTAGGATTTGTTTTCTTCTTATGGCTGCTTTCTGCACTTTGTGAACTGGATTTCATTCATCCTTTTTGTTTGTTGTTTAGCTATGTGATTTCACCGTTCATCGCTTGGTTATGAGCAACAGCTTTGTGTCAATCGATATGTATCTGTATCTATCTTTCGCTCTGTCTCTCTGCACATCTATCTTTCTATATATCCTTCTATCTCTCTATCCTTCCTCGAGCTGTGAGCCCTCGTCCCCTATCACATAAAACTTAGAAATAAGTGGGTGTACTCCGCCCACTGTAGCCCTCAGGCGACAGCTTTGCCCTGTCTGTGGATCTGCGTGGCGCATGCGCGGTCAGGCCCCAGGACATCCTTCTGGCTCTGGCGGCAGCCGGGATTCCTAAGGCTCCCGTGCGGCACCGTCCAGGACACTGCCGTGTGCGGCCGTTGTGAAAGCTCGGTTTTCTGAGGAACCACGGGACGGAAAGGTGAGGAGAGGCTCCCCGTGTGTCGCCTGCAGAGCACTCCCCTTTACGGTCCTGGGGAGGAAAGCCTGCGGAAGGGAAAGGGGTCTCAGCTGATCTTGGGGGAGCGGCTGACACGACGGGTGGAGTTGAGAGGGCGGGTGAGTCCGGGACACAGCTGAGTCCGTGCCGGGGCGAGTGAGACTTGCCCAGCGCGTCCCCGGGAGCCCGTGTGGTGGGTGGATTGGCCGCACCTGCGGTAGGCCCTCCAAGCTCCAGGCGTCCTTCCTGACAAGGCTCTGAGTCGGTAATGGGGCAGAGGGGACTTGGTTGCTGAATGGCCTGCTTACCTGGGTTTCAGGTCTTGCGGTGTGCCGAGCACATAGGGTGGGTTCCTGAGAAGAGTCCCCTGTGTGGGGTCGGCCTGGGAGGCTCCCCCCAGGCTCAGCATGGACCTGACACAGCCCAGCTTCCCAAGGGCTGCCCCCAATCCGTGGCCTGTGCCCGGGCCTCGTGTGCTACCTCCAAGGGAAGAGCCGGATTGGTGAATCAGTGGGTGCCCCGTGTTCTGTTACCACACCTGCTTCTTCTTGGGTGCTACACGGGGTCTCGGTTGCTGCAGCACTGCATTGTAATGGGATGAAAGGGCGCCATGCTCCTGCTCCACTTTCCCAGGACGGCTGTGTGTTTGGGGTCCCGTGCAGTTCAACCAAGCCTGCAGGGTGTTTGCTTGATTTCTGTGAGAAGTGCGATGGAATTTTGGTGAGGGTCGCAGGGGTTGTGCACATTGCTGTGTGTGGAGGGACTTGTAACAACCTAACTCTTCCCGTCCACGTCTGCAGGGTCCACAATTTTCAGGTCTCCCACCTCCTCGGTTAAGTTTGTTCTTTGGTACCTGTAACTTCTGGAGAAAATTCCTGAACTAAATACATTTGAGCCGAAATCAGTCAAAGGGAGAAATAAAGTGGGAGAAACCCGTTTGTTACTTACTACTAGTCATCCACTTCAACTTGCCCGTGTCTGTCACAACCAGGCTTCCGAAGAAGGGGCCCCACCGAACTTCTCCAGTCCAAATATGCCCTCTCTCGCCCTCGTAATTACCTGTTGATAGAGAGATGGACTAATTCTCTCCACTTCTTAGAAGCACCTACTGATGTGGAGATGCACGAAGGCTAGGTGAGATACTTTGGAAATACTACAGTTTTTTCCACAGCACTTTAGTCTTATTTATTTATTTCTTTGGTATCATTAATCTACAATGACATGAGCAACATTATGGTTACTAGTTTCCTCCCATCATCAAATCCTCAGCACACACCCCATTACAGTCACTGACCATCAGTGTAGTAAGATGCTGTAGAATCACTAGTCTTCTCTGTGTTGGACATCCCTACCCATACCTCTCCTGGCACATTATGTGTGCTAATCATAATGCCTTTCCCCGCTTACCCTCCTTTCCCACCCTCCCTCCCCAGGGCCTTTCTCTTTAGTAACTGTTAGTCCATTCTTGTGTTCTGTGAATCTGCTGCTGGTTTGTTTCTTCCGTTTTTTTTTCTTTATTCTTACATTGAACTTATGAGTGAAATCATTTGGTACTTGACTTTTTCCGTCTGGTTTATTTCACTGAGCATAATACCCTCTAGCTCCATCCAAATTGTTGCAAATGGTAGGAATTGTGTTATTCTTACACAACACTTTCTTCTTTATGATGTACTTGTAATGGGCATTATTTTCTTAATCTCTGATGGTTCGTTAGTAGTGAATACAAGCAAACGACTTTTATAAGTTGGTTTGGTATCTTACAAGTTTACTGAATTCATTTTTAGTTCTAACAGGTCTTTGGTTAATTAGGGCGTGAAATTGGAATTCCAAAATTCCACTTTTTGTACCCCAGGTTTTCCCAACATCCAAGGCCAAGTGGCTGCAGGGGAACCTCCCACAGGCCTTCTAATGAGCCCTGGACCCCTGCAAGTTGCCATTTGTTTGAACTGGGTGGAAGGGCTTGGCCTCTCTTGACAGGGTGTTATGTCTGCTGTGCTTTTCTTATGGTTATTTTGCAAACTAATTTACTTTCCAGCAATTTAAAACCTACAGAAAACTTGTAGTGTCAGTACAGATTCACTTTATACTGAATTTCCTAGCATCTCACTTTGCCACAGTTTCCACTTCACACGAAATTTCTGTGGTGTCTACCCCAAACAGGGACACGCTTCCAGGGAAACAACATCTGACTGCAAATGAGGGAAGTATTAGGGTCTCCACATGATAATCCAATGCACAGAACCACCACAGCTGTCACCATCCGCTCCAGCTTAGTGCACATGTCTTACTATCCTGATGCAGTTTCCTTTTTCTGGAACTGTTCCCGAGACTTTACCTCAGTTGGTTTCTCTGGGACCTTGAATAAGCAGGATCACATAATATTTGTCCTTCTTGGAGGGGCGCATTTCCATGAGCATAATGGCTTTGTGGGTCCATCTGTGCAGCAGGTTCTAGGACTCCTTGTTTACTCCACTGTGTAGACACCACATTGCTTTCATCTGTCTGTGGACACCCGGGTCGTCTCCACATTTTGGCTGTTGTGACTCATGCAGCTGTAAACAGAGGTGTGCAATATCTACGTCCCTGCTTTCCTGTCATTTGCGCAAATGCCCTGAAATGGAATTGCTAATTATATGTTAACTATGCTCGAGTTTTGGGGGACACTCTTCACACACAGTGTTTTCAAATCAGCTTTGGACCATTTTTCTTTATTTCTATATTTGGCAGAATAATGTAGTTTATGGATCAACCCTGTTTTGTTCATCTGTTCATCCCTTGATGGGCATTTGAGTTGTGTCTACCTTTTTACTGTGGTGAGCAGTGCTGCTAAAACTCTTGGGCCAGTTTCTGTTTGAACAGCATTTTCATTTCTTTGTGGTATTTATCTAGGATCGGTTCTTTACCCACAATTAGGTAACTGTATTATATATTATGAGGAAATGCCAAGCTGTTGTATACAAGCTGCATGTTTTATATTTCCACAAGCCAATGTTAGGGGCAATAATTCCTATGCATCCTTGGTAACATGTGATTTTGAATTTTCCTGAGTATGGCCAATGCCATGTGCTTGCATTGGGTGGGGGTCTCTGTGGTCTAATTTGCATTTCCATAGCAACTAATGCTGTGTGAGACCTCTTCATGTGCTTGTTGAACATTTGTTTGTCTTACCTGGAATCTTAATCCACTTTAAACATTTGTCTTGTCTTGTTGCCTTGTACTAGTTTGTGGTGTTTCCTGGGTTACAGGCTCTTTTTAGATGTACAACGTGGAGATATTTCCTTTCATTCTGTGACTGTTTTTCACTTTCTGTTTGGTGACTTTTAACACAGAAATGTTTTTAATTTTATGCTCTCTTCTGTAGCTTGTCCTTTGGTGTCAGATCTGAGAAATCATGGCTAAATCCAAGGTCATGAACGTTTATCCTCATGTTTTCTTCTAGACTCTGTTGTTTTTTACATATTATGTAAGCCCTTTGTCTGTTCTTAGTTAATTTTTGTATGTGATATGTGTTAAGGGTTCAGTTTCATTCATCTGCATATGGACAGCTATTTGCCCAGCACCGTTTGCAAGGAAGACAATTCTTTCCCTAATTAAATTTTGTCCACCCATGTCAGAAAGCAAGTGACTGTATATGGTTTGGGTCACTTCTGGGCTTTCTACTCAGTTCTGTTGATCTGTGCATACAGTTGAACCTTGAACAAAATGGGGGGTTGTGTAGCTGACATCCCACAGAATCAGAATACACATAAAACATCTCACTCCCCCCAAACTTAAGTATTATCCTAATCATTGCTTATTTTTACTGGAAGACTTACCAATAATATAAACAGTTAACACACACTTTGTACATTACACATGTTTTGTGCTGTATTATAACTGTAAGGTAAGCTAGAAAAATCAAGTGTTTCTAATTGTCTTAAGTCTTATGTGAGAGGTACCCTCCCTATACGAAGAGGAAAGGAAAATCCTTTTCTTTGAAGACAAAGGGACAGAAAGAGGAATCTTAATGAGCAGGCCTTGATAAGTTCCCCCTATTTACAACACTATCTCATACTCCTGAACCTGTCATATTTCTCCACAAATGTCCACTCCTTATCAAACCCAGCACAAATTGCTCAGGGCCAACTGCTTCTCTGGGTCTTCACTTCCTTGTGAAGTCTCCCATATCACATAAAACCTATTAATAAATGGGTGTGCTTTTCTCTGGTTAATCTTTGTCAGTTTCATTTTCAGACCCAGCAACCCTAAGAGGGTCAAGAACAACTCCCCCAGCCCTTGCAGTGTTCCCAGTTGATACTAAGCACAGCACTCTACAGTGGGCATTATTCTATCTCTCAGATGAGTAAATTGAAGCTCCAAGCATTTAGATGACTGGCCTAAGATAGGGCTGCCAGTCTTGGGGTAAAAACACAGGATATAGTTCAGATGATATCAAGAATTATGTTAATATAAGTATGTCCAAAAAATTATTTGTTCTCTGAAATTCAAATTTAACTTGTGTTTTTATGGCAACTTTAGACCAAAGTCCCAGTTCTTTTGTAAGATAGACTTTTTCTCTGAGCCCAGGGTTCTTTCTCCTACTACATGGGAGGGGTCTACACTCCCCACCGAGACCTGCGAATGGACAGTCATAGAAACTGCCTCGGTCAGACCCTCAAATAGCTGTGGAAGCTAATACTTTTCACTACAGCCATATCAGCCTTTTAGTTGGAATCTAATCCATACACGTTGGGGTAAAACATTATAACATTTTAAAGAAGTAAACAGTTTTTGTTGTAAATCCTCCCTATCCTAGGATAGCAGAAGCAGAACTTCCTGACCCTCTTCCTGGGATGTGCCACTGTGAACACAGAAATACAACAGAAAACATATTCTGGTCTTTGCTTCATTCCTGATCCTGGGCTCCTAAATCCCTGGGAAATTCCTGGGTAAGAGATTCTTTAATACTAAGTAAGTGGTTCTGGGTGGGTTCTGCTCAAGTGTCTGACAGGCATAAAGCCCATGCCATGATTAGAAAGTTGGAATTTTCAGCCTCAACCCTCCATTCTCCAGAGAACGGGGAAGAGATAAAAATGGAGTTAATAATACATCATACAAGTGTCTCAAAATACGGATTTTCGGGAGCTTCCAGGTTGGCAAACACATCCATGTCGTGTACTGGGAGGGCGATGTGTTCCAACCCCACAGGGAAGAATGAAGCCTTCTCCTGGCCCAAGGCCAAAGCCTTCATAATTACAAAGAAGCTGTTAGAATCCATTTCTCATGTGGGGTATACCTGTGAGCACCAGTGATCAAGGCACCAGCTTCACTGGGCAAATAACTGTACATTTCACTGTACAAATTGTAGTGAAATGTAATGGATGTACCCCAATTTGCCAAAGCATTCATCTGCTGAAACACATCCTGATTTCTTTAAGTTTTTAGCCTTTATGAATAGAGCTATTATGTAAAACTGCATGGTGGCTTTTGTTGGGACATAGTTTTTCAAAGCAGTTGTATAAATACTGGTGATGTAATTCTTGAATGTCATGGTGAGACCTTTTTTAATTGTAAAATATTTTTAATGGCTCATTTTTGTTTTATGTATCTTTGTATATCTTGAGTACAAATCCTTTATCAAAAATGTATTTTGCAAATATTTTCTTTTAGTTTTTGTCTTGTGTTTGGGTTCTCTGAGCAAGGTCTTTTAGAGTAGAAATTATAACTCTATAAAGCACATGTAATTATTTTTCTTTTGTGGATAGGCCTTTGGTGTTGGGTTCAGCAAGGTTTGTAGATTTTCTTGCTTTACCTACAAATTTTATAATTTTGCATCTAAAATTTGACTATGAAAATTTTTTTATGTGTGTACCACTAAAAATTTTTTAAAATTAAAGTATTATTGACATACACTCATATGAAGGTTTCACATGAAAGAACACTGCGGTCACTACATCCACCCATATTATCAAGTCCCCTCCATGCCTCATTGCAGTCACTGTCCATCAGTGTAGTAAGATGCCGCAGAGTCACTACTTGTATTTTCTGTTCTACACTGTCTTCTCTGTGGTCCCCCACACCATGTGTGCCAATCATAATACCCCTCAATCCCCTTCTCCCTCCATTCTCACCTGCCCTCCCACACCCCTCCCCTTTGGTAACTGCTAGTCCCTTCTTGGCGTCTGTGAGTAAACTGCTGTTTTGTTCCTTCATTTTTACTTTGCCTTTATTTTCCAGAAATGAGGGAAATCATTTGGCATTTGTCTTTCTCCACCTTGCTTATTTCACTGAGCATAATATCTTCCAGCTCCAACTATGTTGTTGCCTATGGTAGGATATGTTTTTTCTTATGACTAAGAAGTATTCCATTGTGTTTATGTACCACACCTTCTTTATTCATTGATTTCCTGATGGACACTTAGGTTGCTTCCATATCTTGGCTCTTGGAAAAAGTGCTGCAACAAATATAGTGGTGCATATGTCTTTTGGAATCTGAGAAACTATATTCTTTGGGTAAATTCCAAAGAGTGGAATTACCGGGTCAAATGGTATTTCTATTTTTAGTTTTCTAAGGAACATGCCTATAGGGAATTTTGAGTTAATTTTGGTGTAACTTGTAAAGCCTTTGCCTACTTCATTTCATTCATTTCACTCTCAATCAAAGTGGAGAAAACACAAGAAATTTGTGCCCATTGCGGCTTGAATTTCCAAAGATTTGTGGTTCATCAGTTTAGCCACAAGGGGGCACCACCTTCCCTGAGCTGTAAGCACGCATCCTGCAATGCTCACCGTGAACCGGAAGCGGCGCCTCTGCCCTCTTTGTGGACCAGCAGGGCTCATGCGCGGTCAGGACGCAGGCCTTTTCTCCCAGCTCTGACTGGTGCCGGTATTGCTCCGGATCCCCTGCAGCTCCGTGCCACCGCGGGCCGCGTCCACAGGGGCACTTCGGTTTCCTGAGGAGCTGCAGTACGGAAAGGTAAGGAGAAGCTTTCCGTGCATCTCGTACTGAGCAATACTCTTCAGGGGCCGGGAGAGGAAGGCCTGCGATGGTTAACGGAGTATTTGCGGGGTCTGGGCCACGATGGGTGCAGCTGAGTTCAGGGTGTGTCGCGCGGCACTCAGGGAGAGTTCGGGCCCAGGCTGAGACCGGGCTGGGGCGGGTATGTGGTGTCCAGCACTTCCCCGGCAGCCTGTGTCTCCACGCTGCGTGCCTCGGGCCCCTTGCAGTGGGTGGATTATCCACACCTGCGGGACAACTTCCATTCTGCAGGCATCCTTCCTAATAAGGCTCTGAAATGGGAATGGGGGTGGAGGGGAGTTGGCTGCTTAAGCGGCTCGCTTACCTGTGCTTCAGCCTTTGCTGAGCGCCCAGAACACATTGTGGTTTCTTTCGAAGGGTCCCCGAATTGGGGTCAACCTGGGAGGCCCCCCTGGGCACAGCATGGCGCTGACCCAGCCTGGCTCCCTGAGGGTGGCCAACACCCACTGCCTGCGACCGGTGCCTCGTGAGCCGGTTCATCATGCCGAGCATGTTGGGGGATGAAGGGCACTTGGTGTTCTGTTTAGACTCCCGCTTCTGCTTGGGCGAAACATGGGGTCTCCGTTGCTACAGGTCCACAGTGTAGTGGGAGGTTAGGGCACGATGCTTGGGCTCTGCTTTCTCATGACGGCTGTGGGGATGGGGGTCCTGTGTGGTTCTATCCAGCCTGTTTGGTGTTTGCTTTTTTGTGAAGTGTGATGGAATTTCGATGGGGGGATCCCACGGAGTCTGAAGGTTCCTGTTGGTGGACAAGACTTGTAATAACCTAACCCACCCCCTCCCCATCCTGGACTGCAGTGTCCACAGTGTTCAGGCCTCAAGCTACAAGCCTCCCGCCTCATTGGTTAGGCTTCTCCTTAGGTACTTCATTCTTTATGATGCAGTTGTAAAGGGCATTGTTTTCTTAATGTCTCTTCCTGAAGGTTGGTTATTGGTGAACAGAAGCAAACAACTTATGTATGTTGATTTTGTATCCTGCAAGATTATTGAATTTATTTTTAGCTGTAACAGGTTTTTGGTGGAGCAGTGTGGAAATTGGAATTTAAAAATCCCAGTGTTCCACTCCAGGTCGTCCCAACACCCAAGCCCAGTGTCTGCAAGGGAATTTTACCACGTTCCTTGTAGTGACTCCCGCAGGCTAAGTAGTGGTCGACTTCGGGTGAACTGAATGGGGAGGGCTTGGCCTCTGTGACAGGGTGTGATGTCTGCTCTGCTTTTCTGGTGCAGGACTGACATGGTTGTTCTGTAAAGTAATTTACTTTCCAGCAATTTTAAGCACACAGAAAACTTGCAGTGTCAGTACAAACACTCTTTACACTAAATGTCCCATGGTCCCACTTTGACACACCTGCCACTTCACACAAAATTCTCTTGGCCTCTACCCTAAATAGTGACAAGTTTATAGGGAGCCACCACCTGACCCTAAATGAGGGATTATGGTCTCCACATGATAATCCAGTGCACAGACCCAGCACAGCTGTTTCCATCTACCGCAGCTGTGTGCAAATGTCTTTCTATTCTGATCACATATCCTTTTTCTGGAACTCTTCCAGGGACATTAGCTCAGATGGGCTCCACCAGATCTCACGTAAGTGGGATCACATAGTATTCATCCTTCTGTGACTGGCGCATTTCACTGAAAAAATTGGCTTTAGGATCCATCCATGCAGCAGGTGCCAGGATGCCCTTATTCACTCCACTGTGTGGAGACGACACTTTGTTCATCCATTTGCCTGTGGACACGTGGGTCTTCTCCACCTTTTAACCATTGTGAGTCGTGCAGTTGTGAGCATAGGTGTCCAAATATCTAAGTCCCTGCTTTTGTTAGATGCCCTGTGGTTTGGGCAGATGCCCTGAAATGGAATTGCTGCTCATATATTAACTGTATCTTCAAGTTTCTGGGGACACCTTCCCCACGCTCCACACCGTTTTCCAGGAGGCTGTGGACCATTTTCCTTTCTTTCTGTATATGGCAGAAAAATGCAGTTTATGGATCAACGCGTTTTTATCCATCCATTCACCCCTTGATGGGCATTTGAGTTGTTTCTGACTTTTTGCTGTGGTGATCAATGCTGCCAAGAACTCGTGGGCCAGTTTCTGTTTGAACATCATAGTCATTTCTTTGCTGTATTATCTAGGAGTGGATGTAGGACCACAATTAAGTTATTGTATTTTATCTTTATGAGGAAACACCAAGGTGTTGTACACAGGCTGCACGTTTTATGTTTCCACAAGCAAAGGTTAGGGGCTCCAGTTCTTCTGCATCCTTGGCAATGTGTGATTTTCAGTTTTCCTGAATATAGCCATTCCCATGTGTGTGCAGGGAATTCTATGGGACACCTTTCCATGTGCTTGTTGGAGCATTTGTATGTCTTGGAGTCTCTCATCCATTTAAAAAGTTGGGATGTTGCCTTGTTGCACTGTACAAGTTCATGGTGTATTCTGGATAACAAGCTCTTGTCAGATGTACAGTGTGCAGATATTTTCTTCTATTCCGTGACTTTTTTCACTTCTTGGTTCTAATCTTTTGATGCAGAAAAGATTTTAATTTGGAGGAAATTAATTTATTCTTTCTATTGTTGCTTGTACTTTGGTTTCAGATCTGAGAAACCATAGCTAAATCCAAGGTCATGAAGACTTATCCCCATGTTTTACCTATTACATGTAAGCCGTTATGTATTTTGAGTTAATTTTTGTATGTGATATAAGTTAGGATTCATTTTCATTCTTCTGCATGTGGACAGGAGGTTGCCAAGCACCATATACTGGAAAGACACTTTCTCTCCATAAGTTAATGTTGTCCACCCTTGTCAGAAATCAAATGGATATTTCCATTCAGGTACGTTGATCTTTATATACAGTCGTCCCTTGAACAACATGGGGGCTAGTGGTGCTGACTCCCCCACAGAATCACAATCTACATAAAACATGTGACTCTGCCAAACTTTTGTTATCCTAAAACTGATTGTCTATTTTGACTGGAAGCCTTACCAATAATATAAACACTCAATTAACAATATTTTGTACATTATACCTACTATGTGCTATATTCTTACAGTAAAGTAAGCTAGAGAAAAGGTAACGTTTCAAATTGTTGACTTAACATTTTCCCAACATATTTGCGGGGAAAAATCAGTTTAAGTGGACCTGTGGAGTTCACATGCCTACTGTCCAAGGGTCAGCTGTGTATCTTTATGACAGTGTCACAGTGTTTCATTTACTGCTCACTTTGTACTAAGATTAGATTTTGGGAAGCCTGTGCCTCCAGCTTTGATTTTCTTTTTCAAGATTCTGCTCAAGGGCTCATTGTGGTCCCTTGAAATTTAATATGTGACAGGATCAGCAGGAGCAATTCTTCCCAAAAAGCTTTGGGAATTTTCATAGGAACCACATTGAGTCTGTAGGGTGCATTTGTGCCATTGCCATCTTAGAGATATTAAGTCTGCCATCACCACAGCAGGACCTTACATTTATTTTGCTTTTCTTTATTTTTCCTATTATCAATGTTTTATAATTTTAAATGCATAATACTTGCACTTAAATTAAGTCTGCTCCCATGTATATTATTAATGTTGACATTATTTAGTAGAGAATTTAAAAATTCCTTTTTTGATTATTCATCGATAATGTATACAAGGAAAACATGTTTGTGTAATGTCCTTTTTTCTTGTAACTTCGCTTAGTTAATTTAGAAGCTTACATTTGGAATTTAAGGGTTCAGAGCGTTGGGATTTAATAATTTAGATATTTAGGATTAAAATAATACTGCCTAATATTTAATAAATGGAGGATTGGAACACAGTGAAGAATAGGGTTTGTCGTAGGGGTTTTGTTTGAAATAAAACAATAGGAAGAGAAGGGGTTAGAACTATGGATAGGGTACAGGAACGGGTTAGGGTACGGGAATGGGTTAGTGTTAGGGTTAGGGTATTGTGATAGAGTGAGGCTATCAAATACAGCTAGGAGGCTTCAAACAAAATCCAGCCCTTTTCGACAACTTCCTCAGACTTTGCAGGCATGAAAGTGGTCTCAGGCTGCCTAGTAGTTCTGCTGGGTTCAGAACCCTAGGTGGGAAATCTTTCTGGCCACCCAGATTTATTATCATCTGCTCTCCAGTGCTGCAGTGGACAAGTCTGAGGTCGTTTTCCTTGATCTTTTGCATGTTTTTGTCATTTTCTTCTGTGCTAGTTTTTTAGGTCTCTTACTCATGTTTATCCTAGAAATTGTTGTTGAATTAACCACAATGTAAACTATATTTCCTTCATTGAGTTGAGTGCTCAGTGGGTCCTTACAACCTAATAATTATGTTTCTGAGTTATTTAATATGTTCTTATAGTATTTCCTTTGAAGATTTTCTCCTTTTTCCCTTTTTTTGACTGCATATTAATTTAGGTATAAAACTTTTTAACATTGATTTTCTAGTGTTCTTACCTTTTTTTTGTATTGTCACCTTCTCTAAATTTTTGTTCTCCTTTCCGTGAGATTTCTTTAACCTCTGAATCCTTTCCTTGATTTTTTTGTTTCTTTTCCATTCTTTCTGATTTTTTTCTTTTTAATAATAGGCTCTTATGAGATGAATGCAGCATCTTAGCTCAATGGAGATACTAAATATGATTTCTTTGAAGTTTTCCTCTTTTACCAGTATTGTCTGTTTCCACTATTATACTTTTTTTCACATTATTTTGGTCTGTTCTCCTAATTATTGTGGGCTTACTCAGATGTCTGGTGATCCTTCTCTTTCGCTTATTTAAGAGGTGAGGCACTGGAGATCTATCAAGAAATGGAGTGGGCCCATTTGTGGCACCTGCGCCTATATGTCTGTGGGCTTGTTTTCTGCCAGACTTTGTAGGGTGACAGGGTCCCCAGCTGGAATTCTCATTGCAGATACTGATAGTTTATCTGTAAGTCTTTTCAGTAGATGGGTTAATTTTCCCAGAGGATGGCCACTTAGTCACTTGTTTTGGGAATATCAGTCCAGATACTGGAGTTCTTGACCTCTGTGGATAGAGTTCCTGTAGGCCTTGAGGATCTCGTGCTCTGACATGCACATGTGTACTTTCTAACCTGGTTTTCACCCCTATTTTCTTCACTGCCGGTGTTAAGACATTGTTGCACTACAAAAAAGGGGAAAGTGGAGTAGACTTGGAGTCTTACTGCTCCTTGCACAGGCTTTCAAATGGTCTCCTGTTTCTGCCTTTGCCCACAAGCCACCTTCACAGGTGGTCCTGCAGCCTGTTTATGTTGATGCTGCCTCCTCAGACACTGAGGTTAGGCCATCCTCTGTGTCTCACATTCATCACCATTTCAACTTACATTTTGCATATGTTGTGGTGCAGGTATCTAGATGTCTCCTACTTTTACTTTAAAAAATGGATTTCAGTTTTTTCTAAAGGCTTGTTCTGTTGACTTTTCAAGAAAATAAAGGTGGTAGAGACATCTTTGCTCTATCATCATAGAAGTAGAAGCCCTTTGAACAGAGGAATTTCAAAGGATTTTGAGTAGAGAAATGTATTGAATGAAAAGAGAATGTAATGTTATGACAGTCCTCTGTCCTTACTTTCACCTCTTTGTGACTTTCTAAATCTCTGTGCATCTTTGCCCTACAGTATCTGTGGGAGTTTGTTCATATAGCCTGGAAGCTGTTTAGAGGTTTTCATATTGACGAAACTGTGCCAGATAAATGGCATATTTTCTGCTTGGGTATTGTTAGCCCCGTAATGCTGGGGTGTACACTCTGTCCTTACTCTGTTCTGGCATGAGTTTGGAAGGCAGTGTCTGCTCTGATCAAGGTCAAGCAGGTTTGACAGACAAAAGCAAAAGGCTTAGAGGGCAACTAACCATGGCCTCATTCATTCCACCTGCTTTTGTGCAGCTTGCTTAACCCATGATGGTCTATGACTAGTCTTATCTGGTGATAATGTGTGGAAACCTACCGAATCGCAAGTGGCAGGATCCAGTCAGCATGAAGATTCTGTTTCCTGGAACTCGCTGGAAACTTACTTATTTTAAACGGAATGAACTAGAACTGCAGTCATAAATGGCTACTAAGCTCCTTGGTATCCACTGTGGAAAATTGCCTTCTCTCTGTCCTCAGCATTTGAATATGCTGTCTATTGGGAGGAATTCTCCACTGAAAAGAAGCTCCCTGGTATGCCCATTCGGTTCTTCCCACCCCAGAAACTGAACACTGAGGGAACAGTACAGAAACACAGGACCAGTTGGAGGTGGTAGTAAGTGCACAGGGGTGATGGTCTGATCCTGGGTTAAGGCCAGCTGTGTTCTTGGGTACAGTCATGGAAATTCCTTCTAAGTAAACTGGTCCTCTGCCTTTAGTGTGAATTCTGAGACGTACTACTGTACCGCCACAGTTTCCTTTCCCTTTTAAGTTGCCAGTGTTCATTTCTGTTGTTTGTAGTTAAGAACTGGATTTGCACAGACTGGTTGATCTTGCTATTTCCTTCTGGTGACACACAGTGAGCTAGATTTCTCTCTTGAAATGGTGTCCCAACACCTAGTCTTTTCTGAGGAGCTTTAGTGACTGATTCGGACTTTAGGAAGCTCTGGTAATCATGTTCAAGGTTTTTATACTTTGTTGTTTCTCTGTGGAACTCGCATGTGTGGAATGCACCAGAAATGAAAACACACACATCTACTACACAAAAGGAGAATATTTGATCCCCTTTCTTTTCTTGTCTTACCTTTTCAGGGAAAAACTGATGTGGGTTTCATTAAATTTTTTTTAAATTTTGTGTTTCATTAAAAATATTTCTTGTGGTAAAAACATATTACGGAATTTACTATCTTAACTGCTTTTAATTGTACGTTTCAGTAATGTTAAGTTTATTCACATTGTAAAACACAGTTCCAGAATTTTTTCACCTAAGTCTTGTATGATTATAAAGAGAGGATGGCTCAGTTGAGAGAAATAAGACTGTTTTTATAGAATAATAACTTTTTTGCCATTTTACATAAAGCAAGTTCAAAGATTATTTAGCTTTAAAAACTTTTGAATTTTTGTAATTTTAGATGATACTTGTGGAGTATTAACTTTGTACCTAAGCATTAGTTATATTGGTAACCAAATAAGTTTATATAAAAGTTTCCTTGTGTAAGTAATGATTTGGGGTCAACTGTGACAGCATTTCCCCATTTTACTTTGTTAATTGGAGCCTGAAGTAGACTGGAGATGGTTGCAGCTGGTCTTGAGGAGGTGCAGAAAGTCTCATTACCCAGCAGTGTTTCATTGTGGCATCTCTTCTAATTTTCTTTTCCATGAATAGAGACAAGATGTATTGGCATCTTGTAACCACTGGTGGAGGCTCAGAAGTGCACCACAAAATCTCCTACGTTTTATGAAGCTGTGTTCTTCCCAAGTGACGTGTTTATGTAAGACTTTTGGGAAGATCATTCTGAAGTATATATTTAGTGTATTTGGGGTTGTATTTTGAAGCATGAGGACACAACTCTCTTAATTAGCAGATTTTCAAATCCCTGATTCACACATATATTATTCAAAAGAAAGAGTTATTCATACGTATGTGAGTCACACACACACATACCCACACATAAATATATGAAATGCTGTTTAGACAACGGTCTCACAGGAAGTTGTTAGAAACGGTTATTTAAAGTTTTCAAACTGAACTGGTTACTCAGTGGTCTTTTTGTCATTATTTCTTTTTCCCAGCACTAAAATGAATATGAAAGCAGAGAATATTAGAAAAATGAGAATGATAAAGAAGAGTGGGAGTAATCAGTTTTATCTTTCAAGGAAGACAGCAAACATTTGGTCTATGTGTTTTTTAAATATTAAGATATTACTGATATACAGTCTTATGAAGGTTTCACATGAAAAACAGTGTGTTTACTACAATCACCCATATTATTGAGTCCCCCCATACATCTTTTTTTTGGATCATTCTGTATTTACCATTTTGTGCCCTCCTTTGTTGTCTAACAAAAATAGTTTCCAAATACAGGTAACTTATTTTTAGATACATGTCATTCCTTTAAAGGATTATTATCGTTAATGTAGTCATTTCTCTTCTATAGGCTATTTAGTTTGTTACTAGCCATATTAGTTTGCAACTGGCAAGCTATTCCAAAGAGTTTGTTAAATTGAATGTTATTTTAGAAAGTACATTTTCATATTAGGCTATTTCACTATTTGTTTTAGTAATCTGCCACAAAAAAAAAGTACTTTGGGGCATACTGTTGTCAGGCTATGATGGGTTATGTTGGTGGCCCCGGATGAGTTCAAGGTCAAGAAATAGTCACTTGGTGAAATGGAAACTAGGAAAAGTTAAGATGATTATTATCTGTGTTGCTGGCAAAACCATAATTGTTTTTCTCAGGGCCTAGGACTTCCCAAAGTCACAGAATAAAGACAGCTCTCTGCCCAGAGCATCCATTTGACTTGAGGATTTTGAATACATTGTGAAACATAACAAGTTTTATTAGCAAGACAAACACTGATATATTGTGGGGCAGGATGCCTTGACTGATTTCCCTGAATTTTTTAAGATTAAAATGCCATATTCAATTTAAGAAATTTAAGATTTAAGAAGTTTTACATTAGCAAGGGCTATTTCAAAGTATATCCTCCAATCCCCTATATCATGAGTTGGGCCATTTGGTGAATACTTTAGACTTTGTGTGCCACATAGTTCTCTCCTGCATATTCTGTTTGGTTGTTTTGTTTTGATTTCTAACCCTTTAAAAATGACAAAAGCACACTTGCTCACAGGCTCCTCCATTGCTAACACCTGCTGTAGACAGTCCATTCACATTTCCTGCTACCTCCTGGGGCTCCTGAGTGATCACACATGAGAAACACAGTCTTGGCTCTTCCCAAACTCTCCTTCATTAAAATTAAGCATATGTTTAGGCAGAATGGAAAAGAATGTAGTGATGGACAGAAATTTTGACCTATGTTGAAGCCCAATTGGGTGCAGCAGTTATGTGCTAATAGAACTCTTCAGAGACAAAAAGGGAAGCTAAAGTTCCAAATTTCATTGTTGTTCACAGGAGATTTTGCTCTGTCTTTAAAATGTAGACATTATTAACATAGGGTTAATGGCTACATCTACAGAGTGAAGCCCTGCAAGTAGCCCCACCCCATTTGCCTCACCTCATTACCCAGTTGGTTGCCAAATCCTGTCTTTTCACCTCCTGCATAAGTCGGCACTGTTTCTGTCTCAAAACCCAATTTGAGCAGGCCTTGTTGTTGATCTTCCTCTAGTTGACCAGGACTCTCATTATTTCTCTCTCCCCCGTGCCCAGAAAACCTTATTACTCTTATGACATTTATTATCTTGGAGTGTTTTTTTTTCGTGTCTTTGCCTTCAGCTAGGCTCTGAGTGCCTTGTGCTTGTCCTCAGCTGGCTCTGTGGTGTCTTTAATCTAGGGTCTGTCACCTGTTGTGATTCTAGGAACACAGAATGTACTCAACAAAAATTGTTATGTGAAGGGGCAATAGCTACAGGTGTTTTCAGCTGAGTGTGTGTAACCAGTTCTTTTGGGTCTCACCTCATCCAGCATTTGCACACTTGTTCTAATAGCAGTCAGAGCCAAGTGTCTCCAAAGCAAGCTTACTGAACCTTCTGGTTTTTATGATGAAATCTGTTTGTGAAATTGCCTCAATTAGAAGATCGCATATCCTGCAGTTAACATTTTCTTAGGAAATTTGATCTGAATTTAAAAATCAGTATTATTCTGTCTAAAACATCACTTACCTAATCAAGGAGGTCTTCACTTCTCTTACCTTCTGTCCGAATGTTTAGTCTTCCATTTTCACTTTACTTTGATGTCTGCCACAGTGTTCTACAGTGATGAGGCCCTGGGGCATGTCTTTCTTTAGAACAAGCCTTGTGCTGTGAATATTGAAAGGCCACCCCGTTGTGATTCCAGCCATTTATCTTGTGTAATCCAAACTGGTGATTTTCTTTCCATTAAAATTTTTCTCTCATTCTTAGCCTTATGCAGCAAAGAATGAAAAGGAAAGAGAACGCTTAAAATACTGGGGCCATGTTAATGCCAATGTTCACCCAGTAAAGCCTGTTGACAGGAGGGTCAAAGGTAACGAGTAAGTTTTCCTCTGCCCCTATTTTCATGTGACCTCTCCCAGGTCCCCAAGATGTATCTTCTTTATAAGGTTCTGCTTGCAGTTTTATGATCACCCTGTCCCTCATACTAGTGTCTATTATCCTTGATTTTAAATTTGGACAGTATTTACTTCTTTCTTTAAAAGATGACAAATTTGCATTCTGAGAACTTCTCTCATCTCACCCATTTGATTTATACACGGAAAATTGTTAGTTTTTAAGTCTCATTCTCTTCTGTAACTAATAACTATTATAAAGTAAAAATTCAATACATGTTATATTTGTATTGTTTTAGACAGGGAAATACTCTTCTCTACAGAGCTGTTCAGTTGTGTGAGCAGTGAGAGGATGGCAAATAATCCTATTTTACTAAATTACTGTGGTTTAAGAAGGACATAAATGTCAATAGCCAAGAGATTATCTTTCTTAATTGATTTTGTTCTTTCCACTTACTCCTCTGATATTTCTTAAAATTTTATTACTGTTTTCTTTTCCTTTTGAGCACAAGAAAACTTTTCCCATGCAATTTCAGTTGGTGCTTGTAGACACACCTGCTTGCTCTTCCATCTTGTACCAGTAATGTCTGAATTGGGAATTTAAAATCCTCAGCAGCATATTCTTTTTTTTTGTATTTGGCATAAAAATTGCTGAATGAAGCTGTTTCAGACAACTGCATCGCACATATCCTACCAGGATTAGAACTGCCAACTGTGTTTTCCTTCTATACTCAGATTCCATAAAATGGAGTATAGCATTAATGGTCCTTATCCACTAAATGAGGAAACTGCCCAGAGGCTACCCTCATGCTTAAAAGACATTTTTAGAAGGAGCCTGTGGTCATTTTCCACAGCTGCAGCAACTCATAGTCTTAGAAAGAATGTCTTTAAAAATTCTGTGGGAAACCAGGTTTGCTGTGGCTCAATGAGAACCCGTGGCTGCCACTGTTCACTCGGGCCTCATGATTTTCTTGCTCCTTGTACCATCCTATCAGTGAAGTGTCACAAGAGAGCATGGGAAGTGGGACAACCTTCCAGTGAGCCTGCTGTGGGCCCTCCTCACTGCTCCTGGGGCACTGGGTGGATGGAGCACATCCCTGTCTCTCTCTGAGATGGTTGTTGAGCCCATGACCATCCCATTGTAGAACCGGTGAGTTCCTTAGTGAGCCCTGAAGAAAGGCTCTTGTGGGCTCTGCCAGTTGTAGATTTTATCAGGAGCTTATGAATGTCTCTCCCACTGGTTCTCACTGGAACACAAACAAGTACAGGTGAAGTAAGCTTTTTTTCTTTTCATTTTAAACAGCTGTTTAGCTTGCTTTATTCTTAAAATTGTAGTGTTTCGGTAAATGTGCCATTAAGAAAAGTGTCAGTTATGCTGATATCTATATAATTCAGAAATTTTCTTTTCATAGGCAGTTGGCACTACAAACAAAGTGAATTTATCATCCCATTTTCTAAATGAAATAAAAATGTATTGTCATCTGAAATGGGGCAAATTTATCTTGAATACACTTTGTGTGTCTGTGCCTTCTCAAAAGACATATTACCTGATCATTGTTTTTATAGTTACAGAAGGTTGATTGTCCAGAATGTGCAATTTGCAGGTGTGCATTTACAAGCACTTCAGAGACACTATCTTTGACCATAAGAAATTCAGCAAGTTTATCTAGAGACAATAGTGAGTTTTTAAAATACTGTATTTTTAATTTCCATAGTATGAACTCTAATATATATATTTAAAAATAGATGCCTGATAAGTGAAGTGAATATAAGAAAACAGATCTTCCTCTTTTATTGGGGAATGCCTCAGGACAAAATATAAGAATGTATATCTTAAAAAGATGTGATTTTTAAATTTCTATTTTAATCTATTTCACATCATACTGTATATTATTATCTCTGAAAAGAGGTATTAACTATTAATAAATCCTAGATTTTAGATTATCACTCCCCTACTCTGCTTAAATGTGACAAAGAAAACAATTTAACCTCTTATTTCAGATTAATCTGGACACTCAAAAACTTTTCAATGTCAGAAAGTATTTTTTTTACACAATTTTTTAAAACCTGTAGTTAATAGAGTAGAAATCGGATTTACTCAAATTATGTTACTAGCATGAGGTTAATCTAAAGCATGGCACATTGGAGAGGGGCGGAAGATGGTGGCATGAGTAGAGCAGTGGAAATACCCTCCCAAAACCACATATATCAATGAAATATAACAAAGACAACACCTCCTAGAATAAAGACAACAGGACACAGGACAATATTCTGACCACATCCACACCAGAGAGAACCTAGCACTTCACGAAGGTGGTAAGAAACAAGCCACGGCCCAGTGGGAGCCGAGCGCCCATCCCCCCAACTCCTGGCGAGAGAAGAATAGGCAGAGCGGGAGGGAGACGGAGCGCAGGACTGCCAAACACCCAGCCCCAGCCATCCGGGCCAGAGTGCAGGGCCCTGGATACTAGGAAAACAGTGCAGCAAGAATAGTGAGCGGGCACCGGAGGCTGGGCCCCGGAGGACATAAGAAATTTTTTTTTTCCTTTTTGTTTTGGCTAGCGCTTTTTGGATGTCATAAAGGGATAGTGACCCCAATGCTAGTGAAAGAGGGCAGCAAGAAAGGTGAGCATATGCCAGAGGCTGGCACCAGAGAATAAAGAAAAGCGAGCAGCCACATTTTTTTTTTAATTAAAATTTTTTTTTTTTGTTTTTGTTGTTTGGTATTTAATCCCATCAGCACATCATTTTTTTTTTTCAGTTTCACTTATCTAGGGTACTGGTCCCCGTCCCCTCAACTTGTAGTTTGTCTTCGTCCTTGGATCTCAAGTGCGTCTCCTGTAAGGGAGCATGTCGGTGGCCTTGAGTCTTCATCCCTTCTTTTAACCCTGTGTCTTTTGATTGGAGCACTCAGAGCCTGTCTTTTTATTCTGACAATTGAGAGCTGTGACCTTATTGCACTTAAAAATTATTTTTTGTTATCATGAACCTACAATCACATAAAGAACATTATGATCACCAAGTACATCAATTCCCGCCCTTAAAACCCTTTACAGTCGCTGTCCATCAGGGTGTAGTAAGATGCTGTAGAATCACTACTGACTTCTCTGTGATGTACAGCCCTGCCCATGACCCCCCCACCCTACGAATTATTCATGTTAATCCTAATACCCCCTTTCTTTCTCCACGCCCTGATCCCACCCTTCCCACACACCCTGGCCAGTCCCTTTCCCTTAGGTAACTATTAGTCCACTCTCGGGTTCTGTGAGTCTGCTGCTGTTTTTTTCCTTCAGTTTTTCTTTGTTGTTATACTCCACACATGAGTGAAATCATTTGGTACTTGTATTACTCCGCCTGGCATATTTCACTGAGCATAATACCCTCTGGCTCGATCCACATCATTGCAAATGGTAGGATTTGTTTTCTTCTTATGGCTGCTTACTGTACTTTTTAAACTGGATTTCATTCTTCTTTTTGTTTGTAGTTTTACTGTGTGCTTTCACCCTTGCTCTACTTGTTAAGAGCAACAGCTTTGTCTTAATCGATATGTACCTATATCTATCTGTCGGTCTATCAATCCACCATCTATCATCTATCTATCTTTCCATCTATATATCTATGAATCAATCATCTTTTTGTCTCCCCATTTATCCTTTTGTACAGAAGAGTTAACAACATAGCCTATGTCACTTTCCTACATTATGCTTCCAAAAATCTTGCAGGGTAACTAGGCCATAGGGAGAGCACAGGGTTCACTGAGACACTTGCAGGTCGAGTCAGAAGCGTGTGCCTACAAAACCAAGAAATGGTGGTGCAGGGACTTGAACCTGTATATCTGTCCTCTGTCATCTTTTACCTCCTTCTCACTTACTGACTGTATTTAGCAAAGTTCATTGACTAAGTGCTCTCTGAAGACCACATGTATCCTTCCTCTGGGACTGTTGTCAACAGAGAAGTGAAGATGGTACTTTGCTCACCACCATGTTTGAGGGACATCTGCATGATCACCGGTGATAGGACGAGGGACATATAAAAAGATAAACCAATTTATACACAGGAGCATTTCAGAGCAAAGAGTGAGTTGTGGAGTGACGTGTTTATTTGAGTGTCTGAACTTCCCTCTTTATTTGGTTATTACTCCTTTACATTCGTAAACATCATAAAGCTCACTGATTTCAAAGGCCCAAATGCATATCATTACAGCAATTCAGTTGTTGAGGTGAGAGAAAATGAGAAGGACACTGCTGCACCACTTAATCTATGGCTGGGCACTGCTGAAACCAAACAAAAAGAATTCACGGTGGTCAGATAGGGCTACTTTTTAGTGAAAATGTCTGGGGACTCAAACAGAATCCATTTGTTTGATTGTTTCTCAGTTTCACTTGTGTAGGGTTCCTGTACCCACACCTTCGGCTTGTAGTTTGTCTGTGTCCTTGGATCTCAGGTGAGTCTCCTGTAAGGAAGCACGTAGGTGTCTTGAGTATCCATCCCTTCTTGTAACCCTGTGTCTTTTTTATGGAGCACTCAAAGCCTGTTATTTTATTCTGATGAATTACAGCATTGCCCTTATTGCACTTAAAAAAATTTTTTAGTTATCATTAATCTACAATGACGTGAAGAACATTATGTTTACTAGGCTCCCCTATTCACCAAGTCCCCCCAAAAAACCTCTTACAGTTGATTTCAATCAGCAGAGTTGGATGCTGGAGACCCCTTCACCATGCACCCCCACACACACCACGTTACAGTCGCTGTCTATCATCGTGTAGTAAGATGCTTTCGAATCTCTACTTGTCTTCTCTGTGTTGTACAGCCCTCCCTATGCCCCCCCGACCCCACGCATTATACATGCTAATCCAATTGTCCACTTTCTTTCTCCCCGTCCTTATCCCTCCCTTCCCACACACCCTGCCCAGACCCTTTCCCTTTGTTAACTGTTAGTCCACTTTCGGGTTCTGTGAGTCTGCTGCTGTTTTTTTCCTTCAGTGTTTCTTTGTTGTTATACTCTACACATGAGTGAAATCATTTGGTACTTGTCTTTGTCCGCCTGCCATATTTCACGGACCATACTACCGTCTAGCTAAATGCACGTCATTGCAAATGGTAGGATTTGTTTCCTTCTTATGGAAGCTTAGTTCACTTTTTAAACTGGACTTCATTCTTCCTTTTTGTTTGTAGTTTTGCTATGTGCTTTCACCATTGATCTCCTTTTTATGAGCAATAGCTTTCTGTTAATCAATATGTATCTGTATCTATCTATCTGTCTGTCTGTCTATCTATCCATCTATCTATCTATCTATCTTCCTATGATTTATCTATGATGTCTATCATCTATCAATCTATGTACCTATCTATCTATCATTTGTCATCTATCTATCTATCTATCTATGAATCAAACATCTTTTTGTCCGCCCATCTATTCTTAGGTACAGAACAGTTAACAACATTGCCTATGTCACTTCCCTACATTATGCTTCCAAAAATCTTCCAAGGTATCTAGGCTGTACGGAGAGCACTGCGTTCACTGGACACTTCCAGGTCGAGTCAGCTGCATGTGCTTATAAAACCAGTAAATGGAGGTGCAGGGACTTGAACCCGTATATCTGTTCTCTGTCCTCTTGTACCTTCTACTCGCTTGGTGACTGTATTTAGCCACATTCACTGACTAAGTGCTCCATGAAGACCACAAGTATCCTTCCTCTGGGCCTGTTGTAGACAGAAAAGTATACATGGTGGTCTGCTCACCCCCATGTTTGAGGGACATTGGTGTGATCACCGCTGATAGGAGGGACAAATAAAAAGGAACACCTATTTCTAGACAGGAGAAGTTGGGAACAAAGAGTGTATTGTGGAGTGACGTGTATATTTGAGTGCCCAAACTTCCCTCTTTATCTGGTTATTACAACTTTACATTCGTGAACATCATAAAACCCACTGATTTCAAAAGCCCAGACGCATATTACTACACCAATTCATTTGTTGAGGTGAGAGAAAATGAGAAGAAAGTTGCTTCATCACTAAATCTATGCCTGGGCACTGCTGAAACCAAACAAAAAGAATTCTTGGTGGCTAGATAGCACTATTTTCTACTGACCATCTCTGTGAACTCAAACAGAATCCATTTGTTTCTTTGTTTGTTTTTCAGCTTCACTTGTGTAGGGTACCTGTCGCCGCCCCTTTGGCTTGTAGTTTGTCTTTGTCTTTGGATCTCAAGTGAGTCTCCAGTAAGGGAGCACGTAGATGGTCTTGAGTGAAATATAGCTTTGTTTAGTATGATGCTTTCCTACCTACCTACCTACCTATATCTTTATCTCTCTATATAATCTATTTACCTATCTATCTCTCTGTCATCTATCTATCTATGATCTATCATCTATCTAATATCATCTGTGTATTTATCTAATTAATCTATCATCTATATGTATGTATATCAGTCCAATCTATGTATCAATCATCTGTCTGTCTATGTATCTGTTTTCTCACGTTTGTCAACATTATGTCACTAGGTGCACTTTGATTCCTCTGTGTCTTTCTGAGTCTAATTTCTTGTGTTTGTTTATGTGAGTTAGCTGTGTTTTTGGATCTTGGGAGAAGTGTCCTTGGGTGGGAACTTCTCTTGCATAGGTGGCACGTGTCTGCTGGGTGTGGATGGTGTGGTTGGCATTCTGGGCTCTTGATCCTGTGTGGGAAAGGGCCTCCGGCTCTTCTGCCCCTGGGCTGTTAGTGCTGTGGTGGCTGCATGAGCTTCCGGGCATATCAGAGGCCCCACACAGGGAGAAACCTGGGATTCCTGCGGGGTCCGAGGCAGGTGCAAGCCCAGTAGTAGGACTTTTTGCCTGTGCACCGATGTCACCTCGGCGGTTCTTCTTGGTGGCCCATCTCCAGAGATCATTCCTGTAGTCACTGGTTAAGGGAACTGCATTTTGGTGACATGCAGGGTACCTGTGGGCTGGTGGCCCATGGGCTTGCTGAGGTGGCAGGCCAGCTAGCTTGTGGGGAAACTACTCCCCTCTGCTGTCAAGGTGTAGGTGGAGTTTCAGTGCACTTAGGCATTTAGATGTGAGTGAGGTCTATCTGAAATGGGATAGTAGTGTTGAGAGCTATGTTTCCGTTCGTATGAAAAGGGCGCTGTGCATAAAGTGTTCCGTGATGATGGCAGGAATTCTAGGAATGTTTATGTCCCCACACTTATTTATTTTCTCTTAAGGGAGGTGTTTCTGAAGTAACTTTTTACTCACAGATGAAGGTGTTGCATAAGGTCATCCCACGTCAGCCATGGTGAGATGAAGTGGTGTAGTGGAATTAAAGTCTGTACACCTTGGCCTGATACGTAGGAGACACACCGTGGGTGCTCTTTGCTGCTCTCCTGTCCTGGCTTATTACCTTAAATAACTTGATTTTTCAGAGTGTTTTCAGCAACATTTCCAGCAAGATCTTCCTAAAAATGCCTAGAAACACTTGTCAAAGATATACCCAGAGGCTAGTGGAAAATTTTTCTCTTTCTGGTCATATTTTGCAAGATGTTTGCCCTATCCTGCGTTTCTTTGTTACTTTTGCATCTCCTGTGATTGTAGACCGATAGGGGCAGTGGTGGACACATGCACATGCACATGTGCGCGCGCGCACACACACACACACATGGCTGAGAGTTATCGGAGACCCTAGTTATCGGAAACTGCAGCCCACACTTTAAAAAAGAAACGTGCATAAGTTGTGTTCCTAGTGTTCCCCCCATAGGGAGCAGACTTCAAACTGCAGAGGTGGTTGGACAGAGATACCTACGCATTCACCTAAGCACCGATATCTATGCATAGACTCTCTCCATCCATCATCTAAGTGCATCTCTGTTTACCTATATACCTGTGTTAGTGTATTGAAGCTCATAACCAGAGTGTCATTGAGTTGGGTCTTAATCCATGGACACTGATTTCTCACCATTCTGGAACCAGAAGTCCAAGACCAAGGCATGTTTAGTTCCTGGTGAGGTCCCTTCCTCTGGCTTGCATATGGCCACATCCCTGCTCTGTACTCACTGGGCCGAGGGAGAAAGCTCTCTCCTCTGTTCCTCTTAATAGCACTGATTGCATAATTTCAGCTCCACCCACACCCTCATGATATATTCCAAACCTAATTACCTCCAATGGCTCCACCTCTCAATACCATGACAGTGGGTTTAGGGCTTCAACCCTGACTCATTTCAAACATGAACTTGTGTGTGTGTGTGTGTGTGTGTGTGTATGTGTGTGTGTGGTGTCGGCGGGGGTTTAGGAGGAGCGGAAGATGGTGAGGTGAGGGCCCAAAAATTCATTCCAAAACTTTGTACCTGTCATCTATCTATTGTTTATGAAATCTATCAATATCTATCATCTATCTGTCTAATCTAAACTACCTATGTCATTTATCCTATCTTGTCTATCATCTGTCATCTATATATTTCTTATCTATCATCACTGTCAATCTATTCATCTAATCTATGAATATCTTTCATCTATCTAATGTATCTATTTCTCATCTATCACCTATCACCTGTCATCTGTCTGTCATCATCTTTTTGTCTTCACATTTATCCTTATGTACAGAACAGTGTAAAATAAATTCTAGCTGAAATAAGCAGGTGAAGAGAGGCAACAAAGGGCCCGGTAATTTATTTGAATGTAAATACACGGCAAAATTTCCCCAGTCTATAGAAATGGAGGCTGGGGAATTCACACTAAGTGGACAGGCAGCAAGATTTTAAAGAAGGTAGGAGGAGGCAGAGCTTAGATTTACAGCAGTGCGAGGATTGGCTTGCCCAAGGCTCATTTTTCAGGTTGGGAGGGGGCACCAGCCAAGAACTTTGGCACATCATCAGTGTCCAATGTGGGACTGGGCAGCAGCTGGAGACTTTGCACATCATCAGTGTCCAATGTGCTCACTTCTCCCATCAGTGCCCCCAGCCTTACAAACAGTTAAAAGCACTGCTATCTAACATGGCTATCTATCTATCAATCTGTCTATCTATCTGTTTTTCTATCTATCTGTCTATCTATCTATCTATCTATCTATCTATCTATCTATCTATCTATCTATCTATCTATCTATCTATCTATCATCTATCTATCTATCTATCTATCTAATCTATCTATCTATCTATCTAATCTATCTGTCGATCTATCAATCATCTACCTACCTATCACCTATCTATTCTATCTATCCATACCTATCATCTATCCTGTCTAATCTGTCATCAATTTATCTGTCTATCTCTCCTTTCATCATCTTTTTCTCTACCCATCTATCCTTATAAACAGAACAGTTCACATGATGGCTTATATGTCATTTCCCTACTTATGTTTCCAAAAGCCTGCAAGGTAACTAGGTCCTAGAGACAGACAGCACCAGGTACACTGAGACATTTGCACATCGAGTCAACAGCGTGTGACTACAAAACTTGTAAATGGTGGTGTGGGGACTTCAAACCATATCTCTGTCCCCTGTCCTCTTTGCCCTTCTTACTGACAGTATTCTAGCCACATTTGTTGACTGACTGCTCCCTGAAGACCACAAGCATCCTTCCTCTTGGCTTTATCAGTAATTTATCCCACTGCATGGAATGCTTTTCCCTCAGATACCTGGTTCTCTCAGCTCCTGCTAGACTCTTCAAGTCCCACCTCCCTGGTGAGGCTTACCCTGTCCACTGTTTATTTTGAAATCCCTGCTTTTCTCTGCCTATAATCTCAGTCCTCCATATCCTGCTTTTTATTCTCCATAGTGTTTGTTAATGGCTAAGCTACCAGAAAACTTACAGATGTTCATTGCCTCTTTCCTACCCTCCAACTAGAACGTGGTCTCCACAGGTTATGAATTCTGCATGTATTAAGTCTGCTGGACACCGTGCAGGCTCTAGGGACAGCAAGAAGTGGGCACAGTTGTAACTCAACATGGTTTGACATGTTAGCAGTTTAGGTTAGAGTCAAGCCAGGCAGTCATTAAAGAGGACCTTTTCTGATATTACTAAGCTACTTGATAAATTCTAAGTAAGCTTAAATTTCACTAGTCACACAGGAGGCAGAAGCACTTCCTTCTGTCCTTCCTTCAGAATCGAGGACCTTAATGCCAAATCCGTTCTCTCGTGAGGAAGTGGGAATGTGTGAGGATGATCAGCCAGAGTCTTAAGTCACACAAGGCACACACGTGCAGAAATAAACATGTTTAAGAACCAATATGATGAGTGTTTTCCTGTGTCACAGCAGGGATTCCCTAGCCTCCAGTGAGCTCAGAACAGTGGGAGAGGAGAGGGAAGCAGCCACAAATGCTAACCCGGTCTCCTTCCTCTGGATTTGCCTCCCCCTGGGTTGTCATCCATTAATCACTCAGCGCGCAGACCTCACGGTGAGCATGCAGTCATAAAACGCGGCTACTTCCACATCCCAGTCACTGGGGCATGGAACACGTTGCATAGTTAAGTGTGGCTTAGAACATTATCACTCATGTATGTGTGTTCTTCCTCTGTCGCCGAGTCAAAGAGTAAACAGAGCAGAGGCATACTAGCAAGAGCAGGATGTAGTGTGAATATATAATATACACACATATTGTGGGAAAGATATTGTTAAATGGATAGGTGGACATAGGCCTTGTCTGGAGCTGGGAGAGACCTGTAGGTGCCGTTGGCAAGGGCTGTGGGCTGTCCACCGGGTCAGAGGCCAAGTTAGGTGTAGGGCCGAGGCCATTGGCTGTGCCTCCTGCAGCATCATATGGGACCAGGGGAGAACAGACAATCACTGCCTATACGGTGGTTGTCTGAGGTGCACAGGAGGCCGGTGGTGGTGCTGCCCATCTCCTCGTGTGGGGCCTGGGGAGACTGCAAATTCACAGATAGAAAGGGTGGCGTTATTTCCATTGGTGTGTATTGAGCATCAGTGTCGGCCTTAAGGCCGGCTCTTGTACTGCCCATGTCCTTGTCTGGGGCCGGGCGTCATTTGTAGGTGCCATTCCCAAGGTTGTGGCATGCCCATCTGGTCATCGTCCGACTTGGGGGTAGGGCCGAGGCCGTCGCTGTGCCTCCCACGGCATCTTGTGGGTCCATGGGAGACCAGACGTTGACCGCCTGTGCGGTGGGTATCTGTGATGCACAGGAGGCCAGTGGTGGTGATGCCCACGGCTTGTTGTGCATCCTGCTGGGGACCGGAAGATGACAACTAGCGCCGGTTTTGTCGTGTAGATTGGCTCATCCTGAGAGTCAGAGTGAGCCTTTGGGCCGGTGCTTGTGATGCCCACTGCATGTAATGGGGCCCGGGGAGATGAATAGGTGCCTTTCCCGATGGCGGTGGCGTGAACATCAGGCCCTAGTCTGACTTGCGTGTAGGTCCGAGGCCGTCGTCTGTGCCTCCCACGGCATTGTGTGGCCAGGGGAGATAGGACGATGATCGCCCGCATGGTGGGTTTCTGAGGTGTGCATGAGGACAGCGATGGTGCTGACCTTGACCTCGTGTTGGGCCCTGGGATGCTAGTAGGTGCGTTTCCCGAGGGCGGGGGCGTGCCCATCAAGTCATCGTCCGACTTGCATGTAGGTCCTAGGCCGTCGCCTATGCCTCCCATGGCATCGTGTGGGTCCAGGGTAATCCGGAGGATGACTTCCCACACATTGGGTGGCTGAGGTGTGCAGGAGGCAGGCGGTGCTGCTTCCCACGGCCTCGTGTGGGGCTGTGGTTGACCGGAAGATGATGGCCATAGAGGGGTGTGTCGTGTCACATTGGCTCGTCTTGAGCGTCAGCGTCAGCCTTTGGGCCAGCGCTTGGGCTGTCCTGTGCCTTGTCTGGCGCCGGAGGGCAGGTGTAGGTGCCTTTCCCTAGGGTGGTGGAGTGCCCATCGGTTCCAAGGCTGACTTACGGGTAGGGCCGAGGCCGTCGCCTGTGCCTCCCACTGCATCGTAAGGGGCCAGGGGAGATCAGACGACGACCCCCTGCGTGGTGGTTGTCTGAGGTGCACAGGAGGCCAGCAGTTGTGCTGTGCATGGCCCCGTGTGGGGCCAGGGTCCACCGGAAGATAATGGCCATCGAGGAAGGTGTCGTGTCCATGGGCTCATCTTGAGTGTCATTGCCGGCCCTCGGACCGAAGGTGGAGCTGCCCACAGCCTCGTGGAGGGCTGGGGGCAAATGGAAGATAACAGCCATTGAGGGTGGTGCGTGTCCATCGGCTCGTCTTGAGCATAAGCATTCAGGCTGGCGCCTGTGCAGGACACGGACTTCTCTGTGGCCAGGGGGCAGTTGTACGTGCCTTACCCTGAGGTGGTGGTGGGCCCTTCAGGTCATCGTCCGCCTTGCAGTTAGGGCTGATGCCGTCGTCTGTGCCTCCCACGGCATTGTATGGGGCCAGGGAAGACCAGACGACGACTGCCCGTGCAGTGGTTTTCTGAGGCGCACAGGAGGCTGGCGGTGGTGCTGCCCACGGCATCATGTGGGGCCGGTGGAGACCAGAAGATGATGGCGAGCTTTGGTGGCGTCGTGTCCATCGGCTCGTCCCAAGCGTCAGAACAGGTCATCGGATCAGCACTTGTGCTGACCAAGGCCTTGTCTGTTGGCTGACCCTGGATGTCGGTTTTGCAGAGGCAGGACATTTTGAGGTGGCTGGTAGTGGTGCCCGTGTGCACTGAAGAAGAGGAGCTCGTCTGGGTGGTCTCTCTCCAGCCATCTGCTGGGAGCCTAGGATGGTCCAGAGCCTAGGAGGTTCCCCGTGTAAGTGGGAACTCTGCAGGGAAAAGTGTGTAAAGCCAGCCGCTAAAGGCAGAGGAGCCCGGTGGAACAGCCTGTGTCCAGGGGAGCAGGCAGGGGCAGGGTTCTCCCAGGCTGGAGGGATAGGGGGCTGTGTCCCGGGGACAGGAAAGACTTGTGGGCGATGTAGTTGGGGCTGGGGAGGTGGCGGGTGGAGTGGGGCACGATCCTTAGTAAGGAGGAAACTGTCCACATGGATAAATGTGTTGTGGTGTGTGCCAAACGATCTGAGAAATGGGTCTGAAGCTAGGGAGAGGGTCTCCTTTGCCACTAACTCCTTCTCAGGCCAACCACACATTGAGCTGCCCAGCAAGGGCCAGCCTGGTATGTATGTCAGCCAGCGGACACATCACAAATTGACCAGGGACGCTGTGATGTCACCTAGGGGCCGCATCACCGAGCCCCCACTGCCTTAAGCACACCAGCGCTGCCCAGAGGAGACCCTGGCCAAGGCCATGGTGGGGCAAAAGGCCAACCCCAGTAGAATCCCTAGCCTCCGGGACTTCCCTATTAGGGCTGTGCAGGTGTTCGGACAAACGAGGCAACCATACGGACCATCAAGGGCTGCGGTGCCCGCGTCTATCAGAGCTCAGCCCACCCGGTTGCCGGTTCTGCATGGGCTTATCACCCGGGGTGCGGCAGGTGGCAAGTGCTTTGCTCCCCCACCCCCACGCTGCCGGAGGACAGTTCTTGCCCACGGCATGGCGCGGAGCCACCCAGAGGCGGCCCGGGGCACAGCCCGACCTTTCCCGGGCCCTCCCATCTTCTCTGGGAAACCTGGAGCCAGGCATGCCTTCTCGGCCATGGCCAGCCAGGCGGCTGACTTCTGAGGAGGGCGCATACCCCATGACATGCCTTTCTAGCCAGAGGGCATGTTCGTTCTTTGCTTCTCACAGAAAGCATAGGTCGGGGACCACCTGGACTCAGCATAGCCACATCCCGCATTGTGACTGGACACGGCCGCCCAGGTTTTCTCTCTGATCTAGTTTTGGGGGCCTGTGTCTCGTACATGAATAACACAACACAGTAAACTGGGAAACACTTTTTATTTTTAAAATGCTTCTCCTTTAGACTCTTGTTCTCGATGGCATCACTGTTCTTCCCCGTCATCCAGGCTGGAAGCTTGGGGGCAACCTCGCCTCCTCTCAGCAGTCAGCCTTTCCTTTCCCAATCCTGACTGTTCATCCTTTATGTTATAACCTGTGAAGCTCGTGTCCCGTGTCAGTAACTCTGTTTCTAGTTTCTCAGGCCTTTCCTGGTGGACCTAGGCCCTGCTTGCTCACTGCTTCACTGTGGAAGCACTGACATTGTTACAGAATAAAATGTGAAATTCTCCAGCCCCAACTCACGGTGTGGCCTTCACTTTGTCTACATCTCCATCCCTATGAGACAAGCTCCCTGCTCCTTGAAAAGATCCTGTCTCGTGCCTTTTCGTCTCTGAACTATTTCCTATGGGGTTTCCCACCTCTTGCCTCTGGTTTTTAAGAATTTTCACCCCAGCAGAAGAACATGGATCGTTGAAGACCCACCTCTCTAGTCACCTCCTCACGGAGGCTTCCCGTGCACTCTGACTTAGACATGCCTTCCTATCCCTTCTCCGTACTTGGTGAGAACCTCCCTTATCAAATGTGAGTGTGTCAGCTCGTGCACATCACTCTTCAGGTCATAGTATCTGTTGAACAGTGGTGACAGAGAATGACTGGACTCGGCTTCAAAGCTCAGCTGCCCGTTCAGTGGTACCTGCTGCCGCTCGCTCCTCCACCGACTTTCGTTATTTTCCAAACAGTGCGGAACATAAATGCGGGCGAGAAGCCACCGACGACCCCTCAGTCCCCGCTGTGTATGCCTCCAGGTGCTTAGGGAGAGGCAAGGCGAGCCGAACCCACAACCTTATCTTTAACGGCGATGAGCGCAGAGCATGTGTGGCAGGCAACAGGTGCTGCTGCTGCTGCTGCTGCTAGGATGAGTCCTTTCTCTGGCCCAGTGGGGTAAGATTCCAGATCTCTTATTGTTCTCTGCCTGTGCTTTCTCCGTACTGGTTTAGTATTGTTGCATGTGGGCGGCTGCTTTCTTGTCTCTGAAGGAATTAAGTATGGGTCTCAGAAGTCCCTTATGTCAGTTTTCATTGTACTGTACCATCTTTTATATCTACGTCTTTGGGGTTTCTCCCGCTGCTACTGCTTTTCCTCTGAGAGGACCTGTACCACAAGCCTGTTGTAGACAGAAGAGTAAACTTGGTGCTTTGCTCACCACAATGTTTGAGGGACATTGGCATCGCCGCTGATAGGAGGAGGGACAGGTGAAAAGGAACACGGAGTTCTAGACGGGAGCAGTTGGGAGCAAAGAGTGTGTTGTGGAGTGACGTGTTCGTTTGAGCTTCCAAACTTACTTTGGTATCTGGTTATTGCTACTTTACATTCGTAAACATCATAATATCCACTGATTTCAAAATCTCAGATGCATATTATTACAGCAAGTCAGTTGTTGAGGTGAGAAAAAATGAGAAGGGCCTTGCTATACCACTGAATCTATGACTGTGCACTGCCACTACCTAAGAGAAAGCATCCATTGTGGCGGGAAGGGCTATTTCCTACTGTCTATCTGGGCAGTCAAACAGAATCTCTTTTTTTTTGGTGTCAGTAATGTACAATTACATGAGCAACATTATGGTTACTAGACTCATCCTCTGCCCCCCTCCCCTCCATTATCAAGTCCGCAAACCATTATAGTAGCTGTCCATCAATGTAGTAAGATGCTATAGAATCACTATGTGTCTTGTGTGTGTTTTACTGCAACACCCGTGGGCATCCACACCCTACATTATGTGCGCAGATCATAATGCCCCTTTTACCCCCATATCCCTATCTTCGCACCCATTCTCCCAGGTACCTTTCCCTTTGGAAACTGCAAGTCTATTCTTGGGTTTTGTGAGTCTGCTCCTGTTTTGTTCCTTTCCGATTTTGCTTTGTTCTCATACCGCACAGAGGAGTGAAATCCTTGGATACTTGTCTTTCCCCACTTGGCTTATTTCACTGAGCATAACACCCTCTAGCTCCTTCCTTGTTGTTTCAAATGGTGGTAGGATTTGCTTTCTTCTTATGGCTTACTAATATTCCATAGCGTGTATGTACCACCTCTTCTTTATCCATTCATCTCCTGATGGACACTTAGGTTGCTTCCATTTCTTGGGTATTGTAAATAGTGCTGCGATCAATATAGGGGTTCACGTGACCCTTTCAAACTGGGCTCCTGCTCTCTTAGGGTAAATTCCTAGGAGACGAATTCCTGCGACAAATGGTATTTCTGTTTTTTGGTTTTTTGGGGAACCTCCATACTGCTTTCCACAATGGTTGTGCTGACTGACATTCCCACCAGCAGTGTAGGAGGGTTCCCCTTTCTCCACACCGTTCTCGACATCTGTTGTTGTCTGTCTTTCGGGTGCTGGCCATCCTAACTGGTGTGAGGTGATACCACATTGTGGTTTTAATGTGCTTTTCTCTGATGGTTATCGATGTGGAGCGTCCTTTCATGTGCCTGTCAGCCACCTAAAATTGCTTCTGTGGAGAAGTGTCTGTTAAGATCCACTGCCCATTTTGTAATTGTATTCATTTGCTTTTTGTGTGTTGAGGTTCGTGAGCTCTTGATACATGTTTTGGATGACAACACCTTATCAAGTATGTCATCAGTGAATATATTCTCCCGTATTGAAGGATGTCTTTTGGTTCTACTTATGTTGGTCAAACAGAATCTTTCTAAACCCCCTACCACTTCATTCCAAATCTGACTAATTTTTTTTTCCAGATCACCATCCAGCCAAGAAAACAGGAACAAAGAGGAGAAGCTGTGATGCAGGAACATCTAGCGTAAAACTAAGACATGAAGTTTTGTGGAGACTGGTAGGATGCATCTTTCCATGTGCTGCTTTCAAGGATCATAGGGAAAAAAGAATGCCAAGGAGATGAAGCCTGGGGTGTTGACGTCACCTCGTATCGGTGCAGCCTCGTAGCCTCTAGCCATTGATGTGAAGGCTTGCATGCGGCAATGTTGTCTTTCCTGCGGAGTTAGAAGTGCGGCGTCCTCCATTTGCACTTCAGTCAGAGCCTTTGTGGGACTGTCCTGGCACCGGCCATGGTGGACCAGAGAGCTGTGCCATTCCTACTGGGCTGTCACAGCACCCCTCTCGGAACAGGGCCTCAGCAGCGCTCCCAGGAGTGAGAGAGAGAGAGAGAATTCCGCTCGAGAGACAGTGACAATTTTATTTTCTGTAGCTCCCTGAGCATGATCTCTTTCTCAGGAAAATTGAGTTGAGTCCAGTTACCAGGTTCCTTTGAAGGATCATATTTGTAGGTGGCGCCCTCTACCTCCCAGAAGTTTTAATGTCTGGAGATGCTCAGCCCTTGTGGGGATGGCAGGGGTCCCAGGGGAGCGGTGTCGGTGCCCACACCCGCCGGGACTAAAGAGCTCTTTCCTGCTTCCCGGCCGCAGAGCCTGTCTCCACTGCCAGGGCTAGTTTGCAGAGCATGCAGGAAGAAGCTGATGCAGGTGCGGTCAGCCGTTTTGCAGGCCAGTGCCAGCGGGGAAGCACGCCATGTACTAGTCACAGCACGGTAAGGGGCCTCGGAGCTGTGAGGCAAGCCAGGTTAATGGAGCGCCGGAGCTCCTGAAAGCTCCCCAGCCTGCCGAGCAGAGTGCACCTGGGCAGTTTGGCACACCTGTCCTTTCTCCTGAGCGGCATGCCCTGTGAGAGCCTTGCCCCTTTAGCAGTTCTCTCGCTGTTAGGAAGTCTCTCAGGCTGTCTGCCTTTCTTTTTCCCACACCGGCCAGATGTGGATACCTGGTTTGTCCCACAAGAGGCTGGAATCTCAAGTCTCTCGAAGTATTCCACCTTTCTTTGCTTTCCAACCCCACCGATACTCCAGAAGGCAGCAAGTGCACGGTAGGTTCGTGCTCCTAGAGCACATCTCCAGGGCTATACGTCACACTTCTCCTTGAGGTGCCAGCCTGCCACAGCAGCGTTCTTCAATGCTGCTCTTCCAGGATTTGGTGTAGTTGTTCTATTTCCATACAATACGTATGTATGTGCTTTCGGTTTTGGAGGAGGTTTCTGCACCCCTCTCACATGAGCCGCCATCTTTAAACCCATCAGCATATCTTTTTTTTTTTTTCGTTTTTCTGTTTCACTTGTCTTGGGAACCTGTCCCCACACCCTCAACTTATAGTTTGTCTTTGTTCTTGGATCTCAAGTGAGTCTCCTGTAAGGGAGCACGTAGGTGGTCTTAAGTTATCATCCCTTCTTTTATCCCTGTGTCTTTTGATTGGAGTACTCAAAGCCTGTCCAATTATTCTGACAATTTAGAGCTGTGTCCTTATTGCACTTAAAAACATTTTTCCTGATCATTAATCTACAATCACCCGAAGAACATTATGTTCAGCAAGTACATCAAGTCCCCCCCAAAATCCCCGTCACAGTCGCTGTCCATCAGAGTAGTTGGATGCTGTAGACACCTTCACCATTTCAGCACACACACACCCCGTTACAGTTGGTGTCCGGCAGTGTAGTAAGATGCTCTAGAATCACTACCTGTCTTCTCTATGTTCTACAGCCCTCCCCATGCTCCCCACACCCCACACATTATACTTGCTAAGCCTAATGTCCCCTTTATTTCTCACCGCCCTTATTACACCCTTCCCACCTACCCTGCCCAGACACTTTCCCTTTGCTGACTCTCAGTCCACTCTCGGGATCTGTGACTCTGCTGCTGTTTTTCCTTCAGTTTTTCTTTGTTATCAAACTCCACACATGAGGGAAATCATTTGGTACATGTCTTTCCCTGCCTGACCTATTTGACTGAGCATAATACAATCTAGCTCCATCCACATTATTGCAAAAGATAGGATTTGTTTTCTTCTTATGGCTGCTTACAGTACTTTTTAAACTGGATTTCATTCTTCTTTTTTCTTTGTAGTTTCGTTATGTGCTTTCACCATTGCTCTCCTGGTTATGAGCAGTAGATTTGTGTTAATCGATATGTACTTATACCTATCTATCTATCTATCTATTTATCAATCAATCAATCATCTTTTTGTCTGATCATCTGTCCTTGTGTACAGAACAGTTAACCATATATCCTATATCACTTTCCTACACTATGCCTCCATAAATCCTGCAAATTATCTAGGCTGTAGGGAGAGAACTGGGTTCACTGAGACACTTGCAGGTCGAGTCTGCCGAGTGTACCAACAAAACCAGGAAATGGTTGTGCCAGGACTTGAACCCGTTTCTCTATCCTCTGTTCTCTTTCATCTCCTTCTAACTTGCTGTCTCTATTTAGCCACATTCATTGACTAAGTGCTCCCTAAAGACCACGAGAATCATTCCTCTGGGCCTGTTGTCGATAGAAAAGTAAACTTGTTGCTTTGCTCACCACCATGTTTGAAGGACATCAGCTTGATCAACGCCGATAGGACGGAGGGTCAAATAAAAAGGAACACCAATTACTAGACAGGACCAGTAGGGACCTAAGAGTGTATTGTGGAGAGACGTGTTTATTTGAGTGTCCAAATAACCCTCTTTAAGTGGTTATTAGATCTTAACATTCGTGAACATCATAAAACCCACTGATTTCAAAGGCCCAGATGCTTATTATTACAGCAACTCAGTTGTTGAGGTGAGAGAAAATGAGAAGTATGTTACTGCACCACTAAATCTATGGATGGTAACTGCTGAAGCCAAACAAAAAGAATTCACGGTGGCCAGATAGGGCTATTTTCTGCTGACTGTCTCTGGGGTCTCAAACAGAATCCATTTGTTTGTTTGTTTTTCAGTTTCACTCGTGTATGGTACTTGTCCACTCACCTTCGGCTTGTAGTTTGCCTGTGTCCTTGGATCTAAAGTGAGTCTCCTGTAAGTAAGCATGTAGGTGCCTTGAGTTTTCATCCCTTCTTTTTACCCTGTATCTTTTGTTTGCAGCACTCAGTGCCTGACCTTTTATTCTGTTGATTCAGAGCTGTGCACATATTGCGCTAAAAGAATTTTTTTTATCATTAAATTACAATCACGTGAAGAACATTATGTTTACTATGTTCAACCCTTCACCAAGTTCCCCCGAAAAACGTCTTCAGTCGCTTTCGATCAGCGTAGTTGGATGCTGCAGACCCCTTCACCATGTCTCCCCCACAGACCAAGTAACAGTCTCTGTCCATCAGTGAGTAGTAAGAAGCTATATGAACTCTACTAGTCTTCTCTGTGTTGTACAGTACTCCCCATGCACACAAGACCCCATGCATTATACGTGCTAATCCTAATGGCCCCATTCTTTCTCCCTACACTTGTCCATTCCTTCAGACTCACCCTGCCGAGTCCTTTTCCCTTTGGTAACTTTTAGACAAATCCCCTTTTCTGTGAGTCTGCTGTTGTTTTTCTCCTTCAGTTTTTCTTTGTTGTTATACTCCACACATGAATGAAATCATTTGGTACTTGTCTTTCTCCGCCTGGCCTATTTCTATGAACATACTACCGTCTAGCTCCATCCACGTTATTGCAAATAGTAGTATTTGTTTTCTTCTTAAAGCTGCTTACGGCACTTTTTAAACTGGATTTCATTCTTCCTTTTTGTTTGTACTTTAACTATGTTATTCACCATTCAACTCCTGGATATGAACAATAGCTTTGTGTCAATCGATATATATCTGTATCTATCTATCTAACGGACTGTCTGTCTATCTATGTATCTATGTATGCATGTATCTATGTATCTGTGTATCTTTCTATCTAAATATCTATCTTCCTATCATCTATCTATGATATCTATCATCTATCAATCTATGTACCTATCTATCTATCTTTCATCTGTTGTCTGTCTACCTATCTATCTATGAATCAATCATCTTTTTGTCTGCCCATCTATCCTTATGTTCAGAACAGTTAACAACATAGCCTATGTCTCTTCCCTACATTATGCTTCCAGAAATCTTGCAAGGTAACTAAGCCATAAGGAGAGCACTGTGTTCACGGATACACTTTCAGGTAGAGTCTGCCGCGTGTGCTTACAAAAGCAGTAAATGGAGGTGAAAGGACTTGAACCTGTATCTCTGTCCTCTGTCCTCTTATACTTCCTGCTCGCTTGGTGACTTTATTTAGCCACATTCAGTGAGTAAGTGATCCCTGAAGACCACAAGTATCCTTCGTCTGGGCCTGCTGTCGACAGAAAAGTGTACTTGGTTCTTTGCACAACACCTTGTTTTAGGGACATCGGCGTGATCACTGCTGATAGGTGGAGGGACAAATATTAAGGAACACCTATTTCTGGACAGGAGCAGTTGGGAACAAAGATTGTGTTGTGGAGTGAAGTGTTTATTTGAGGGTCCAAACTTCTCTCTTTAGGTGGTTCTTACTTCTTTACATTCGTGAACATCATAAAAAGCAATGATTTTAAATCCCAGACGCATATTATTACAGCAATTCATTTGTTGAGGTGAGAGGGAATGAGAGGGAAGTTGCTGCACCACTAAATATATGCCTGAGCACTGCTGAAACCAAACAAAAAGAATTCACGGTGGCTAGATGGGGCTATTTTCTACTGACTCTCTCTGGGGATTCAAACAGAATCCATTTGTTTGTTTGTTTCTCAGTTTCACTTGTGTAGGGTACCTGTCCCCGCCCCTTCATCTTGTAGATTGTCTGGGTCCTTGGATCTCAAGTGAGTCTCCAGTAAGGGAACTCGTAGGTGGTCTTGAGTTTTCATCAGTTCTTCTAACCCTGTGTCTTTTGATTGGAGCACTGAATACCTGTACTTTTATTCTGATATTTGAGAGCTGTGCTCTTACAGCACTTTGAAATATTTTGTTCTCATTAACGTACAATCACATTCATAACTTTATGATTTCCGGTCTAACCCCTTCACCAAGTCCCCCCCAAAATCCCATGTACAGTCGCTGTCTGTCAGCATGTACTAAGATGCTGTAGAATCACTACATGTCTTCTCTGTGTTGTACAGCCCTACCCAATACACCCCACCCTACATATTATACATGCTTATTATAATACCCCCATTCTTCTTCCCTGCCCTTATTACTCCCTTCCCACAAACCCTACCCATTCCCTTTTTCCTTGTTAACTGTTAGTCCACTCTCGGTTTCTGTGAGTCTGCTGCTGTTTTTCGTTCAGTTTTTCTTGGTTATCATACTCCACACATGAGTGAAATCATTTGGTACATGTATTTCTACACCTGGCCTACTTGACTGAGCATAATACCCTATAACTCCATCCACGTTTTTGCAAATGATAGGATTTGTTTTCTTCTTATGGCTGTTTACTGCACTTTTTAAACTGGATTTCATTCTTCTTTTTTTTTGTATTTTTGCTATGTGCTTTCACCATTGCTCTCCTGGTTATGAGCAGTAGCTTTGTGTTAATCGATATGTACCTATAGCTATATATCTGTCTGTCTATCTATTTATCAATCAATCAGTCATCTTTTTGACTGCCCATCTGTCCTTGTGTACAGAAATGTTAACCATATTTCCTATATCACTTTCCTACACTATGCTTCCAAAAATCCTGGAAAGTATCTAGGCTGTAGAGAGAGCACTGGGTTCACCGAGACAGTTGCAGGTCGAGTCGGCCACGTGTACCTACAAAATCAGGAAATGGTTGTGCCGGGACTTGAACCCGTTTCTCTATCCTCTGTCCTCTTTCATCTCCTTCTAACTTGCCGTCTGTATTTAGCCACATTCAGTGAGTAAGTGCTCCCTGAAGACCACTAGTATCATTCCTCTGGGATTGTTGTCGACAGAAAAGTAAACATGTTTCTTTGCTCACCAAAATGTTTGAAGGACATCAGCGTGATCAACGCCGATAGGACGGAGTGTCAAATAAAAATGAACACCGATTTCTAGGCAGGAGCAGTTGGAAGCTAAGAGTGTATTGTGGATTGACGTGTTTATTTGAGTGTCCAAACATCCCTCTTTAGGTGGTTATTAGATCCTCACATTCTTGAACATCATCAAACCCACTGATTTCAAAGGCCCAGATGCTTATTATTACTGCAACTCAGTTGTTGAGGTGAGAGAAAATGAGAAGTACGTTGCTGCACCACCAAATCTATGGCTGGGATCTGCTGAAACCAAACAAAAATAATTCACTGTGGCCAGATAGGGCTATTTTCTGCTGACTTTCTCTGGGAATTCAAACAAATTTCATTTGTTTGTTTGCTTCCCAGTTTCACTTGTGTAGGGTAATTGCCCCACACCTTTGGCTTGTAGTTTGTGTCCTTGGATTTCAAGTGAGTCTCCTGTACGAAAGCACGTAGGTGTCTTAAATTTTCATCCCTTCTTTTAACCCTGTGTCTTTTGTTTGCAGCACTCAGAGAGTGAACATTTATTCTGATTATTCAGAGCTGTGCCCTTATTGCACTGAAAAAAATTTTTTTTGTTATCATTAATCTACAATCACGTGAGGAACATTATGTTTACTATACTCCCCCTTTCACCAAGTCCCCCCGAAAAACCTCTTCAGTCGCCTTCGATTAGTGTAGTTGGATGCTATAGACCCCTTCACCATGACCCCATCCAAAGACCCCGTTACAGTCACTGTCAATCAGCGAGTAGTTAGATGCTATATAATATCTACTAGTCTTCTCTTTGTTTTACAGCACTCCCCATGCCCACCCCCGAACCCACGCAATATACATGCTAATCCTAATGCCCCCATTCTTTCTCCCTGCACTTATCCCTCCCTTCAGAACCACCCTGCCCAGTCCTTTTACCTTTGGCTACTTTTAGTCAACTCTTGGGTACTGTGAGACTGCTGCTGTTTTTTTCCTTCAGGTTTTCTTTGCTGTTATACTCCACACCTTTGTGAAATCATTTGATACTTGTCTTTCTCCGCCTGACCTATTTCTCTGAACATACTACCGTCTAGCTCCATTCACGTCATTACAAATGGTAGGATTTGTTTTCTTCCTATGGCTGCTTACTGCACTTTGTAAACTGGATTTCATTCTTCCTTTTGGTTTGTAGTTTAGCTATGTGCTTTCACCGTTCATCTCCTGGTTATTAGCAACAGCTTTGTGTCAATCGATATGTATCTGTATCTATCTATCTCTCTGTCTGTCTGTATATCTATCTATCTTTCTATATATCCTTCTATCTATCTTTCTATCCATCTCTCTATTTATCTATCTATCTAGCTTCCTATCATCTATCTATCATGTGTATCATCTATCTATCATCTGTCATCTATCTATCTGTCTATCTATGAATCAGTCATCTTTCTGTCTGCCCATCTATCCTTACGTACAGAACAGTTAACAACATCACCTATGTCACTTCCCTACATTATGCTTCCAAAAACATTGCAAGGACACTAGGCCGTAGGGACAGCACTGGGCTCACTGAGACAATTGCAGATCGAGTCAGCCACGTTTGCTTTCAAAACCAGTAAATAGTGGGGCAGGGACTTGAACCCGTATCTCTGTCCTCTGTCCTCTTAAAACTCCTTCTCGCTTGCTATCTGTATTTAGCCACATTCATTGACTAAGTCCTCACTGAAGACCACAAGTATACTTCCTCTGGGCCTGTTGTAGACAGAAAAGTATACTTGGTGCCTTACCACCATGTTTGAGGGACATTGCCGTGTTCACCACTGATAGGAGTAGGGACAATTTAAAAGGAACACTGAGTTCTAGAGGGAACTGTTTGGAGCAAAGAGTGTTGTCGAGTAACGTGTTCTATTTGGCATGCAAACTTCCGTCGTTATCTGCTTATTGCTTCTTTACATTTGTAAACATCATAAAGTCCACTGATTTCAAAAGCCCAGACGCACATTATTACAGCAATTCTGTTGTTGAGGTGAGAGAACATGAAAAGTTCCTCCCTGTCCCACTGAATCAATTACTGGGCACTGCCAAACTGAACACAAAGCATCCACGGTTGCGGGAATGGCTATTTTCTACTGACTGTCTCTCTGGTCACTCAAACAGAGTCACTTTTTTTTTTTTGGTGTCAGTAATGTATAATTATTTTAACAACATTGTGGTTACTAGACTCCCCCTCCTCACCCCTCCCCACCATTATCAAGTCCACTATCCGCACACCATTACAGTCGCTGTCCATCAATATAGTTAGATGCTATAGATTCACTACCTGTCTTCTGTGTGCTATGCTTCAATCCCCGTGGCCCACCACCCCCTACATTATGTTTGTGGATCGTAATGCCCCTTTACACCCTTATCCCTCCCTTCCCATCCATCCTCCCAGGTCCCTTTCCCTTTGGTAACTGTTAGTCCATTCTTGGGTTCTGTGAGTCTGCTGATGTTTTGTTCCTTCCGGTTTTTGCTTTGTTCTCATACCTCTCAGAGGAGTGAAATCCTTGGGTACTTGTCTTTCTCCACCTGGCTTATTTCACTGAACATAACAACCTCTAGCTCCGTCCGTGTTCTTGCAAATGGTGGTAGGATTACTTTTCTTCTTATGGCTGAATAATATTCCATGGTGTGTATGTACAAATGCTTCTTTATTGTCGGGAGCCGTAGGCCATAGAAACAATGGTCTCTCCCTTTTTCACCTAGGCCTCTATTTTCTCAAGCCTGTACCGTTTAGGAAGCATCAATAGACCCAGCTTGCGATTAGATCGCTGGGATAGAGATTATGCAGCTGCCGTGATAACATCTCCTCCTTAGTTAAACCTTCTGTCATTTCTCAGTAATCCCCCACCCATGATCTTTTCCAGAGAACATTCCTCAGTTAGGTATCCTAGCAACCTAGATAAATCTTGCCACTTCAGCTGGGGCTGTTTCCCCTTCCTAGCTCCTATATAATATTGCTTGTAAAAATAAACATTGAGACCTTGATCAGACTTTCGACTGTGTCTCCTTCTTTGTGTCTGGTTTGTCTCTCATCCAGGTTAACTTCCCCTCGAGCCCTTGTTGAACGCCCCACCAGCCGGGGCATGTGGCTCCCAATGTGGGGCTCGAGGTACGAAGCCTGATCTGGACATCGCTAATATGGACGGGCATCCTTCTTTCTTTGGATCACCACCCCACCGGTGATACAAGATTCGCATGAAGATCATCACAGGAGTACCCGCCTGTGACACAGATCGATAAAGGTAAGGAATGAGACGCAGTCATGGGGCAAATACTAAATAAGCATGAGTAATTTGTTAAGGGACTTAAGGCTTCTCTCAAGATATGAGGAATACGGGTTAAGAAAAAAGATTTAGTTAAATACTTTATCTTGCTAGAGGATGTCTGCCCATGGTTCCCCCAGGAAGAAACTGTAGATGAAAAACAGTGGCGCCGAGTTGGCAACTGCCTCAATGATTATTATCATTCCTTTGTCCCTGAGAAGGTCCCAGTACAGGTATTTTCTATTGGAATCTCATAAACGATATGTTGCAGGTCCACCACTGTCACCCAGATGTTTCAAAGATTGTTGACGATAGTGAAAATTATTTGAAGGGAAAGTTTAAAACCAGTCAGGCTTCTCTCCATAAAAGGAAGTGTCCGAGGAACTTCATCCATCCTCCCCAGCCTCTAATTGTCCCTCTGTCTCCTTTCCCATGCCCGATGTTAAGGGTGATCCACCGTCTAGCGGCCCCCCAAAAATCTATTTACCCAGTCCTGCCGGTCTCAGGTCCAACAGCCCTGATGATGATCCAATCTACCCTGAAGAGGGGGCCAAACTAAAGGACGCTGCCAGTAAGCACCATAATCTTGATTGGCCCCCTCAAGCAACTTTAGGTGCAGGTCCACCACCCTATAACATACAACGCCCTATAACATACCACTGCCCTATGACATACCACCCTCTTTAACAAGCCACTGTTAAACTCTCTCGGGAGGCGCAGTCCCTTAAGGCACTGCTTCAGAACAAAAGGGAGAGATCCCAATTGCTTAGGAAATTACGTGACCTTGACTTTGAAATAAGCTCCCCCCCGACCACCCTGTTCAGAAAATAAAAGTAAGTTCCCCCTCTGCTCCCCCCGTTCAGAAAGTTAAAACCATAAATAAAACCCTTCATGTCTTCCCGGTGACCCGATCCCAAACTAGACCAACCGAGGGAGAACCGACTGAGGGAGAGTCAAATGAGGATGAACCACGAGAATCAGAAGGGGCAAATACGGATGCAGAGGAGCCTATAGCCCAGCTTGAGTCAGAAAACACTGAGGGAGAGGACGAGAATGCAACTTCAAACATTAGGACTCAGCGGAACCGCCACCTTAAATTTAAAAGTATAAAAGACTTAAAGAATGCTGTTTTCTCATATGGCCCTGTTGCCCCATTTACTATTTCATTGTTAGAGTCTCTAAGCGAAGACTGGCTTACAGCTAATGATTGGGGCATATTAACTAAAGACACCTTAACAAGAGGTGACTTTCTCTTATGGAAAGCTGATTACACTGAAAGATGCCAGGATACTGCATACCGCAATATGGCTGCCGGCGGTCCTTCCAAATCCTGGATGTTAGACAATCTTCTGGGAAATCGCCCCTATGATACAAATGAAAAACAGGCTAAGTTTTCTCAAGGCTTACTCACACAAATCCAACATGCAGCCCTTCAGGCCTTGAAGAGCCTCCCTTCTAAAGGGTCAGTTTTCACCTCTCTTGACAATGTTAGAGAGGGGAAGCAGGAACCTTACAGTGAATTCATAGGACGCCTTACAGAGGCCGCCTAACGCCTCATGGGAAGGGAGGAAGCAGATAATGAATTCATTAAACATCTTGCTTTTGAAAATGCTAATTCAGCTTGTCAAGCAGCTATGCGTCCCCATCACAGTGGCAAAAAGTTCTCTGATTTTATAAAACTTTGTGCCGATGACCCAACCTCTTGCAATATCGGAATAGCCATAGGAAGAGCTCTTAAACAGTTTACTCAGGGAGCCAGGCCCAAGACTTGCTTTAATTGTAAGCAAACAGGTCATTTTTCAAGAGAGTGCACAGCCCCTAGGACCGAACGATGGCTCCCATCATTCCTGTGACCGCGATGCAAATGGGGTAAGCATTGGGCCACCGAATGCCGCTCCAAGGCTGATATACAGGGTAATCCTCTGCCTCCAAAGCAGGGAAACTTGATAAAGGGCCCACCCCAGGGCCCCAAAGCCTACCCAGGAGAGAACCCTGGTGTCATCAGGTTCGTTCCCCAGTCAGTCCAAAATCCAGCATCACTCTCCTCTCTGGAGCAACTGCCGGAAGCACAAGACTGGACCTCTGTTCCACCTCCCAGTCAATATTGACCCCATAAATGGGAAATCAAATTCTTTCAATGGGGATTTTTGGCCCTTTGCCGCAAGGCACCTTTGTTCTTATAATGGGTCGTGCCAGCTCCACTATTCAGGGCCTCACTATTTCTCCAGGAGTCATTGACAACGATTATACTGGAGAAATTAAATTTATGGCTACAGCCTTTCAGGGACCAGTTACCATTTCCCCTGGGCAACGGATTTCTCAATTTATATTACTACCCCTCGATGATAAAAATCCTAGCTATAAGCAAAAGAGAGGCCCTCATGGGTTTGGATCATCAGATGATTATTGGGCACAATAGATCACTCAAAAAAGACCCCTTCTTAACTTAAAATTAAAAGGAAAAACCTTTGAAGGCCTTATAGATACTGGCGCGGATGCCACAACTATTTCCAGTAAGGATTGGCTTTCATCTTGACCTCTCACCGCTTCCATGACTCACCTTAGAGGTATTGGACAGACCTCCAACCCCCTACAAAGCTAAAAAGTTATTCAATGGGAAGATTAAGAAGGCAATCACGGTACTGTCCAGCCCTGCGTGCTTGCAGGCCTACCTATCAACCTCTGGGGCAGAGATATTCTCTCTCAAGTGAAGCTCATTATGTGCAGCCGTAATGAGCTAGTCACTCACCAGATGCTCAATTAAGGCTTTCGCCCTGGGCAAGGGTTGAGCAAACACTCTCAGGGCTCAAAAGAGCCGGTCCCGGTCACCATAAAAACTGATCATGCTGGAATTGGCTATGAAAATTTACCATAACGGCTGTTGACATGCCTGTTCCCCATGCAGATAAAATATCCTGGAAAACAACATAGCCTGTATGGGTTGATCAATGGCCCTTTACTACTGAAAAGCTGGCTGCAGCCACAATGTTAGTACAGGAACAACTTGCTGCAGGCCATATTGAGCCTACCACCTTCCCCTGGAATACTCCTATTTTTGACATAAAGGAAAATTCAGGATAATGGAGGTTACTTCAAGATCTTAGAAAAATTAATAAAGCTATGATACCTATGGGGGCCCTTCAACCAGGCCTCCCACTCCTGTGGCGACTCCTGTGGGATACTGTGAAATCATAATTGACCTAAAAGATTGCATTTTCACAATCCCCCTACATCCTAAAGTCTGCAAGCATTTTGCATTTAGTTTGCTGGTGATTAATTTTAAAGCCCCTATGCCAAGATTCCAATGGAAATTTCTGCCCCAAGGAATGGCAAACAGCCCTACGCTGTGCCAAAAATTTGTAGCTCAAATTATAGACCCATTTAGACAAAGATGGCCTTGTACATATTTAATTCATTACATGGACAATATCCTCATGGCTGGTCCTAACCCCACTGAACTCCTTGCTTAATCCCAAGAGCTTTCTAGGGCCCTTACCAGAGCTGTCTTTAGATAGCCCCTGACAAAATTCAATTAAAACCCCCTTACTTGCTTTTAGGCTTTGAACTCTTTCATAGTAAGATTCTTTCACAAAAGGTTCAACTTAGAACCGTTAGCTTAAAAACTTTAAATGATTTTCAAAAACTTCTAGGAGATATTAATTGGCTCAGGCCTTATCTCATGCTAACTACTGGAGAGCTTAAACCCTTGTTTAATATTCTTAAAGGGGACCCAGATCCTACTTCGAGTTGCTCATTAACAGCCCCCGCCCTAGAAGCCCCAAAGGCAGTTTAAGCTGCAATTCTAAACCAAAGGGTCACCTTTATCTCTTATGAGAAGCCTCTTCTCCTAGTCATTTGTGCTACTGATTTTACACCCACCGGAGTGTTCTGGCAAGAGGGTCATCTTTTTTTGTTCCATTTACCTGCCTTCCCAGCAAAAGTCCTTATCCCCTATACCTCCTGGGTGGCTGAACTGATAAAAATCGGATGCGAACAGAGCAGGAAAATATTCGGTAAAGACGCCGACAAAATTATCCTACCCTATTCCCCTACCTAAATCCAGTGGTTGATAGAGAATGACGATGAATGGGCAACATCCTGCAATTCTTTTCAGGGAGCCCTTGACAATCATTACCCTGCTAACAAGCTTCTCCATTTTCTGAGGACCCAACCATTTGTTTTCCCTACATTGACCTCCTCCCAACCCTATCCTCATGACCCCAAGTTCTCACCGATGGCTCCTCCAACGGAGTGACAGCCTTCACCATAGATAATCAAACCACTTCCCTACAATCCCCATTCCACTCCACTCAATTGGTTGAACACTTCGCTATTTTACAAGTTTTTCAACAACTCCCAAATACTCCATTTAACCTATACACTGACAGTGATTATATTGCTCAATCCATTCCCCTTTTAGAGACCGTGCCCTATATAAAACCCACTACAAACGCGACCCCTCTGTTTTTTTCCATCCACCAGTGCATACATTCCAGGCAACATTCTTTTTATATAAGCCATATTCTTGCCCTTTCTGGTCTTCCTGGACCTCTAGCCACAGGCAATGCTGTGACCGATAAACCTACCCAACTTTGTCTTCTCGTTGAGCTTGATCCTGCGGCTCAAGCCAAAGAAGCTCACTCTTTACACCACCATAATGCTCAAACCTTACGTCTTCTTTTTAAAATTACTAGAGAACAAGCCCGTCAGATTATTAAATAATGTGCAAATTGTGTCACTCTCCTGCCTGTTCCTCACTTTGGTGTGAACCCTAGGGGCCTAGTTCCCAATGAGATCTGGCAAATGGATGTAACACACATCCCCTCATTCGGAAATCTTAAATATCTTCATGTTACTGTAGATACATTTAGTGGATTTATTTTTGCCAGCCTCCACGTTGGAGAAGCTTCAAAAAATCTTATTGCTCATGTACTCAATTGTCTTAGTGTCATGGGAAAACCCGAGATTATCAAGACTGCTAATGGTCGTGGATATACTGGAAAAAATTTTCAAGAATTTTGTCGCCAATTACAAATTTAGCATGTTACAGGCATACCATACAATCCCCAAGGTCAAGGGATTGTCGAACGAGCCCATTTAACTCTTAAACATACCTTCCACAAATTAAAAATGGGAGATTTATATCCCATGAAAGGCTCTCCAAGAAACATTCTTCATCATGCCTTGTTTATTCTTAATTTTCTAACTTTGGATGCTCACGGCAAACCTGTAGCTCGTCGCCTTTGGCACCCACAACATGATAAATCTATGCCACTGTCATGTGGAAAGACAACCTCACATCCCATTGGAATGTACCGAGCCCATACTCATATGGGGCCAGGGATCTGCCTGTGTTTTCGACACCAAAGAAGGAGCTGCTCACTGACTGCCAGAGCATTTGATTAAACCAATAGATCTACCAGAAGATTTTTAAAAATCTTATCCAACCTTTCAGGGTGGTGACATCCCCTGAGACATCCTTTTTCTTCTTCTCTCCATAGATTCTAACCATCGGTTTAGTCCTTGCCTTTATCTTAGGCATACGACTCGCCGCCTCCTCCCCTCACCAGTGGACCCTTGTACAGCAGACCATTCTTGTTACCACTTACTGGATCCTTGTTGGCATATTCGCACTTCTTAATAGCACCTTATAAAAAGATGAAGCCCATCAACTCTCTCATTTTCACCTTCGCGGAACCTTACAAGTTCTTCAAGACCAAATAGATTCCCTTGCAGAAGTCGTCTTACAGAACAGGCGTGGCCTAGACATTCTCACCGCGGAACAAGGCGGAATCTGCTTAGCCTTAGAAAAGAAATGCTGCTTCTATGCAAGCAAGTCTGGAGTAGTTCGTGACAAAATAAAAAGACTCCAAGAAGATCTCGTGCAAAGAAAGAAAAAACTGTTTGAAAATACCCTATGGTCTTGGATGAGCAGGTTTCTTCCTTATCTTCTCCCTATACTAGGATCCTTCCTTAGTCTCATGCTTGTGCTCTCCCTTGGCCCTTGGGCCTTCCAGAGAATTACCACCTTCATTAAAGAACAGATCAATATGGCCCTCGGCAGACAGATACAATTCCACTGTCACCATTTTGTCCTGGTGGACCAAGGCTATGATGTGCCCGATGACTCCCCTCCTCTAGAAGCTGCATAGGATACAGACCTATGCATATCGGCTCACAACAAAGTGAGTGCGATATGGGCACCAATGTGGTTGCGAAGCTAAGGATTGCAAGGGAAGGTCCATGAACCGCCTCTGAATTCCCTGAGAGAAAAAACTGGCTTGCATGGAGGTTAGTATCTAAAATAAATACGCCCTTCCTCCCCTCCACAAAAGATACCAAGGGCCAACGTTGACCCAATAAATGGGGAGTCTCGAAGGAGCCAAGTCACTAATCCCCAAATTGGTTAATGCCCACCGCTAAATAGCAGTCCTACCACTCTTTTCTATAAAAGAAGGGAGGAGATATCGGGAGCCGTAGGACATAGAAACAATGGTCTCGCCCTTTTCGCCTAGGCCTCTAATTTCTGCCCCATTTAGGAAAGATCAATTGAGCAGCTTGAGATTAGACACTGGGATAGAGATTAAGCAGCTGCTGTGATAACATCTCCTCCTTAGTAAAACATTCTGTCTTTTCTCAGTAATCCCCCACCCATGATCTTTTCCAGAGAACATTCTTCATTTAGGTATCCTAGTAACCTCGATAATCCTTGCCAATTCAGCTGGGGCTGTTTCCACCTCATATCTCCCATATAATCTACCTTGTAACAATAAACTTTGAGACCTTGATAAGACTTTCGACTTGGTCTCCTTCTTTGTGTCTGGTTTGTCTCTCATCCAGTTTAACTTCCCCTCGAGCCCTTGTTGAACTCCCCACTGGCCGGGGCATTTATCCATTCATCTCCTGAAGAATACTTAGGTTTCTTCCATTTCTTGGGTAGTTTAAATAGTGCTGTATTAACATAGGGGTGCATCTGTCTCTTTCATAATGGGCTCCTGCACTCTTAGGGTAAATTCCAGGAGAGGAATTCCTGAGTGAGATGGTATTTCTGTTCTTTGTTTTTTTCGGGATCATCCACACTGCTTTCCACAATGGTTGAGCTGACTGACATTCCCAACAGCAGTGTAGGAGGGTTCCCCTTTCTACACACCCTTGCCAACATCTGTTGTTGTCTGTCTTTTGGGTGGTGGCCATCATAACTGGTGTGAGGTGATACCCCATTGTGGTTTTAATGGGCATTTCTCTGATGGTTTGCAATGTGGAGCGTCTTTTCATGTGCCTGTCGGCAACCTGAAATTACTTCTGTGGAGAAGTGTCTGTCCAGATCCTCTGTCCATTTTGTAATTGGATTTATTTGCTTTTTGTGTGTTGAGGTTCATGAGCTCTTGATACATGTTTTGGATGGCAACGCCTTATCAAATATGTCATCAGTGAATACATTCTCCCATACAGAAGGATGCCTTTGGTTCTACTGATGGTGGTCAAACAGAATCTTACAAAACCGCCAACCACTTCATTCCCAATCTGACTAAATTTTTTTTAAGAACACCAACCAGCCGAGAAAACTGTAACGAAGAGGAGAAGCTGTGATGCAGGAACATCTAGTGTAAAACTGAGAGGTGAGATGATGTGGAGACTGGTAGGTTGTATCTTTCCATGTGCTGCTTTCACGTGTCATAGGTAAAAAAGATTGCCAGGGATATGAAGCCTGGGGTGTTGATGTCACCTGGTATCAATGGAGCCACGTAGCCTCTAGCCATTGATGGGAAAGCTAGCGTGCGGCACTGTTGTCTTTCCTGCGGAGTTAGACGTGCAGGGTCCCCCGATTGCAGTTCAGTCAGAGCCCGTGTGGGACTGTCCTGGCACTGGCCGGGGTGGACCCTACAGCTGTGCCATTCCTGCTGGGCAGTTGCAGCACCTCTCTTGGAACACGGCCTCAGCAGGGCTTCCTGGAGAGAGATAGTAGAGAGAGAATTGCATTCGAGAGAAATTGACTGTTTTGTTTTCTGTAGCTCCATGAGCAAGCTCCTGATGTTTATTTTGAGAACCCTTTCTCACGAAGATTGATTTGAGGTCAGTTACCAGGTTCCCTTGAAGGTCCATATTTGTAGGTGGTGCACTCTAGCTACCAGATGCTTTACTCTCTGGAGATGCACAGGCCTTGGTTGGATGGCAGGGTTTCAAGGGGAGCGGTGCCGGTGCCCATCCCCGCCGGGAGTAAAGAGGTCTTTCCTGCTTCCCGGCCACAGTACCCATCTCCACTGCCAGGGCCAGAGTGCAGAGCATGCAGGGAGAAGCTGCCGTAGGTGGGGGCGGCTGGTGACGGTGGGGAGGCAGGCCATGTACCAGTCACAGCATGGTAAGGGGCCTCGGAGCTGCGAGGCCAGCCAGGGTAATGGAGCGACCGGAGCTCCTGAAAGCTAACCCGCCTGCCGGGCAGAGTGCACCCGCGCAGTTTGGCGCACCTGTCCTTTCTCCTGAGTGGCAAGCCGTGTGGAAGCCTTGACCCTTTAACAGTTCTCTCGCTCTTAGGAAGTCTCTCAGACTGTCCGCCTTTCTTTTGTCAAACAGCGGCCGGATGTGGATCCCTCTGTTGTCCCACAAGTGGCTGGAACCTCAAGTCTCTCGAAGTCTTCCACCTCCCTTTGCTTTCCAACCCCACCGATCCTCCAGTATGCACCACATGTACGGTAGGTTCATGCTCAGAGAGTACATCTCCACGGCTGTACGTCACACTTCTCCTTGAGGTGACAGGCTGCCACAGCAGCGTTCCTCCCTGCTGCTCTTCCACGATTTGTTATAGTTGTTCTATTTCCATATAGTACGTATTTATGTGGTTTTGATCTTGGGAGAAGGTTTCCGCTCCACTCTCATGTGAGCCTGCGTCATTAATCCCATCAGCACGTCTTTTTTCTGTTTTTTCTCTTCAGTTTCACTTGTTTAGGGTACCTTTCTGCAGCCCTCAATTTGTAGTTTGTCTTCGTCCTTGCATATCAAGTGAGTCTCCAGTAAGGGAGCAGGTAGGTGTTCTTGAGTTTTCATCCCTTCTTTTAACCATGTGTCTTTTGATTTGAGCACTCAGAGCCTGTCCTTTTATTCTGATAATTGAGAGCTGTGTCCTTATTGCACTTAAAAAATCTTTTTTGTCATCATTAATCTACAATCACGCAAAGAACATTATGATCACCAAGTACACCAAGTCCTCCCCAAAAACCCGTTATAGTGGCTATCCATCAGCATTGTTGGATGCTGTAGACCCCTTCACCATGTCCCCCCGCACACACCCCATTACAGTCGCTGTCCATCAGCATGTAGTAAGATGCTGTAGAATCTCTACTTGTCTTCTCTGTTTTGTACAGCCCTCACCATGTGCCCCCGAACCCCCGCATTATACATGCTAATCCTATTGCCCCCTTTCGTTCACCAGCCCTTATCCCTCCCTTCATACCTACCCTGCCCAGTCACATGCCCTTGGTAACTCTTAGTCCACTCCCGGGTTCAATGAGTCCGCAGCTGTTTTTTTCCTTCAGTTTTTCTTTGTTGTTATACTCCACACATGAGTGAAATCATTTGGTACATGTATTTCTCCGCCTGGCCTATTAGACTGAGCATAATACCCTCTAGCTCCATCCACGTTATTGTAAATGATAGGATTTGTTTTCTTCTTATGGCTGCTTACTGCACTATTTAAACTGGATTTCTGTCTTCTCTTTTGTCTGTAGTTTCGCTAAGTGCTTTCACCATTGCTCTCCTGGTTATGAGCAATAGCTTTGTGTTAATCGATATTTACCTATATTTATCTATCTGCCTGTCTATCTATCTATCATTCAATCAATAAGTCATCTTTTTATCTGAAAATCTGTCCTTGTATACTGAACAGTTAACAACATAGACTATGTCCCTTCACTACGTTATGCTTCCAAAAATCTTGCACGGTGAGTTGGCCGTATTGAGAGCACTGGGTTCACCGAGACACTTGCACGTAGAGTCAGCAACGTGTGCTTACAAAACCAGTAAATGGTGGTGCAGGGACTTGAACCCATATCTCTGTCCTCTGTCCGCTTTTCCTTCCTTCTCGCTTGCTGACTGTATTTAGCCACATTCATTGACTAAGTGCTTCCTGAAGACCCCAATTATACTTCTGCTGGGCCTGTTGTAGACAGTAAAATATACTTGGTGCTTTGCTTACCACCATGTTTGGGGGACATCGGCGTGATCACCGTTGATTGGAGGAGTGTCAAATAAAAAGAAACACCTATGTCTAGACAGGAGCATTTGGGAGCAAAGAGAGTGTTGCAGAGTTACGTGTTTGTTTGAGGGTCCAAACTTCCCTCTTTTGGGGTTATTACTTCTTTAAATTCGTCAACATCATAAAACCCACTGATTTCAAAAACCCAGACTCATATTACTACAGCAATTCAGTTGTTGAGTTGAGGAAAAATGAGAAGTACATTGGTGTACCAGTAATTTTTGGCAGGGCATGGCTGAAATCAAACAGAAAGAATACACGGTGGCAAGATAGGGCTATTTTCTACTGACTGTCTCTGGGGACTCAAATAGAATCCATTTGTTTGTTTGTTTGTTTCTCAGTTTCACTTGTGTAGGTACCTATCTCCACCCATTCGGCATGAAGTTTGTCTGTATCTTTGGATGGCAAGTGAGTCTGCTGTAAGGGAGCACATAGGTCGTCTTCAGTTTTCATCCCTTCTTCTAGCCATGTGTCTTTTGGTTGGAGCACTCAAAGCCTGTCCTTTTATTTTGATGACTCAGGGCTGTTCCCTTATTGCACTTAAAAAATTTTTTTTTGTTATCATTAATCTACAATCACATTAAGAACATTACGTTTACTAGGCTTCCGATTCACCATTCCCCCCCTAAAACCTCTTAGGTCACTGAACATCAGTGTGTAGTAAGATGGTGTATAATCCCTACTGTCCTCTCTGTGTTGTATAGCCCTCCCCATGCTTCTCCCACCACACATATTATACACGCTAATACTAATGCGCCCTTTCTTTCTCCCTGCACTTATCCCTCCATTCCCAGCCAACCTGCCCAGTCCCTTTCCCTTTCGTAACTGTTGGTCCACTCGCGGGTTCTGTGAGTCTGCTGCTATTTTTTTCCTTCAGATTTTCTTGGTTGTTATACACCACACATCAGTGAAATCATCCGGTTCTTGTCGTACTCTGCCTGGCCTATTTCTCTGAGCATACTACCCTCTAGGTCCATCCACGTTGTTGCAAATTGTAGGATTTGTTTTCTTCTTATGGCTTCTTACTGCACTTTTTAAACTGGATTTCTATCTTCTCTTTTGTCTGTAGTTTCGCTGTGTGCTTTTACCATTGCTCTCCTTGTTATGAGCAATAGCTTTGTTTTAATCGATATGTACCTATATCTATCTATCTGTCTGTCTATCTATCAATCTGTCTATCAGTCTATCAATCAGTCAATCATCTTTTTTCTGCACATCTGTCCTTTTGTACAGAACAGTTAACAGCATAGCCTGTGTCACTTCCTTACATTGTGCTTCCAAAAATCTTTCAAGCTAACTAGGCTGCAGGGAAAGCACTGGGTTCACCGAGACATTTGCAGGTAGAGTCAGCCGCATATTCCTACAAATCCAGGAAAGTTTGCTGCAGGGTCTTGAACCCGTGTCTCTGTCCTCTCTCCTCTTTTATCTCCTTCTCACTTGCTGACTGTATTTAGTCACATTCATTGACTAAGTGCTTCCTTAAGAACACAAGTATCCTTCCTCTGGGCCTGTTGTAGACAGTATACTATACTTGGTGCTTTGCTTACCACCATGTTTGAGGGACATCGGCGTGATCACCGTTGATAAGAGGAGGGTCAAATAGAAAGGAACACTTATGTCTCGACAGGAGCATTTGGGAGCAAAGAGAGTGTTTCAGAGTTACGTGCTTGTTTGAGGGTCCAAACTTCCCTCTGTAGGGGGTTATTACTTCTTTACATTCGTGAACATCATAAAGCCCTCTGATATCAAAACCCCAGACTCATATTATTATAGCAATTCTGTTGTTGAGGTGAGAAAAAATGAGAAGGACGTTGGTGTACTACTAAATCTATGGCTGGGAAATGCTGAAATCAAACAAAAAGAATTTACGGTGGCTAGATAGGGCTATTTTCTACTGAATGTCTCTAGGGACTCTAACAGAATCTATTTGTTTGTTTGTTTGTTTCTCAGTTTCACTTGTGTAGGGTACCTATCTCCACCCATTCGGCATGAAGTTTGTCTGTGTCCTTGGATCGCAAGTGAGTCTGCTGTAAGGGAGCACATAGGTGGTCTTGAGTTTTCATCCCTTCTTCTAGCCCTGTGTCTTTTGTTTGTAGCACTCAAAGCCTGTTCTTTCATTCTGATGACTCTTGGCTTTTCCCTTATTGCACTTAAAAAATTTTTTTTGTTCTCATTAATCTACAATCACGTGAAGAACATTATGTTTACTAGGCTTCCGATTCACCATTCCCCCCCTAAAACCTCTTAGTTCACTGCCCATCAGCGTGTAGTAAGATGGTGTATAATCCCTACTGTCCTCTCTGTGTTGTACAGCCCTGCCCATGCTCCTCCCACCACACATGTTTTGCACGCTAATACTAATGCCCCCTTTATTTCTCCCCGCCCTTATCCATCCCTACCCACCCAACCTGAACATTCCCATTCCCTTTGGTAACTGTTTATCCACTTGCGGGTTCTGTGAGTCTGCTGCTATTTTTTTCCTTCAGATTTTCTTGGTTGTTATACTCCACACATGAGTGAAATCATCCGGTTCTTGTCTTTCTCTGCCTGGCCTATTTCACTGTGCATACTACCCTCTCAATCCATCCACGTTTTTGCAAATGATAGGATTTGTTTTTTTCTTACGGCTTCTTACTTCACTTTTTAAACTGGATTTCTGTCTTCTCTTTGGTCTGCAGTTTCACTATGTGCATTCACCATTGTGTCGATGTTATAAGCAATAGCTGTGTTTTAATCCATATGTACCTATATCTATCTATCTGTCTGTCTATCTATCTATCTATCTATCTATCAATCAATCATCTTTTTGTCTGCCCATCTGTCCTTGTGTACAGAAAAGTTAACAACATAGCCTGTGACACTTCCTTACATTGTGCTTCCAAAAAACTTTCAAGCTATCTAGGCTGCAGGGAAAGCACTGGGTTCACCGAGACACTTGCAGGTAGAGTCAGCCTCATATTCCTACAAAACCAGGAAATTTTGTTGCAGGGTCTTGAACCCGTGTCTCTGTCCTCTCTCCTCCCTTATTTCCTTCCCACTTGCACTGTATTTAGTCACATTCATTGACTAACGTCTCCATGAAGACCAAAAGTATCCTTCCTTTGGGCCTGTTTTTGACAGAAAAGTAAACTTGTTTCTTTGCTCACCATGATGTTTGAGAGACATCGGCGTGATCTCTGATGTTAGGATGGAGCAACAAATGAAAAGGAACACCAATTTCTAGACAGGAGCAGTTTGGAGCAAAGAGTGTGTTGTGGAGTGACGTGTTTATTTGAGCGTCCAAACTTCCCTTTTTATATAGTTATTACTTCTTTACATTTATGAACATCATAAAACCCATTGACTTCAAAGGCCCAGATGCATATTTTTACAGCAATTCAGTTGTTGAGGTGAGAGTAAATGAGAAGGACGTCGCTGTACCACTAAATCTATGACTGGTCACGGATGAAAAAAAAGAAAAGAATTCACGGTGGAAAGATAGGGCTATTTTCTACTGACTGTCTCTGGGGACTCAAACAGGGTTCATTTGTTTGATTGTTTGTATTTTAGTTTCACTTGTGTTTGGTACCTGTCCTCACCACTTCAGCTTGTCGTTTGTCTGTTTCCTTGGATCTCAAGTGAGTCTCCTGTAAGGGAGCATATAAGTGGTCTTGAGTTTTCGTCCTTCTTTGTACCCTGCGTCTTTTGATTTGGAGCTCTCAAAGCCTGTCCTTTTATTCTGATGATTCAGAGCTGTGCCCTTATTGCACTTAAAAAATTTATTTGTTATAATTAACCTACAATCACGTGAAGAACATTATGTTTACTAGGCTCCCACATTCACCAAGTCCCCCACAAAACCTCTTATAATTGCTGTCAATCAGCGGAGTTGGATTCTGTAGACCCATTCACTATGTCCCCCCACACACACCCCATTACAATCGCTTTCCATCAGCGATTAGTAAGATGTTGTAGAATTTCTACTTATCTTCTGTGTGTTGTACAGCTCTACCCATGCCCCCCTGAACCCACGCATTATGCATGCTAATCCTAATCTCCCATTTCTTTCTCCGCGGCCTTATCCCTCCATTACCAACCACCCTGCCAAGTCTCTTTCACTTTCGTAACTGTTAGTCCACTTTCGGGTTCAGTGAGTCTGCTGCTGTTTTTTTCCTTTAGTGTTTCTTTGTTGTTATACTCCACACGAGTTAAATCATTTGGTACTTGTCTTTCTCCACCTGGCCTCTTTCATTGAGCATACTACCGTCTTGCTCCATCCACGTCATTGCTAGTGGTACCATTTGTTTTCTTCTTATGGCTGCTAACTGCAGTTTTTAAACTGGACTTCATTCTAACTTTCTGTTTGTAGTTTCGCTATGTGTTTTCACCATTGATCTCCTGGTTATGTGCAATATCTTTGTGTTAAGCGATATGTATCTGTATCTATCTATCTATCTGTCTGCTGTCTGTCTGTCTATCTATCCATCCTTCTATCTTTCTTACCATCTGTCTATCTATTATCTATCTGTCTATCTATCTATCTATCTATCTATCTATCTATCTATCTATCTATCTATCCTTCTATCTTTCTTTCTATCTTTCTATCTATCTATCTATCTATCTATCTATCTATCTATCTATCTATCTATCTATATATCGATCTATCTATCCATCTGTCTATCTACTTATCATCTATCTCTCATGTCTCTCTTCTATCTATGTATCTATCTATCATCTACCATCTATCTATTTATCTCTCTATCTATCGATGAATAAATCATCTTTTTTTCTGCCTATCTATCATTATGTACAGAACAGTTAACAACATCTCCTATCTCACTCTCCTACATTATGCTTCCAAAAATCTTGCAAGGTAACAAGGCCGTAGGGATAGCACTGAGTTCATTGAGACACTTGAAGGTCGAGGAAGCCACGTGTGCTTACAAAACCAGTATGTGGTGTTGCAGGGACTTGCACCCATATCTCTGTCCTCTGTCCTATTTTAACTCCTTCTCGCTTCCTGACTGTATTTAGCCACATTCAATTGCTAAGTGCTCCCTGAAGACCACAAGTATCCCTCCTCTGGGTTTGTTGAAGACAGAAAAGTATACATTGTGCTCTGCTCACCTCCAACTTTGAGGGACATCGGTGGGAGAACCGATGATAGGAGGAGGGACAAATAAAAAGGAACACCTATTTATAGACAGGAGCATTTGGGAGCAATGAGAGTGTTGTGGAGTTACGTGTTTGTTTGAGTGTCCAAATTTCCCTCTTTAGGAGGTTATTACTTCTCTACATTCAAGAACATTATAAAACCCAGTGATTTCCAATGACCAGATGCATATTATTGCAGCAATTCAGTTGTTGAGGTGATAAAAAATGAGACGGACGTTGCTGTACCACTAAATCTATGGCTGGGCACTGCTGAAACCAAGCAAAAAGAATTCACGGTGGCTAGATAGGGCTATTCTGTACTGACTGTCTCTGGGTACTCAAACAGAATCCATTTGTTTGTTTGTTTCTCAGTTTCACTTGTGTTGGGTACCTGTACCCACCCCTTCAGCTTGGAGTTTGTCTGTGTCCTTGGATCTCAAGTGAGTCTTCAGTAAGGGAGCACATATGTGTTCTTGAGTTTTCATCCCTTCCTCTAACTCTGTGTCTTTTGAATGGAGCACTCAGAGTCTGTCCTTTTATTCTGACAATTTAGAGCAGTGTCCTTATTGCACTTACAAAAAATTTTTTGTTATCTTTAATCTATAATCACGTGAAGATCATTATGATCACCAAGTACAACATGTCCCCCCAAAATGCCCCTTTACGGACGCTTCCCATCAGTGTAGTTGGATGCTGTAGACCCCGTCAACATGTTTCCCACCACACACACCGTTACAGTCGCTGTCCACATGCGTGTAGTAAGTTGCTGTAGAAACACTTCTCTTCTATGTGTTGCACAGCCTTCCCCATGCTCCCACCACCCCACACAGTATAAATGCTAATCCTAATGCTCCCTTTCTTTCTGCCCGCCCTTATCCCTCCCTTCCCACCCACCATGCCCATTCCCTTTCCCTTTGGTAACTGTTAGTCCACTCTCGGCTTCTGTGAGTCTGCTGCTGTTCATTTGCTTCAGTTTTTCTTTGTTTTTATACTCCACACAAGGGTGAAATCATTTGGTACTTATCTTTCTTTGCCTGGCCTATTTCACTGAGCATAGTAGTCTCTAGCTCCATTTACGTTGTTCCAAATGGTAGGATTCGTTTTTTTCTTATGGCTGCTTACTGCACTTTTCAAACTGGATTTCTGTCTTCTCTTTTGTCTGTAGTTTAGCTATGTGCTTTCACCTTTGCTCTCCTGGTTATGAGCAATAGCTTTGTGTTAATCGATACTTACCTATATTTTTCTATGTGCCTGTCTATCTATCTATCATTCAATCAATCAGTCATCTTTTTATCTGAACATCTGTCCTTGTATGCAGAACAGTTAACAACATAGACTATGTCCCTTCCCTACGTTATGCTTACAAAAACCTTGCAAGGTAACTAGGCCGTAAGGAGAGCACTGGGTTCACCGAGACACTTGCAGGTCGAGTCAGAAGTGTACCTAAAAACCAGGAAATGGTGGTGCAGGGACTTGTACCCGTGTCTCTGTCCTCTCTCCTCTTTTATCTCCTTCTCACTTGCTGACTGTATTTAGCCACATTCATTGACTAAGTGCTCCCTGAAGACCACAGGTATCGTTCCTCTTTGACATTTGTCAACAGAAAAGTAAACTTGGTGCTTGCTCACCGCCATGTTTGAGGGATATTGGCGTGATAAACCCTGATAGGAGGGAGGGACAAATAAAAAGTAACACTGATTTCTAGACAGGAGCAGTTGGGAGAGTAGAGTGTGTTGTGGAGTGAAGTGTTTATTTGAGTGTCCAAACTTCCCTCTTTACCTGGTTATTACTTCTTTACATTCGTGGACATCATAAAACCCACTGATTTCAAAGGCCCAGACCCATATAATTACAGCAATTCAGTTGTTGAGTTGAGAGAAAATGAGAAGGATGTTGCTGCACCATTAAATCTATGGCTGGGCACTGTTGATACCAAACAAGAAGCATTCACAGTGGCCACATAGGTTTATTTACTACTGCCTGTCTCGGGGGAACAGACAGAATCCATTTGACTGATTGTTTGTTTTACAGATTCACTTGTGTTGGGTACCTCTCCCCACCCCTTCGGCTTGCAGTTTGTCTGTGTCCTTGGTCTCAAGTGAGTCTCCTGTAAGGGAGCACGTAGTTGTTCTTGAGTTTTCATCCCTTCTTTTAAACCAGTGTCTTTTGTTTGGAGCACTCAAAGCCTGTCCTTTTACACTGATGATTCAGAGCTGTGCCCTTATTGCACTTTAAAATTCTTTTTTTGTTATCATTAATCTACAATCACATGCAGAACATTATGTTTAGTAGGATCCCCCTTTCACAAAGTTCGCTCCAAAAACCTCTAAGAGTAGGTGTCCATCAGCATAGTTGGATGCTGTAGACTACTGCACCATGTCCCCACACACAGACCCCGTTACAGTCGCTGTCCATCAGCGTGTAGTAATATGCTGTAGAATCTCTAACTTTCTTCTCTGTGTTGTACAGCCCTCCCCCATGACCAGCCGATCCCATGCATTATTCATGCTAATTATAATGTCTCCTTTCTTTGTTCCCAACCTTATCCCTCCCTTATCACCCACCCGCCCCTGTCCTTTTCTCTTTGGTATCTGTTAGTCTACTCTCAGGTTCTGGTATTCTGCTGCTTTTTTTTCCATCAGTTTTTTTTTAATACTCCACACATGAGGGAAATCATTGGGTACTTATCTTTCTCCTCCTGTTCTTTTTCACTGAGCATACTACCGTCTAGCTCCACCCACATCATTGTAAATGGAAGGATTTGTTTTCTTCTTGTGGCTGCTTATTGTACTTTTTAAACGGGATTTCACTCTTCCTTTTTGTTTGTAGTATCGCTATGTGCTTTCACCATTTATCTCCCGTTTATGAGCAATAGCTTTCTGTTAATTGATATGTATCTGTATCTATCTATCTATCTATCTATCTATCTATCTATCTATCTATCTATCTGTCTGTCTGTCTGTCTGTCTACCTTTAATTCCTATCTATCTATCATGGCTATCATCTATCTATCATGTCTATCATCTATCTATCTATCATCTGTCATCTATCTATCTATCTATCTATGAATCAATCATCTTTTTGTCTGCCTATCTATCCTTATGTACAGAACAGTTAACAACATAGCCTATATCACCTTTCCTACATTATGCTTCCAAAAATCTTGCAAGTTGCGTATTCTGTATTGAGAGCACTGGGTTCACTGAGACACGTGCAGGTCGAGTAAGCAACGTGTGCTTACAAAACCGGTAAATGGTGTTGCAGGAACTTGAACCCATATCTCTGTCCTCTGTCCTCTTTTCCCTCTTTCTCGCTTGCTGACTGTATTTTGCCACATTCATTGACTAAGTGCTTCCTGAGGATCACAAGTATTCTTCGTCTGGGCCTGTCGTAGACAGTAAAGTATACTTGGTGTTTTGCTTACCACCATGTTTGAGGGAAATCAGCGTGATCACCATTGATAGGAGGAGGGTCAAATAAAAAGTAACACCTATGTCTAGACAGGAGCATTTGGGAGCAAGGAGAGTGTTGCGGATTTACGTGTTTCTTTGAGTGTCCTAACTTCCCTCAATAGGGGTTTATTGCTTCTTTACATTCGTGAATATCATAAAACCCACTGAATTCAAAAGCCCAGACTCATATTATTACAGCAATTCTGTGGTTGAGGTGAGAAAAAATGAGAAGGACGTTGGTGTACCACTAAATCTATGGCTGGGCACTGCTGTAACCAAACAAAAAGAATTCACAGTGGCTAGATGGCGCTATTTTCTACTGAATGTCTCTGGGGACTCAAACAGAATCAATTTATTTGTTTGTTTGTTTCTCATTTTCACTTGTAGGGTACCTATCTCCACATATTCGGCATGAAGTTTGTCTGTGTCCTTGGATCGCAAGTGAGTCTGCTGTAAGGGAGCACAAAGGTGGTCTTGAGCTATCATCCCTTCTTCTAACACTGTGTCTTTTGGTTGGAGCACTCAAAGCCTGTCCTTTTATTCTGATGATTCAGGGCTGTTCCCTTAATGCATTAAAAAAATTTTTTTTGTTATCATTAAGCTACAATCACGTGAAGAACATTATGTTTACTAGGCTTCCGATTCACCATTCCCCCCGTAAAACCTCTTAGGTCTCTGCCCATCAGCATGTAGTAAGATGGTGTATAATCCCTACTGTCCTCTCTGTGTTGTACAGACCTCCCCATGCTCCTCCTACCACACATAGTATACACGCTAATACTCATGCCCCCAATGCAACCTTTCTTTCTCCCCGCCCTTATCCCTCCCTTCCCACCCAACCTACCCAGTCCCTTTCCCTTTGGTAACTGTTGGTCCACTCGCGGGTTCTGTGAGTCTGCTGCTATTTTTTTCCTTCAGATTTTCTTAGTTGTTATACTCCACACATGAGTGAAATCATCCGTTTCTTGTCTTTCTCCGCCTGGCCTATTTCTCTGAACATAGTACCCTCTAGTTCCATCCACGTTATTGCAAATGATATGATTTGTTTTCTTCTTATGGCTGCTTACTGCACTTTTTAAACTGGATTTCTGTCTTCTCTTTTGTCTGTAGTTTCGCTATGTGCTTTCTCCTTTGCTCTCCTTGTTATGAACAATAGCTAATCGATAAGTACCTATATCTATCTATCTGTCTGTCTATCTATCTATCAATCTATCAATCAGTCAATCATCTTTTTGTCTGCCCATCTGTCCTTTTGTACAGAACAGTTATCAACATAACCTGTGTCACTTGCTTACGTTGTGCTTCCAAAAATCTTTCAAGCTAACTAGTCTGCAGGGAAAGCTCTTGGTTCACCGAGACTCTTGCAGGTAGAGTCAGCCGCTTATTCCTACAAAACCAGGAAAGTTTGCTGCAGGGTCTTGAACCCGTGTCTCTGTCCTCTCTCCTCTTTTACCTCCTTCTCACTTGCTGACTGTATTTAGTCACATTCATTGACTAAGGTCTTCCTGATGTTCACAAGTATCCTTCCTCTGGGTCTGTTTTTGACAGAAAAGTAAACTTGGTGCTTTGCTCACCACCATGTTTGAGGGACATCGGCGTGATCACCGCTGATAGGATGGAACGACAAATGAAATTGAAAACCAATTACTAGACAGGAGCAGTTGTTAGCAAAGAGTGTGTTGTGGAGTGACGTGTTTATTTGAGTGTCCAAACTTCCCTCTTTATATAGTTATTACTTCTTTACATTCATGAACATCATAAAACCCACTGATTACAAAGGCCCAGACGCATATTTTTACAGAAATTCTGTTGTTGAGGTGAGAGAAAATGAAAAGGACGTTGCTCTACCACTAAATCTATGGCTGGGCACGGATGAAATAAAAGAAAAGAATTCACAGTGGAAAGATAGGGCTATTTTCTACTGACTGTCTCTGTGGACTCAAACAGAGTCCATTTGTTTGATTGTTTGTATTTCAGTTTCACTTGTGTTGGGTACCTGTCCTCACCCCTTCGGCTTGTAGTTTGTCTGTTTCCTTGGATCTCAAGTGAGTCTCCTGTAAGGGAGCACATAAGTGGTCTTGAGTTTTCGTCCTTCTTTGAACCCTGCGTCTTTTGATTTGGAGCTCTCAAAGCCTGTCCTTTTATTCTGATGATTCAGAGCTGTGCCCTTATTGTACTTAATAATTTTTTTTTGTTATCATTAACCTACAATCACTTGAGTAACATTATGTTTACTAGGCTCCACCGTTCACCAAGTCCCCCACAAAAACCTCTTACAGTTGCTGTCAATCAGCGGAGTTGGATGCTGTAGACCCATTCACTGTTTTCCCACACACACACCCCATTACAATCGCTGTCCATCAGCGAGTAGTAAGATGCTGTAGAATTTCTACTTGTCTTCTCTGTGTTGTACAGCCCTCCCCATGCCCCCCTGAACCAACTCATTATACATGCTAAACCTAATCTCCCATTTCTTTCTCCCCACCCTTATCCCTCCTTTCCCAACCACCCTGCCAAGTCCCTTTCCCTTTCGTAACTGTTAGTCCACTTTCGGATTCTGTGAGTCTGCTGCTATTTTTTTCCTTCAGTGTTTCTTTGTTGTTATACTCCACACGAGTTAAATCATTTGGTACTTGTCTTTCTCCACCTGGCCTCTTTCACTGAGCATACTACCGTCTTGCTCCATCCACGTCATTGCTAATGGTACCATTTGTTTTCTTCTTATGGCTGCTAACTGCAGTTTTTAAACTGGACTTCATTCTAACTTTCTGTTTGTAGTTTCGCTATGTGCTTTCACCATTGATCTCCTGGTTATGAGCAATAGCTTTGTGTTAATCGAAATGTATCTGTTTCTATCTATCTATCTATCTGTCTGTCTGTCTGACTATCTATCCATCCTTCTATCTTTCTTACTATCTATCTATCATCTATCTTTCTATCTATCTATCCTTCTATCTTTCTTTCTATGTATCTATCTTTCTATCTATTTATCTATCTTCTTATCATCTATCTCTCATGTCTCTCTTCTATCTATGTATCTATCTATCTATCATCTACCATCTATCTATCTGTCTATCTATGTATCTATGAATCAATCATCTTTTTTTCTGCCTATCTATCCTTATGTACAGAACAGTTAACAACATCGCCTATGTCAGTTCCCTATATTATGCTTCCAAGAATCTTGCAAGGTAACTAGGCCGTAGGGAGAGCACTGAGTTCATTGAGACACTTGCAGGTCAAGTCAGCCACGTGTGCTTACAAAACCAGTATGTGGTGTTGCAGGGACTTGCACCCATATCTCTGTCCTCTGTCCTATTTTAACTCCTTCTCGCTTCCTGACTGTATTTAGCCACATTCAATTGCTAAGTGCTCCCTGAAGACCACAAGTATCCCTCCTCTGGGTTTGTTGAAGACAGAAAAGTATACATTGTGCTCTGCTCACCACCAACTTTGAGGGACATCGGTGGGAGAACCGATGATAGGAGGAGTGACAAATAAAAAGGAACACCTATTTATAGACAGGAGCATTTGGGAGCAATGAGAGTGTTGTGGAGTTACGTGTTTGTTTGAGTGTCCAAATTTCCCTCTTTAGGAGGTTATTACTTCTCTACATTCAAGAACATTATAAAACCCAGTGATTTCCAATGACCAGATGCATATTATTGCAGCAATTCAGTTGTTGAGGTGATAAAAAATGAGACGGACGTTGCTGTACCACTAAATCTATGGCTGGGCACTGCTGAAACCAAACAAAAAGAATTCACGGTGGCTAGATAGGGCTATTTTGTACTGACTGTCTCTGGGTACTCAAACAGAATCCATTTGTTTGTTTGTTTCTCAGTTTCACTTGTGTTGGGTACCTGTCCCCACCCCTTCAGCTTGGAGTTTGTCTGTGTCCTTGGATCTCCAGTGAGTCTTCAGTAAGGGAGCACATATGTGTTCTTGAGTTTTCATCCCTTCCTCTAACTCTGTGTCTTTTGAATGGAGCACTCAGAGTCTGTCCTTTTATTCTGACAATTTAGAGCAGTGTCCTTATTGCACTAACAAAAAATTTTTTGTTATCTTTAATCTATAATCACGTGAAGATCATTATGATCACCAAGTACAACATGTCCCCCCAAAATGCCCCATTACGGATGCTGCCCATCAGCGTAGTTGGATGCTGTAGACCCCGTCAACATGTTTCCCACCACACACACCTTTACAGTCGCTGTCCACATGCGTGTAGTAAGTTGCTGTAGACACTTCTCTTCTATGTGTTGCACAGCCTTCCCCATGCTCCCACCACCCCACACAGTATAAATGCTAATCCTAATGCTCCCTTTCTTTCTGCCCGCCCTTATCCCTCCCTTCCCACCCACCATGCCCATTCCCTTTCCCTTTGGTAACTGTTAGTCCACTCTCGGCTTCTGTGAGTCTGCTGCTGTTCATTTCCTTCAGTTTTTCTTTGTTTTTATACTCCACACAAGGGTGAAATCATTTGGTACTTACCTTTCTTTGCCTGGCCTATTTCACTGAGCATAGTAGCCTCTAGCTCCATCCACTTTGTTCCAAATGGTAGGATTCGTTTTTTTCTTATGGCTGCTTACTGCACTTTTCAAACTGGATTTCTGTCTTCTCTTTTGTCTGTAGTTTAGCTATGTGCTTTCACCTTTGCTCTCCTGTTATGAGCAATAGCTTTGTGTTAATCGATACTTACCTATAATTTTCTATCTGCCTGTCTATCTATCTATCATTCAATCAATCAGTCATGTTTTTATCTGAACATCTGTCCTTGTATGCAGAACAGTTAACAACATAGACTATGTCCCTTCCCTACGTTATGCTTACAAAAACCTTGAAAGGTAACTAGGCCGTAAGGAGAGCACTGGGTTCACCGAGACACTTGCAGGTCGAGTCAGAAGTGTACCTACAAAACCAGGAAATGGTGGTGCAGGGACTTGTACCCGTGTCTCTGTCCTCTCTCCTCTTTTATCTCCTTCTCACTTGCTGACTGTATTTAGCCACATTCATTGACTAAGTGCTCCCTGAAGACCACAGGTATCGTTCCTCTTTGACATTTGTCAACAGAAAAGTAAACTTGGTGCTTGCTCACCGCCATGTTTGAGGGATATTGGCGTGATAAACCCTGATAGGAGGGAGGGACAAATAAAAAGTAACACTGATTTCTAGACAGGAGCAGTTGGGAGAGAAGAGTGTGTTGTGGAGTGAAGTGTTTATTTCAGTGTCCAAACTTCCCTCTTAACCTGGTTATTACTTCTTTACATTCGTGGACATCATAAAACCCACTGATTTCAAAGGCCCAGACCCATATAATTACAGCAATTCAGTTGTTGAGTTGAGAGAAAATGAGAAGGATGTTGCTGCACCATTAAATCTATGGCTGGGCACTGTTGATACCAAACAAGAAGCATTCACAGTGGCCACATAGGTCTATTTACTACTGCCTGTCTCGGGGGAACAGACAGAATCCATTTGACTGATTGTTTGTTTTACAGATTCACTTGTGTTGGGTACCTCTCCCCACCCCTTCGGCTTGCAGTTTGTCTGTGTCCTTGGTCTCAAGTGAGTCTCCTGTAAGGGAGCACGTAGTTGTTCTTGAGTTTTCATCCCTTCTTTTAAACCAGTGTCTTTTGTTTGGAGCACTCAAAGCCTGTCCTTTTACACTGATGATTCAGAGCTGTGCCCTTATTGCACTTTAAAATTCTTTTTTTGTTATCATTAATCTACAATCACATGCAGAACATTATGTTTAGTAGGATCCCCCTTTCACAAAGTTCGCTCCAAAAACCTCTAAGAGTAGGTGTCCATCAGCATAGTTGGATGCTGTAGACTACTGCACCATGTCCCCACACACAGACCCCGTTACAGTCGCTGTCCATCAGCGTGTAGTAATATGCTGTAGAATCTCTAACTTTCTTCTCTGTGTTGTACAGCCCTCCCCATGACCAGCCGATCCCATGCATTATTCATGCTAATTATAATGTCTCCTTTCTTTGTTCACAACCTTATCCCTCCCTTATCACCCACCCGCCCCTGTCCTTTTCTCTTTGGTATCTGTTAGTCTACTCTCAGGTTCTGGTATTCTGCTGCTTTTTTTTCCATCAGTTTTTTTTTTAATACTCCACACATGAGGGAAATCATTGGGTACTTATCTTTCTCCTCCTGTTCTTTTTCACTGAGCATACTACCGTCTAGCTCCACCCACATCATTGTAAATGGAAGGATTTGTTTTCTTCTTATGGCTGCTTATTGTACTTTTTAAACGGGATTTCACTCTTCCTTTTTGTTTGTAGTATCGCTATGTGCTTTCACCATTTATCTCCCGGTTATGAGCAATAGCTTTCTGTTAATTGATATGTATCTGTATCTATCTATCTATCTATCTATCTGTCTGTCTGTCTGTCTGTCTGTCTGTCTGTCTGTCTGTCTGTCTATCTACCTTTAATTCCTATCTATCTATCATGGCTATCATCTATCTATCATGTCTATCATCTATCTATCTATCATCTGTCATCTATCTATCTATCTATCTATGAATCAATCATCTTTTTGTCTGCCTATCTATCCTTATGTACAGAACAGTTAACAACATAGCCTATATCACCTTTCCTACATTATGCTTCCAAAAATCTTGCAAGTTGCGTATTCTGTATTGAGAGCACTGGGTTCACTGAGACACTTGCTGGTCGAGTAAACAACGTGTGCTTACAAAACCGGTAAATGGTGTTGCAGGAACTTGAACCCATATCTCTGTCCTCTGTCCTCTTTTCCCTCTTTCTCGCTTGCTGACTGTATTTTGCCACATTCATTGACTAAGTGCTTCCTGAGGATCACAAGTATTCTTCGTCTGGGCCTGTCGTAGACAGTAAAGTATACTTGGTGTTTTGCTTACCACCATGTTTGAGGGAAATCGGCGTGATCACCATTGATAGGAGGAGGGTCAAATAAAAAGTAACACCTATGTCTAGACAGGAGCATTTGGGAGCAAGGAGAGTGTTGCGGATTTACGTGTTTCTTTGAGTGTCCTAACTTCCCTCAATAGGGGTTTATTGCTTCTTTACATTCGTGAATATCATAAAACCCACTGAATTCAAAAGCCCAGACTCATATTATTACAGCAATTCTGTGGTTGAGGTGAGAAAAAATGAGAAGGACGTTGGTGTACCACTAAATCTATGGCTGGGCACTGCTGTAACCAAACAAAAAGAATTCACAGTGGCTAGATGGCGCTATTTTCTACTGAATGTCTCTGGGGACTCAAACAGAATCAATTTATTTGTTTGTTTGTTTCTCATTTTCACTTGTAGGGTACCTATCTCCACATATTCGGCATGAAGTTTGTCTGTGTCCTTGGATCGCAAGTGAGTCTGCTGTAAGGGAGCACAAAGGTGGTCTTGAGCTTTCATCCCTTCTTCTAACACTGTGTCTTTTGGTTGGAGCACTCAAAGCCTGTCCTTTTATTCTGATGATTCAGGGCTGTTCCCTTAATGCATTAAAAAAATTTTTTTTGTTATCATTAAGCTACAATCACGTGAAGAACATTATGTTTACTAGGCTTCCGATTCACCATTCCCCCCGTAAAACCTCTTAGGTCTCTGCTCATCAGCATGTAGTAAGATGGTGTATAATCCCTACTGTCCTCTCTGTGTTGTACAGACCTCCCCATGCTCCTCCTACCACACATAGTATACACGCTAATACTCATGCCCCCAATGCAACCTTTCTTTCTCCCCGCCCTTATCCCTCCCTTCCCACCCAACCTACCCAGTCCCTTTCCCTTTGGTAACTGTTGGTCCACTCGCGGGTTCTGTGAGTCTGCTGCTATTTTTTTCCTTCAGATTTTCATAGTTGTTATACTCCACACATGAGTGAAATCATCCGTTTCTTGTCTTTCTCCGCCTGGCCTATTTCTCTGAACATAGTACCCTCTAGTTCCATCCACGTTATTGCAAATGATATGATTTGTTTTCTTCTTATGGCTGCTTACTGCACTTTTTAAACTGGATTTCTGTCTTCTCTTTTGTCTGTAGTTTCGCTATGTGCTTTCTCCTTTGCTCTCCTTGTTATGAACAATAGCTAATCGATAAGTACCTATATCTATCTATCTGTCTGTCTATCTATCTATCAATCTATCAATCAGTCAATCATCTTTTTGTCTGCCCATCTGTCCTTTTGTACAGAACAGTTATCAACATAACCTGTGTCACTTGCTTACGTTGTGCTTCCAAAAATCTTTCAAGCTAACTAGTCTGCAGGGAAAGCTCTTGGTTCACCGAGACTCTTGCAGGTAGAGTCAGCCGCTTATTCCTACAAAACCAGGAAAGTTTGCTGCAGGGTCTTGAACCCGTGTCTCTGTCCTCTCTCCTCTTTTACCTCCTTCTCACTTGCTGACTGTATTTAGTCACATTCATTGACTAAGGTCTTCCTGATGTTCACAAGTATCCTTCCTCTGGGTCTGTTTTTGACAGAAAAGTAAACTTGGTGCTTTGCTCACCACCATGTTTGAGGGACATCGGCGTGATCACCGCTGATAGGATGGAACGACAAATGAAATTGAAAACCAATTACTAGACAGGAGCAGTTGTTAGCAAAGAGTGTGTTGTGGAGTGACGTGTTTATTTGAGTGTCCAAACTTCCCTCTTTATATAGTTATTACTTCTTTACATTCATGAACATCATAAAACCCACTGATTACAAAGGCCCAGACGCATATTTTTACAGAAATTCTGTTGTTGAGGTGAGAGAAAATGAAAAGGACGTTGCTCTACCACTAAATCTATGGCTGGGCACGGATGAAATAAAAGAAAAGAATTCACGGTGGAAAGATAGGGCTATTTTCTACTGACTGTCTCTGTGGACTCAAACAGAGTCCATTTGTTTGATTGTTTGTATTTCAGTTTCACTTGTGTTGGGTACCTGTCCTCACCCCTTCGGCTTGTAGTTTGTCTGTTTCCTTGGATCTCAAGTGAGTCTCCTGTAAGGGAGCACATAAGTGGTCTTGAGTTTTCGTCCTTCTTTGAACCCTGCGTCTTTTGATTTGGAGCTCTCAAAGCCTGTCCTTTTATTCTGATGATTCAGAGCTGTGCCCTTATTGTACTTAATAATTTTTTTTTGTTATCATTAACCTACAATCACTTGAGTAACATTATGTTTACTAGGCTCCACCGTTCACCAAGTCCCCCACAAAAACCTCTTACAGTTGCTGTCAATCAGCGGAGTTGGATGCTGTAGACCCATTCACTGTTTTCCCACACACACACCCCATAACAATCGCTGTCCATCAGCGAGTAGTAAGATGCTGTAGAATTTCTACTTGTCTTCTCTGTGTTGTACAGCCCTCCCCATGCCCCCCTGAACCAACTCATTATACATGCTAAACCTAATCTCCCATTTCTTTCTCCCCGCCCTTATCCCTCCTTTCGCAACCACCCTGCCAAGTCCCTTTCCCTTTCGTAACTGTTAGTCCACTTTCGGATTCTGTGAGTCTGCTGCTATTTTTTTCCTTCAGTGTTTCTTTGTTGTTATACTCCACACGAGTTAAATCATTTGGTACTTGTCTTTCTCCACCTGGCCTCTTTCACTGAGCATACTACCGTCTTGCTCCATCCACGTCATTGCTAATGGTACCATTTGTTTTCTTCTTATGGCTGCTAACTGCAGTTTTTAAACTGGACTTCATTCTAACTTTCTGTTTGTAGTTTCGCTATGTGCTTTCACCATTGATCTCCTGGTTATGAGCAATAGCTTTGTGTTAATCGAAATGTATCTGTTTCTATCTATCTATCTATCTGTCTGTCTGTCTGACTATCTATCCATCCTTCTATCTTTCTTACTATCTATCTATCATCTATCTTTCTATCTATCTATCCTTCTATCTTTCTTTCTATGTATCTATCTTTCTATCTATTTATCTATCTTCTTATCATCTATCTCTCATGTCTCTCTTCTATCTATGTATCTATCTATCTATCATCTACCATCTATCTATCTGTCTATCTATGTATCTATGAATCAATCATCTTTTTTTCTGCCTATCTATCCTTATGTACAGAACAGTTAACAACATCGCCTATGTCAGTTCCCTATATTATGCTTCCAAGAATCTTGCAAGGTAACTAGGCCGTAGGGAGAGCACTGAGTTCATTGAGACACTTGCAGGTCAAGTCAGCCACGTGTGCTTACAAAACCAGTATGTGGTGTTGCAGGGACTTGCACCCATATCTCTGTCCTCTGTCCTATTTTAACTCCTTCTCGCTTCCTGACTGTATTTAGCCACATTCAATTGCTAAGTGCTCCCTGAAGACCACAAGTATCCCTCCTCTGGGTTTGTTGAAGACAGAAAAGTATACATTGTGCTCTGCTCACCACCAACTTTGAGGGACATCGGTGGGAGAACCGATGATAGGAGGAGGGACAAATAAAAAGGAACACCTATTTATAGACAGGAGCATTTGGGAGCAATGAGAGTGTTGTGGAGTTACGTGTTTGTTTGAGTGTCCAAATTTCCCTCTTTAGGAGGTTATTACTTCTCTACATTCAAGAACATTATAAAACCCAGTGATTTCCAATGACCAGATGCATATTATTGCAGCAATTCAGTTGTTGAGGTGATAAAAAATGAGACGGACGTTGCTGTACCACTAAATCTATGGCTGGGCACTGCTGAAACCAAACAAAAAGAATTCACGGTGGCTAGATAGGGCTATTTTGTACTGACTGTCTCTGGGTACTCAAACAGAATCCATTTGTTTGTTTGTTTCTCAGTTTCACTTGTGTTGGGTACCTGTCCCCACCCCTTCAGCTTGGAGTTTGTCTGTGTCCTTGGATCTCCAGTGAGTCTTCAGTAAGGGAGCACATATGTGTTCTTGAGTTTTCATCCCTTCCTCTAACTCTGTGTCTTTTGAATGGAGCACTCAGAGTCTGTCCTTTTATTCTGACAATTTAGAGCAGTGTCCTTATTGCACTAACAAAAAATTTTTTGTTATCTTTAATCTATAATCACGTGAAGATCATTATGATCACCAAGTACAACATGTCCCCCCAAAATGCCCCATTACGGATGCTGCCCATCAGCGTAGTTGGATGCTGTAGACCCCGTCAACATGTTTCCCACCACACACACCTTTACAGTCGCTGTCCACATGCGTGTAGTAAGTTGCTGTAGACACTTCTCTTCTATGTGTTGCACAGCCTTCCCCATGCTCCCACCACCCCACACAGTATAAATGCTAATCCTAATGCTCCCTTTCTTTCTGCCCGCCCTTATCCCTCCCTTCCCACCCACCATGCCCATTCCCTTTCCCTTTGGTAACTGTTAGTCCACTCTCGGCTTCTGTGAGTCTGCTGCTGTTCATTTCCTTCAGTTTTTCTTTGTTTTTATACTCCACACAAGGGTGAAATCATTTGGTACTTACCTTTCTTTGCCTGGCCTATTTCACTGAGCATAGTAGCCTCTAGCTCCATCCACGTTGTTCCAAATGGTAGGATTCGTTTTTTTCTTATGGCTGCTTACTGCACTTTTCAAACTGGATTTCTGTCTTCTCTTTTGTCTGTAGTTTAGCTATGTGCTTTCACCTTTGCTCTCCTGTTATGAGCAATAGCTTTGTGTTAATCGATACTTACCTATAATTTTCTATCTGCCTGTCTATCTATCTATCATTCAATCAATCAGTCATGTTTTTATCTGAACATCTGTCCTTGTATGCAGAACAGTTAACAACATAGACTATGTCCCTTCCCTACGTTATGCTTACAAAAACCTTGAAAGGTAACTAGGCCGTAAGGAGAGCACTGGGTTCACCGAGACACTTGCAGGTCGAGTCAGAAGTGTACCTACAAAACCAGGAAATGGTGGTGCAGGGACTTGTACCCGTGTCTCTGTCCTCTCTCCTCTTTTATCTCCTTCTCACTTGCTGACTGTATTTAGCCACATTCATTGACTAAGTGCTCCCTGAAGACCACAGGTATCGTTCCTCTTTGACATTTGTCAACAGAAAAGTAAACTTGGTGCTTGCTCACCGCCATGTTTGAGGGATATTGGCGTGATAAACCCTGATAGGAGGGAGGGACAAATAAAAAGTAACACTGATTTCTAGACAGGAGCAGTTGGGAGAGAAGAGTGTGTTGTGGAGTGAAGTGTTTATTTCAGTGTCCAAACTTCCCTCTTAACCTGGTTATTACTTCTTTACATTCGTGGACATCATAAAACCCACTGATTTCAAAGGCCCAGACCCATATAATTACAGCAATTCAGTTGTTGAGTTGAGAGAAAATGAGAAGGATGTTGCTGCACCATTAAATCTATGGCTGGGCACTGTTGATACCAAACAAGAAGCATTCACAGTGGCCACATAGGTCTATTTACTACTGCCTGTCTCGGGGGAACAGACAGAATCCATTTGACTGATTGTTTGTTTTACAGATTCACTTGTGTTGGGTACCTCTCCCCACCCCTTCGGCTTGCAGTTTGTCTGTGTCCTTGGTCTCAAGTGAGTCTCCTGTAAGGGAGCACGTAGTTGTTCTTGAGTTTTCATCCCTTCTTTTAAACCAGTGTCTTTTGTTTGGAGCACTCAAAGCCTGTCCTTTTACACTGATGATTCAGAGCTGTGCCCTTATTGCACTTTAAAATTCTTTTTTTGTTATCATTAATCTACAATCACATGCAGAACATTATGTTTAGTAGGATCCCCCTTTCACAAAGTTCGCTCCAAAAACCTCTAAGAGTAGGTGTCCATCAGCATAGTTGGATGCTGTAGACTACTGCACCATGTCCCCACACACAGACCCCGTTACAGTCGCTGTCCATCAGCGTGTAGTAATATGCTGTAGAATCTCTAACTTTCTTCTCTGTGTTGTACAGCCCTCCCCATGACCAGCCGATCCCATGCATTATTCATGCTAATTATAATGTCTCCTTTCTTTGTTCACAACCTTATCCCTCCCTTATCACCCACCCGCCCCTGTCCTTTTCTCTTTGGTATCTGTTAGTCTACTCTCAGGTTCTGGTATTCTGCTGCTTTTTTTTCCATCAGTTTTTTTTTTAATACTCCACACATGAGGGAAATCATTGGGTACTTATCTTTCTCCTCCTGTTCTTTTTCACTGAGCATACTACCGTCTAGCTCCACCCACATCATTGTAAATGGAAGGATTTGTTTTCTTCTTATGGCTGCTTATTGTACTTTTTAAACGGGATTTCACTCTTCCTTTTTGTTTGTAGTATCGCTATGTGCTTTCACCATTTATCTCCCGGTTATGAGCAATAGCTTTCTGTTAATTGATATGTATCTGTATCTATCTATCTATCTATCTATCTGTCTGTCTGTCTGTCTGTCTGTCTGTCTGTCTGTCTGTCTGTCTGTCTATCTACCTTTAATTCCTATCTATCTATCATGGCTATCATCTATCTATCATGTCTATCATCTATCTATCTATCATCTGTCATCTATCTATCTATCTATCTATGAATCAATCATCTTTTTGTCTGCCTATCTATCCTTATGTACAGAACAGTTAACAACATAGCCTATATCACCTTTCCTACATTATGCTTCCAAAAATCTTGCAAGTTGCGTATTCTGTATTGAGAGCACTGGGTTCACTGAGACACTTGCTGGTCGAGTAAACAACGTGTGCTTACAAAACCGGTAAATGGTGTTGCAGGAACTTGAACCCATATCTCTGTCCTCTGTCCTCTTTTCCCTCTTTCTCGCTTGCTGACTGTATTTTGCCACATTCATTGACTAAGTGCTTCCTGAGGATCACAAGTATTCTTCGTCTGGGCCTGTCGTAGACAGTAAAGTATACTTGGTGTTTTGCTTACCACCATGTTTGAGGGAAATCGGCGTGATCACCATTGATAGGAGGAGGGTCAAATAAAAAGTAACACCTATGTCTAGACAGGAGCATTTGGGAGCAAGGAGAGTGTTGCGGATTTACGTGTTTCTTTGAGTGTCCTAACTTCCCTCAATAGGGGTTTATTGCTTCTTTACATTCGTGAATATCATAAAACCCACTGAATTCAAAAGCCCAGACTCATATTATTACAGCAATTCTGTGGTTGAGGTGAGAAAAAATGAGAAGGACGTTGGTGTACCACTAAATCTATGGCTGGGCACTGCTGTAACCAAACAAAAAGAATTCACAGTGGCTAGATGGCGCTATTTTCTACTGAATGTCTCTGGGGACTCAAACAGAATCAATTTATTTGTTTGTTTGTTTCTCATTTTCACTTGTAGGGTACCTATCTCCACATATTCGGCATGAAGTTTGTCTGTGTCCTTGGATCGCAAGTGAGTCTGCTGTAAGGGAGCACAAAGGTGGTCTTGAGCTTTCATCCCTTCTTCTAACACTGTGTCTTTTGGTTGGAGCACTCAAAGCCTGTCCTTTTATTCTGATGATTCAGGGCTGTTCCCTTAATGCATTAAAAAAATTTTTTTTGTTATCATTAAGCTACAATCACGTGAAGAACATTATGTTTACTAGGCTTCCGATTCACCATTCCCCCCGTAAAACCTCTTAGGTCTCTGCTCATCAGCATGTAGTAAGATGGTGTATAATCCCTACTGTCCTCTCTGTGTTGTACAGACCTCCCCATGCTCCTCCTACCACACATAGTATACACGCTAATACTCATGCCCCCAATGCAACCTTTCTTTCTCCCCGCCCTTATCCCTCCCTTCCCACCCAACCTACCCAGTCCCTTTCCCTTTGGTAACTGTTGGTCCACTCGCGGGTTCTGTGAGTCTGCTGCTATTTTTTTCCTTCAGATTTTCATAGTTGTTATACTCCACACATGAGTGAAATCATCCGTTTCTTGTCTTTCTCCGCCTGGCCTATTTCTCTGAACATAGTACCCTCTAGTTCCATCCACGTTATTGCAAATGATATGATTTGTTTTCTTCTTATGGCTGCTTACTGCACTTTTTAAACTGGATTTCTGTCTTCTCTTTTGTCTGTAGTTTCGCTATGTGCTTTCTCCTTTGCTCTCCTTGTTATGAACAATAGCTAATCGATAAGTACCTATATCTATCTATCTGTCTGTCTATCTATCTATCAATCTATCAATCAGTCAATCATCTTTTTGTCTGCCCATCTGTCCTTTTGTACAGAACAGTTATCAACATAACCTGTGTCACTTGCTTACGTTGTGCTTCCAAAAATCTTTCAAGCTAACTAGTCTGCAGGGAAAGCTCTTGGTTCACCGAGACTCTTGCAGGTAGAGTCAGCCGCTTATTCCTACAAAACCAGGAAAGTTTGCTGCAGGGTCTTGAACCCGTGTCTCTGTCCTCTCTCCTCTTTTACCTCCTTCTCACTTGCTGACTGTATTTAGTCACATTCATTGACTAAGGTCTTCCTGATGTTCACAAGTATCCTTCCTCTGGGTCTGTTTTTGACAGAAAAGTAAACTTGGTGCTTTGCTCACCACCATGTTTGAGGGACATCGGCGTGATCACCGCTGATAGGATGGAACGACAAATGAAATTGAAAACCAATTACTAGACAGGAGCAGTTGTTAGCAAAGAGTGTGTTGTGGAGTGACGTGTTTATTTGAGTGTCCAAACTTCCCTCTTTATATAGTTATTACTTCTTTACATTCATGAACATCATAAAACCCACTGATTACAAAGGCCCAGACGCATATTTTTACAGAAATTCTGTTGTTGAGGTGAGAGAAAATGAAAAGGACGTTGCTCTACCACTAAATCTATGGCTGGGCACGGATGAAATAAAAGAAAAGAATTCACGGTGGAAAGATAGGGCTATTTTCTACTGACTGTCTCTGTGGACTCAAACAGAGTCCATTTGTTTGATTGTTTGTATTTCAGTTTCACTTGTGTTGGGTACCTGTCCTCACCCCTTCGGCTTGTAGTTTGTCTGTTTCCTTGGATCTCAAGTGAGTCTCCTGTAAGGGAGCACATAAGTGGTCTTGAGTTTTCGTCCTTCTTTGAACCCTGCGTCTTTTGATTTGGAGCTCTCAAAGCCTGTCCTTTTATTCTGATGATTCAGAGCTGTGCCCTTATTGTACTTAATAATTTTTTTTTGTTATCATTAACCTACAATCACTTGAGTAACATTATGTTTACTAGGCTCCACCGTTCACCAAGTCCCCCACAAAAACCTCTTACAGTTGCTGTCAATCAGCGGAGTTGGATGCTGTAGACCCATTCACTGTTTTCCCACACACACACCCCATAACAATCGCTGTCCATCAGCGAGTAGTAAGATGCTGTAGAATTTCTACTTGTCTTCTCTGTGTTGTACAGCCCTCCCCATGCCCCCCTGAACCAACTCATTATACATGCTAAACCTAATCTCCCATTTCTTTCTCCCCGCCCTTATCCCTCCTTTCGCAACCACCCTGCCAAGTCCCTTTCCCTTTCGTAACTGTTAGTCCACTTTCGGATTCTGTGAGTCTGCTGCTATTTTTTTCCTTCAGTGTTTCTTTGTTGTTATACTCCACACGAGTTAAATCATTTGGTACTTGTCTTTCTCCACCTGGCCTCTTTCACTGAGCATACTACCGTCTTGCTCCATCCACGTCATTGCTAATGGTACCATTTGTTTTCTTCTTATGGCTGCTAACTGCAGTTTTTAAACTGGACTTCATTCTAACTTTCTGTTTGTAGTTTCGCTATGTGCTTTCACCATTGATCTCCTGGTTATGAGCAATAGCTTTGTGTTAATCGAAATGTATCTGTTTCTATCTATCTATCTATCTGTCTGTCTGTCTGACTATCTATCCATCCTTCTATCTTTCTTACTATCTATCTATCATCTATCTTTCTATCTATCTATCCTTCTATCTTTCTTTCTATGTATCTATCTTTCTATCTATTTATCTATCTTCTTATCATCTATCTCTCATGTCTCTCTTCTATCTATGTATCTATCTATCTATCATCTACCATCTATCTATCTGTCTATCTATGTATCTATGAATCAATCATCTTTTTTTCTGCCTATCTATCCTTATGTACAGAACAGTTAACAACATCGCCTATGTCAGTTCCCTATATTATGCTTCCAAGAATCTTGCAAGGTAACTAGGCCGTAGGGAGAGCACTGAGTTCATTGAGACACTTGCAGGTCAAGTCAGCCACGTGTGCTTACAAAACCAGTATGTGGTGTTGCAGGGACTTGCACCCATATCTCTGTCCTCTGTCCTATTTTAACTCCTTCTCGCTTCCTGACTGTATTTAGCCACATTCAATTGCTAAGTGCTCCCTGAAGACCACAAGTATCCCTCCTCTGGGTTTGTTGAAGACAGAAAAGTATACATTGTGCTCTGCTCACCACCAACTTTGAGGGACATCGGTGGGAGAACCGATGATAGGAGGAGGGACAAATAAAAAGGAACACCTATTTATAGACAGGAGCATTTGGGAGCAATGAGAGTGTTGTGGAGTTACGTGTTTGTTTGAGTGTCCAAATTTCCCTCTTTAGGAGGTTATTACTTCTCTACATTCAAGAACATTATAAAACCCAGTGATTTCCAATGACCAGATGCATATTATTGCAGCAATTCAGTTGTTGAGGTGATAAAAAATGAGACGGACGTTGCTGTACCACTAAATCTATGGCTGGGCACTGCTGAAACCAAACAAAAAGAATTCACGGTGGCTAGATAGGGCTATTTTGTACTGACTGTCTCTGGGTACTCAAACAGAATCCATTTGTTTGTTTGTTTCTCAGTTTCACTTGTGTTGGGTACCTGTCCCCACCCCTTCAGCTTGGAGTTTGTCTGTGTCCTTGGATCTCCAGTGAGTCTTCAGTAAGGGAGCACATATGTGTTCTTGAGTTTTCATCCCTTCCTCTAACTCTGTGTCTTTTGAATGGAGCACTCAGAGTCTGTCCTTTTATTCTGACAATTTAGAGCAGTGTCCTTATTGCACTAACAAAAAATTTTTTGTTATCTTTAATCTATAATCACGTGAAGATCATTATGATCACCAAGTACAACATGTCCCCCCAAAATGCCCCATTACGGATGCTGCCCATCAGCGTAGTTGGATGCTGTAGACCCCGTCAACATGTTTCCCACCACACACACCGTTACAGTCGCTGTCCACATGCGTGTAGTAAGTTGCTGTAGAAACACTTCTCTTCTATGTGTTGCACAGCCTTCCCCATGCTCCCACCACCCCACACAGTATAAATGCTAATCCTAATGCTCCCTTTCTTTCTGCCCGCCCTTATCCCTCCCTTCCCACCCACCATGCCCATTCCCTTTCCCTTTGGTAACTGTTAGTCCACTCTCGGCTTCTGTGAGTCTGCTGCTGTTCATTTCCTTCAGTTTTTCTTTGTTTTTATACTCCACACAAGGGTGAAATCATTTGGTACTTACCTTTCTTTGCCTGGCCTATTTCACTGAGCATAGTAGCCTCTAGCTCCATCCACGTTGTTCCAAATGGTAGGATTCGTTTTTTTCTTATGGCTGCTTACTGCACTTTTCAAACTGGATTTCTGTCTTCTCTTTTGTCTGTAGTTTAGCTATGTGCTTTCACCTTTGCTCTCCTGTTATGAGCAATAGCTTTGTGTTAATCGATACTTACCTATAATTTTCTATCTGCCTGTCTATCTATCTATCATTCAATCAATCAGTCATGTTTTTATCTGAACATCTGTCCTTGTATGCAGAACAGTTAACAACATAGACTATGTCCCTTCCCTACGTTATGCTTACAAAAACCTTGAAAGGTAACTAGGCCGTAAGGAGAGCACTGGGTTCACCGAGACACTTGCAGGTCGAGTCAGAATTGTACCTACAAAACCAGGAAATGGTGGTGCAGGGACTTGTACCCGTGTCTCTGTCCTCTCTCCTCTTTTATCTCCTTCTCACTTGCTGACTGTATTTAGCCACATTCATTGACTAAGTGCTCCCTGAAGACCACAGGTATCGTTCCTCTTTGACATTTGTCAACAGAAAAGTAAACTTGGTGCTTGCTCACCGCCATGTTTGAGGGATATTGGCGTGATAAACCCTGATTGGAGGGAGGGACAAATAAAAAGTAACACTGATTTCTAGACAGGAGCAGTTGGGGGAGAAGAGTGTGTTGTGGAGTGAAGTGTTTATTTCAGTGTCCAAACTTCCCTCTTTACCTGGTTATTACTTCTTTACATTCGTGGACATCATAAAACCCACTGATTTCAAAGGCCCAGACCCATATTTTTACAGCAATTCAGTTGTTGAGTTGAGAGAAAATGAGAAGGATGTTGCTGCACCACTAAATCTATGGCTGGGCACTGCTGATACTAAACAAAAAGCATTCACAGTGGCCATATAGGTCTATTTACTACTGACTGTCTCGGGGGAACAGACAGAATCCATTTGACTGATTGTTTGTTTTACAGATTCACTTGTGTTGGGTACCTCTCCCCACCCCTTCGGCTTACAGTTTGTCTGTGTCCTTGGTCTCAAGTGAGTCTCCTGTAAGGGAGCACGTAGTTGTTCTTGACTTTTCATCCCTTCTTTTAAACCAGTGTCTTTTGTTTGGAGCACTCAAAGCCTGTCCTTTTACACTGATGATTCAGAGCTGTGCCCTTATTGCACTTTAAAATTCTTTTTTTGTTATCATTAATCTACAATCACATGCAGAACATTATGTTTAGTAGGATCCCCCTTTCACAAAGTTCGCTCCAAAAACCTCTAAGAGTAGGTGTCCATCAGCATAGTTGGATGCTGTAGACTACTGCACCATGTCCCCACACACAGACCCCGTTACAGTCGCTGTCCATCAGCGTGTAGTAATATGCTGTAGAATCTCTAACTTTCTTCTCTGTGTTGTACAGCCCTCCCCATGACCAGCCGATCCCATGCATTATTCATGCTAATTATAATGTCTCCTTTCTTTGTTCCCAACCTTATCCCTCCCTTATCACCCACCCGCCCCTGTCCTTTTCTCTTTGGTATCTGTTAGTCTACTCTCAGGTTCTGGTATTCTGCTGCTTTTTTTTCCATCAGTTTTTTTTTTAATACTCCACACATGAGGGAAATCATTGGGTACTTATCTTTCTCCTCCTGTTCTTTTTCACTGAGCATACTACCGTCTAGCTCCACCCACATCATTGTAAATGGAAGGATTTGTTTTCTTCTTATGGCTGCTTATTGTACTTTTTAAACGGGATTTCACTCTTCCTTTTTGTTTGTAGTATCGCTATGTGCTTTCACCATTTATCTCCCGGTTATGAGCAATAGCTTTCTGTTAATTGATATGTATCTGTATCTATCTATCTATCTATCTATCTGTCTGTCTGTCTGTCTGTCTGTCTGTCTATCTACCTTTAATTCCTATCTATCTAACATGGCTAACATCTATCTATCATGTCTATCATCTATCTATCTATCATCTGTCATCTATCTATCTATCTATCTATGAATCAATCATCTTTTTGTCTGCCTATCTATCCTTATGTACAGAACAGTTAACAACATAGCCTATATCACCTTTCCTACATTATGCTTCCAAAAATCTTGCAAGTTGCGTATTCTGTATTGAGAGCACTGGGTTCACTGAGACACTTGCAGGTCGAGTAAACAACGTGTGCTTACAAAACCGGTAAATGGTGTTGCAGGAACTTGAACCCATATCTCTGTCCTCTGTCCTCTTTTCCCTCTTTCTCGCTTGCTGACTGTATTTTGCCACATTCATTGACTAAGTGCTTCCTGAGGATCACAAGTATTCTTCGTCTGGGCCTGTCGTAGACAGTAAAGTATACTTGGTGTTTTGCTTACCACCATGTTTGAGGGAAATCGGCGTGATCACCATTGATAGGAGGAGGGTCAAATAAAAAGTAACACCTATGTCTAGACAGGAGCATTTGGGAGCAAGGAGAGTGTTGCGGATTTACGTGTTTCTTTGAGTGTCCTAACTTCCCTCAATAGGGGTTTATTGCTTCTTTACATTCGTGAATATCATAAAACCCACTGAATTCAAAAGCCCAGACTCATATTATTACAGCAATTCTGTGGTTGAGGTGAGAAAAAATGAGAAGGACGTTGGTGTACCACTAAATCTATGGCTGGGCACTGCTGTAACCAAACAAAAAGAATTCACAGTGGCTAGATGGCGCTATTTTCTACTGAATGTCTCTGGGGACTCAAACAGAATCAATTTATTTGTTTGTTTGTTTCTCATTTTCACTTGTAGGGTACCTATCTCCACATATTCGGCATGAAGTTTGTCTGTGTCCTTGGATCGCAAGTGAGTCTGCTGTAAGGGAGCACAAAGGTGGTCTTGAGCTTTCATCCCTTCTTCTAACACTGTGTCTTTTGGTTGGAGCACTCAAAGCCTGTCCTTTTATTCTGATGATTCAGGGCTGTTCCCTTAATGCATTAAAAAAATTTTTTTGTTATCATTAAGCTACAATCACGTGAAGAACATTATGTTTACTAGGCTTCCGATTCACCATTCCCCCCGTAAAACCTCTTAGGTCTCTGCCCATCAGCATGTAGTAAGATGGTGTATAATCCCTACTGTCCTCTCTGTGTTGTACAGACCTCCCCATGCTCCTCCTACCACACATAGTATACACGCTAATACTCATGCCCCCAATGCAACCTTTCTTTCTCCCCGCCCTTATCCCTCCCTTCCCACCCAACTTACCCAGTCCCTTTCCCTTTGGTAACTGTTGGTCCACTCGCGGGTTCTGTGAGTCTGCTGCTATTTTTTTCCTTCAGATTTTCATAGTTGTTATACTCCACACATGAGTGAAATCATCCGTTTCTTGTCTTTCTCCGCCTGGCCTATTTCTCTGAACATAGTACCCTCTAGTTCCATCCACGTTATTGCAAATGATATGATTTGTTTTCTTCTTATGGCTGCTTACTGCACTTTTTAAACTGGATTTCTGTCTTCTCTTTTGTCTGTAGTTTCGCTATGTGCTTTCTCCTTTGCTCTCCTTGTTATGAACAATAGCTAATCGATAAGTACCTATATCTATCTATCTGTCTGTCTATCTATCTATCAATCTATCAATCAGTCAATCATCTTTTTGTCTGCCCATCTGTCCTTTTGTACAGAACAGTTATCAACATAACCTGTGTCACTTGCTTACGTTGTGCTTCCAAAAATCTTTCAAGCTAACTAGTCTGCAGGGAAAGCTCTTGGTTCACCGAGACTCTTGCAGGTAGAGTCAGCCGCTTATTCCTACAAAACCAGGAAAGTTTGCTGCAGGGTCTTGAACCCGTGTCTCTGTCCTCTCTCCTCTTTTACCTCCTTCTCACTTGCTGACTGTATTTAGTCACATTCATTGACTAAGGTCTTCCTGATGTTCACAAGTATCCTTCCTCTGGGTCTGTTTTTGACAGAAAAGTAAACTTGGTGCTTTGCTCACCACCATGTTTGAGGGACATCGGCGTGATCACCGCTGATAGGATGGAACGACAAATGAAATTGAAAACCAATTACTAGACAGGAGCAGTTGTTAGCAAAGAGTGTGTTGTGGAGTGACGTGTTTATTTGAGTGTCCAAACTTCCCTCTTTATATAGTTATTACTTCTTTACATTCATGAACATCATAAAACCCACTGATTACAAAGGCCCAGACGCATATTTTTACAGAAATTCTGTTGTTGAGGTGAGAGAAAATGAAAAGGACGTTGCTCTACCACTAAATCTATGGCTGGGCACGGATGAAATAAAAGAAAAGAATTCACGGTGGAAAGATAGGGCTATTTTCTACTGACTGTCTCTGTGGACTCAAACAGAGTCCATTTGTTTGATTGTTTGTATTTCAGTTTCACTTGTGTTGGGTACCTGTCCTCACCCCTTCGGCTTGTAGTTTGTCTGTTTCCTTGGATCTCAAGTGAGTCTCCTGTAAGGGAGCACATAAGTGGTCTTGAGTTTTCGTCCTTCTTTGAACCCTGCGTCTTTTGATTTGGAGCTCTCAAAGCCTGTCCTTTTATTCTGATGATTCAGAGCTGTGCCCTTATTGTACTTAATAATTTTTTTTTGTTATCATTAACCTACAATCACTTGAGTAACATTATGTTTACTAGGCTCCACCGTTCACCAAGTCCCCCACAAAAACCTCTTACAGTTGCTGTCAATCAGCGGAGTTGGATGCTGTAGACCCATTCACTGTTTTCCCACACACACACCCCATAACAATCGCTGTCCATCAGCGAGTAGTAAGATGCTGTAGAATTTCTACTTGTCTTCTCTGTGTTGTACAGCCCTCCCCATGCCCCCCTGAACCAACTCATTATACATGCTAAACCTAATCTCCCATTTCTTTCTCCCCGCCCTTATCCCTCCTTTCGCAACCACCCTGCCAAGTCCCTTTCCCTTTCGTAACTGTTAGTCCACTTTCGGATTCTGTGAGTCTGCTGCTATTTTTTTCCTTCAGTGTTTCTTTGTTGTTATACTCCACACGAGTTAAATCATTTGGTACTTGTCTTTCTCCACCTGGCCTCTTTCACTGAGCATACTACCGTCTTGCTCCATCCACGTCATTGCTAATGGTACCATTTGTTTTCTTCTTATGGATGCTAACTGCAGTTTTTAAACTGGACTTCATTCTAACTTTCTGTTTGTAGTTTCGCTATGTGCTTTCACCATTGATCTCCTGGTTATGAGCAATAGCTTTGTGTTAATCGAAATGTATCTGTTTCTATCTATCTATCTATCTGTCTGTCTGTCTGACTATCTATCCATCCTTCTATCTTTCTTACTATCTATCTATCATCTATCTTTCTATCTATCTATCCTTCTATCTTTCTTTCTATGTATCTATCTTTCTATCTATTTATCTATCTTCTTATCATCTATCTCTCATGTCTCTCTTCTATCTATGTATCTATCTATCTATCATCTACCATCTATCTATCTGTCTATCTATGTATCTATGAATCAATCATCTTTTTTTCTGCCTATCTATCCTTATGTACAGAACAGTTAACAACATCGCCTATGTCAGTTCCCTATATTATGCTTCCAAGAATCTTGCAAGGTAACTAGGCCGTAGGGAGAGCACTGAGTTCATTGAGACACTTGCAGGTCAAGTCAGCCACGTGTGCTTACAAAACCAGTATGTGGTGTTGCAGGGACTTGCACCCATATCTCTGTCCTCTGTCCTATTTTAACTCCTTCTCGCTTCCTGACTGTATTTAGCCACATTCAATTGCTAAGTGCTCCCTGAAGACCACAAGTATCCCTCCTCTGGGTTTGTTGAAGACAGAAAAGTATACATTGTGCTCTGCTCACCACCAACTTTGAGGGACATCGGTGGGAGAACCGATGATAGGAGGAGGGACAAATAAAAAGGAACACCTATTTATAGACAGGAGCATTTGGGAGCAATGAGAGTGTTGTGGAGTTACGTGTTTGTTTGAGTGTCCAAATTTCCCTCTTTAGGAGGTTATTACTTCTCTACATTCAAGAACATTATAAAACCCAGTGATTTCCAATGACCAGATGCATATTATTGCAGCAATTCAGTTGTTGAGGTGATAAAAAATGAGACGGACGTTGCTGTACCACTAAATCTATGGCTGGGCACTGCTGAAACCAAACAAAAAGAATTCACGGTGGCTAGATAGGGCTATTTTGTACTGACTGTCTCTGGGTACTCAAACAGAATCCATTTGTTTGTTTGTTTCTCAGTTTCACTTGTGTTGGGTACCTGTCCCCACCCCTTCAGCTTGGAGTTTGTCTGTGTCCTTGGATCTCCAGTGAGTCTTCAGTAAGGGAGCACATATGTGTTCTTGAGTTTTCATCCCTTCCTCTAACTCTGTGTCTTTTGAATGGAGCACTCAGAGTCTGTCCTTTTATTCTGACAATTTAGAGCAGTGTCCTTATTGCACTAACAAAAAATTTTTTGTTATCTTTAATCTATAATCACGTGAAGATCATTATGATCACCAAGTACAACATGTCCCCCCAAAATGCCCCATTACGGATGCTGCCCATCAGCGTAGTTGGATGCTGTAGACCCCGTCAACATGTTTCCCACCACACACACCGTTACAGTCGCTGTCCACATGCGTGTAGTAAGTTGCTGTAGAAACACTTCTCTTCTATGTGTTGCACAGCCTTCCCCATGCTCCCACCACCCCACACAGTATAAATGCTAATCCTAATGCTCCCTTTCTTTCTGCCCGCCCTTATCCCTCCCTTCCCACCCACCATGCCCATTCCCTTTCCCTTTGGTAACTGTTAGTCCACTCTCGGCTTCTGTGAGTCTGCTGCTGTTCATTTCCTTCAGTTTTTCTTTGTTTTTATACTCCACACAAGGGTGAAATCATTTGGTACTTACCTTTCTTTGCCTGGCCTATTTCACTGAGCATAGTAGCCTCTAGCTCCATCCACGTTGTTCCAAATGGTAGGATTCGTTTTTTTCTTATGGCTGCTTACTGCACTTTTCAAACTGGATTTCTGTCTTCTCTTTTGTCTGTAGTTTAGCTATGTGCTTTCACCTTTGCTCTCCTGTTATGAGCAATAGCTTTGTGTTAATCGATACTTACCTATAATTTTCTATCTGCCTGTCTATCTATCTATCATTCAATCAATCAGTCATGTTTTTATCTGAACATCTGTCCTTGTATGCAGAACAGTTAACAACATAGACTATGTCCCTTCCCTACGTTATGCTTACAAAAACCTTGAAAGGTAACTAGGCCGTAAGGAGAGCACTGGGTTCACCGAGACACTTGCAGGTCGAGTCAGAAGTGTACCTACAAAACCAGGAAATGGTGGTGCAGGGACTTGTACCCGTGTCTCTGTCCTCTCTCCTCTTTATCTCCTTCTCACTTGCTGACTGTATTTAGCCACATTCATTGACTAAGTGCTCCCTGAAGACCACAGGTATCGTTCCTCTTTGACATTTGTCAACAGAAAAGTAAACTTGGTGCTTGCTCACCGCCATGTTTGAGGGATATTGGCGTGATAAACCCTGATAGGAGGGAGGGACAAATAAAAAGTAACACTGATTTCTAGACAGGAGCAGTTGGGGGAGAAGAGTGTGTTGTGGAGTGAAGTGTTTATTTCAGTGTCCAAACTTCCCTCTTTACCTGGTTATTACTTCTTTACATTCGTGGACATCATAAAACCCACTGATTTCAAAGGCCCAGACCCATATTTTTACAGCAATTCAGTTGTTGAGTTGAGAGAAAATGAGAAGGATGTTGCTGCACCACTAAATCTATGGCTGGGCACTGCTGATACTAAACAAAAAGCATTCACAGTGGCCATATAGGTCTATTTACTACTGACTGTCTCGGGGGAACAGACAGAATCCATTTGACTGATTGTTTGTTTTACAGATTCACTTGTGTTGGGTACCTCTCCCCACCCCTTCGGCTTACAGTTTGTCTGTGTCCTTGGTCTCAAGTGAGTCTCCTGTAAGGGAGCACGTAGTTGTTCTTGACTTTTCATCCCTTCTTTTAAACCAGTGTCTTTTGTTTGGAGCACTCAAAGCCTGTCCTTTTACACTGATGATTCAGAGCTGTGCCCTTATTGCACTTTAAAATTCTTTTTTTGTTATCATTAATCTACAATCACATGCAGAACATTATGTTTAGTAGGATCCCCCTTTCACAAAGTTCGCTCCAAAAACCTCTAAGAGTAGGTGTCCATCAGCATAGTTGGATGCTGTAGACTACTGCACCATGTCCCCACACACAGACCCCGTTACAGTCGCTGTCCATCAGCGTGTAGTAATATGCTGTAGAATCTCTAACTTTCTTCTCTGTGTTGTACAGCCCTCCCCATGACCAGCCGATCCCATGCATTATTCATGCTAATTATAATGTCTCCTTTCTTTGTTCCCAACCTTATCCCTCCCTTATCACCCACCCGCCCCTGTCCTTTTCTCTTTGGTATCTGTTAGTCTACTCTCAGGTTCTGGTATTCTGCTGCTTTTTTTTCCATCAGTTTTTTTTTTAATACTCCACACATGAGGGAAATCATTGGGTACTTATCTTTCTCCTCCTGTTCTTTTTCACTGAGCATACTACCGTCTAGCTCCACCCACATCATTGTAAATGGAAGGATTTGTTTTCTTCTTATGGCTGCTTATTGTACTTTTTAAATGGGATTTCACTCTTCCTTTTTGTTTGTAGTATCGCTATGTGCTTTCACCATTTATCTCCCGGTTATGAGCAATAGCTTTCTGTTAATTGATATGTATCTGTATCTATCTATCTATCTATCTATCTATCTATCTATCTATCTGTCTGTCTGTCTGTCTGTCTGTCTGTCTGTCTGTCTATCTACCTTTAATTCCTATCTATCTAACATGGCTATCATCTATCTATCATGTCTGTCATCTATCTATCTATCATCTGTCATCTATCTATCTATCTATCTATGAATCAATCATCTTTTTGTCTGCCTATCTATCCTTATGTACAGAACAGTTAACAACATAGCCTATATCACCTTTCCTACATTATGCTTCCAAAAATCTTGCAAGTTGCGTATTCTGTTTTGAGAGCACTGGGTTCACTGAGACACTTGCAGGTCGAGTAAACAACGTGTGCTTACAAAACCGGTAAATGGTGTTGCAGGAACTTGAACCCATATCTCTGTCCTCTGTCCTCTTTTCCCTCTTTCTCGCTTGCTGACTGTATTTTGCCACATTCATTGACTAAGTGCTTCCTGAGGATCACAAGTATTCTTCGTCTGGGCCTGTCGTAGACAGTAAAGTATACTTGGTGTTTTGCTTACCACCATGTTTGAGGGAAATCGGCGTGATCACCATTGATAGGAGGAGGGTCAAATAAAAAGTAACACCTATGTCTAGACAGGAGCATTTGGGAGCAAGGAGAGTGTTGCGGATTTACGTGTTTCTTTGAGTGTCCTAACTTCCCTCAATAGGGGTTTATTGCTTCTTTACATTCGTGAATATCATAAAACCCACTGAATTCAAAAGCCCAGACTCATATTATTACAGCAATTCTGTGGTTGAGGTGAGAAAAAATGAGAAGGACGTTGGTGTACCACTAAATCTATGGCTGGGCACTGCTGTAACCAAACAAAAAGAATTCACAGTGGCTAGATGGCGCTATTTTCTACTGAATGTCTCTGGGGACTCAAACAGAATCAATTTATTTGTTTGTTTCTCATTTTCACTTGTAGGGTACCTATCTCCACATATTCGGCATGAAGTTTGTCTGTGTCCTTGGATCGCAAGTGAGTCTGCTGTAAGGGAGCACAAAGGTGGTCTTGAGCTTTCATCCCTTCTTCTAACACTGTGTCTTTTGGTTGGAGCACTCAAAGCCTGTCCTTTTATTCTGATGATTCAGGGCTGTTCCCTTAATGCATTAAAAAAAATTTTTTTGTTATCATTAAGCTACAATCACGTGAAGAACATTATGTTTACTAGGCTTCCGATTCACCATTCCCCCCGTAAAACCTCTTAGGTCTCTGCCCATCAGCATGTAGTAAGATGGTGTATAATCCCTACTGTCCTCTCTGTGTTGTACAGACCTCCCCATGCTCCTCCTACCACACATAGTATACACGCTAATACTCATGCCCCCAATGCAACCTTTCTTTCTCCCCGCCCTTATCCCTCCCTTCCCACCCAACCTACCCAGTCCCTTTCCCTTTGGTAACTGTTGGTCCACTCGCGGGTTCTGTGAGTCTGCTGCTATTTTTTTCCTTCAGATTTTCATAGTTGTTATACTCCACACATGAGTGAAATCATCCGTTTCTTGTCTTTCTCCGCCTGGCCTATTTCTCTGAACATAGTACCCTCTAGTTCCATCCACGTTATTGCAAATGATATGATTTGTTTTCTTCTTATGGCTGCTTACTGCACTTTTTAAACTGGATTTCTGTCTTCTCTTTTGTCTGTAGTTTCGCTATGTGCTTTCTCCTTTGCTCTCCTTGTTATGAACAATAGCTAATCGATAAGTACCTATATCTATCTATCTGTCTGTCTATCTATCTATCAATCTATCAATCAGTCAATCATCTTTTTGTCTGCCCATCTGTCCTTTTGTACAGAACAGTTATCAACATAACCTGTGTCACTTGCTTACGTTGTGCTTCCAAAAATCTTTCAAGCTAACTAGTCTGCAGGGAAAGCTCTTGGTTCACCGAGACTCTTGCAGGTAGAGTCAGCCGCTTATTCCTACAAAACCAGGAAAGTTTGCTGCAGGGTCTTGAACCCGTGTCTCTGTCCTCTCTCCTCTTTTACCTCCTTCTCACTTGCTGACTGTATTTAGTCACATTCATTGACTAAGGTCTTCCTGATGTTCACAAGTATCCTTCCTCTGGGTCTGTTTTTGACAGAAAAGTAAACTTGGTGCTTTGCTCACCACCATGTTTGAGGGACATCGGCGTGATCACCGCTGATAGGATGGAACGACAAATGAAATTGAAAACCAATTACTAGACAGGAGCAGTTGTTAGCAAAGAGTGTGTTGTGGAGTGACGTGTTTATTTGAGTGTCCAAACTTCCCTCTTTATATAGTTATTACTTCTTTACATTCATGAACATCATAAAACCCACTGATTACAAAGGCCCAGACGCATATTTTTACAGAAATTCTGTTGTTGAGGTGAGAGAAAATGAAAAGGACGTTGCTCTACCACTAAATCTATGGCTGGGCACGGATGAAATAAAAGAAAAGAATTCACGGTGGAAAGATAGGGCTATTTTCTACTGACTGTCTCTGTGGACTCAAACAGAGTCCATTTGTTTGATTGTTTGTATTTCAGTTTCACTTGTGTTGGGTACCTGTCCTCACCCCTTCGGCTTGTAGTTTGTCTGTTTCCTTGGATCTCAAGTGAGTCTCCTGTAAGGGAGCACATAAGTGGTCTTGAGTTTTCGTCCTTCTTTGAACCCTGCGTCTTTTGATTTGGAGCTCTCAAAGCCTGTCCTTTTATTCTGATGATTCAGAGCTGTGCCCTTATTGTACTTAATAATTATTTTGTTATCATTAACCTACAATCACTTGAGTAACATTATGTTTACTAGGCTCCACCGTTCACCAAATCCCCCACAAAAACCTCTTACAGTTGCTGTCAATCAGCGGAGTTGGATGCTGTAGACCCATTAACTGTTTTCCCACACACATACCCCATTACAATCGCTGTCCATCAGCGAGTAGTAAGATGCTGTAGAATTTCTACTTGTCTTCTCTGTGTTGTACAGCCCTCCCCATGCCCCCCTGAACCAACTTATTATACATGCTAAACCTAATCTCCCATTTCTTTCTCCCCACCCTTATCCCTCCTTTCCCAACCACCCTGCCAAGTCCCTTTCCCTTTCGTAACTGTTAGTCCACTTTCGGATTCTGTGAGTCTGCTGCTATTTTTTTCCTTCAGTGTTTCTTTGTTGTTATACTCCACACGAGTTAAATCATTTGGTACTTGTCTTTCTCCACCTGGCCTCTTTCACTGAGCATACTACCGTCTTGCTCCATCCACGTCATTGCTAATGGTACCATTTGTTTTCTTCTTATGGCTGCTAACTGCAGTTTTTAAACTGGACTTCATTCTAACTTTCTGTTTGTAGTTTCGCTATGTGCTTTCACCATTGATCTCCTGGTTATGAGCAATAGCTTTGTGTTAATCGAAATGTATCTGTTTCTATCTATCTATCTATCTGTCTGTCTGTCTGACTATCTATCCATCCTTCTATCTTTCTTACTATCTATCTATCATCTATCTTTCTATCTATCTATCCTTCTATCTTTCTTTCTATGTATCTATCTTTCTATCTATTTATCTATCTTCTTATCATCTATCTCTCATGTCTCTCTTCTATCTATGTATCTATCTATCTATCATCTACCATCTATCTATCTGTCTATCTATGTATCTATGAATCAATCATCTTTTTTTCTGCCTATCTATCCTTATGTACAGAACAGTTAACAACATCGCCTATGTCAGTTCCCTATATTATGCTTCCAAGAATCTTGCAAGGTAACTAGGCCGTAGGGAGAGCACTGAGTTCATTGAGACACTTGCAGGTCAAGTCAGCCACGTGTGCTTACAAAACCAGTATGTGGTGTTGCAGGGACTTGCACCCATATCTCTGTCCTCTGTCCTATTTTAACTCCTTCTCGCTTCCTGACTGTATTTAGCCACATTCAATTGCTAAGTGCTCCCTGAAGACCACAAGTATCCCTCCTCTGGGTTTGTTGAAGACAGAAAAGTATACATTGTGCTCTGCTCACCACCAACTTTGAGGGACATCGGTGGGAGAACCGATGATAGGAGGAGGGACAAATAAAAAGGAACACCTATTTATAGACAGGAGCATTTGGGAGCAATGAGAGTGTTGTGGAGTTACGTGTTTGTTTGAGTGTCCAAATTTCCCTCTTTAGGAGGTTATTACTTCTCTACATTCAAGAACATTATAAAACCCAGTGATTTCCAATGACCAGATGCATATTATTGCAGCAATTCAGTTGTTGAGGTGATAAAAAATGAGACGGACGTTGCTGTACCACTAAATCTATGGCTGGGCACTGCTGAAACCAAACAAAAAGAATTCACGGTGGCTAGATAGGGCTATTTTGTACTGACTGTCTCTGGGTACTCAAACAGAATCCATTTGTTTGTTTGTTTCTCAGTTTCACTTGTGTTGGGTACCTGTCCCCACCCCTTCAGCTTGGAGTTTGTCTGTGTCCTTGGATCTCCAGTGAGTCTTCAGTAAGGGAGCACATATGTGTTCTTGAGTTTTCATCCCTTCCTCTAACTCTGTGTCTTTTGAATGGAGCACTCAGAGTCTGTCCTTTTATTCTGACAATTTAGAGCAGTGTCCTTATTGCACTAACAAAAAATTTTTTGTTATCTTTAATCTATAATCACGTGAAGATCATTATGATCACCAAGTACAACATGTCCCCCCAAAATGCCCCATTACGGATGCTGCCCATCAGCGTAGTTGGATGCTGTAGACCCCGTCAACATGTTTCCCACCACACACACCGTTACAGTCGCTGTCCACATGCGTGTAGTAAGTTGCTGTAGAAACACTTCTCTTCTATGTGTTGCACAGCCTTCCCCATGCTCCCACCACCCCACACAGTATAAATGCTAATCCTAATGCTCCCTTTCTTTCTGCCCGCCCTTATCCCTCCCTTCCCACCCACCATGCCCATTCCCTTTCCCTTTGGTAACTGTTAGTCCACTCTCGGCTTCTGTGAGTCTGCTGCTGTTCATTTCCTTCAGTTTTTCTTTGTTTTTATACTCCACACAAGGGTGAAATCATTTGGTACTTACCTTTCTTTGCCTGGCCTATTTCACTGAGCATAGTAGCCTCTAGCTCCATCCACGTTGTTCCAAATGGTAGGATTCGTTTTTTTCTTATGGCTGCTTACTGCACTTTTCAAACTGGATTTCTGTCTTCTCTTTTGTCTGTAGTTTAGCTATGTGCTTTCACCTTTGCTCTCCTGTTATGAGCAATAGCTTTGTGTTAATCGATACTTACCTATAATTTTCTATCTGCCTGTCTATCTATCTATCATTCAATCAATCAGTCATGTTTTTATCTGAACATCTGTCCTTGTATGCAGAACAGTTAACAACATAGACTATGTCCCTTCCCTACGTTATGCTTACAAAAACCTTGAAAGGTAACTAGGCCGTAAGGAGAGCACTGGGTTCACCGAGACACTTGCAGGTCGAGTCAGAAGTGTACCTACAAAACCAGGAAATGGTGGTGCAGGGACTTGTACCCGTGTCTCTGTCCTCTCTCCTCTTTTATCTCCTTCTCACTTGCTGACTGTATTTAGCCACATTCATTGACTAAGTGCTCCCTGAAGACCACAGGTATCGTTCCTCTTTGACATTTGTCAACAGAAAAGTAAACTTGGTGCTTGCTCACCGCCATGTTTGAGGGATATTGGCGTGATAAACCCTGATAGGAGGGAGGGACAAATAAAAAGTAACACTGATTTCTAGACAGGAGCAGTTGGGGGAGAAGAGTGTGTTGTGGAGTGAAGTGTTTATTTCAGTGTCCAAACTTCCCTCTTTACCTGGTTATTACTTCTTTACATTCGTGGACATCATAAAACCCACTGATTTCAAAGGCCCAGACCCATATTTTTACAGCAATTCAGTTGTTGAGTTGAGAGAAAATGAGAAGGATGTTGCTGCACCACTAAATCTATGGCTGGGCACTGCTGATACTAAACAAAAAGCATTCACAGTGGCCATATAGGTCTATTTACTACTGACTGTCTCGGGGGAACAGACAGAATCCATTTGACTGATTGTTTGTTTTACAGATTCACTTGTGTTGGGTACCTCTCCCCACCCCTTCGGCTTACAGTTTGTCTGTGTCCTTGGTCTCAAGTGAGTCTCCTGTAAGGGAGCACGTAGTTGTTCTTGACTTTTCATCCCTTCTTTTAAACCAGTGTCTTTTGTTTGGAGCACTCAAAGCCTGTCCTTTTACACTGATGATTCAGAGCTGTGCCCTTATTGCACTTTAAAATTCTTTTTTTGTTATCATTAATCTACAATCACATGCAGAACATTATGTTTAGTAGGATCCCCCTTTCACAAAGTTCGCTCCAAAAACCTCTAAGAGTAGGTGTCCATCAGCATAGTTGGATGCTGTAGACTACTGCACCATGTCCCCACACACAGACCCCGTTACAGTCGCTGTCCATCAGCGTGTAGTAATATGCTGTAGAATCTCTAACTTTCTTCTCTGTGTTGTACAGCCCTCCCCATGACCAGCCGATCCCATGCATTATTCATGCTAATTATAATGTCTCCTTTCTTTGTTCCCAACCTTATCCCTCCCTTATCACCCACCCGCCCCTGTCCTTTTCTCTTTGGTATCTGTTAGTCTACTCTCAGGTTCTGGTATTCTGCTGCTTTTTTTTCCATCAGTTTTTTTTTTAATACTCCACACATGAGGGAAATCATTGGGTACTTATCTTTCTCCTCCTGTTCTTTTTCACTGAGCATACTACCGTCTAGCTCCACCCACATCATTGTAAATGGAAGGATTTGTTTTCTTCTTATGGCTGCTTATTGTACTTTTTAAACGGGATTTCACTCTTCCTTTTTGTTTGTAGTATCGCTATGTGCTTTCACCATTTATCTCCCGGTTATGAGCAATAGCTTTCTGTTAATTGATATGTATCTGTATCTATCTATCTATCTATCTATCTGTCTGTCTGTCTGTCTGTCTGTCTGTCTGTCTGTCTGTCTATCTACCTTTAATTCCTATCTATCTATCATGGCTATCATCTATCTATCATGTCTATCATCTATCTATCTATCATCTGTCATCTATCTATCTATCTATCTATGAATCAATCATCTTTTTGTCTGCCTATCTATCCTTATGTACAGAACAGTTAACAACATAGCCTATATCACCTTTCCTACATTATGCTTCCAAAAATCTTGCAAGTTGCGTATTCTGTATTGAGAGCACTGGGTTCACTGAGACACTTGCTGGTCGAGTAAACAACGTGTGCTTACAAAACCGGTAAATGGTGTTGCAGGAACTTGAACCCATATATCTGTCCTCTGTCCTCTTTTCCCTCTTTCTCGCTTGCTGACTGTATTTTGCCACATTCATTGACTAAGTGCTTCCTGAGGATCACAAGTATTCTTCGTCTGGGCCTGTCGTAGACAGTAAAGTATACTTGGTGTTTTGCTTACCACCATGTTTGAGGGAAATCGGCGTGATCACCATTGATAGGAGGAGGGTCAAATAAAAAGTAACACCTATGTCTAGACAGGAGCATTTGGGAGCAAGGAGAGTGTTGCGGATTTACGTGTTTCTTTGAGTGTCCTAACTTCCCTCAATAGGGGTTTATTGCTTCTTTACATTCGTGAATATCATAAAACCCACTGAATTCAAAAGCCCAGACTCATATTATTACAGCAATTCTGTGGTTGAGGTGAGAAAAAATGAGAAGGACGTTGGTGTACCACTAAATCTATGGCTGGGCACTGCTGTAACCAAACAAAAAGAATTCACAGTGGCTAGATGGCGCTATTTTCTACTGAATGTCTCTGGGGACTCAAACAGAATCAATTTATTTGTTTGTTTGTTTCTCATTTTCACTTGTAGGGTACCTATCTCCACATATTCGGCATGAAGTTTGTCTGTGTCCTTGGATCGCAAGTGAGTCTGCTGTAAGGGAGCACAAAGGTGGTCTTGAGCTTTCATCCCTTCTTCTAACACTGTGTCTTTTGGTTGGAGCACTCAAAGCCTGTCCTTTTATTCTGATGATTCAGGGCTGTTCCCTTAATGCATTAAAAAAAATTTTTTTGTTATCATTAAGCTACAATCACGTGAAGAACATTATGTTTACTAGGCTTCCGATTCACCATTCCCAGCGTAAAACCTCTTAGGTCTCTGCCCATCAGCATGTAGTAAGATGGTGTATAATCCCTACTGTCCTCTCTGTGTTGTACAGACCTCCCCATGCTCCTCCTACCACACATAGTATACACGCTAATACTCATGCCCCCAATGCAACCTTTCTTTCTCCCCGCCCTTATCCCTCCCTTCCCACCCAACCTACCCAGTCCCTTTCCCTTTGGTAACTGTTGGTCCACTCGCGGGTTCTGTGAGTCTGCTGCTATTTTTTTCCTTCAGATTTTCATAGTTGTTATACTCCACACATGAGTGAAATCATCCGTTTCTTGTCTTTCTCCGCCTGGCCTATTTCTCTGAACATAGTACCCTCTAGTTCCATCCACGTTATTGCAAATGATATGATTTGTTTTCTTCTTATGGCTGCTTACTGCACTTTTTAAACTGGATTTCTGTCTTCTCTTTTGTCTGTAGTTTCGCTATGTGCTTTCTCCTTTGCTCTCCTTGTTATGAACAATAGCTAATCGATAAGTACCTATATCTATCTATCTGTCTGTCTATCTATCTATCAATCTATCAATCAGTCAATCATCTTTTTGTCTGCCCATCTGTCCTTTTGTACAGAACAGTTATCAACATAACCTGTGTCACTTGCTTACGTTGTGCTTCCAAAAATCTTTCAAGCTAACTAGTCTGCAGGGAAAGCTCTTGGTTCACCGAGACTCTTGCAGGTAGAGTCAGCCGCTTATTCCTACAAAACCAGGAAAGTTTGCTGCAGGGTCTTGAACCCGTGTCTCTGTCCTCTCTCCTCTTTTACCTCCTTCTCACTTGCTGACTGTATTTAGTCACATTCATTGACTAAGGTCTTCCTGATGTTCACAAGTATCCTTCCTCTGGGTCTGTTTTTGACAGAAAAGTAAACTTGGTGCTTTGCTCACCACCATGTTTGAGGGACATCGGCGTGATCACCGCTGATAGGATGGAACGACAAATGAAATTGAAAACCAATTACTAGACAGGAGCAGTTGTTAGCAAAGAGTGTGTTGTGGAGTGACGTGTTTATTTGAGTGTCCAAACTTCCCTCTTTATATAGTTATTACTTCTTTACATTCATGAACATCATAAAACCCACTGATTACAAAGGCCCAGACGCATATTTTTACAGAAATTCTGTTGTTGAGGTGAGAGAAAATGAAAAGGACGTTGCTCTACCACTAAATCTATGGCTGGGCACGGATGAAATAAAAGAAAAGAATTCACGGTGGAAAGATAGGGCTATTTTCTACTGACTGTCTCTGTGGACTCAAACAGAGTCCATTTGTTTGATTGTTTGTATTTCAGTTTCACTTGTGTTGGGTACCTGTCCTCACCCCTTCGGCTTGTAGTTTGTCTGTTTCCTTGGATCTCAAGTGAGTCTCCTGTAAGGGAGCACATAAGTGGTCTTGAGTTTTCGTCCTTCTTTGAACCCTGCGTCTTTTGATTTGGAGCTCTCAAAGCCTGTCCTTTTATTCTGATGATTCAGAGCTGTGCCCTTATTGTACTTAATAATTATTTTGTTATCATTAACCTACAATCACTTGAGTAACATTATGTTTACTAGGCTCCACCGTTCACCAAATCCCCCACAAAAACCTCTTACAGTTGCTGTCAATCAGCGGAGTTGGATGCTGTAGACCCATTAACTGTTTTCCCACACACATACCCCATTACAATCGCTGTCCATCAGCGAGTAGTAAGATGCTGTAGAATTTCTACTTGTCTTCTCTGTGTTGTACAGCCCTCCCCATGCCCCCCTGAACCAACTTATTATACATGCTAAACCTAATCTCCCATTTCTTTCTCCCCACCCTTATCCCTCCTTTCCCAACCACCCTGCCAAGTCCCTTTCCCTTTCGTAACTGTTAGTCCACTTTCGGATTCTGTGAGTCTGCTGCTATTTTTTTCCTTCAGTGTTTCTTTGTTGTTATACTCCACACGAGTTAAATCATTTGGTACTTGTCTTTCTCCACCTGGCCTCTTTCACTGAGCATACTACCGTCTTGCTCCATCCACGTCATTGCTAATGGTACCATTTGTTTTCTTCTTATGGCTGCTAACTGCAGTTTTTAAACTGGACTTCATTCTAACTTTCTGTTTGTAGTTTCGCTATGTGCTTTCACCATTGATCTCCTGGTTATGAGCAATAGCTTTGTGTTAATCGAAATGTATCTGTTTCTATCTATCTATCTATCTGTCTGTCTGTCTGACTATCTATCCATCCTTCTATCTTTCTTACTATCTATCTATCATCTATCTTTCTATCTATCTATCCTTCTATCTTTCTTTCTATGTATCTATCTTTCTATCTATTTATCTATCTTCTTATCATCTATCTCTCATGTCTCTCTTCTATCTATGTATCTATCTATCTATCATCTACCATCTATCTATCTGTCTATCTATGTATCTATGAATCAATCATCTTTTTTTCTGCCTATCTATCCTTATGTACAGAACAGTTAACAACATCGCCTATGTCAGTTCCCTATATTATGCTTCCAAGAATCTTGCAAGGTAACTAGGCCGTAGGGAGAGCACTGAGTTCATTGAGACACTTGCAGGTCAAGTCAGCCACGTGTGCTTACAAAACCAGTATGTGGTGTTGCAGGGACTTGCACCCATATCTCTGTCCTCTGTCCTATTTTAACTCCTTCTCGCTTCCTGACTGTATTTAGCCACATTCAATTGCTAAGTGCTCCCTGAAGACCACAAGTATCCCTCCTCTGGGTTTGTTGAAGACAGAAAAGTATACATTGTGCTCTGCTCACCACCAACTTTGAGGGACATCGGTGGGAGAACCGATGATAGGAGGAGGGACAAATAAAAAGGAACACCTATTTATAGACAGGAGCATTTGGGAGCAATGAGAGTGTTGTGGAGTTACGTGTTTGTTTGAGTGTCCAAATTTCCCTCTTTAGGAGGTTATTACTTCTCTACATTCAAGAACATTATAAAACCCAGTGATTTCCAATGACCAGATGCATATTATTGCAGCAATTCAGTTGTTGAGGTGATAAAAAATGAGACGGACGTTGCTGTACCACTAAATCTATGGCTGGGCACTGCTGAAACCAAACAAAAAGAATTCACGGTGGCTAGATAGGGCTATTTTGTACTGACTGTCTCTGGGTACTCAAACAGAATCCATTTGTTTGTTTGTTTCTCAGTTTCACTTGTGTTGGGTACCTGTCCCCACCCCTTCAGCTTGGAGTTTGTCTGTGTCCTTGGATCTCCAGTGAGTCTTCAGTAAGGGAGCACATATGTGTTCTTGAGTTTTCATCCCTTCCTCTAACTCTGTGTCTTTTGAATGGAGCACTCAGAGTCTGTCCTTTTATTCTGACAATTTAGAGCAGTGTCCTTATTGCACTAACAAAAAATTTTTTGTTATCTTTAATCTATAATCACGTGAAGATCATTATGATCACCAAGTACAACATGTCCCCCCAAAATGCCCCATTACGGATGCTGCCCATCAGCGTAGTTGGATGCTGTAGACCCCGTCAACATGTTTCCCACCACACACACCGTTACAGTCGCTGTCCACATGCGTGTAGTAAGTTGCTGTAGAAACACTTCTCTTCTATGTGTTGCACAGCCTTCCCCATGCTCCCACCACCCCACACAGTATAAATGCTAATCCTAATGCTCCCTTTCTTTCTGCCCGCCCTTATCCCTCCCTTCCCAACCACCATGCCCATTCCCTTTCCCTTTGGTAACTGTTAGTCCACTCTCGGCTTCTGTGAGTCTGCTGCTGTTCATTTCCTTCAGTTTTTCTTTGTTTTTATACTCCACACAAGGGTGAAATCATTTGGTACTTACCTTTCTTTGCCTGGCCTATTTCACTGAGCATAGTAGCCTCTAGCTCCATCCACGTTGTTCCAAATGGTAGGATTCGTTTTTTTCTTATGGCTGCTTACTGCACTTTTCAAACTGGATTTCTGTCTTCTCTTTTGTCTGTAGTTTAGCTATGTGCTTTCACCTTTGCTTTCCTGTTATGAGCAATAGCTTTGTGTTAATCGATACTTACCTATAATTTTCTATCTGCCTGTCTATCTATCTATCATTCAATCAATCAGTCATGTTTTTATCTGAACATCTGTCCTTGTATGCAGAACAGTTAACAACATAGACTATGTCCCTTCCCTACGTTATGCTTACAAAAACCTTGAAAGGTAACTAGGCCGTAAGGAGAGCACTGGGTTCACCGAGACACTTGCAGGTCGAGTCAGAAGTGTACCTACAAAACCAGGAAATGGTGGTGCAGGGACTTGTACCCGTGTCTCTGTCCTCTCTCCTCTTTTATCTCCTTCTCACTTGCTGACTGTATTTAGCCACATTCATTGACTAAGTGCTCCCTGAAGACCACAGGTATCGTTCCTCTTTGACATTTGTCAACAGAAAAGTAAACTTGGTGCTTGCTCACCGCCATGTTTGAGGGATATTGGCGTGATAAACCCTGATAGGAGGGAGGGACAAATAAAAAGTAACACTGATTTCTAGACAGGAGCAGTTGGGGGAGAAGAGTGTGTTGTGGAGTGAAGTGTTTATTTCAGTGTCCAAACTTCCCTCTTTACCTGGTTATTACTTCTTTACATTCGTGGACATCATAAAACCCACTGATTTCAAAGGCCCAGACCCATATTTTTACAGCAATTCAGTTGTTGAGTTGAGAGAAAATGAGAAGGATGTTGCTGCACCACTAAATCTATGGCTGGGCACTGCTGATACTAAACAAAAAGCATTCACAGTGGCCATATAGGTCTATTTACTACTGACTGTCTCGGGGGAACAGACAGAATCCATTTGACTGATTGTTTGTTTTACAGATTCACTTGTGTTGGGTACCTCTCCCCACCCCTTCGGCTTACAGTTTGTCTGTGTCCTTGGTCTCAAGTGAGTCTCCTGTAAGGGAGCACGTAGTTGTTCTTGACTTTTCATCCCTTCTTTTAAACCAGTGTCTTTTGTTTGGAGCACTCAAAGCCTGTCCTTTTACACTGATGATTCAGAGCTGTGCCCTTATTGCACTTTAAAATTCTTTTTTTGTTATCATTAATCTACAATCACATGCAGAACATTATGTTTAGTAGGATCCCCCTTTCACAAAGTTCGCTCCAAAAACCTCTAAGAGTAGGTGTCCATCAGCATAGTTGGATGCTGTAGACTACTGCACCATGTCCCCACACACAGACCCCGTTACAGTCGCTGTCCATCAGCGTGTAGTAATATGCTGTAGAATCTCTAACTTTCTTCTCTGTGTTGTACAGCCCTCCCCATGACCAGCCGATCCCATGCATTATTCATGCTAATTATAATGTCTCCTTTCTTTGTTCCCAACCTTATCCCTCCCTTATCACCCTCCCGCCCCTGTCCTTTTCTCTTTGGTATCTGTTAGTCTACTCTCAGGTTCTGGTATTCTGCTGCTTTTTTTTCCATCAGTTTTTTTTTTAATACTCCACACATGAGGGAAATCATTGGGTACTTATCTTTCTCCTCCTGTTCTTTTTCACTGAGCATACTACCGTCTAGCTCCACCCACATCATTGTAAATGGAAGGATTTGTTTTCTTCTTATGGCTGCTTATTGTACTTTTTAAACGGGATTTCACTCTTCCTTTTTGTTTGTAGTATCGCTATGTGCTTTCACCATTTATCTCCCGGTTATGAGCAATAGCTTTCTGTTAATTGATATGTATCTGTATCTATCTATCTATCTATCTATCTGTCTGTCTGTCTGTCTGTCTGTCTGTCTATCTACCTTTAATTCCTATCTATCTAACATGGCTAACATCTATCTATCATGTCTATCATCTATCTATCTATCATCTGTCATCTATCTATCTATCTATCTATGAATCAATCATCTTTTTGTCTGCCTATCTATCCTTATGTACAGAACAGTTAACAACATAGCCTATATCACCTTTCCTACATTATGCTTCCAAAAATCTTGCAAGTTGCGTATTCTGTATTGAGAGCACTGGGTTCACTGAGACACTTGCTGGTCGAGTAAACAACGTGTGCTTACAAAACCGGTAAATGGTGTTGCAGGAACTTGAACCCATATCTCTGTCCTCTGTCCTCTTTTCCCTCTTTCTCGCTTGCTGACTGTATTTTGCCACATTCATTGACTAAGTGCTTCCTGAGGATCACAAGTATTCTTCGTCTGGGCCTGTCGTAGACAGTAAAGTATACTTGGTGTTTTGCTTACCACCATGTTTGAGGGAAATCGGCGTGATCACCATTGATAGGAGGAGGGTCAAATAAAAAGTAACACCTATGTCTAGACAGGAGCATTTGGGAGCAAGGAGAGTGTTGCGGATTTACGTGTTTCTTTGAGTGTCCTAACTTCCCTCAATAGGGGTTTATTGCTTCTTTACATTCGTGAATATCATAAAACCCACTGAATTCAAAAGCCCAGACTCATATTATTACAGCAATTCTGTGGTTGAGGTGAGAAAAAATGAGAAGGACGTTGGTGTACCACTAAATCTATGGCTGGGCACTGCTGTAACCAAACAAAAAGAATTCACAGTGGCTAGATGGCGCTATTTTCTACTGAATGTCTCTGGGGACTCAAACAGAATCAATTTATTTGTTTGTTTGTTTCTCATTTTCACTTGTAGGGTACCTATCTCCACATATTCGGCATGAAGTTTGTCTGTGTCCTTGGATCGCAAGTGAGTCTGCTGTAAGGGAGCACAAAGGTGGTCTTGAGCTTTCATCCCTTCTTCTAACACTGTGTCTTTTGGTTGGAGCACTCAAAGCCTGTCCTTTTATTCTGATGATTCAGGGCTGTTCCCTTAATGCATTAAAAAAATTTTTTTGTTATCATTAAGCTACAATCACGTGAAGAACATTATGTTTACTAGGCTTCCGATTCACCATTCCCCCCGTAAAACCTCTTAGGTCTCTGCCCATCAGCATGTAGTAAGATGGTGTATAATCCCTACTGTCCTCTCTGTGTTGTACAGACCTCCCCATGCTCCTCCTACCACACATAGTATACACGCTAATACTCATGCCCCCAATGCAACCTTTCTTTCTCCCCGCCCTTATCCCTCCCTTCCCACCCAACTTACCCAGTCCCTTTCCCTTTGGTAACTGTTGGTCCACTCGCGGGTTCTGTGAGTCTGCTGCTATTTTTTTCCTTCAGATTTTCATAGTTGTTATACTCCACACATGAGTGAAATCATCCGTTTCTTGTCTTTCTCCGCCTGGCCTATTTCTCTGAACATAGTACCCTCTAGTTCCATCCACGTTATTGCAAATGATATGATTTGTTTTCTTCTTATGGCTGCTTACTGCACTTTTTAAACTGGATTTCTGTCTTCTCTTTTGTCTGTAGTTTCGCTATGTGCTTTCTCCTTTGCTCTCCTTGTTATGAACAATAGCTAATCGATAAGTACCTATATCTATCTATCTGTCTGTCTATCTATCTATCAATCTATCAATCAGTCAATCATCTTTTTGTCTGCCCATCTGTCCTTTTGTACAGAACAGTTATCAACATAACCTGTGTCACTTGCTTACGTTGTGCTTCCAAAAATCTTTCAAGCTAACTAGTCTGCAGGGAAAGCTCTTGGTTCACCGAGACTCTTGCAGGTAGAGTCAGCCGCTTATTCCTACAAAACCAGGAAAGTTTGCTGCAGGGTCTTGAACCCGTGTCTCTGTCCTCTCTCCTCTTTTACCTCCTTCTCACTTGCTGACTGTATTTAGTCACATTCATTGACTAAGGTCTTCCTGATGTTCACAAGTATCCTTCCTCTGGGTCTGTTTTTGACAGAAAAGTAAACTTGGTGCTTTGCTCACCACCATGTTTGAGGGACATCGGCGTGATCACCGCTGATAGGATGGAACGACAAATGAAATTGAAAACCAATTACTAGACAGGAGCAGTTGTTAGCAAAGAGTGTGTTGTGGAGTGACGTGTTTATTTGAGTGTCCAAACTTCCCTCTTTATATAGTTATTACTTCTTTACATTCATGAACATCATAAAACCCACTGATTACAAAGGCCCAGACGCATATTTTTACAGAAATTCTGTTGTTGAGGTGAGAGAAAATGAAAAGGACGTTGCTCTACCACTAAATCTATGGCTGGGCACGGATGAAATAAAAGAAAAGAATTCACGGTGGAAAGATAGGGCTATTTTCTACTGACTGTCTCTGTGGACTCAAACAGAGTCCATTTGTTTGATTGTTTGTATTTCAGTTTCACTTGTGTTGGGTACCTGTCCTCACCCCTTCGGCTTGTAGTTTGTCTGTTTCCTTGGATCTCAAGTGAGTCTCCTGTAAGGGAGCACATAAGTGGTCTTGAGTTTTCGTCCTTCTTTGAACCCTGCGTCTTTTGATTTGGAGCTCTCAAAGCCTGTCCTTTTATTCTGATGATTCAGAGCTGTGCCCTTATTGTACTTAATAATTTTTTTTTGTTATCATTAACCTACAATCACTTGAGTAACATTATGTTTACTAGGCTCCACCGTTCACCAAGTCCCCCACAAAAACCTCTTACAGTTGCTGTCAATCAGCGGAGTTGGATGCTGTAGACCCATTCACTGTTTTCCCACACACACACCCCATAACAATCGCTGTCCATCAGCGAGTAGTAAGATGCTGTAGAATTTCTACTTGTCTTCTCTGTGTTGTACAGCCCTCCCCATGCCCCCCTGAACCAACTCATTATACATGCTAAACCTAATCTCCCATTTCTTTCTCCCCGCCCTTATCCCTCCTTTCGCAACCACCCTGCCAAGTCCCTTTCCCTTTCGTAACTGTTAGTCCACTTTCGGATTCTGTGAGTCTGCTGCTATTTTTTTCCTTCAGTGTTTCTTTGTTGTTATACTCCACACGAGTTAAATCATTTGGTACTTGTCTTTCTCCACCTGGCCTCTTTCACTGAGCATACTACCGTCTTGCTCCATCCACGTCATTGCTAATGGTACCATTTGTTTTCTTCTTATGGCTGCTAACTGCAGTTTTTAAACTGGACTTCATTCTAACTTTCTGTTTGTAGTTTCGCTATGTGCTTTCACCATTGATCTCCTGGTTATGAGCAATAGCTTTGTGTTAATCGAAATGTATCTGTTTCTATCTATCTATCTATCTGTCTGTCTGTCTGACTATCTATCCATCCTTCTATCTTTCTTACTATCTATCTATCATCTATCTTTCTATCTATCTATCCTTCTATCTTTCTTTCTATGTATCTATCTTTCTATCTATTTATCTATCTTCTTATCATCTATCTCTCATGTCTCTCTTCTATCTATGTATCTATCTATCTATCATCTACCATCTATCTATCTGTCTATCTATGTATCTATGAATCAATCATCTTTTTTTCTGCCTATCTATCCTTATGTACAGAACAGTTAACAACATCGCCTATGTCAGTTCCCTATATTATGCTTCCAAGAATCTTGCAAGGTAACTAGGCCGTAGGGAGAGCACTGAGTTCATTGAGACACTTGCAGGTCAAGTCAGCCACGTGTGCTTACAAAACCAGTATGTGGTGTTGCAGGGACTTGCACCCATATCTCTGTCCTCTGTCCTATTTTAACTCCTTCTCGCTTCCTGACTGTATTTAGCCACATTCAATTGCTAAGTGCTCCCTGAAGACCACAAGTATCCCTCCTCTGGGTTTGTTGAAGACAGAAAAGTATACATTGTGCTCTGCTCACCACCAACTTTGAGGGACATCGGTGGGAGAACCGATGATAGGAGGAGGGACAAATAAAAAGGAACACCTATTTATAGACAGGAGCATTTGGGAGCAATGAGAGTGTTGTGGAGTTACGTGTTTGTTTGAGTGTCCAAATTTCCCTCTTTAGGAGGTTATTACTTCTCTACATTCAAGAACATTATAAAACCCAGTGATTTCCAATGACCAGATGCATATTATTGCAGCAATTCAGTTGTTGAGCTGATAAAAAATGAGACGGACGTTGCTGTACCACTAAATCTATGGCTGGGCACTGCTGAAACCAAACAAAAAGAATTCACGGTGGCTAGATAGGGCTATTTTGTACTGACTGTCTCTGGGTACTCAAACAGAATCCATTTGTTTGTTTGTTTCTCAGTTTCACTTGTGTTGGGTACCTGTCCCCACCCCTTCAGCTTGGAGTTTGTCTGTGTCCTTGGATCTCCAGTGAGTCTTCAGTAAGGGAGCACATATGTGTTCTTGAGTTTTCATCCCTTCCTCTAACTCTGTGTCTTTTGAATGGAGCACTCAGAGTCTGTCCTTTTATTCTGACAATTTAGAGCAGTGTCCTTATTGCACTAACAAAAAATTTTTTGTTATCTTTAATCTATAATCACGTGAAGATCATTATGATCACCAAGTACAACATGTCCCCCCAAAATGCCCCATTACGGATGCTGCCCATCAGCGTAGTTGGATGCTGTAGACCCCGTCAACATGTTTCCCACCACACACACCGTTACAGTCGCTGTCCACATGCGTGTAGTAAGTTGCTGTAGAAACACTTCTCTTCTATGTGTTGCACAGCCTTCCCCATGCTCCCACCACCCCACACAGTATAAATGCTAATCCTAATGCTCCCTTTCTTTCTGCCCGCCCTTATCCCTCCCTTCCCACCCACCATGCCCATTCCCTTTCCCTTTGGTAACTGTTAGTCCACTCTCGGCTTCTGTGAGTCTGCTGCTGTTCATTTCCTTCAGTTTTTCTTTGTTTTTATACTCCACACAAGGGTGAAATCATTTGGTACTTACCTTTCTTTGCCTGGCCTATTTCACTGAGCATAGTAGCCTCTAGCTCCATCCACGTTGTTCCAAATGGTAGGATTCGTTTTTTTCTTATGGCTGCTTACTGCACTTTTCAAACTGGATTTCTGTCTTCTCTTTTGTCTGTAGTTTAGCTATGTGCTTTCACCTTTGCTCTCCTGTTATGAGCAATAGCTTTGTGTTAATCGATACTTACCTATAATTTTCTATCTGCCTGTCTATCTATCTATCATTCAATCAATCAGTCATCTTTTTATCTGAACATCTGTCCTTGTATGCAGAACAGTTAACAACATAGACTATGTCCCTTCCCTACGTTATGCTTACAAAAACCTTGAAAGGTAACTAGGCCGTAAGGAGAGCACTGGGTTCACCGAGACACTTGCAGGTCGAGTCAGAAGTGTACCTACAAAACCAGGAAATGGTGGTGCAGGGACTTGTACCCGTGTCTCTGTCCTCTCTCCTCTTTATCTCCTTCTCACTTGCTGACTGTATTTAGCCACATTCATTGACTAAGTGCTCCCTGAAGACCACAGGTATCGTTCCTCTTTGACATTTGTCAACAGAAAAGTAAACTTGGTGCTTGCTCACCGCCATGTTTGAGGGATATTGGCGTGATAAACCCTGATAGGAGGGAGGGACAAATAAAAAGTAACACTGATTTCTAGACAGGAGCAGTTGGGGGAGAAGAGTGTGTTGTGGAGTGAAGTGTTTATTTCAGTGTCCAAACTTCCCTCTTTACCTGGTTATTACTTCTTTACATTCGTGGACATCATAAAACCCACTGATTTCAAAGGCCCAGACCCATATTTTTACAGCAATTCAGTTGTTGAGTTGAGAGAAAATGAGAAGGATGTTGCTGCACCACTAAATCTATGGCTGGGCACTGCTGATACTAAACAAAAAGCATTCACAGTGGCCATATAGGTCTATTTACTACTGACTGTCTCGGGGGAACAGACAGAATCCATTTGACTGATTGTTTGTTTTACAGATTCACTTGTGTTGGGTACCTCTCCCCACCCCTTCGGCTTACAGTTTGTCTGTGTCCTTGGTCTCAAGTGAGTCTCCTGTAAGGGAGCACGTAGTTGTTCTTGACTTTTCATCCCTTCTTTTAAACCAGTGTCTTTTGTTTGGAGCACTCAAAGCCTGTCCTTTTACACTGATGATTCAGAGCTGTGCCCTTATTGCACTTTAAAATTCTTTTTTTGTTATCATTAATCTACAATCACATGCAGAACATTATGTTTAGTAGGATCCCCCTTTCACAAAGTTCGCTCCAAAAACCTCTAAGAGTAGGTGTCCATCAGCATAGTTGGATGCTGTAGACTACTGCACCATGTCCCCACACACAGACCCCGTTACAGTCGCTGTCCATCAGCGTGTAGTAATATGCTGTAGAATCTCTAACTTTCTTCTCTGTGTTGTACAGCCCTCCCCATGACCAGCCGATCCCATGCATTATTCATGCTAATTATAATGTCTCCTTTCTTTGTTCCCAACCTTATCCCTCCCTTATCACCCACCCGCCCCTGTCCTTTTCTCTTTGGTATCTGTTAGTCTACTCTCAGGTTCTGGTATTCTGCTGCTTTTTTTTCCATAAGTTTTTTTTTTAATACTCCACACATGAGGGAAATCATTGGGTACTTATCTTTCTCCTCCTGTTCTTTTTCACTGAGCATACTACCGTCTAGCTCCACCCACATCATTGTAAATGGAAGGATTTGTTTTCTTCTTATGGCTGCTTATTGTACTTTTTAAATGGGATTTCACTCTTCCTTTTTGTTTGTAGTATCGCTATGTGCTTTCACCATTTATCTCCCGGTTATGAGCAATAGCTTTCTGTTAATTGATATGTATCTGTATCTATCTATCTATCTATCTATCTATCTATCTATCTATCTGTCTGTCTGTCTGTCTGTCTGTCTGTCTGTCTGTCTGTCTATCTACCTTTAATTCCTATCTATCTAACATGGCTATCATCTATCTATCATGTCTGTCATCTATCTATCTATCATCTGTCATCTATCTATCTATCTATCTATGAATCAATCATCTTTTTGTCTGCCTATCTATCCTTATGTACAGAACAGTTAACAACATAGCCTATATCACCTTTCCTACATTATGCTTCCAAAAATCTTGCAAGTTGCGTATTCTGTTTTGAGAGCACTGGGTTCACTGAGACACTTGCAGGTCGAGTAAACAACGTGTGCTTACAAAACCGGTAAATGGTGTTGCAGGAACTTGAACCCATATCTCTGTCCTCTGTCCTCTTTTCCCTCTTTCTCGCTTGCTGACTGTATTTTGCCACATTCATTGACTAAGTGCTTCCTGAGGATCACAAGTATTCTTCGTCTGGGCCTGTCGTAGACAGTAAAGTATACTTGGTGTTTTGCTTACCACCATGTTTGAGGGAAATCGGCGTGATCACCATTGATAGGAGGAGGGTCAAATAAAAAGTAACACCTATGTCTAGACAGGAGCATTTGGGAGCAAGGAGAGTGTTGCGGATTTACGTGTTTCTTTGAGTGTCCTAACTTCCCTCAATAGGGGTTTATTGCTTCTTTACATTCGTGAATATCATAAAACCCACTGAATTCAAAAGCCCAGACTCATATTATTACAGCAATTCTGTGGTTGAGGTGAGAAAAAATGAGAAGGACGTTGGTGTACCACTAAATCTATGGCTGGGCACTGCTGTAACCAAACAAAAAGAATTCACAGTGGCTAGATGGCGCTATTTTCTACTGAATGTCTCTGGGGACTCAAACAGAATCAATTTATTTGTTTGTTTCTCATTTTCACTTGTAGGGTACCTATCTCCACATATTCGGCATGAAGTTTGTCTGTGTCCTTGGATCGCAAGTGAGTCTGCTGTAAGGGAGCACTAAGGTGGTCTTGAGCTTTCATCCCTTCTTCTAACACTGTGTCTTTTGGTTGGAGCACTCAAAGCCTGTCCTTTTATTCTGATGATTCAGGGCTGTTCCCTTAATGCATTAAAAAAAATTTTTTTGTTATCATTAAGCTACAATCACGTGAAGAACATTATGTTTACTAGGCTTCCGATTCACCATTCCCCCCGTAAAACCTCTTAGGTCTCTGCCCATCAGCATGTAGTAAGATGGTGTATAATCCCTACTGTCCTCTCTGTGTTGTACAGACCTCCCCATGCTCCTCCTACCACACATAGTATACACGCTAATACTCATGCCCCCAATGCAACCTTTCTTTCTCCCCGCCCTTATCCCTCCCTTCCCACCCAACCTACCCAGTCCCTTTCCCTTTGGTAACTGTTGGTCCACTCGCGGGTTCTGTGAGTCTGCTGCTATTTTTTTCCTTCAGATTTTCATAGTTGTTATACTCCACACAGGAGTGAAATCATCCGTTTCTTGTCTTTCTCCGCCTGGCCTATTTCTCTGAACATAGTACCCTCTAGTTCCATCCACGTTATTGCAAATGATATGATTTGTTTTCTTCTTATGGCTGCTTACTGCACTTTTTAAACTGGATTTCTGTCGTCTCTTTTGTCTGTAGTTTCGCTATGTGCTTTCTCCTTTGCTCTCCTTGTTATGAACAATAGCTAATCGATAAGTACCTATATCTATCTATCTGTCTGTCTATCTATCTATCAATCTATCAATCAGTCAATCATCTTTTTGTCTGCCCATCTGTCCTTTTGTACAGAACAGTTATCAATATAACCTGTGTCACTTGCTTACGTTGTGCTTCCAAAAATCTTTCAAGCTAACTAGTCTGCAGGGAAAGCTCTTGGTTCACCGAGACTCTTGCAGGTAGAGTCAGCCGCATATTCCTACAAAACCAGGAAAGTTTGCTGCAGGGTCTTGAACCCGTGTCTCTGTCCTCTCTCCTCTTTTACCTCCTTCTCACTTGCTGACTGTATTTAGTCACATTCATTGACTAAGGTCTTCCTGATGTTCACAAGTATCCTTCCTCTGGGTCTGTTTTTGACAGAAAAGTAAACTTGGTGCTTTGCTCACCACCATGTTTGAGGGACATCGGCGTGATCACCGCTGATAGGATGGAATGACAAATGAAATTGAAAACCAATTACTAGACAGGAGCAGTTGTTAGCAAAGAGTGTGTTGTGGAGTGACGTGTTTATTTGAGTGTCCAAACTTCCCTCTTTATATAGTTATTACTTCTTTACATTCATGAACATCATAAAACCCACTGATTACAAAGGCCCAGACGCATATTTTTACAGAAATTCTGTTGTTGAGGTGAGAGAAAATGAAAAGGACGTTGCTCTACCACTAAATCTATGGCTGGGCACGGATGAAATAAAAGAAAAGAATTCACGGTGGAAAGATAGGGCTATTTTCTACTGACTGTCTCTGTGGACTCAAACAGAGTCCATTTGTTTGATTGTTTGTATTTCAGTTTCACTTGTGTTGGGTACCTGTCCTCACCCCTTCGGCTTGTAGTTTGTCTGTTTCCTTGGATCTCAAGTGAGTCTCCTGTAAGGGAGCACATAAGTGGTCTTGAGTTTTCGTCCTTCTTTGAACCCTGCGTCTTTTGATTTGGAGCTCTCAAAGCCTGTCCTTTTATTCTGATGATTCAGAGCTGTGCCCTTATTGTACTTAATAATTTTTTTTTGTTATCATTAACCTACAATCACTTGAGTAACATTATGTTTACTAGGCTCCACCGTTCACCAAGTCCCCCACAAAAACCTCTTACAGTTGCTGTCAATCAGCGGAGTTGGATGCTGTAGACCCATTCACTGTTTTCCCACACACACACCCCATAACAATCGCTGTCCATCAGCGAGTAGTAAGATGCTGTAGAATTTCTACTTGTCTTCTCTGTGTTGTACAGCCCTCCCCATGCCCCCCTGAACCAACTCATTATACATGCTAAACCTAATCTCCCATTTCTTTCTCCCCACCCTTATCCCTCCTTTCCCAACCACCCTGCCAAGTCCCTTTCCCTTTCGTAACTGTTAGTCCACTTTCGGATTCTGTGAGTCTGCTGCTATTTTTTTCCTTCAGTGTTTCTTTGTTGTTATACTCCACACGAGTTAAATCATTTGGTACTTGTCTTTCTCCACCTGGCCTCTTTCACTGAGCATACTACCGTCTTGCTCCATCCACGTCATTGCTAATGGTACCATTTGTTTTCTTCTTATGGCTGCTAACTGCAGTTTTTAAACTGGACTTCATTCTAACTTTCTGTTTGTAGTTTCGCTATGTGCTTTCACCATTGATCTCCTGGTTATGAGCAATAGCTTTGTGTTAATCGAAATGTATCTGTTTCTATCTATCTATCTATCTGTCTGTCTGTCTGACTATCCATCCTTCTATCTTTCTTACTATCTATCTATCATCTATCTTTCTATCTATCTATCCTTCTATCTTTCTTTCTATGTATCTATCTTTCTATCTATTTATCTATCTTCTTATCATCTATCTCTCATGTCTCTCTTCTATCTATGTATCTATCTATCTGTCCTCTACCATCTATCTATCTGTCTATCTATGTATCTATGAATCAGTCATCTTTTTTTCTGCCTATCTATCCTTATGTACAGAACAGTTAACAACATCGCCTATGTCAGTTCCCTATATTATGCTTCCAAGAATCTTGCAAGGTAACTAGGCCGTAGGGAGAGCACTGAGTTCATTGAGACACTTGCAGGTCAAGTCAGCCACGTGTGCTTACAAAACCAGTATGTGGTGTTGCAGGGACTTGCACCCATATCTCTGTCCTCTGTCCTATTTTAACTCCTTCTCGCTTCCTGACTGTATTTAGCCACATTCAATTGCTAAGTGCTCCCTGAAGACCACAAGTATCCCTCCTCTGGGTTTGTTGAAGACAGAAAAGTATACATTGTGCTCTGCTCACCACCAACTTTGAGGGACATCGGTGGGAGAACCGATGATAGGAGGAGGGACAAATAAAAAGGAACACCTATTTATAGACAGGAGCATTTGGGAGCAATGAGAGTGTTGTGGAGTTACGTGTTTGTTTGAGTGTCCAAATTTCCCTCTTTAGGAGGTTATTACTTCTCTACATTCAAGAACATTATAAAACCCAGTGATTTCCAATGACCAGATGCATATTATTGCAGCAATTCAGTTGTTGAGCTGATAAAAAATGAGACGGACGTTGCTGTACCACTAAATCTATGGCTGGGCACTGCTGAAACCAAACAAAAAGAATTCACGGTGGCTAGATAGGGCTATTTTGTACTGACTGTCTCTGGGTACTCAAACAGAATCCATTTGTTTGTTTGTTTCTCAGTTTCACTTGTGTTGGGTACCTGTCCCCACCCCTTCAGCTTGGAGTTTGTCTGTGTCCTTGGATCTCAAGTGAGTCTTCAGTAAGGGAGCACATATGTGTTCTTGAGCTTTCATCCCTTCCTCTAACTCTGTGTCTTTTGAATGGAGCACTCAGAGTCTGTCCTTTTATTCTGACAATTTAGAGCAGTGTCCTTATTGCACTAACAAAAAATATTTTGTTATCTTTAATCTATAATCACGTGAAGATCATTATGATCACCAAGTACAACATGTCCCCCCAAAATGCCCCATTACGGACGCTGCCCATCAGCGTAGTTGGATGCTGTAGACCCCGTCACCATGTTTCCCACCACACACACCGTTACAGTCGCTGTCCACATGCGTGTAGTAAGTTGCTGTAGAAACACTTCTCTTCTATGTGTTGCACAGCCTTCCCCATGCTCCCACCACCCCACACAGTATAAATGCTAATCCTAATGCTCCCTTTCTTTCTGCCCGCCCTTATCCCTCCCTTCCCACCCACCATGCCCATTCCCTTTCCCTTTGGTAACTGTTAGTCCACTCTCGGCTTCTGTGAGTCTGCTGCTGTTCATTTCCTTCAGTTTTTCTTTGTTTTTATACTCCACACAAGGGTGAAATCATTTGGTACTTACCTTTCTTTGCCTGGCCTATTTCACTGAGCATAGTAGCCTCTAGCTCCATCCACGTTGTTCCAAATGGTAGGATTCGTTTTTTTCTTATGGCTGCTTACTGCACTTTTCAAACTGGATTTCTGTCTTCTCTTTTGTCTGTAGTTTAGCTATGTGCTTTCACCTTTGCTCTCCTGTTATGAGCAATAGCTTTGTGTTAATCGATACTTACCTATAATTTTCTATCTGCCTGTCTATCTATCTATCATTCAATCAATCAGTCATGTTTTTATCTGAACATCTGTCCTTGTATGCAGAACAGTTAACAACATAGACTATGTCCCTTCCCTACGTTATGCTTACAAAAACCTTGAAAGGTAACTAGGCCGTAAGGAGAGCACTGGGTTCACCGAGACACTTGCAGGTCGAGTCAGAAGTGTACCTACAAAACCAGGAAATGGTGGTGCAGGGACTTGTACCCGTGTCTCTGTCCTCTCTCCTCTTTTATCTCCTTCTCACTTGCTGACTGTATTTAGCCACATTCATTGACTAAGTGCTCCCTGAAGACCACAGGTATCGTTCCTCTTTGACATTTGTCAACAGAAAAGTAAACTTGGTGCTTGCTCACCGCCATGTTTGAGGGATATTGGCGTGATAAACCCTGATAGGAGGGAGGGACAAATAAAAAGTAACACTGATTTCTAGACAGGAGCAGTTGGGGGAGAAGAGTGTGTTGTGGAGTGAAGTGTTTATTTCAGTGTCCAAACTTCCCTCTTTACCTGGTTATTACTTCTTTACATTCGTGGACATCATAAAACCCACTGATTTCAAAGGCCCAGACTCATATTTTTACAGCAATTCAGTTGTTGAGTTGAGAGAAAATGAGAAGGATGTTGCTGCACCACTAAATCTATGGCTGGGCACTGCTGATACTAAACAAAAAGCATTCACAGTGGCCATATAGGTCTATTTACTACTGACTGTCTCGGGGGAACAGACAGAATCCATTTGACTGATTGTTTGTTTTACAGATTCACTTGTGTTGGGTACCTCTCCCCACCCCTTCGGCTTACAGTTTGTCTGTGTCCTTGGTCTCAAGTGAGTCTCCTGTAAGGGAGCACGTAGTTGTTCTTGACTTTTCATCCCTTCTTTTAAACCAGTGTCTTTTGTTTGGAGCACTCAAAGCCTGTCCTTTTACACTGATGATTCAGAGCTGTGCCCTTATTGCACTTTAAAATTCTTTTTTTGTTATCATTAATCTACAATCACATGCAGAACATTATGTTTAGTAGGATCCCCCTTTCACAAAGTTCGCTCCAAAAACCTCTAAGAGTAGGTGTCCATCAGCATAGTTGGATGCTGTAGACTACTGCACCATGTCCCCACACACAGACCCCGTTACAGTCGCTGTCCATCAGCGTGTAGTAATATGCTGTAGAATCTCTAACTTTCTTCTCTGTGTTGTACAGCCCTCCCCATGACCAGCCGATCCCATGCATTATTCATGCTAATTATAATGTCTCCTTTCTTTGTTCCCAACGTTATCCCTCCCTTATCACCCACCCGCCCCTGTCCTTTTCTCTTTGGTATCTGTTAGTCTACTCTCAGGTTCTGGTATTCTGCTGCTTTTTTTTCCATCAGTTTTTTTTTTAATACTCCACACATGAGGGAAATCATTGGGTACTTATCTTTCTCCTCCTGTTCTTTTTCACTGAGCTTACTACCGTCTAGCTCCACCCACATCATTGTAAATGGAAGGATTTGTTTTCTTCTTATGGCTGCTTATTGTACTTTTTAAACGGGATTTCACTTTTCCTTTTTGTTTGTAGTATCGCTATGTGCTTTCACCATTTATCTCCCGGTTATGAGCAATAGCTTTCTGTTAATTGATATGTATCTGTATCTATCTATCTATCTATCTATCTGTCTGTCTGTCTGTCTGTCTGTCTGTCTGTCTGTCTATCTACCTTTAATTCCTATCTATCTATCATGGCTATCATCTATCTATCATGTCTATCATCTATCTATCTATCATCTGTCATCTATCTATCTATCTATCTATGAATCAATCATCTTTTTGTCTGCCTATCTATCCTTATGTACAGAACAGTTAACATCATAGCCTATATCACCTTTCCTACATTATGCTTCCAAAAATCTTGCAAGTTGCGTATTCTGTATTGAGAGCACTGGGTTCACTGAGACACTTGCAGGTCGAGTAAACAACGTGTGCTTACAAAACCGGTAAATGGTGTTGCAGGAACTTGAACCCATATCTCTGTCCTCTGTCCTCTTTTCCCTCTTTCTCGCTTGCTGACTGTATTTTGCCACATTCATTGACTAAGTGCTTCCTGAGGATCACAAGTATTCTTCGTCTGGGCCTGTCGTAGACAGTAAAGTATACTTGGTGTTTTGCTTACCACCATGTTTGAGGGAAATCGGCGTGATCACCATTGATAGGAGGAGGGTCAAATAAAAAGTAACACCTATGTCTAGACAGGAGCATTTGGGAGCAAGGAGAGTGTTGCGGATTTACGTGTTTCTTTGTGTGTCCTAACTTCCCTCAATAGGGGTTTATTGCTTCTTTACATTCGTGAATATCATAAAACCCACTGAATTCAAAAGCCCAGACTCATATTATTACAGCAATTCTGTGGTTGAGGTGAGAAAAAATGAGAAGGACGTTGGTGTACCACTAAATCTATGGCTGGGCACTGCTGTAACCAAACAAAAAGAATTCACAGTGGCTAGATGGCGCTATTTTCTACTGAATGTCTCTGGGGACTCAAACAGAATCAATTTATTTGTTTGTTTGTTTCTCATTTTCACTTGTAGGGTACCTATCTCCACATATTCGGCATGAAGTTTGTCTGTGTCCTTGGATCGCAAGTGAGTCTGCTGTAAGGGAGCACAAAGGTGGTCTTGAGCTTTCATCCCTTCTTCTAACACTGTGACTTTTGGTTGGAGCACTCAAAGCCTGTCCTTTTATTCTGATGATTCAGGGCTGTTCCCTTAATGCATTAAAAAAAATTTTTTTGTTATCATTAAGCTACAATCACGTGAAGAACATTATGTTTACTAGGCTTCCAATTCACCATTCCCCCCGTAAAACCTCTTAGGTCTCTGCCCATCAGCATGTAGTAAGATGGTGTATAATCCCTACTGTCCTCTCTGTGTTGTACAGACCTCCCCATGCTCCTCCTACCACACATAGTATACACGCTAATACTCATGCCCCCAATGCAACCTTTCTTTCTCCCCGCCCTTATCCCTCCCTTCCCACCCAACCTACCCAGTCCCTTTCCCTTTGGTAACTGTTGGTCCACTCGCGGGTTCTGTGAGTCTGCTGCTATTTTTTTCCTTCAGATTTTCATAGTTGTTATACTCCACACATGAGTGAAATCATCTGTTTCTTGTCTTTCTCCGCCTGGCCTATTTCTCTGAACATAGTACCCTCTAGTTCCATCCACGTTATTGCAAATGATATGATTTGTTTTCTTCTTATGGCTGCTTACTGCACTTTTTAAACTGGATTTCTGTGTTCTCTTTTGTCTGTAGTTTCGCTATGTGCTTTCTCCTTTGCTCTCCTTGTTATGAACAATAGCTAATCGATAAGTACCTATATCTATCTATCTGTCTGTCTATCTATCTATCAATCAGTCAATCATCTTTTTGTCTGCCCATCTGTCCTTTTGTACAGAACAGTTATCAACATAACCTGTGTCACTTGCTTACGTTGTGCTTCCAAAAATCTTTCAAGCTAACTAGTCTGCAGGGAAAGCTCTTGGTTCACCGAGACTCTTGCAGGTAGAGTCAGCCGCTTATTCCTACAAAACCAGGAAAGTTTGCTGCAGGGTCTTGAACCCGTGTCTCTGTCCTCTCTCCTCTTTTACCTCCTTCTCACTTGCTGACTGTATTTAGTCACATTCATTGACTAAGGTCTTCCTGATGTTCACAAGTATCCTTCCTCTGGGTCTGTTTTTGACAGAAAAGTAAACTTGGTGCTTTGCTCACCACCATGTTTGAGGGACATCGGCGTGATCACCGCTGATAGGATGGAACGACAAATGAAATTGAAAACCAATTACTAGACAGGAGCAGTTGTTAGCAAAGAGTGTGTTGTGGAGTGACGTGTTTATTTGAGTGTCCAAACTTCCCTCTTTATATAGTTATTACTTCTTTACATTCATGAACATCATAAAACCCACTGATTACAAAGGCCCAGACGCATATTTTTACAGAAATTCTGTTGTTGAGGTGAGAGAAAATGAAAAGGACGTTGCTCTACCACTAAATCTATGGCTGGGCACGGATGAAATAAAAGAAAAGAATTCACGGTGGAAAGATAGGGCTATTTTCTACTGACTGTCTCTGTGGACTCAAACAGAGTCCATTTGTTTGATTGTTTGTATTTCAGTTTCACTTGTGTTGGGTACCTGTCCTCACCCCTTCGGCTTGTAGTTTGTCTGTTTCCTTGGATCTCAAGTGAGTCTCCTGTAAGGGAGCACATAAGTGGTCTTGAGTTTTCGTCCTTCTTTGAACCCTGCGTCTTTTGATTTGGAGCTCTCAAAGCCTGTCCTTTTATTCTGATGATTCAGAGCTGTGCCCTTATTGTACTTAATAATTTTTTTTTGTTATCATTAACCTACAATCACTTGAGTAACATTATGTTTACTAGGCTCCACCGTTCACCAAGTCCCCCACAAAAACCTCTTACAGTTGCTGTCAATCAGCGGAGTTGGATGCTGTAGACCCATTCACTGTTTTCCCACACACACACCCCATAACAATCGCTGTCCATCAGCGAGTAGTAAGATGCTGTAGAATTTCTACTTGTCTTCTCTGTGTTGTACAGCCCTCCCCATGCCCCCCTGAACCAACTCATTATACATGCTAAACCTAATCTCCCATTTCTTTCTCCCCGCCCTTATCCCTCCTTTCGCAACCACCCTGCCAAGTCCCTTTCCCTTTCGTAACTGTTAGTCCACTTTCGGATTCTGTGAGTCTGCTGCTATTTTTTTCCTTCAGTGTTTCTTTGTTGTTATACTCCACACGAGTTAAATCATTTGGTACTTGTCTTTCTCCACCTGGCCTCTTTCACTGAGCATACTACCGTCTTGCTCCATCCACGTCATTGCTAATGGTACCATTTGTTTTCTTCTTATGGATGCTAACTGCAGTTTTTAAACTGGACTTCATTCTAACTTTCTGTTTGTAGTTTCGCTATGTGCTTTCACCATTGATCTCCTGGTTATGAGCAATAGCTTTGTGTTAATCGAAATGTATCTGTTTCTATCTATCTATCTATCTGTCTGTCTGTCTGACTATCTATCCATCCTTCTATCTTTCTTACTATCTATCTATCATCTATCTTTCTATCTATCTATCCTTCTATCTTTCTTTCTATGTATCTATCTTTCTATCTATTTATCTATCTTCTTATCATCTATCTCTCATGTCTCTCTTCTATCTATGTATCTATCTATCTATCATCTACCATCTATCTATCTGTCTATCTATGTATCTATGAATCAATCATCTTTTTTTCTGCCTATCTATCCTTATGTACAGAACAGTTAACAACATCGCCTATGTCAGTTCCCTATATTATGCTTCCAAGAATCTTGCAAGGTAACTAGGCCGTAGGGAGAGCACTGAGTTCATTGAGACACTTGCAGGTCAAGTCAGCCACGTGTGCTTACAAAACCAGTATGTGGTGTTGCAGGGACTTGCACCCATATCTCTGTCCTCTGTCCTATTTTAACTCCTTCTCGCTTCCTGACTGTATTTAGCCACATTCAATTGCTAAGTGCTCCCTGAAGACCACAAGTATCCCTCCTCTGGGTTTGTTGAAGACAGAAAAGTATACATTGTGCTCTGCTCACCACCAACTTTGAGGGACATCGGTGGGAGAACCGATGATAGGAGGAGGGACAAATAAAAAGGAACACCTATTTATAGACAGGAGCATTTGGGAGCAATGAGAGTGTTGTGGAGTTACGTGTTTGTTTGAGTGTCCAAATTTCCCTCTTTAGGAGGTTATTACGTCTCTACATTCAAGAACATTATAAAACCCAGTGATTTCCAATGACCAGATGCATATTTTTGCAGCAATTCAGTTGTTGAGGTGATAAAAAATGAGACGGACGTTGCTGTACCACTAAATCTATGGCTGGGCACTGCTGAAACCAAACAAAAAGAATTCACGGTGGCTAGATAGGGCTATTTTGTACTGACTGTCTCTGGGTACTCAAACAGAATCCATTTGTTTGTTTGTTTCTCAGTTTCACTTGTGTTGGGTACCTGTCCCCACCCCTTCAGCTTGGAGTTTGTCTGTGTCCTTGGATCTCCAGTGAGTCTTCAGTAAGGGAGCACATATGTGTTCTTGAGTTTTCATCCCTTCCTCTAACTCTGTGTCTTTTGAATGGAGCACTCAGAGTCTGTCCTTTTATTCTGACAATTTAGAGCAGTGTCCTTATTGCACTAACAAAAAATTTTTTGTTATCTTTAATCTATAATCACGTGAAGATCATTATGATCACCAAGTACAACATGACCCCCAAAATGCCCCATTACGGATGCTGCCCATCAGCATAGTTGGATGCTGTAGACCCCGTCACCATGTTTCCCACCACACACACCGTTACAGTCGCTGTCCACATGCGTGTAGTAAGTTGCTGTAGAAACACTTCTCTTCTATGTGTTGCACAGCCTTCCCCATGCTCCCACCACCCCACACAGTATAAATGCTAATCCTAATGCTCCCTTTCTTTCTGCCCGCCCTTATCCCTCCCTTCCCACCCACCATGCCCATTCCCTTTCCCTTTGGTAACTGTTAGTCCACTCTCGGCTTCTGTGAGTCTGCTGCTGTTCATTTCCTTCAGTTTTTCTTTGTTTTTATACTCCACACAAGGGTGAAATCATTTGGTACTTACCTTTCTTTGCCTGGCCTATTTCACTGAGCATAGTAGCCTCTAGCTCCATCCACGTTGTTCCAAATGGTAGGATTCGTTTTTTTCTTATGGCTGCTTACTGCACTTTTCAAACTGGATTTCTGTCTTCTCTTTTGTCTGTAGTTTAGCTATGTGCTTTCACCTTTGCTCTCCTGTTATGAGCAATAGCTTTGTGTTAATCGATACTTACCTATAATTTTCTATCTGCCTGTCTATCTATCTATCATTCAATCAATCAGTCATGTTTTTATCTGAACATCTGTCCTTGTATGCAGAACAGTTAACAACATAGACTATGTCCCTTCCCTACGTTATGCTTACAAAAACCTTGAAAGGTAACTAGGCCGTAAGGAGAGCACTGGGTTCACCGAGACACTTGCAGGTCGAGTCAGAAGTGTACCTACAAAACCAGGAAATGGTGGTGCAGGGACTTGTACCCGTGTCTCTGTCCTCTCTCCTCTTTTATCTCCTTCTCACTTGCTGACTGTATTTAGCCACATTCATTGACTAAGTGCTCCCTGAAGACCACAGGTATCGTTCCTCTTTGACATTTGTCAACAGAAAAGTAAACTTGGTGCTTGCTCACCGCCATGTTTGAGGGATATTGGCGTGATAAACCCTGATAGGAGGGAGGGACAAATAAAAAGTAACACTGATTTCTAGACAGGAGCAGTTGGGGGAGAAGAGTGTGTTGTGGAGTGAAGTGTTTATTTCAGTGTCCAAACTTCCCTCTTTACCTGGTTATTACTTCTTTACATTCGTGGACATCATAAAACCCACTGATTTCAAAGGCCCAGACTCATATTTTTACAGCAATTCAGTTGTTGAGTTGAGAGAAAATGAGAAGGATGTTGCTGCACCACTAAATCTATGGCTGGGCACTGCTGATACTAAACAAAAAGCATTCACAGTGGCCATATAGGTCTATTTACTACTGACTGTCTCGGGGGAACAGACAGAATCCATTTGACTGATTGTTTGTTTTACAGATTCACTTGTGTTGGGTACCTCTCCCCACCCCTTCGGCTTACAGTTTGTCTGTGTCCTTGGTCTCAAGTGAGTCTCCTGTAAGGGAGCACGTAGTTGTTCTTGACTTTTCATCCCTTCTTTTAAACCAGTGTCTTTTGTTTGGAGCACTCAAAGCCTGTCCTTTTACACTGATGATTCAGAGCTGTGCCCTTATTGCACTTTAAAATTCTTTTTTTGTTATCATTAATCTACAATCACATGCAGAACATTATGTTTAGTAGGATCCCCCTTTCACAAAGTTCGCTCCAAAAACCTCTAAGAGTAGGTGTCCATCAGCATAGTTGGATGCTGTAGACTACTGCACCATGTCCCCACACACAGACCCCGTTACAGTCGCTGTCCATCAGCGTGTAGTAATATGCTGTAGAATCTCTAACTTTCTTCTCTGTGTTGTACAGCCCTCCCCATGACCAGCCGATCCCATGCATTATTCATGCTAATTATAATGTCTCCTTTCTTTGTTCCCAACGTTATCCCTCCCTTATCACCCACCCGCCCCTGTCCTTTTCTCTTTGGTATCTGTTAGTCTACTCTCAGGTTCTGGTATTCTGCTGCTTTTTTTTCCATCAGTTTTTTTTTTAATACTCCACACATGAGGGAAATCATTGGGTACTTATCTTTCTCCTCCTGTTCTTTTTCACTGAGCTTACTACCGTCTAGCTCCACCCACATCATTGTAAATGGAAGGATTTGTTTTCTTCTTATGGCTGCTTATTGTACTTTTTAAACGGGATTTCACTTTTCCTTTTTGTTTGTAGTATCGCTATGTGCTTTCACCATTTATCTCCCGGTTATGAGCAATAGCTTTCTGTTAATTGATATGTATCTGTATCTATCTATCTATCTATCTATCTGTCTGTCTGTCTGTCTGTCTGTCTGTCTGTCTGTCTATCTACCTTTAATTCCTATCTATCTATCATGGCTATCATCTATCTATCATGTCTATCATCTATCTATCTATCATCTGTCATCTATCTATCTATCTATCTATGAATCAATCATCTTTTTGTCTGCCTATCTATCCTTATGTACAGAACAGTTAACAACATAGCCTATATCACCTTTCCTACATTATGCTTCCAAAAATCTTGCAAGTTGCGTATTCTGTATTGAGAGCACTGGGTTCACTGAGACACTTGCAGGTCGAGTAAACAACGTGTGCTTACAAAACCGGTAAATGGTGTTGCAGGAACTTGAACCCATATCTCTGTCCTCTGTCCTCTTTTCCCTCTTTCTCGCTTGCTGACTGTATTTTGCCACATTCATTGACTAAGTGCTTCCTGAGGATCACAAGTATTCTTCGTCTGGGCCTGTCGTAGACAGTAAAGTATACTTGGTGTTTTGCTTACCACCATGTTTGAGGGAAATCGGCGTGATCACCATTGATAGGAGGAGGGTCAAATAAAAAGTAACACCTATGTCTAGACAGGAGCATTTGGGAGCAAGGAGAGTGTTGCGGATTTACGTGTTTCTTTGTGTGTCCTAACTTCCCTCAATAGGGGTTTATTGCTTCTTTACATTCGTGAATATCATAAAACCCACTGAATTCAAAAGCCCAGACTCATATTATTACAGCAATTCTGTGGTTGAGGTGAGAAAAAATGAGAAGGACGTTGGTGTACCACTAAATCTATGGCTGGGCACTGCTGTAACCAAACAAAAAGAATTCACAGTGGCTAGATGGCGCTATTTTCTACTGAATGTCTCTGGGGACTCAAACAGAATCAATTTATTTGTTTGTTTGTTTCTCATTTTCACTTGTAGGGTACCTATCTCCACATATTCGGCATGAAGTTTGTCTGTGTCCTTGGATCGCAAGTGAGTCTGCTGTAAGGGAGCACAAAGGTGGTCTTGAGCTTTCATCCCTTCTTCTAACACTGTGACTTTTGGTTGGAGCACTCAAAGCCTGTCCTTTTATTCTGATGATTCAGGGCTGTTCCCTTAATGCATTAAAAAAAATTTTTTTGTTATCATTAAGCTACAATCACGTGAAGAACATTATGTTTACTAGGCTTCCAATTCACCATTCCCCCCGTAAAACCTCTTAGGTCTCTGCCCATCAGCATGTAGTAAGATGGTGTATAATCCCTACTGTCCTCTCTGTGTTGTACAGACCTCCCCATGCTCCTCCTACCACACATAGTATACACGCTAATACTCATGCCCCCAATGCAACCTTTCTTTCTCCCCGCCCTTATCCCTCCCTTCCCACCCAACCTACCCAGTCCCTTTCCCTTTGGTAACTGTTGGTCCACTCGCGGGTTCTGTGAGTCTGCTGCTATTTTTTTCCTTCAGATTTTCATAGTTGTTATACTCCACACATGAGTGAAATCATCTGTTTCTTGTCTTTCTCCGCCTGGCCTATTTCTCTGAACATAGTACCCTCTAGTTCCATCCACGTTATTGCAAATGATATGATTTGTTTTCTTCTTATGGCTGCTTACTGCACTTTTTAAACTGGATTTCTGTGTTCTCTTTTGTCTGTAGTTTCGCTATGTGCTTTCTCCTTTGCTCTCCTTGTTATGAACAATAGCTAATCGATAAGTACCTATATCTATCTATCTGTCTGTCTATCTATCTATCAATCTATCAATCAGTCAATCATCTTTTTGTCTGCCCATCTGTCCTTTTGTACAGAACAGTTATCAACATAACCTGTGTCACTTGCTTACGTTGTGCTTCCAAAAATCTTTCAAGCTAACTAGTCTGCAGGGAAAGCTCTTGGTTCACCGAGACTCTTGCAGGTAGAGTCAGCCGCTTATTCCTACAAAACCAGGAAAGTTTGCTGCAGGGTCTTGAACCCGTGTCTCTGTCCTCTCTCCTCTTTTACCTCCTTCTCACTTGCTGACTGTATTTAGTCACATTCATTGACTAAGGTCTTCCTGATGTTCACAAGTATCCTTCCTCTGGGTCTGTTTTTGACAGAAAAGTAAACTTGGTGCTTTGCTCACCACCATGTTTGAGGGACATCGGCGTGATCACCGCTGATAGGATGGAACGACAAATGAAATTGAAAACCAATTACTAGACAGGAGCAGTTGTTAGCAAAGAGTGTGTTGTGGAGTGACGTGTTTATTTGAGTGTCCAAACTTCCCTCTTTATATAGTTATTACTTCTTTACATTCATGAACATCATAAAACCCACTGATTACAAAGGCCCAGACGCATATTTTTACAGAAATTCTGTTGTTGAGGTGAGAGAAAATGAAAAGGACGTTGCTCTACCACTAAATCTATGGCTGGGCACGGATGAAATAAAAGAAAAGAATTCACGGTGGAAAGATAGGGCTATTTTCTACTGACTGTCTCTGTGGACTCAAACAGAGTCCATTTGTTTGATTGTTTGTATTTCAGTTTCACTTGTGTTGGGTACCTGTCCTCACCCCTTCGGCTTGTAGTTTGTCTGTTTCCTTGGATCTCAAGTGAGTCTCCTGTAAGGGAGCACATAAGTGGTCTTGAGTTTTCGTCCTTCTTTGAACCCTGCGTCTTTTGATTTGGAGCTCTCAAAGCCTGTCCTTTTATTCTGATGATTCAGAGCTGTGCCCTTATTGTACTTAATAATTTTTTTTTGTTATCATTAACCTACAATCACTTGAGTAACATTATGTTTACTAGGCTCCACCGTTCACCAAGTCCCCCACAAAAACCTCTTACAGTTGCTGTCAATCAGCGGAGTTGGATGCTGTAGACCCATTCACTGTTTTCCCACACACACACCCCATAACAATCGCTGTCCATCAGCGAGTAGTAAGATGCTGTAGAATTTCTACTTGTCTTCTCTGTGTTGTACAGCCCTCCCCATGCCCCCCTGAACCAACTCATTATACATGCTAAACCTAATCTCCCATTTCTTTCTCCCCGCCCTTATCCCTCCTTTCGCAACCACCCTGCCAAGTCCCTTTCCCTTTCGTAACTGTTAGTCCACTTTCGGATTCTGTGAGTCTGCTGCTATTTTTTTCCTTCAGTGTTTCTTTGTTGTTATACTCCACACGAGTTAAATCATTTGGTACTTGTCTTTCTCCACCTGGCCTCTTTCACTGAGCATACTACCGTCTTGCTCCATCCACGTCATTGCTAATGGTACCATTTGTTTTCTTCTTATGGCTGCTAACTGCAGTTTTTAAACTGGACTTCATTCTAACTTTCTGTTTGTAGTTTCGCTATGTGCTTTCACCATTGATCTCCTGGTTATGAGCAATAGCTTTGTGTTAATCGAAATGTATCTGTTTCTATCTATCTATCTATCTGTCTGTCTGTCTGACTATCTATCCATCCTTCTATCTTTCTTACTATCTATCTATCATCTATCTTTCTATCTATCTATCCTTCTATCTTTCTTTCTATGTATCTATCTTTCTATCTATTTATCTATCTTCTTATCATCTATCTCTCATGTCTCTCTTCTATCTATGTATCTATCTATCTATCATCTACCATCTATCTATCTGTCTATCTATGTATCTATGAATCAATCATCTTTTTTTCTGCCTATCTATCCTTATGTACAGAACAGTTAACAACATCGCCTATGTCAGTTCCCTATATTATGCTTCCAAGAATCTTGCAAGGTAACTAGGCCGTAGGGAGAGCACTGAGTTCATTGAGACACTTGCAGGTCAAGTCAGCCACGTGTGCTTACAAAACCAGTATGTGGTGTTGCAGGGACTTGCACCCATATCTCTGTCCTCTGTCCTATTTTAACTCCTTCTCGCTTCCTGACTGTATTTAGCCACATTCAATTGCTAAGTGCTCCCTGAAGACCACAAGTATCCCTCCTCTGGGTTTGTTGAAGACAGAAAAGTATACATTGTGCTCTGCTCACCACCAACTTTGAGGGACATCGGTGGGAGAACCGATGATAGGAGGAGGGACAAATAAAAAGGAACACCTATTTATAGACAGGAGCATTTGGGAGCAATGAGAGTGTTGTGGAGTTACGTGTTTGTTTGAGTGTCCAAATTTCCCTCTTTAGGAGGTTATTACGTCTCTACATTCAAGAACATTATAAAACCCAGTGATTTCCAATGACCAGATGCATATTTTTGCAGCAATTCAGTTGTTGAGGTGATAAAAAATGAGACGGACGTTGCTGTACCACTAAATCTATGGCTGGGCACTGCTGAAACCAAACAAAAAGAATTCACGGTGGCTAGATAGGGCTATTTTGTACTGACTGTCTCTGGGTACTCAAACAGAATCCATTTGTTTGTTTGTTTCTCAGTTTCACTTGTGTTGGGTACCTGTCCCCACCCCTTCAGCTTGGAGTTTGTCTGTGTCCTTGGATCTCCAGTGAGTCTTCAGTAAGGGAGCACATATGTGTTCTTGAGTTTTCATCCCTTCCTCTAACTCTGTGTCTTTTGAATGGAGCACTCAGAGTCTGTCCTTTTATTCTGACAATTTAGAGCAGTGTCCTTATTGCACTAACAAAAAATTTTTTGTTATCTTTAATCTATAATCACGTGAAGATCATTATGATCACCAAGTACAACATGACCCCCAAAATGCCCCATTAAGGATGCTGCCCATCAGCATAGTTGGATGCTGTAGACCCCGTCAACATGTTTCCCACCACACACACCGTTACAGTCGCTGTCCACATGCGTGTAGTAAGTTGCTGTAGAAACACTTCTCTTCTATGTGTTGCACAGCCTTCCCCATGCTCCCACCACCCCACACAGTATAAATGCTAATCCTAATGCTCCCTTTCTTTCTGCCCGCCCTTATCCCTCCCTTCCCACCCACCATGCCCATTCCCTTTCCCTTTGGTAACTGTTAGTCCACTCTCGGCTTCTGTGAGTCTGCTGCTGTTCATTTCCTTCAGTTTTTCTTTGTTTTTATACTCCACACAAGGGTGAAATCATTTGGTACTTACCTTTCTTTGCCTGGCCTATTTCACTGAGCATAGTAGCCTCTAGCTCCATCCACGTTGTTCCAAATGGTAGGATTCGTTTTTTTCTTATGGCTGCTTACTGCACTTTTCAAACTGGATTTCTGTCTTCTCTTTTGTCTGTAGTTTAGCTATGTGCTTTCACCTTTGCTCTCCTGTTATGAGCAATAGCTTTGTGTTAATCGATACTTACCTATAATTTTCTATCTGCCTGTCTATCTATCTATCATTCAATCAATCAGTCATGTTTTTATCTGAACATCTGTCCTTGTATGCAGAACAGTTAACAACATAGACTATGTCCCTTCCCTACGTTATGCTTACAAAAACCTTGAAAGGTAACTAGGCTGTAAGGAGAGCACTGGGTTCACCGAGACACTTGCAGGTCGAGTCAGAAGTGTACCTACAAAACCAGGAAATGGTGGTGCAGGGACTTGTACCCGTGTCTCTGTCCTCTCTCCTCTTTTATCTCCTTCTCACTTGCTGACTGTATTTAGCCACATTCATTGACTAAGTGCTCCCTGAAGACCACAGGTATCGTTCCTCTTTGACATTTGTCAACAGAAAAGTAAACTTGGTGCTTGCTCACCGCCATGTTTGAGGGATATTGGCGTGATAAACCCTGATAGGAGGGAGGGACAAATAAAAAGTAACACTGATTTCTAGACAGGAGCAGTTGGGAGAGAAGAGTGTGTTGTGGAGTGAAGTGTTTATTTCAGTGTCCAAACTTCCCTCTTTACCTGGTTATTACTTCTTTACATTCGTGGACATCATAAAACCCACTGATTTCAAAGGCCCAGACCCATATTTTTACAGCAATTCTGTTGTTGAGTTGAGAGAAAATGAGAAGGATGTTGCTGCACCACTAAATCTATGGCTGGGCACTGCTGATACTAAACAAAAAGCATTCACAGTGGCCATATAGGTCTATTTACTACTGACTGTCTCGGGGGAACAGACAGAATCCATTTGACTGATTGTTTGTTTTACAGATTCACTTGTGTTGGGTACCTCTCCCCACCCCTTCGGCTTACAGTTTGTCTGTGTCCTTGGTCTCAAGTGAGTCTCCTGTAAGGGAGCACGTAGTTGTTCTTGACTTTTCATCCCTTCTTTTAAACCAGTGTCTTTTGTTTGGAGCACTCAAAGCCTGTCCTTTTACACTGATGATTCAGAGCTGTGCCCTAATTGCACTTTAAAATTCTTTTTTTGTTATCATTAATCTACAATCACATGCAGAACATTATGTTTAGTAGGATCCCCCTTTCACAAAGTTCGCTCCAAAAACCTCTAAGAGTAGGTGTCCATCAGCATAGTTGGATGCTGTAGACTACTGCACCATGTCCCCACACACAGACCCCGTTACAGTCGCTGTCCATCAGCGTGTAGTAATATGCTGTAGAATCTCTAACTTTCTTCTCTGTGTTGTACAGCCCTCCCCATGACCAGCCGATCCCATGCATTATTCATGCTAATTATAATGTCTCCTTTCTTTGTTCCCAACCTTATCCCTCCCTTATCACCCACCCGCCCCTGTCCTTTTCTCTTTGGTATCTGTTAGTCTACTCTCAGGTTCTGGTATTCTGCTGCTTTTTTTTCCATCAGTTTTTTTTTAATACTCCACACATGAGGGAAATCATTGGGTACTTATCTTTCTCCTCCTGTTCTTTTTCACTGAGCATACTACCGTCTAGCTCCACCCACATCATTGTAAATGGAAGGATTTGTTTTCTTCTTATGGCTGCTTATTGTACTTTTTAAACGGGATTTCACTCTTCCTTTTTGTTTGTAGTATCGCTATGTGCTTTCACCATTTATCTCCCGGTTATGAGCAATAGCTTTCTGTTAATTGATATGTATCTGTATCTATCTATCTATCTATCTATCTGTCTGTCTGTCTGTCTGTCTGTCTGTCTGTCTGTCTATCTACCTTTAATTCCTATCTATCTATCATGGCTATCATCTATCTATCATGTCTATCATCTATCTATCTATCATCTGTCATCTATCTATCTATCTATCTATGAATCAATCATCTTTTTGTCTGCCTATCTATCCTTATGTACAGAACAGTTAACAACATAGCCTATATCACCTTTCCTACATTATGCTTCCAAAAATCTTGCAAGTTGCGTATTCTGTATTGAGAGCACTGGGTTCACTGAGACACTTGCAGGTCGAGTAAACAACGTGTGCTTACAAAACCGGTAAATGGTGTTGCAGGAACTTGAACCCATATCTCTGTCCTCTGTCCTCTTTTCCCTCTTTCTCGCTTGCTGACTGTATTTTGCCACATTCATTGACTAAGTGCTTCCTGAGGATCACAAGTATTCTTCGTCTGGGCCTGTCGTAGACAGTAAAGTATACTTGGTGTTTTGCTTACCACCATGTTTGAGGGAAATCGGCGTGATCACCATTGATAGGAGGAGGGTCAAATAAAAAGTAACACCTATGTCTAGACAGGAGCATTTGGGAGCAAGGAGAGTGTTGCGGATTTACGTGTTTCTTTGAGTGTCCTAACTTCCCTCAATAGGGGTTTATTGCTTCTATACATTCGTGAATATCATAAAACCCACTGAATTCAAAAGCCCAGACTCATATTATTACAGCAATTCTGTGGTTGAGGTGAGAAAAAATGAGAAGGACGTTGGTGTACCACTAAATCTATGGCTGGGCACTGCTGTAACCAAACAAAAAGAATTCACAGTGGCTAGATGGCGCTATTTTCTACTGAATGTCTCTGGGGACTCAAACAGAATCAATTTATTTGTTTGTTTGTTTCTCATTTTCACTTGTAGGGTACCTATCTCCACATATTCGGCATGAAGTTTGTCTGTGTCCTTGGATCGCAAGTGAGTCTGCTGTAAGGGAGCACAAAGGTGGTCTTGAGCTATCATCCCTTCTTCTAACACTGTGTCTTTTGGTTGGAGCACTCAAAGCCTGTCCTTTTATTCTGATGATTCAGGGCTGTTCCCTTAATGCATTAAAAAAATTTTTTTTGTTATCATTAAGCTACAATCACGTGAAGAACATTATGTTTACTAGGCTTCCGATTCACCATTCCCCCCGTAAAACCTCTTAGGTCTCTGCCCATCAGCATGTAGTAAGATGGTGTATAATCCCTACTGTCCTCTCTGTGTTGTACAGACCTCCCCATGCTCCTCCTACCACACATAGTATACACGCTAATACTCATGCCCCCAATGCAACCTTTCTTTCTCCCCGCCCTTATCCCTCCCTTCCCACCCAACCTACCCAGTCCCTTTCCCTTTGGTAACTGTTGGTCCACTCGCGGGTTCTGTGAGTCTGCTGCTATTTTTTTCCTTCAGATTTTCATAGTTGTTATACTCCACACATGAGTGAAATCATCCGTTTCTTGTCTTTCTCCGCCTGGCCTATTTCTCTGAACATAGTACCCTCTAGTTCCATCCACGTTATTGCAAATGATATGATTTGTTTTCTTCTTATGGCTGCTTACTGCACTTTTTTAACTGGATTTCTGTCTTCTCTTTTGTCTGTAGTTTCGCTATGTGCTTTCTCCTTTGCTCTCCTTGTTATGAACAATAGCTAATCGATAAGTACCTATATCTATCTATCTGTCTGTCTATCTATCTATCAATCTATCAATCAGTCAATCATCTTTTTGTCTGCCCATCTGTCCTTTTGTACAGAACAGTTATCAACATAACCTGTGTCACTTGCTTACGTTGTGCTTCCAAAAATCTTTCAAGCTAACTAGTCTGCAGGGAAAGCTCTTGGTTCACCGAGACTCTTGCAGGTAGAGTCAGCCGCTTATTCCTACAAAACCAGGAAAGTTTGCTGCAGGGTCTTGAACCCGTGTCTCTGTCCTCTCTCCTCTTTTACCTCCTTCTCACTTGCTGACTGTATTTAGTCACATTCATTGACTAAGGTCTTCCTGATGTTCACAAGTATCCTTCCTCTGGGTCTGTTTTTGACAGAAAAGTAAACTTGGTGCTTTGCTCACCACCATGTTTGAGGGACATCGGCGTGATCACCGCTGATAGGATGGAACGACAAATGAAATTGAAAACCAATTACTAGACAGGAGCAGTTGTTAGCAAAGAGTGTGTTGTGGAGTGACGTGTTTATTTGAGTGTCCAAACTTCCCTCTTTATATAGTTATTACTTCTTTACATTCATGAACATCATAAAACCCACTGATTACAAAGGCCCAGACGCATATTTTTACAGAAATTCTGTTGTTGAGGTGAGAGAAAATGAAAAGGACGTTGCTCTACCACTAAATCTATGGCTGGGCACGGATGAAATAAAAGAAAAGAATTCACGGTGGAAAGATAGGGCTATTTTCTACTGACTGTCTCTGTGGACTCAAACAGAGTCCATTTGTTTGATTGTTTGTATTTCAGTTTCACTTGTGTTGGGTACCTGTCCTCACCCCTTCGGCTTGTAGTTTGTCTGTTTCCTTGGATCTCAAGTGAGTCTCCTGTAAGGGAGCACATAAGTGGTCTTGAGTTTTCGTCCTTCTTTGAACCCTGCGTCTTTTGATTTGGAGCTCTCAAAGCCTGTCCTTTTATTCTGATGATTCAGAGCTGTGCCCTTATTGTACTTAATAATTTTTTTTTGTTATCATTAACCTACAATCACTTGAGTAACATTATGTTTACTAGGCTCCACCGTTCACCAAGTCCCCCACAAAAACCTCTTACAGTTGCTGTCAATCAGCGGAGTTGGATGCTGTAGACCCATTCACTGTTTTCCCACACACACACCCCATAACAATCGCTGTCCATCAGCGAGTAGTAAGATGCTGTAGAATTTCTACTTGTCTTCTCTGTGTTGTACAGCCCTCCCCATGCCCCCCTGAACCAACTCATTATACATGCTAAACCTAATCTCCCATTTCTTTCTCCCCGCCCTTATCCCTCCTTTCGCAACCACCCTGCCAAGTCCCTTTCCCTTTCGTAACTGTTAGTCCACTTTCGGATTCTGTGAGTCTGCTGCTATTTTTTTCCTTCAGTGTTTCTTTGTTGTTATACTCCACACGAGTTAAATCATTTGGTACTTGTCTTTCTCCACCTGGCCTCTTTCACTGAGCATACTACCGTCTTGCTCCATCCACGTCATTGCTAATGGTACCATTTGTTTTCTTCTTATGGCTGCTAACTGCAGTTTTTAAACTGGACTTCATTCTAACTTTCTGTTTGTAGTTTCGCTATGTGCTTTCACCATTGATCTCCTGGTTATGAGCAATAGCTTTGTGTTAATCGAAATGTATCTGTTTCTATCTATCTATCTATCTGTCTGTCTGTCTGACTATCTATCCATCCTTCTATCTTTCTTACTATCTATCTATCATCTATCTTTCTATCTATCTATCCTTCTATCTTTCTTTCTATGTATCTATCTTTCTATCTATTTATCTATCTTCTTATCATCTATCTCTCATGTCTCTCTTCTATCTATGTATCTATCTATCTATCATCTACCATCTATCTATCTGTCTATCTATGTATCTATGAATCAATCATCTTTTTTTCTGCCTATCTATCCTTATGTACAGAACAGTTAACAACATCGCCTATGTCAGTTCCCTATATTATGCTTCCAAGAATCTTGCAAGGTAACTAGGCCGTAGGGAGAGCACTGAGTTCATTGAGACACTTGCAGGTCAAGTCAGCCACGTGTGCTTACAAAACCAGTATGTGGTGTTGCAGGGACTTGCACCCATATCTCTGTCCTCTGTCCTATTTTAACTCCTTCTCGCTTCCTGACTGTATTTAGCCACATTCAATTGCTAAGTGCTCCCTGAAGACCACAAGTATCCCTCCTCTGGGTTTGTTGAAGACAGAAAAGTATACATTGTGCTCTGCTCACCACCAACTTTGAGGGACATCGGTGGGAGAACCGATGATAGGAGGAGGGACAAATAAAAAGGAACACCTATTTATAGACAGGAGCATTTGGGAGCAATGAGAGTGTTGTGGAGTTACGTGTTTGTTTGAGTGTCCAAATTTCCCTCTTTAGGAGGTTATTACGTCTCTACATTCAAGAACATTATAAAACCCAGTGATTTCCAATGACCAGATGCATATTATTGCAGCAATTCAGTTGTTGAGGTGATAAAAAATGAGACGGACGTTGCTGTACCACTAAATCTATGGCTGGGCACTGCTGAAACCAAACAAAAAGAATTCACGGTGGCTAGATAGGGCTATTTTGTACTGACTGTCTCTGGGTACTCAAACAGAATCCATTTGTTTGTTTGTTTCTCAGTTTCACTTGTGTTGGGTACCTGTCCCCACCCCTTCAGCTTGGAGTTTGTCTGTGTCCTTGGATCTCCAGTGAGTCTTCAGTAAGGGAGCACATATGTGTTCTTGAGTTTTCATCCCTTCCTCTAACTCTGTGTCTTTTGAATGGAGCACTCAGAGTCTGTCCTTTTATTCTGACAATTTAGAGCAGTGTCCTTATTGCACTAACAAAAAATTTTTTGTTATCTTTAATCTATAATCACGTGAAGATCATTATGATCACCAAGTACAACATGTCCCCCCAAAATGCCCCATAACAGATGCTGCCCATCAGCATAGTTGGATGCTGTAGACCCCGTCAACATGTTTCCCACCACACACACCATTACAGTCGCTGTCCACATGCGTGTAGTAAGTTGCTGTAGAAACACTTCTCTTCTATGTGTTGCACAGCCTTCCCCATGCTCCCACCACCCCACACAGTATAAATGCTAATCCTAATGCTCCCTTTCTTTCTGCCCGCCCTTATCCCTCCCTTCCCACCCACCATGCCCATTCCCTTTCCCTTTGGTAACTGTTAGTCCACTCTCGGCTTCTGTGAGTCTGCTGCTGTTCATTTCCTTCAGTTTTTCTTTGTTTTTATACTCCACACAAGGGTGAAATCATTTGGTACTTACCTTTCTTTGCCTGGCCTATTTCACTGAGCATAGTAGCCTCTAGCTCCATCCACGTTGTTCCAAATGGTAGGATTCGTTTTTTTCTTATGGCTGCTTACTGCACTTTTCAAACTGGATTTCTGTCTTCTCTTTTGTCTGTAGTTTAGCTATGTGCTTTCACCTTTGCTCTCCTGTTATGAGCAATAGCTTTGTGTTAATCGATACTTACCTATAATTTTCTATCTGCCTGTCTATCTATCTATCATTCAATCAATCAGTCATGTTTTTATCTGAACATCTGTCCTTGTATGCAGAACAGTTAACAACATAGACTATGTCCCTTCCCTACGTTATGCTTACAAAAACCTTGAAAGGTAACTAGGCCGTAAGGAGAGCACTGGGTTCACCGAGACACTTGCAGGTCGAGTCAGAAGTGTACCTACAAAACCAGGAAATGGTGGTGCAGGGACTTGTACCCGTGTCTCTGTCCTCTCTCCTCTTTTATCTCCTTCTCACTTGCTGACTGTATTTAGCCACATTCATTGACTAAGTGCTCCCTGAAGACCACAGGTATCGTTCCTCTTTGACATTTGTCAACAGAAAAGTAAACTTCGTGCTTGCTCACCGCCATGTTTGAGGGATATTGGCGTGATAAACCCTGATAGGAGGGAGGGACAAATAAAAAGTAACACTGATTTCTAGACAGGAGCAGTTGGGGGAGAAGAGTGTGTTGTGGAGTGAAGTGTTTATTTCAGTGTCCAAACTTCCCTCTTTACCTGGTTATTACTTCTTTACATTCGTGGACATCATAAAACCCACTGATTTCAAAGGCCCAGACCCATATTTTTACAGCAATTCAGTTGTTGAGTTGAGAGAAAATGAGAAGGATGTTGCTGCACCACTAAATCTATGGCTGGGCACTGCTGATACTAAACAAAAAGCATTCACAGTGGCCATATAGGTCTATTTACTACTGACTGTCTCGGGGGAACAGACAGAATCCATTTGACTGATTGTTTGTTTTACAGATTCACTTGTGTTGGGTACCTCTCCCCACCCCTTCAGCTTACAGTTTGTCTGTGTCCTTGGTCTCAAGTGAGTCTCCTGTAAGGGAGCACGTAGTTGTTCTTGACTTTTCATCCCTTCTTTTAAACCAGTGTCTTTTGTTTGGAGCACTCAAAGCCTGTCCTTTTACACTGATGATTCAGAGCTGTGCCCTTATTGCACTTTAAAATTCTTTTTTTGTTATCATTAATCTACAATCACATGCAGAACATTATGTTTAGTAGGATCCCCCTTTCACAAAGTTCGCTCCAAAAACCTCTAAGAGTAGGTGTCCATCAGCATAGTTGGATGCTGTAGACTACTGCACCATGTCCCCACACACAGACCCCGTTACAGTCGCTGTCCATCAGCGTGTAGTAATATGCTGTAGAATCTCTAACTTTCTTCTCTGTGTTGTACAGCCCTCCCCATGACCAGCCGATCCCATGCATTATTCATGCTAATTATAATGTCTCCTTTCTTTGTTCCCAACCTTATCCCTCCCTTATCACCCACCCGCCCCTGTCCTTTTCTCTTTGGTATCTGTTAGTCTACTCTCAGGTTCTGGTATTCTGCTGCTTTTTTTTCCATCAGTTTTTTTTTTAATACTCCACACATGAGGGAAATCATTGGGTACTTATCTTTCTCCTCCTGTTCTTTTTCACTGAGCATACTACCGTCTAGCTCCACCCACATCATTGTAAATGGAAGGATTTGTTTTCTTCTTATGGCTGCTTATTGTACTTTTTAAACGGGATTTCACTCTTCCTTTTTGTTTGTAGTATCGCTATGTGCTTTCACCATTTATCTCCCGGTTATGAGCAATAGCTTTCTGTTAATTGATATGTATCTGTATCTATCTATCTATCTATCTATCTGTCTGTCTGTCTGTCTGTCTGTCTGTCTGTCTGTCTATCTACCTTTAATTCCTATCTATCTATCATGGCTATCATCTATCTATCATGTCTATCATCTATCTATCTATCATCTGTCATCTATCTATCTATCTATCTATGAATCAATCATCTTTTTGTCTGCCTATCTATCCTTATGTACAGAACAGTTAACAACATAGCCTATATCACCTTTCCTACATTATGCTTCCAAAAATCTTGCAAGTTGCGTATTCTGTATTGAGAGCACTGGGTTCACTGAGACACTTGCTGGTCGAGTAAACAACGTGTGCTTACAAAACCGGTAAATGGTGTTGCAGGAACTTGAACCCATATCTCTGTCCTCTGTCCTCTTTTCCCTCTTTCTCGCTTGCTGACTGTATTTTGCCACATTCATTGACTAAGTGCTTCCTGAGGATCACAAGTATTCTTCGTCTGGGCCTGTCGTAGACAGTAAAGTATACTTGGTGTTTTGCTTACCACCATGTTTGAGGGAAATCGGCGTGATCACCATTGATAGGAGGAGGGTCAAATAAAAAGTAACACCTATGTCTAGACAGGAGCATTTGGGAGCAAGGAGAGTGTTGCGGATTTACGTGTTTCTTTGAGTGTCCTAACTTCCCTCAATAGGGGTTTATTGCTTCTTTACATTCGTGAATATCATAAAACCCACTGAATTCAAAAGCCCAGACTCATATTATTACAGCAATTCTGTGGTTGAGGTGAGAAAAAATGAGAAGGACGTTGGTGTACCACTAAATCTATGGCTGGGCACTGCTGTAACCAAACAAAAAGAATTCACAGTGGCTAGATGGCGCTATTTTCTACTGAATGTCTCTGGGGACTCAAACAGAATCAATTTATTTGTTTGTTTGTTTCTCATTTTCACTTGTAGGGTACCTATCTCCACATATTCGGCATGAAGTTTGTCTGTGTCCTTGGATCGCAAGTGAGTCTGCTGTAAGGGAGCACAAAGGTGGTCTTGAGCTTTCATCCCTTCTTCTAACACTGTGTCTTTTGGTTGGAGCACTCAAAGCCTGTCCTTTTATTCTGATGATTCAGGGCTGTTCCCTTAATGCATTAAAAAAAATTTTTTTGTTATCATTAAGCTACAATCACGTGAAGAACATTATGTTTACTAGGCTTCCGATTCACCATTCCCCCCGTAAAACCTCTTAGGTCTCTGCCCATCAGCATGTAGTAAGATGGTGTATAATCCCTACTGTCCTCTCTGTGTTGTACAGACCTCCCCATGCTCCTCCTACCACACATAGTATACACGCTAATACTCATGCCCCCAATGCAACCTTTCTTTCTCCCCGCCCTTATCCCTCCCTTCCCACCCAACCTACCCAGTCCCTTTCCCTTTGGTAACTGTTGGTCCACTCGCGGGTTCTGTGAGTCTGCTGCTATTTTTTTCCTTCAGATTTTCATAGTTGTTATACTCCACACATGAGTGAAATCATCCGTTTCTTGTCTTTCTCCGCCTGGCCTATTTCTCTGAACATAGTACCCTCTAGTTCCATCCACGTTATTGCAAATGATATGATTTGTTTTCTTCTTATGGCTGCTTACTGCACTTTTTAAACTGGATTTCTGTCTTCTCTTTTGTCTGTAGTTTCGCTATGTGCTTTCTCCTTTGCTCTCCTTGTTATGAACAATAGCTAATCGATAAGTACCTATATCTATCTATCTGTCTGTCTATCTATCTATCAATCTATCAATCAGTCAATCATCTTTTTGTCTGCCCATCTGTCCTTTTGTACAGAACAGTTATCAACATAACCTGTGTCACTTGCTTACGTTGTGCTTCCAAAAATCTTTCAAGCTAACTAGTCTGCAGGGAAAGCTCTTGGTTCACCGAGACTCTTGCAGGTAGAGTCAGCCGCTTATTCCTACAAAACCAGGAAAGTTTGCTGCAGGGTCTTGAACCCGTGTCTCTGTCCTCTCTCCTCTTTTACCTCCTTCTCACTTGCTGACTGTATTTAGTCACATTCATTGACTAAGGTCTTCCTGATGTTCACAAGTATCCTTCCTCTGGGTCTGTTTTTGACAGAAAAGTAAACTTGGTGCTTTGCTCACCACCATGTTTGAGGGACATCGGCGTGATCACCGCTGATAGGATGGAACGACAAATGAAATTGAAAACCAATTACTAGACAGGAGCAGTTGTTAGCAAAGAGTGTGTTGTGGAGTGACGTGTTTATTTGAGTGTCCAAACTTCCCTCTTTATATAGTTATTACTTCTTTACATTCATGAACATCATAAAACCCACTGATTACAAAGGCCCAGACGCATATTTTTACAGAAATTCTGTTGTTGAGGTGAGAGAAAATGAAAAGGACGTTGCTCTACCACTAAATCTATGGCTGGGCACGGATGAAATAAAAGAAAAGAATTCACGGTGGAAAGATAGGGCTATTTTCTACTGACTGTCTCTGTGGACTCAAACAGAGTCCATTTGTTTGATTGTTTGTATTTCAGTTTCACTTGTGTTGGGTACCTGTCCTCACCCCTTCGGCTTGTAGTTTGTCTGTTTCCTTGGATCTCAAGTGAGTCTCCTGTAAGGGAGCACATAAGTGGTCTTGAGTTTTCGTCCTTCTTTGAACCCTGCGTCTTTTGATTTGGAGCTCTCAAAGCCTGTCCTTTTATTCTGATGATTCAGAGCTGTGCCCTTATTGTACTTAATAATTTTTTTTTGTTATCATTAACCTACAATCACTTGAGTAACATTATGTTTACTAGGCTCCACCGTTCACCAAGTCCCCCACAAAAACCTCTTACAGTTGCTGTCAATCAGCGGAGTTGGATGCTGTAGACCCATTCACTGTTTTCCCACACACACACCCCATAACAATCGCTGTCCATCAGCGAGTAGTAAGATGCTGTAGAATTTCTACTTGTCTTCTCTGTGTTGTACAGCCCTCCCCATGCCCCCCTGAACCAACTCATTATACATGCTAAACCTAATCTCCCATTTCTTTCTCCCCGCCCTTATCCCTCCTTTCGCAACCACCCTGCCAAGTCCCTTTCCCTTTCGTAACTGTTAGTCCACTTTCGGATTCTGTGAGTCTGCTGCTATTTTTTTCCTTCAGTGTTTCTTTGTTGTTATACTCCACACGAGTTAAATCATTTGGTACTTGTCTTTCTCCACCTGGCCTCTTTCACTGAGCATACTACCGTCTTGCTCCATCCACGTCATTGCTAATGGTACCATTTGTTTTCTTCTTATGGCTGCTAACTGCAGTTTTTAAACTGGACTTCATTCTAACTTTCTGTTTGTAGTTTCGCTATGTGCTTTCACCATTGATCTCCTGGTTATGAGCAATAGCTTTGTGTTAATCGAAATGTATCTGTTTCTATCTATCTATCTATCTGTCTGTCTGTCTGACTATCTATCCATCCTTCTATCTTTCTTACTATCTATCTATCATCTATCTTTCTATCTATCTATCCTTCTATCTTTCTTTCTATGTATCTATCTTTCTATCTATTTATCTATCTTCTTATCATCTATCTCTCATGTCTCTCTTCTATCTATGTATCTATCTATCTATCATCTACCATCTATCTATCTGTCTATCTATGTATCTATGAATCAATCATCTTTTTTTCTGCCTATCTATCCTTATGTACAGAACAGTTAACAACATCGCCTATGTCAGTTCCCTATATTATGCTTCCAAGAATCTTGCAAGGTAACTAGGCCGTAGGGAGAGCACTGAGTTCATTGAGACACTTGCAGGTCAAGTCAGCCACGTGTGCTTACAAAACCAGTATGTGGTGTTGCAGGGACTTGCACCCATATCTCTGTCCTCTGTCCTATTTTAACTCCTTCTCGCTTCCTGACTGTATTTAGCCACATTCAATTGCTAAGTGCTCCCTGAAGACCACAAGTATCCCTCCTCTGGGTTTGTTGAAGACAGAAAAGTATACATTGTGCTCTGCTCACCACCAACTTTGAGGGACATCGGTGGGAGAACCGATGATAGGAGGAGGGACAAATAAAAAGGAACACCTATTTATAGACAGGAGCATTTGGGAGCAATGAGAGTGTTGTGGAGTTACGTGTTTGTTTGAGTGTCCAAATTTCCCTCTTTAGGAGGTTATTACTTCTCTACATTCAAGAACATTATAAAACCCAGTGATTTCCAATGACCAGATGCATATTATTGCAGCAATTCAGTTGTTGAGCTGATAAAAAATGAGACGGACGTTGCTGTACCACTAAATCTATGGCTGGGCACTGCTGAAACCAAACAAAAAGAATTCACGGTGGCTAGATAGGGCTATTTTGTACTGACTGTCTCTGGGTACTCAAACAGAATCCATTTGTTTGTTTGTTTCTCAGTTTCACTTGTGTTGGGTACCTGTCCCCACCCCTTCAGCTTGGAGTTTGTCTGTGTCCTTGGATCTCCAGTGAGTCTTCAGTAAGGGAGCACATATGTGTTCTTGAGTTTTCATCCCTTCCTCTAACTCTGTGTCTTTTGAATGGAGCACTCAGAGTCTGTCCTTTTATTCTGACAATTTAGAGCAGTGTCCTTATTGCACTAACAAAAAATTTTTTGTTATCTTTAATCTATAATCACGTGAAGATCATTATGATCACCAAGTACAACATGTCCCCCCAAAATGCCCCATTACGGATGCTGCCCATCAGCGTAGTTGGATGCTGTAGACCCCGTCAACATGTTTCCCACCACACACACCGTTACAGTCGCTGTCCACATGCGTGTAGTAAGTTGCTGTAGAAACACTTCTCTTCTATGTGTTGCACAGCCTTCCCCATGCTCCCACCACCCCACACAGTATAAATGCTAATCCTAATGCTCCCTTTCTTTCTGCCCGCCCTTATCCCTCCCTTCCCACCCACCATGCCCATTCCCTTTCCCTTTGGTAACTGTTAGTCCACTCTCGGCTTCTGTGAGTCTGCTGCTGTTCATTTCCTTCAGTTTTTCTTTGTTTTTATACTCCACACAAGGGTGAAATCATTTGGTACTTACCTTTCTTTGCCTGGCCTATTTCACTGAGCATAGTAACCTCTAGCTCCATCCACGTTGTTCCAAATGGTAGGATTCGTTTTTTTCTTATGGCTGCTTACTGCACTTTTCAAACTGGATTTCTGTCTTCTCTTTTGTCTGTAGTTTAGCTATGTGCTTTCACCTTTGCTCTCCTGTTATGAGCAATAGCTTTGTGTTAATCGATACTTACCTATAATTTTCTATCTGCCTGTCTATCTATCTATCATTCAATCAATCAGTCATGTTTTTATCTGAACATCTGTCCTTGTATGCAGAACAGTTAACAACATAGACTATGTCCCTTCCCTACGTTATGCTTACAAAAACCTTGAAAGGTAACTAGGCCGTAAGGAGAGCACTGGGTTCACCGAGACACTTGCAGGTCGAGTGAGAAGTGTACCTACAAAACCAGGAAATGGTGGTGCAGGGACTTGTACCCGTGTCTCTGTCCTCTCTCCTCTTTTATCTCCTTCTCACTTGCTGACTGTATTTAGCCACATTCATTGACTAAGTGCTCCCTGAAGACCACAGGTATCGTTCCTCTTTGACATTTGTCAACAGAAAAGTAAACTTCGTGCTTGCTCACCGCCATGTTTGAGGGATATTGGCGTGATAAACCCTGATAGGAGGGAGGGACAAATAAAAAGTAACACTGATTTCTAGACAGGAGCAGTTGGGGGAGAAGAGTGTGTTGTGGAGTGAAGTGTTTATTTCAGTGTCCAAACTTCCCTCTTTACCTGGTTATTACTTCTTTACATTCGTGGACATCATAAAACCCACTGATTTCAAAGGCCCAGACCCATATTTTTACAGCAATTCAGTTGTTGAGTTGAGAGAAAATGAGAAGGATGTTGCTGCACCACTAAATCTATGGCTGGGCACTGCTGATACTAAACAAAAAGCATTCACAGTGGCCATATAGGTCTATTTACTACTGACTGTCTCGGGGGAACAGACAGAATCCATTTGACTGATTGTTTGTTTTACAGATTCACTTGTGTTGGGTACCTCTCCCCACCCCTTCGGCTTACAGTTTGTCTGTGTCCTTGGTCTCAAGTGAGTCTCCTGTAAGGGAGCACGTAGTTGTTCTTGACTTTTCATCCCTTCTTTTAAACCAGTGTCTTTTGTTTGGAGCACTCAAAGCCTGTCCTTTTACACTGATGATTCAGAGCTGTGCCCTTATTGCACTTTAAAATTCTTTTTTTGTTATCATTAATCTACAATCACATGCAGAACATTATGTTTAGTAGGATCCCCCTTTCACAAAGTTCGCTCCAAAAACCTCTAAGAGTAGGTGTCCATCAGCATAGTTGGATGCTGTAGACTACTGCACCATGTCCACACACAGAGACCCCGTTACAGTCGCTGTCCATCAGCGTGTAGTAATATGCTGTAGAATCTCTAACTTTCTTCTCTGTGTTGTACAGCCCTCCCCATGACCAGCCGATCCCATGCATTATTCATGCTAATTATAATGTCTCCTTTCTTTGTTCCCAACCTTATCCCTCCCTTATCACCCACCCGCCCCTGTCCTTTTCTCTTTGGTATCTGTTAGTCTACTCTCAGGTTCTGGTATTCTGCAGCTTTTTTTTCCATCAGTTTTTTTTTTAATACTCCACACATGAGGGAAATCATTGGGTACTTATCTTTCTCCTCCTGTTCTTTTTCACTGAGCATACTACCGTCTAGCTCCACCCACATCATTGTAAATGGAAGGATTTGTTTTCTTCTTATGGCTGCTTATTGTACTTTTTAAACGGGATTTCACTCTTCCTTTTTGTTTGTAGTATCGCTATGTGCTTTCACCATTTATCTCCCGGTTATGAGCAATAGCTTTCTGTTAATTGATATGTATCTGTATCTATCTATCTATCTATCTATCTGTCTGTCTGTCTGTCTGTCTGTCTGTCTGTCTATCTACCTTTAATTCCTATCTATCTATCATGGCTATCATCTATCTATCATGTCTATCATCTATCTATCTATCATCTGTCATCTATCTATCTATCTATCTATGAATCAATCATCTTTTTGTCTGCCTATCTATCCTTATGTACAGAACAGTTAACAACATAGCCTATATCACCTTTCCTACATTATGCTTCCAAAAATCTTGCAAGTTGCGTATTCTGTATTGAGAGCACTGGGTTCACTGAGACACTTGCTGGTCGAGTAAACAACGTGTGCTTACAAAACCGGTAAATGGTGTTGCAGGAACTTGAACCCATATCTCTGTCCTCTGTCCTCTTTTCCCTCTTTCTCGCTTGCTGACTGTATTTTGCCACATTCATTGACTAAGTGCTTCCTGAGGATCACAAGTATTCTTCGTCTGGGCCTGTCGTAGACAGTAAAGTATACTTGGTGTTTTGCTTACCACCATGTTTGAGGGAAATCGGCGTGATCACCATTGATAGGAGGAGGGTCAAATAAAAAGTAACACCTATGTCTAGACAGGAGCATTTGGGAGCAAGGAGAGTGTTGCGGATTTACGTGTTTCTTTGAGTGTCCTAACTTCCCTCAATAGGGGTTTATTGCTTCTTTACATTCGTGAATATCATAAAACCCACTGAATTCAAAAGCCCAGACTCATATTATTACAGCAATTCTGTGGTTGAGGTGAGAAAAAATGAGAAGGACGTTGGTGTACCACTAAATCTATGGCTGGGCACTGCTGTAACCAAACAAAAAGAATTCACAGTGGCTAGATGGCGCTATTTTCTACTGAATGTCTCTGGGGACTCAAACAGAATCAATTTATTTGTTTGTTTGTTTCTCATTTTCACTTGTAGGGTACCTATCTCCACATATTCGGCATGAAGTTTGTCTGTGTCCTTGGATCGCAAGTGAGTCTGCTGTAAGGGAGCACAAAGGTGGTCTTGAGCTTTCATCCCTTCTTCTAACACTGTGTCTTTTGGTTGGAGCACTCAAAGCCTGTCCTTTTATTCTGATGATTCAGGGCTGTTCCCTTAATGCATTAAAAAAAATTTTTTTGTTATCATTAAGCTACAATCACGTGAAGAACATTATGTTTACTAGGCTTCCGATTCACCATTCCCCCCGTAAAACCTCTTAGGTCTCTGCCCATCAGCATGTAGTAAGATGGTGTATAATCCCTACTGTCCTCTCTGTGTTGTACAGACCTCCCCATGCTCCTCCTACCACACATAGTATACACGCTAATACTCATGCCCCCAATGCAACCTTTCTTTCTCCCCGCCCTTATCCCTCCCTTCCCACCCAACCTACCCAGTCCCTTTCCCTTTGGTAACTGTTGGTCCACTCGCGGGTTCTGTGAGTCTGCTGCTATTTTTTTCCTTCAGATTTTCATAGTTGTTATACTCCACACATGAGTGAAATCATCCGTTTCTTGTCTTTCTCCGCCTGGCCTATTTCTCTGAACATAGTACCCTCTAGTTCCATCCACGTTATTGCAAATGATATGATTTGTTTTCTTCTTATGGCTGCTTACTGCACTTTTTAAACTGGATTTCTGTCTTCTCTTTTGTCTGTAGTTTCGCTATGTGCTTTCTCCTTTGCTCTCCTTGTTATGAACAATAGCTAATCGATAAGTACCTATATCTATCTATCTGTCTGTCTATCTATCTATCAATCTATCAATCAGTCAATCATCTTTTTGTCTGCCCATCTGTCCTTTTGTACAGAACAGTTATCAACATAACCTGTGTCACTTGCTTACGTTGTGCTTCCAAAAATCTTTCAAGCTAACTAGTCTGCAGGGAAAGCTCTTGGTTCACCGAGACTCTTGCAGGTAGAGTCAGCCGCTTATTCCTACAAAACCAGGAAAGTTTGCTGCAGGGTCTTGAACCCGTGTCTCTGTCCTCTCTCCTCTTTTACCTCCTTCTCACTTGCTGACTGTATTTAGTCACATTCATTGACTAAGGTCTTCCTGATGTTCACAAGTATCCTTCCTCTGGGTCTGTTTTTGACAGAAAAGTAAACTTGGTGCTTTGCTCACCACCATGTTTGAGGGACATCGGCGTGATCACCGCTGATAGGATGGAACGACAAATGAAATTGAAAACCAATTACTAGACAGGAGCAGTTGTTAGCAAAGAGTGTGTTGTGGAGTGACGTGTTTATTTGAGTGTCCAAACTTCCCTCTTTATATAGTTATTACTTCTTTACATTCATGAACATCATAAAACCCACTGATTACAAAGGCCCAGACGCATATTTTTACAGAAATTCTGTTGTTGAGGTGAGAGAAAATGAAAAGGACGTTGCTCTACCACTAAATCTATGGCTGGGCACGGATGAAATAAAAGAAAAGAATTCACGGTGGAAAGATAGGGCTATTTTCTACTGACTGTCTCTGTGGACTCAAACAGAGTCCATTTGTTTGATTGTTTGTATTTCAGTTTCACTTGTGTTGGGTACCTGTCCTCACCCCTTCGGCTTGTAGTTTGTCTGTTTCCTTGGATCTCAAGTGAGTCTCCTGTAAGGGAGCACATAAGTGGTCTTGAGTTTTCGTCCTTCTTTGAACCCTGCGTCTTTTGATTTGGAGCTCTCAAAGCCTGTCCTTTTATTCTGATGATTCAGAGCTGTGCCCTTATTGTACTTAATAATTTTTTTTTGTTATCATTAACCTACAATCACTTGAGTAACATTATGTTTACTAGGCTCCACCGTTCACCAAGTCCCCCACAAAAACCTCTTACAGTTGCTGTCAATCAGCGGAGTTGGATGCTGTAGACCCATTCACTGTTTTCCCACACACACACCCCATAACAATCGCTGTCCATCAGCGAGTAGTAAGATGCTGTAGAATTTCTACTTGTCTTCTCTGTGTTGTACAGCCCTCCCCATGCCCCCCTGAACCAACTCATTATACATGCTAAACCTAATCTCCCATTTCTTTCTCCCCGCCCTTATCCCTCCTTTCGCAACCACCCTGCCAAGTCCCTTTCCCTTTCGTAACTGTTAGTCCACTTTCGGATTCTGTGAGTCTGCTGCTATTTTTTTCCTTCAGTGTTTCTTTGTTGTTATACTCCACACGAGTTAAATCATTTGGTACTTGTCTTTCTCCACCTGGCCTCTTTCACTGAGCATACTACCGTCTTGCTCCATCCACGTCATTGCTAATGGTACCATTTGTTTTCTTCTTATGGCTGCTAACTGCAGTTTTTAAACTGGACTTCATTCTAACTTTCTGTTTGTAGTTTCGCTATGTGCTTTCACCATTGATCTCCTGGTTATGAGCAATAGCTTTGTGTTAATCGAAATGTATCTGTTTCTATCTATCTATCTATCTGTCTGTCTGTCTGACTATCTATCCATCCTTCTATCTTTCTTACTATCTATCTATCATCTATCTTTCTATCTATCTATCCTTCTATCTTTCTTTCTATGTATCTATCTTTCTATCTATTTATCTATCTTCTTATCATCTATCTCTCATGTCTCTCTTCTATCTATGTATCTATCTATCTATCATCTACCATCTATCTATCTGTCTATCTATGTATCTATGAATCAATCATCTTTTTTTCTGCCTATCTATCCTTATGTACAGAACAGTTAACAACATCGCCTATGTCAGTTCCCTATATTATGCTTCCAAGAATCTTGCAAGGTAACTAGGCCGTAGGGAGAGCACTGAGTTCATTGAGACACTTGCAGGTCAAGTCAGCCACGTGTGCTTACAAAACCAGTATGTGGTGTTGCAGGGACTTGCACCCATATCTCTGTCCTCTGTCCTATTTTAACTCCTTCTCGCTTCCTGACTGTATTTAGCCACATTCAATTGCTAAGTGCTCCCTGAAGACCACAAGTATCCCTCCTCTGGGTTTGTTGAAGACAGAAAAGTATACATTGTGCTCTGCTCACCACCAACTTTGAGGGACATCGGTGGGAGAACCGATGATAGGAGGAGGGACAAATAAAAAGGAACACCTATTTATAGACAGGAGCATTTGGGAGCAATGAGAGTGTTGTGGAGTTACGTGTTTGTTTGAGTGTCCAAATTTCCCTCTTTAGGAGGTTATTACTTCTCTACATTCAAGAACATTATAAAACCCAGTGATTTCCAATGACCAGATGCATATTATTGCAGCAATTCAGTTGTTGAGCTGATAAAAAACGAGACGGACGTTGCTGTACCACTAAATCTATGGCTGGGCACTGCTGAAACCAAACAAAAAGAATTCACGGTGGCTAGATAGGGCTATTTTGTACTGACTGTCTCTGGGTACTCAAACAGAATCCATTTGTTTGTTTGTTTCTCAGTTTCACTTGTGTTGGGTACCTGTCCACACCCCTTCAGCTTGGAGTTTGTCTGTGTCCTTGGATCTCCAGTGAGTCTTCAGTAAGGGAGCACATATGTGTTCTTGAGTTTTCATCCCTTCCTCTAACTCTGTGTCTTTTGAATGGAGCACTCAGAGTCTGTCCTTTTATTCTGACAATTTAGAGCAGTGTCCTTATTGCACTAACAAAAAATTTTTTGTTATCTTTAATCTATAATCACGTGAAGATCATTATGATCACCAAGTACAACATGTCCCCCCAAAATGCCCCATTACGGACGCTGCCCATCAGCGTAGTTGGATGCTGTAGACCCCGTCAACATGTTTCCCACCACACACACCGTTACAGTCGCTGTCCACATGCGTGTAGTAAGTTGCTGTAGAAACACTTCTCTTCTATGTGTTGCACAGCCTTCCCCATGCTCCCACCACCCCACACAGTATAAATGCTAATCCTAATGCTCCCTTTCTTTCTGCCCGCCCTTATCCCTCCCTTCCCACCCACCATGCCCATTCCCTTTCCCTTTGGTAACTGTTAGTCCACTCTCGGCTTCTGTGAGTCTGCTGCTGTTCATTTCCTTCAGTTTTTCTTTGTTTTTATACTCCACACAAGGGTGAAATCATTTGGTACTTACCTTTCTTTGCCTGGCCTATTTCACTGAGCATAGTAGCCTCTAGCTCCATCCACGTTGTTCCAAATGGTAGGATTCGTTTTTTTCTTATGGCTGCTTACTGCACTTTTCAAACTGGATTTCTGTCTTCTCTTTTGTCTGTAGTTTAGCTATGTGCTTTCACCTTTGCTCTCCTGTTATGAGCAATAGCTTTGTGTTAATCGATACTTACCTATAATTTTCTATCTGCCTGTCTATCTATCTATCATTCAATCAATAAGTCATGTTTTTATCTGAACATCTGTCCTTGTATGCAGAACAGTTAACAACATAGACTATGTCCCTTCCCTACGTTATGCTTACAAAAACCTTGAAAGGTAACTAGGCCGTAAGAAGAGCACTGGGTTCACCGAGACACTTGCAGGTCGAGTCAGAAGTGTACCTACAAAACCAGGAAATGGTGGTGCAGGGACTTGTACCCGTGTCTCTGTCCTCTCTCCTCTTTTATCTCCTTCTCACTTGCTGACTGTATTTAGCCACATTCATTGACTAAGTGCTCCCTGAAGACCACAGGTATCGTTCCTCTTTGACATTTGTCAACAGAAAAGTAAACTTCGTGCTTGCTCACCGCCATGTTTGAGGGATATTGGCGTGATAAACCCTGATAGGAGGGAGGGACAAATAAAAAGTAACACTGATTTCTAGACAGGAGCAGTTGGGGGAGAAGAGTGTGTTGTGGAGTGAAGTGTTTATTTCAGTGTCCAAACTTCCCTCTTTACCTGGTTATTACTTCTTTACATTCGTGGACATCATAAAACCCACTGATTTCAAAGGCCCAGACCCATATTTTTACAGCAATTCAGTTGTTGAGTTGAGAGAAAATGAGAAGGATGTTGCTGCACCACTAAATCTATGGCTGGGCACTGCTGATACTAAACAAAAAGCATTCACAGTGGCCATATAGGTCTATTTACTACTGACTGTCTCGGGGGAACAGACAGAATCCATTTGACTGATTGTTTGTTTTACAGATTCACTTGTGTTGGGTACCTCTCCCCACCCCTTCGGCTTACAGTTTGTCTGTGTCCTTGGTCTCAAGTGAGTCTCCTGTAAGGGAGCACGTAGTTGTTCTTGACTTTTCATCCCTTCTTTTAAACCAGTGTCTTTTGTTTGGAGCACTCAAAGCCTGTCCTTTTACACTGATGATTCAGAGCTGTGCCCTTATTGCACTTTAAAATTCTTTTTTTGTTATCATTAATCTACAATCACATGCAGAACATTATGTTTAGTAGGATCCCCCTTTCACAAAGTTCGCTCCAAAAACCTCTAAGAGTAGGTGTCCATCAGCATAGTTGGATGCTGTAGACTACTGCACCATGTCCCCACACACAGACCCCGTTACAGTCGCTGTCCATCAGCGTGTAGTAATATGCTGTAGAATCTCTAACTTTCTTCTCTGTGTTGTACAGCCCTCCCCATGACCAGCCGATCCCATGCATTATTCATGCTAATTATAATGTCTCCTTTCTTTGTTCCCAACCTTATCCCTCCCTTATCACCCACCCGCCCCTGTCCTTTTCTCTTTGGTATCTGTTAGTCTACTCTCAGGTTCTGGTATTCTGCTGCTTTTTTTTCCATCAGTTTTTTTTTAATACTCCACACATGAGGGAAATCATTGGGTACTTATCTTTCTCCTCCTGTTCTTTTTCACTGAGCATACTACCGTCTAGCTCCACCCACATCATTGTAAATGGAAGGATTTGTTTTCTTCTTATGGCTGCTTATTGTACTTTTTAAACGGGATTTCACTCTTCCTTTTTGTTTGTAGTATCGCTATGTGCTTTCACCATTTATCTCCCGGTTATGAGCAATAGCTTTCTGTTAATTGATATGTATCTGTATCTATCTATCTATCTATCTATCTGTCTGTCTGTCTGTCTGTCTGTCTGTCTGTCTGTCTGTCTATCTACCTTTAATTCCTATCTATCTATCATGGCTATCATCTATCTATCATGTCTATCATCTATCTATCTATCATCTGTCATCTATCTATCTATCTATCTATGAATCAATCATCTTTTTGTCTGCCTATCTATCCTTATGTACAGAACAGTTAACAACATAGCCTATATCACCTTTCCTACATTATGCTTCCAAAAATCTTGCAAGTTGAGTATTCTGTATTGAGAGCACTGGGTTCACTGAGACACTTGCAGGTCGAGTAAGCAACGTGTGCTTACAAAACCGGTAAATGGTGTTGCAGGAACTTGAACCCATATCTCTGTCCTCTGTCCTCTTTTCCCTCTTTCTCGCTTGCTGACTGTATTTTGCCACATTCATTGACTAAGTGCTTCCTGAGGATCACAAGTATTCTTCGTCTGGGCCTGTCGTAGACAGTAAAGTATACTTGGTGTTTTGCTTACCACCATGTTTGAGGGAAATCGGCGTGATCACCATTGATAGGAGGAGGGTCAAATAAAAAGTAACACCTATGTCTAGACAGGAGCATTTGGGAGCAAGGAGAGTGTTGCGGATTTACGTGTTTCTTTGAGTGTCCTAACTTCCCTCAATAGGGGTTTATTGCTTCTTTACATTCGTGAATATCATAAAACCCACTGAATTCAAAAGCCCAGACTCATATTATTACAGCAATTCTGTGGTTGAGGTGAGAAAAAATGAGAAGGACGTTGGTGTACCACTAAATCTATGGCTGGGCACTGCTGTAACCAAACAAAAAGAATTCACAGTGGCTAGATGGCGCTATTTTCTACTGAATGTCTCTGGGGACTCAAACAGAATCAATTTATTTGTTTGTTTGTTTCTCATTTTCACTTGTAGGGTACCTATCTCCACATATTCGGCATGAAGTTTGTCTGTGTCCTTGGATCGCAAGTGAGTCTGCTGTAAGGGAGCACAAAGGTGGTCTTGAGCTTTCATCCCTTCTTCTAACACTGTGTCTTTTGGTTGGAGCACTCAAAGCCTGTCCTTTTATTCTGATGATTCAGGGCTGTTCCCTTAATGCATTAAAAAAAATTTTTTTGTTATCATTAAGCTACAATCACGTGAAGAACATTATGTTTACTAGGCTTCCGATTCACCATTCCCCCCGTAAAACCTCTTAGGTCTCTGCCCATCAGCATGTAGTAAGATGGTGTATAATCCCTACTGTCCTCTCTGTGTTGTACAGACCTCCCCATGCTCCTCCTACCACACATAGTATACACGCTAATACTCATGCCCCCAATGCAACCTTTCTTTCTCCCCGCCCTTATCCCTCCCTTCCCACCCAACCTACCCAGTCCCTTTCCCTTTGGTAACTGTTGGTCCACTCGCGGGTTCTGTGAGTCTGCTGCTATTTTTTTCCTTCAGATTTTCATAGTTGTTATACTCCACACATGAGTGAAATCATCCGTTTCTTGTCTTTCTCCGCCTGGCCTATTTCTCTGAACATAGTACCCTCTAGTTCCATCCACGTTATTGCAAATGATATGATTTGTTTTCTTCTTATGGCTGCTTACTGCACTTTTTAAACTGGATTTCTGTCTTCTCTTTTGTCTGTAGTTTCGCTATGTGCTTTCTCCTTTGCTCTCCTTGTTATGAACAATAGCTAATCGATAAGTACCTATATCTATCTATCTGTCTGTCTATCTATCTATCAATCTATCAATCAGTCAATCATCTTTTTGTCTGCCCATCTGTCCTTTTGTACAGAACAGTTATCAACATAACCTGTGTCACTTGCTTACGTTGTGCTTCCAAAAATCTTTCAAGCTAACTAGTCTGCAGGGAAAGCTCTTGGTTCACCGAGACTCTTGCAGGTAGAGTCAGCCGCTTATTCCTACAAAACCAGGAAAGTTTGCTGCAGGGTCTTGAACCCGTGTCTCTGTCCTCTCTCCTCTTTTACCTCCTTCTCACTTGCTGACTGTATTTAGTCACATTCATTGACTAAGGTCTTCCTGATGTTCACAAGTATCCTTCCTCTGGGTCTGTTTTTGACAGAAAAGTAAACTTGGTGCTTTGCTCACCACCATGTTTGAGGGACATCGGCGTGATCACCGCTGATAGGATGGAACGACAAATGAAATTGAAAACCAATTACTAGACAGGAGCAGTTGTTAGCAAAGAGTGTGTTGTGGAGTGACGTGTTTATTTGAGTGTCCAAACTTCCCTCTTTATATAGTTATTACTTCTTTACATTCATGAACATCATAAAACCCACTGATTACAAAGGCCCAGACGCATATTTTTACAGAAATTCTGTTGTTGAGGTGAGAGAAAATGAAAAGGACGTTGCTCTACCACTAAATCTATGGCTGGGCACGGATGAAATAAAAGAAAAGAATTCACGGTGGAAAGATAGGGCTATTTTCTACTGACTGTCTCTGTGGACTCAAACAGAGTCCATTTGTTTGATTGTTTGTATTTCAGTTTCACTTGTGTTGGGTACCTGTCCTCACCCCTTCGGCTTGTAGTTTGTCTGTTTCCTTGGATCTCAAGTGAGTCTCCTGTAAGGGAGCACATAAGTGGTCTTGAGTTTTCGTCCTTCTTTGAACCCTGCGTCTTTTGATTTGGAGCTCTCAAAGCCTGTCCTTTTATTCTGATGATTCAGAGCTGTGCCCTTATTGTACTTAATAATTTTTTTTTGTTATCATTAACCTACAATCACTTGAGTAACATTATGTTTACTAGGCTCCACCGTTCACCAAGTCCCCCACAAAAACCTCTTACAGTTGCTGTCAATCAGCGGAGTTGGATGCTGTAGACCCATTCACTGTTTTCCCACACACACACCCCATAACAATCGCTGTCCATCAGCGAGTAGTAAGATGCTGTAGAATTTCTACTTGTCTTCTCTGTGTTGTACAGCCCTCCCCATGCCCCCCTGAACCAACTCATTATACATGCTAAACCTAATCTCCCATTTCTTTCTCCCCGCCCTTATCCCTCCTTTCGCAACCACCCTGCCAAGTCCCTTTCCCTTTCGTAACTGTTAGTCCACTTTCGGATTCTGTGAGTCTGCTGCTATTTTTTTCCTTCAGTGTTTCTTTGTTGTTATACTCCACACGAGTTAAATCATTTGGTACTTGTCTTTCTCCACCTGGCCTCTTTCACTGAGCATACTACCGTCTTGCTCCATCCACGTCATTGCTAATGGTACCATTTGTTTTCTTCTTATGGCTGCTAACTGCAGTTTTTAAACTGGACTTCATTCTAACTTTCTGTTTGTAGTTTCGCTATGTGCTTTCACCATTGATCTCCTGGTTATGAGCAATAGCTTTGTGTTAATCGAAATGTATCTGTTTCTATCTATCTATCTATCTGTCTGTCTGTCTGACTATCTATCCATCCTTCTATCTTTCTTACTATCTATCTATCATCTATCTTTCTATCTATCTATCCTTCTATCTTTCTTTCTATGTATCTATCTTTCTATCTATTTATCTATCTTCTTATCATCTATCTCTCATGTCTCTCTTCTATCTATGTATCTATCTATCTATCATCTGCCATCTATCTATCTGTCTATCTATGTATCTATGAATCAATCATCTTTTTTTCTGCCTATCTATCCTTATGTACAGAACAGTTAACAACATCGCCTATGTCAGTTCCCTATATTATGCTTCCAAGAATCTTGCAAGGTAACTAGGCCGTAGGGAGAGCACTGAGTTCATTGAGACACTTGCAGGTCAAGTCAGCCACGTGTGCTTACAAAACCAGTATGTGGTGTTGCAGGGACTTGCACCCATATCTCTGTCCTCTGTCCTATTTTAACTCCTTCTCGCTTCCTGACTGTATTTAGCCACATTCAATTGCTAAGTGCTCCCTGAAGACCACAAGTATCCCTCCTCTGGGTTTGTTGAAGACAGAAAAGTATACATTGTGCTCTGCTCACCACCAACTTTGAGGGACATCGGTGGGAGAACCGATGATAGGAGGAGGGACAAATAAAAAGGAACACCTATTTATAGACAGGAGCATTTGGGAGCAATGAGAGTGTTGTGGAGTTACGTGTTTGTTTGAGTGTCCAAATTTCCCTCTTTAGGAGGTTATTACTTCTCTACATTCAAGAACATTATAAAACCCAGTGATTTCCAATGACCAGATGCATATTATTGCAGCAATTCAGTTGTTGAGGTGATAAAAAATGAGACGGACGTTGCTGTACCACTAAATCTATGGCTGGGCACTGCTGAAACCAAACAAAAAGAATTCACGGTGGCTAGATAGGGCTATTTTGTACTGACTGTCTCTGGGTACTCAAACAGAATCCATTTGTTTGTTTGTTTCTCAGTTTCACTTGTGTTGGGTACCTGTCCCCACCCCTTCAGCTTGGAGTTTGTCTGTGTCCTTGGATCTCCAGTGAGTCTTCAGTAAGGGAGCACATATGTGTTCTTGAGTTTTCATCCCTTCCTCTAACTCTGTGTCTTTTGAATGGAGCACTCAGAGTCTGTCCTTTTATTCTGACAATTTAGAGCAGTGTCCTTATTGCACTAACAAAAAATTTTTTGTTATCTTTAATCTATAATCACGTGAAGATCATTATGATCACCAAGTACAACATGTCCCCCCAAAATGCCCCATTACGGATGCTGCCCATCAGCGTAGTTGGATGCTGTAGACCCCGTCAACATGTTTCCCACCACACACACCGTTACAGTCGCTGTCCACATGCGTGTAGTAAGTTGCTGTAGAAACACTTCTCTTCTATGTGTTGCACAGCCTTCCCCATGCTCCCACCACCCCACACAGTATAAATGCTAATCCTAATGCTCCCTTTCTTTCTGCCCGCCCTTATCCCTCCCTTCCCACCCACCATGCCCATTCCCTTTCCCTTTGGTAACTGTTAGTCCACTCTCGGCTTCTGTGAGTCTGCTGCTGTTCATTTCCTTCAGTTTTTCTTTGTTTTTATACTCCACACAAGGGTGAAATCATTTGGTACTTACCTTTCTTTGCCTGGCCTATTTCACTGAGCATAGTAGCCTCTAGCTCCATCCACGTTGTTCCAAATGGTAGGATTCGTTTTTTTCTTATGGCTGCTTACTGCACTTTTCAAACTGGATTTCTGTCTTCTCTTTTGTCTGTAGTTTAGCTATGTGCTTTCACCTTTGCTCTCCTGTTATGAGCAATAGCTTTGTGTTAATCGATACTTACCTATAATTTTCTATCTGCCTGTCTATCTATCTATCATTCAATCAATCAGTCATGTTTTTATCTGAACATCTGTCCTTGTATGCAGAACAGTTAACAACATAGACTATGTCCCTTCCCTACGTTATGCTTACAAAAACCTTGAAAGGTAACTAGGCCGTAAGGAGAGCACTGGGTTCACCGAGACACTTGCAGGTCGAGTCAGAAGTGTACCTACAAAACCAGGAAATGGTGGTGCAGGGACTTGTACCCGTGTCTCTGTCCTCTCTCCTCTTTTATCTCCTTCTCACTTGCTGACTGTATTTAGCCACATTCATTGACTAAGTGCTCCCTGAAGACCACAGGTATCGTTCCTCTTTGACATTTGTCAACAGAAAAGTAAACTTCGTGCTTGCTCACCGCCATGTTTGAGGGATATTGGCGTGATAAACCCTGATAGGAGGGAGGGACAAATAAAAAGTAACACTGATTTCTAGACAGGAGCAGTTGGGGGAGAAGAGTGTGTTGTGGAGTGAAGTGTTTATTTCAGTGTCCAAACTTCCCTCTTTACCTGGTTATTACTTCTTTACATTCGTGGACATCATAAAACCCACTGATTTCAAAGGCCCAGACCCATATTTTTACAGCAATTCAGTTGTTGAGTTGAGAGAAAATGAGAAGGATGTTGCTGCACCACTAAATCTATGGCTGGGCACTGCTGATACTAAACAAAAAGCATTCACAGTGGCCATATAGGTCTATTTACTACTGACTGTCTCGGGGGAACAGACAGAATCCATTTGACTGATTGTTTGTTTTACAGATTCACTTGTGTTGGGTACCTCTCCCCACCCCTTCGGCTTACAGTTTGTCTGTGTCCTTGGTCTCAAGTGAGTCTCCTGTAAGGGAGCACGTAGTTGTTCTTGAGTTTTCATCCCTTCTTTTAAACCAGTGTCTTTTGTTTGGAGCACTCAAAGCCTGTCCTTTTACACTGATGATTCAGAGCTGTGCCCTTATTGCACTTTAAAATTCTTTTTTTGTTATCATTAATCTACAATCACATGCAGAACATTATGTTTAGTAGGATCCCCCTTTCACAAAGTTCGCTCCAAAAACCTCTAAGAGTAGGTGTCCATCAGCATAGTTGGATGCTGTAGACTACTGCACCATGTCCCCACACACAGACCCCGTTACAGTCGCTGTCCATCAGCGTGTAGTAATATGCTGTAGAATCTCTAACTTTCTTCTCTGTGTTGTACAGCCCTCCCCATGACCAGCCGATCCCATGCATTATTCATGCTAATTATAATGTCTCCTTTCTTTGTTCCCAACCTTATCCCTCCCTTATCACCCACCCGCCCCTGTCCTTTTCTCTTTGGTATCTGTTAGTCTACTCTCAGGTTCTGGTATTCTGCTGCTTTTTTTTCCATCAGTTTTTTTTTTAATACTCCACACATGAGGGAAATCATTGGGTACTTATCTTTCTCCTCCTGTTCTTTTTCACTGAGCATACTACCGTCTAGCTCCACCCACATCATTGTAAATGGAAGGATTTGTTTTCTTCTTATGGCTGCTTATTGTACTTTTTAAACGGGATTTCACTCTTCCTTTTTGTTTGTAGTATCGCTATGTGCTTTCACCATTTATCTCCCGGTTATGAGCAATAGCTTTCTGTTAATTGATATGTATCTGTATCTATCTATCTATCTATCTATCTGTCTGTCTGTCTGTCTGTCTGTCTGTCTGTCTTTCTGTCTATCTACCTTTAATTCCTATCTATCTATCATGGCTATCATCTATCTATCATGTCTATCATCTATCTATCTATCATCTGTCATCTATCTATCTATCTATCTATGAATCAATCATCTTTTTGTCTGCCTATCTATCCTTATGTACAGAACAGTTAACAACATAGCCTATATCACCTTTCCTACATTATGCTTCCAAAAATCTTGCAAGTTGCGTATTCTGTATTGAGAGCACTGGGTTCACTGAGACACTTGCAGGTCGAGTAAACAACGTGTGCTTACAAAACCGGTAAATGGTGTTGCAGGAACTTGAACCCATATCTCTGTCCTCTGTCCTCTTTTCCCTCTTTCTCGCTTGCTGACTGTATTTTGCCACATTCATTGACTAAGTGCTTCCTGAGGATCACAAGTATTCTTCGTCTGGGCCTGTCGTAGACAGTAAAGTATACTTGGTGTTTTGCTTACCACCATGTTTGAGGGAAATCGGCGTGATCACCATTGATAGGAGGAGGGTCAAATAAAAAGTAACACCTATGTCTAGACAGGAGCATTTGGGAGCAAGGAGAGTGTTGCGGATTTACGTGTTTCTTTGAGTGTCCTAACTTCCCTCAATAGGGGTTTATTGCTTCTTTACATTCGTGAATATCATAAAACCCACTGAATTCAAAAGCCCAGACTCATATTATTACAGCAATTCTGTGGTTGAGGTGAGAAAAAATGAGAAGGACGTTGGTGTACCACTAAATCTATGGCTGGGCACTGCTGTAACCAAACAAAAAGAATTCACAGTGGCTAGATGGCGCTATTTTCTACTGAATGTCTCTGGGGACTCAAACAGAATCAATTTATTTGTTTGTTTGTTTCTCATTTTCACTTGTAGGGTACCTATCTCCACATATTCGGCATGAAGTTTGTCTGTGTCCTTGGATCGCAAGTGAGTCTGCTGTAAGGGAGCACAAAGGTGGTCTTGAGCTTTCATCCCTTCTTCTAACACTGTGTCTTTTGGTTGGAGCACTCAAAGCCTGTCCTTTTATTCTGATGATTCAGGGCTGTTCCCTTAATGCATTAAAAAAAATTTTTTTGTTATCATTAAGCTACAATCACGTGAAGAACATTATGTTTACTAGGCTTCCGATTCACCATTCCCCCCGTAAAACCTCTTAGGTCTCTGCCCATCAGCATGTAGTAAGATGGTGTATAATCCCTACTGTCCTCTCTGTGTTGTACAGACCTCCCCATGCTCCTCCTACCACACATAGTATACACGCTAATACTCATGCCCCCAATGCAACCTTTCTTTCTCCCCGCCCTTATCCCTCCCTTCCCACCCAACCTACCCAGTCCCTTTCCCTTTGGTAACTGTTGGTCCACTCGCGGGTTCTGTGAGTCTGCTGCTATTTTTTTCCTTCAGATTTTCATAGTTGTTATACTCCACACATGAGTGAAATCATCCGTTTCTTGTCTTTCTCCGCCTGGCCTATTTCTCTGAACATAGTACCCTCTAGTTCCATCCACGTTATTGCAAATGATATGATTTGTTTTCTTCTTATGGCTGCTTACTGCACTTTTTAAACTGGATTTCTGTCTTCTCTTTTGTCTGTAGTTTCGCTATGTGCTTTCTCCTTTGCTCTCCTTGTTATGAACAATAGCTAATCGATAAGTACCTATATCTATCTATCTGTCTGTCTATCTATCTATCAATCTATCAATCAGTCAATCATCTTTTTGTCTGCCCATCTGTCCTTTTGTACAGAACAGTTATCAACATAACCTGTGTCACTTGCTTACGTTGTGCTTCCAAAAATCTTTCAAGCTAACTAGTCTGCAGGGAAAGCTCTTGGTTCACCGAGACTCTTGCAGGTAGAGTCAGCCGCTTATTCCTACAAAACCAGGAAAGTTTGCTGCAGGGTCTTGAACCCGTGTCTCTGTCCTCTCTCCTCTTTTACCTCCTTCTCACTTGCTGACTGTATTTAGTCACATTCATTGACTAAGGTCTTCCTGATGTTCACAAGTATCCTTCCTCTGGGTCTGTTTTTGACAGAAAAGTAAACTTGGTGCTTTGCTCACCACCATGTTTGAGGGACATCGGCGTGATCACCGCTGATAGGATGGAACGACAAATGAAATTGAAAACCAATTACTAGACAGGAGCAGTTGTTAGCAAAGAGTGTGTTGTGGAGTGACGTGTTTATTTGAGTGTCCAAACTTCCCTCTTTATATAGTTATTACTTCTTTACATTCATGAACATCATAAAACCCACTGATTACAAAGGCCCAGACGCATATTTTTACAGAAATTCTGTTGTTGAGGTGAGAGAAAATGAAAAGGACGTTGCTCTACCACTAAATCTATGGCTGGGCACGGATGAAATAAAAGAAAAGAATTCACGGTGGAAAGATAGGGCTATTTTCTACTGACTGTCTCTGTGGACTCAAACAGAGTCCATTTGTTTGATTGTTTGTATTTCAGTTTCACTTGTGTTGGGTACCTGTCCTCACCCCTTCGGCTTGTAGTTTGTCTGTTTCCTTGGATCTCAAGTGAGTCTCCTGTAAGGGAGCACATAAGTGGTCTTGAGTTTTCGTCCTTCTTTGAACCCTGCGTCTTTTGATTTGGAGCTCTCAAAGCCTGTCCTTTTATTCTGATGATTCAGAGCTGTGCCCTTATTGTACTTAATAATTTTTTTTTGTTATCATTAACCTACAATCACTTGAGTAACATTATGTTTACTAGGCTCCACCGTTCACCAAGTCCCCCACAAAAACCTCTTACAGTTGCTGTCAATCAGCGGAGTTGGATGCTGTAGACCCATTCACTGTTTTCCCACACACACACCCCATAACAATCGCTGTCCATCAGCGAGTAGTAAGATGCTGTAGAATTTCTACTTGTCTTCTCTGTGTTGTACAGCCCTCCCCATGCCCCCCTGAACCAACTCATTATACATGCTAAACCTAATCTCCCATTTCTTTCTCCCCGCCCTTATCCCTCCTTTCGCAACCACCCTGCCAAGTCCCTTTCCCTTTCGTAACTGTTAGTCCACTTTCGGATTCTGTGAGTCTGCTGCTATTTTTTTCCTTCAGTGTTTCTTTGTTGTTATACTCCACACGAGTTAAATCATTTGGTACTTGTCTTTCTCCACCTGGCCTCTTTCACTGAGCATACTACCGTCTTGCTCCATCCACGTCATTGCTAATGGTACCATTTGTTTTCTTCTTATGGCTGCTAACTGCAGTTTTTAAACTGGACTTCATTCTAACTTTCTGTTTGTAGTTTCGCTATGTGCTTTCACCATTGATCTCCTGGTTATGAGCAATAGCTTTGTGTTAATCGAAATGTATCTGTTTCTATCTATCTATCTACCTGTCTGTCTGTCTGACTATCTATCCATCCTTCTATCTTTCTTACTATCTATCTATCATCTATCTTTCTATCTATCTATCCTTCTATCTTTCTTTCTATGTATCTATCTTTCTATCTATTTATCTATCTTCTTATCATCTATCTCTCATGTCTCTCTTCTATCTATGTATCTATCTATCTATCATCTACCATCTATCTATCTGTCTATCTATGTATCTATGAATCAATCATCTTTTTTTCTGCCTATCTATCCTTATGTACAGAACAGTTAACAACATCGCCTATGTCAGTTCCCTATATTATGCTTCCAAGAATCTTGCAAGGTAACTAGGCCGTAGGGAGAGCACTGAGTTCATTGAGACACTTGCAGGTCAAGTCAGCCACGTGTGCTTACAAAACCAGTATGTGGTGTTGCAGGGACTTGCACCCATATCTCTGTCCTCTGTACTATTTTAACTCCTTCTCGCTTCCTGACTGTATTTAGCCACATTCAATTGCTAAGTGCTCCCTGAAGACCACAAGTATCCCTCCTCTGGGTTTGTTGAAGACAGAAAAGTATACATTGTGCTCTGCTCACCACCAACTTTGAGGGACATCGGTGGGAGAACCGATGATAGGAGGAGGGACAAATAAAAAGGAACACCTATTTATAGACAGGAGCATTTGGGAGCAATGAGAGTGTTGTGGAGTTACGTATTTGTTTGAGTGTCCAAATTTCCCTCTTTAGGAGGTTATTACTTCTCTACATTCAAGAACATTATAAAACCCAGTGATTTCCAATGACCAGATGCATATTATTGCAGCAATTCAGTTGTTGAGGTGATAAAAAATGAGACGGACGTTGCTGTACCACTAAATCTATGGCTGGGCACTGCTGAAACCAAACAAAAAGAATTCACGGTGGCTAGATAGGGCTATTTTGTACTGACTGTCTCTGGGTACTCAAACAGAATCCATTTGTTTGTTTGTTTCTCAGTTTCACTTGTGTTGGGTACCTGTCCCCACCCCTTCAGCTTGGAGTTTGTCTGTGTCCTTGGATCTCCAGTGAGTCTTCAGTAAGGGAGCACATATGTGTTCTTGAGTTTTCATCCCTTCCTCTAACTCTGTGTCTTTTGAATGGAGCACTCAGAGTCTGTCCTTTTATTCTGACAATTTAGATCAGTGTCCTTATTGCACTAACAAAAAATTTTTTGTTATCTTTAATCTATAATCACGTGAAGATCATTATGATCACCAAGTACATGTCCCCCCAAAATGCCCCATTACAGATGCTGCCCATCAGCGTAGTTGGATGCTGTAGACCCCGTCAACATGTTTCCCACCACACACACCGTTACAGTCGCTGTCCACATGCGTGTAGTAAGTTGCTGTAGAAACACTTCTCTTCTATGTGTTGCACAGCCTTCCCCATGCTCCCACCACCCCACACAGTATAAATGCTAATCCTAATGCTCCCTTTCTTTCTGCCCGCCCTTATCCCTCCCTTCCCACCCACCATGCCCATTCCCTTTCCCTTTGGTAACTGTTAGTCCACTCTCGGCTTCTGTGAGTCTGCTGCTGTTCATTTCCTTCAGTTTTTCTTTGTTTTTATACTCCACACAAGGGTGAAATCATTTGGTACTTACCTTTCTTTGCCTGGCCTATTTCACTGAGCATAGTAGCCTCTAGCTCCATCCACGTTGTTCCAAATGGTAGGATTCGTTTTTTTCTTATGGCTGCTTACTGCACTTTTCAAACTGGATTTCTGTCTTCTCTTTTGTCTGTAGTTTAGCTATGTGCTTTCACCTTTGCTCTCCTGTTATGAGCAATAGCTTTGTGTTAATCGATACTTACCTATAATTTTCTATCTGCCTGTCTATCTATCTATCATTCAATCAATCAGTCATGTTTTTATCTGAACATCTGTCCTTGTATGCAGAACAGTTAACAACATAGACTATGTCCCTTCCCTACGTTATGCTTACAAAAACCTTGAAAGGTAACTAGGCCGTAAGGAGAGCACTGGGTTCACCGAGACACTTGCAGGTCGAGTCAGAAGTGTACCTACAAAACCAGGAAATGGTGGTGCAGGGACTTGTACCCGTGTCTCTGTCCTCTCTCCTCTTTTATCTCCTTCTCACTTGCTGACTGTATTTAGCCACATTCATTGACTAAGTGCTCCCTGAAGACCACAGGTATCGTTCCTCTTTGACATTTGTCAACAGAAAAGTAAACTTCGTGCTTGCTCACCGCCATGTTTGAGGGATATTGGCGTGATAAACCCTGATAGGAGGGAGGGACAAATAAAAAGTAACACTGATTTCTAGACAGGAGCAGTTGGGGGAGAAGAGTGTGTTGTGGAGTGAAGTGTTTATTTCAGTGTCCAAACTTCCCTCTTTACCTGGTTATTACTTCTTTACATTCGTGGACATCATAAAACCCACTGATTTCAAAGGCCCAGACCCATATTTTTACAGCAATTCAGTTGTTGAGTTGAGAGAAAATGAGAAGGATGTTGCTGCACCACTAAATCTATGGCTGGGCACTGCTGATACTAAACAAAAAGCATTCACAGTGGCCATATAGGTCTATTTACTACTGACTGTCTCGGGGGAACAGACAGAATCCATTTGACTGATTGTTTGTTTTACAGATTCACTTGTGTTGGGTACCTCTCCCCACCCCTTCGGCTTACAGTTTGTCTGTGTCCTTGGTCTCAAGTGAGTCTCCTGTAAGGGAGCACGTAGTTGTTCTTGAGTTTTCATCCCTTCTTTTAAACCAGTGTCTTTTGTTTGGAGCACTCAAAGCCTGTCCTTTTACACTGATGATTCAGAGTTGTGCCCTTATTGCACTTTAAAATTCTTTTTTTGTTATCATTAATCTACAATCACATGCAGAACATTATGTTTAGTAGGATCCCCCTTTCACAAAGTTCGCTCCAAAAACCTCTAAGAGTAGGTGTCCATCAGCATAGTTGGATGCTGTAGACTACTGCACCATGTCCCCACACACAGACCCCGTTACAGTCGCTGTCCATCAGCGTGTAGTAATATGCTGTAGAATCTCTAACTTTCTTCTCTGTGTTGTACAGCCCTCCCCATGACCAGCCGATCCCATGCATTATTCATGCTAATTATAATGTCTCCTTTCTTTGTTCCCAACCTTATCCCTCCCTTATCACCCACCCGCCCCTGTCCTTTTCTCTTTGTTATCTGTTAGTCTACTCTCAGGTTCTGGTATTCTGCTGTTTTTTTTTCCATCAGTTTTTTTTTTAATACTCCACACATGAGGGAAATCATTGGGTACTTATCTTTCTCCTCCTGTTCTTTTTCACTAAGCATACTACCGTCTAGCTCCACCCACATCATTGTAAATGGAAGGATTTGTTTTCTTCTTATGGCTGCTTATTGTACTTTTTAAACGGGATTTCACTCTTCCTTTTTGTTTGTAGTATCGCTATGTGCTTTCACCATTTATCTCCCGGTTATGAGCAATAGCTTTCTGTTAATTGATATGTATCTGTATCTATCTATCTATCTATCTATCTATCTGTCTGTCTGTCTGTCTGTCTGTCTGTCTGTCTGTCTGTCTATCTACCTTTAATTCCTATCTATCTATCATGGCTATCATCTATCTATCATGTCTATCATCTATCTATCTATCATCTGTCATCTATCTATCTATCTATCTATGAATCAATCATCTTTTTGTCTGCCTATCTATCCTTATGTACAGAACAGTTAACAACATAGCCTATATCACCTTTCCTACATTATGCTTCCAAAAATCTTGCAAGTTGAGTATTCTGTATTGAGAGCACTGGGTTCACTGAGACAGTTGCAGGTCGAGTAAACAACGTGTGCTTACAAAACCGGTAAATGGTGTTGCAGGAACTTGAACCCATATCTCTGTCCTCTGTCCTCTTTTCCCTCTTTCTCGCTTGCTGACTGTATTTTGCCACATTCATTGACTAAGTGCTTCCTGAGGATCACAAGTATTCTTCGTCTGGGCCTGTCGTAGACAGTAAAGTATACTTGGTGTTTTGCTTACCACCATGTTTGAGGGAAATCGGCGTGATCACCATTGATAGGAGGAGGGTCAAATAAAAAGTAACACCTATGTCTAGACAGGAGCATTTGGGAGCAAGGAGAGTGTTGCGGATTTACGTGTTTCTTTGAGTGTCCTAACTTCCCTCAATAGGGGTTTATTGCTTCTTTACATTCGTGAATATCATAAAACCCACTGAATTCAAAAGCCCAGACTCATATTATTACAGCAATTCTGTGGTTGAGGTGAGAAAAAATGAGAAGGACGTTGGTGTACCACTAAATCTATGGCTGGGCACTGCTGTAACCAAACAAAAAGAATTCACAGTGGCTAGATGGCGCTATTTTCTACTGAATGTCTCTGGGGACTCAAACAGAATCAATTTATTTGTTTGTTTCTCATTTTCACTTGTAGGGTACCTATCTCCACATATTCGGCATGAAGTTTGTCTGTGTCCTTGGATCGCAAGTGAGTCTGCTGTAAGGGAGCACAAAGGTGGTCTTGAGCTTTCATCCCTTCTTCTAACACTGTGTCTTTTGGTTGGAGCACTCAAAGCCTGTCCTTTTATTCTGATGATTCAGGGCTGTTCCCTTAATGCATTAAAATAAATTTTTTTGTTATCATTAAGCTACAATCACGTGAAGAACATTATGTTTACTAGGCTTCCGATTCACCATTCCCCCCGTAAAACCTCTTAGGTCTCTGCCCATCAGCATGTAGTAAGATGGTGTATAATCCCTACTGTCCTCTCTGTGTTGTACAGACCTCCCCATGCTCCTCCTACCACACATAGTATACACGCTAATACTCATGCCCCCAATGCAACCTTTCTTTCTCCCCGCCCTTATCCCTCCCTTCCCACCCAACCTACCCAGTCCCTTTCCCTTTGGTAACTGTTGGTCCACTCGCGGGTTCTGTGAGTCTGCTGCTATTTTTTTCCTTCAGATTTTCTTAGTTGTTATACTCCACACATAAGTGAAATCATCCGTTTCTTGTCTTTCTCCGCCTGGCCTATTTCTCTGAACATAGTACCCTCTAGTTCCATCCACGTTATTGCAAATGATATGATTTGTTTTCTTCTTATGGCTGCTTACTGCACTTTTTAAACTGGATTTCTGTCTTCTCTTTTGTCTGTAGTTTCGCTATGTGCTTTCTCCTTTGCTCTCCTTGTTATGAACAATAGCTAATCGATAAGTACCTATATCTATCTATCTGTCTGTCTATCTATCTATCAATCTATCAATCAGTCAATCATCTTTTTGTCTGCCCATCTGTCCTTTTGTACAGAACAGTTATCAACATAACCTGTGTCACTTGCTTACGTTGTGCTTCCAAAAATCTTTCAAGCTAACTAGTCTGCAGGGAAAGCTCTTGGTTCACCGAGACTCTTGCAGGTAGAGTCAGCCGCATATTCCTACAAAACCAGGAAAGTTTGCTGCAGGGTCTTGAACCCGTGTCTCTGTCCTCTCTCCTCTTTTACCTCCTTCTCACTTGCTGACTGTATTTAGTCACATTCATTGACTAAGGTCTTCCTGATGTTCACAAGTATCCTTCCTCTGGGTCTGTTTTTGACAGAAAAGTAAACTTGGTGCTTTGCTCACCACCATGTTTGAGGGACATCGGCGTGATCACCGCTGATAGGATGGAACGACAAATGAAATTGAAAACCAATTACTAGACAGGAGCAGTTGTTAGCAAAGAGTGTGTTGTGGAGTGACGTGTTTATTTGAGTGTCCAAACTTCCCTCTTTATATAGTTATTACTTCTTTACATTCATGAACATCATAAAACCCACTGATTACAAAGGCCCAGATGCATATTTTTACAGAAATTCTGTTGTTGAGGTGAGAGAAAATGAAAAGGACGTTGCTCTACCACTAAATCTATGGCTGGGCACGGATGAAATAAAAGAAAAGAATTCACGGTGGAAAGATAGGGCTATTTTCTACTGACTGTCTCTGTGGACTCAAACAGAGTCCATTTGTTTGATTGTTTGTATTTCAGTTTCACTTGTGTTGGGTACCTGTCCTCACCCCTTCGGCTTGTAGTTTGTCTGTTTCCTTGGATCTCAAGTGAGTCTCCTGTAAGGGAGCACATAAGTGGTCTTGAGTTTTCGTCCTTCTTTGAACCCTGCGTCTTTTGATTTGGAGCTCTCAAAGCCTGTCCTTTTATTCTGATGATTCAGAGCTGTGCCCTTATTGTACTTAATAATTTTTTTTTGTTATCATTAACCTACAATCACTTGAGTAACATTATGTTTACTAGGCTCCACCGTTCACCAAGTCCCCCACAAAAACCTCTTACAGTTGCTGTCAATCAGCGGAGTTGGATGCTGTAGACCCATTCACTGTTTTCCCACACACACACCCCATAACAATCGCTGTCCATCAGCGAGTAGTAAGATGCTGTAGAATTTCTACTTGTCTTCTCTGTGTTGTACAGCCCTCCCCATGCCCCCCTGAACCAACTCATTATACATGCTAAACCTAATCTCCCATTTCTTTCTCCCCGCCCTTATCCCTCCTTTCGCAACCACCCTGCCAAGTCCCTTTCCCTTTCGTAACTGTTAGTCCACTTTCGGATTCTGTGAGTCTGCTGCTATTTTTTTCCTTCAGTGTTTCTTTGTTGTTATACTCCACACGAGTTAAATCATTTGGTACTTGTCTTTCTCCACCTGGCCTCTTTCACTGAGCATACTACCGTCTTGCTCCATCCACGTCATTGCTAATGGTACCATTTGTTTTCTTCTTATGGCTGCTAACTGCAGTTTTTAAACTGGACTTCATTCTAACTTTCTGTTTGTAGTTTCGCTATGTGCTTTCACCATTGATCTCCTGGTTATGAGCAATAGCTTTGTGTTAATCGAAATGTATCTGTTTCTATCTATCTATCTACCTGTCTGTCTGTCTGACTATCTATCCATCCTTCTATCTTTCTTACTATCTATCTATCATCTATCTTTCTATCTATCTATCCTTCTATCTTTCTTTCTATGTATCTATCTTTCTATCTATTTATCTATCTTCTTATCATCTATCTCTCATGTCTCTCTTCTATCTATGTATCTATCTATCTATCATCTACCATCTATCTATCTGTCTATCTATGTATCTATGAATCAATCATCTTTTTTCTGCCTATCTATCCTTATGTACAGAACAGTTAACAACATCGCCTATGTCAGTTCCCTATATTATGCTTCCAAGAATCTTGCAAGGTAACTAGGCCGTAGGGAGAGCACTGAGTTCATTGAGACACTTGCAGGTCAAGTCAGCCACGTGTGCTTACAAAACCAGTATGTGGTGTTGCAGGGACTTGCACCCATATCTCTGTCCTCTGTCCTATTTTAACTCCTTCTCGCTTCCTGACTGTATTTAGCCACATTCAATTGCTAAGTGCTCCCTGAAGACCACAAGTATCCCTCCTCTGGGTTTGTTGAAGACAGAAAAGTATACATTGTGCTCTGCTCACCACCAACTTTGAGGGACATCGGTGGGAGAACCGATGATAGGAGGAGGGACAAATAAAAAGGAACACCTATTTATAGACAGGAGCATTTGGGAGCAATGAGAGTGTTGTGGAGTTACGTGTTTGTTTGAGTGTCCAAATTTCCCTCTTTAGGAGGTTATTACTTCTCTACATTCAAGAACATTATAAAACCCAGTGATTTCCAATGACCAGATGCATATTATTGCAGCAATTCAGTTGTTGAGGTGATAAAAAATGAGACGGACGTTGCTGTACCACTAAATCTATGGCTGGGCACTGCTGAAACCAAACAAAAAGAATTCACGGTGGCTAGATAGGGCTATTTTGTACTGACTGTCTCTGGGTACTCAAACAGAATCCATTTGTTTGTTTGTTTCTCAGTTTCACTTGTGTTGGGTACCTGTCCCCACCCCTTCAGCTTGGAGTTTGTCTGTGTCCTTGGATCTCCAGTGAGTCTTCAGTAAGGGAGCACATATGTGTTCTTGAGTTTTCATCCCTTCCTCTAACTCTGTGTCTTTTGAATGGAGCACTCAGAGTCTGTCCTTTTATTCTGACAATTTAGATCAGTGTCCTTATTGCACTAACAAAAAATTTTTTGTTATCTTTAATCTATAATCACGTGAAGATCATTATGATCACCAAGTACATGTCCCCCCAAAATGCCCCATTACGGATGCTGCCCATCAGCGTAGTTGGATGCTGTAGACCCCGTCAACATGTTTCCCACCACACACACCGTTACAGTCGCTGTCCACATGCGTGTAGTAAGTTGCTGTAGAAACACTTCTCTTCTATGTGTTGCACAGCCTTCCCCATGCTCCCACCACCCCACACAGTATAAATGCTAATCCTAATGCTCCCTTTCTTTCTGCCCGCCCTTATCCCTCCCTTCCCACCCACCATGCCCATTCCCTTTCCCTTTGGTAACTGTTAGTCCACTCTCGGCTTCTGTGAGTCTGCTGCTGTTCATTTCCTTCAGTTTTTCTTTGTTTTTATACTCCACACAAGGGTGAAATCATTTGGTACTTACCTTTCTTTGCCTGGCCTATTTCACTGAGCATAGTAGCCTCTAGCTCCATCCACGTTGTTCCAAATGGTAGGATTCGTTTTTTTCTTATGGCTGCTTACTGCACTTTTCAAACTGGATTTCTGTCTTCTCTTTTGTCTGTAGTTTAGCTATGTGCTTTCACCTTTGCTCTCCTGTTATGAGCAATAGCTTTGTGTTAATCGATACTTACCTATAATTTTCTATCTGCCTGTCTATCTATCTATCATTCAATCAATCAGTCATGTTTTTATCTGAACATCTGTCCTTGTATGCAGAACAGTTAACAACATAGACTATGTCCCTTCCCTACGTTATGCTTACAAAAACCTTGAAAGGTAACTAGGCCGTAAGGAGAGCACTGGGTTCACCGAGACACTTGCAGGTCGAGTCAGAAGTGTACCTACAAAACCAGGAAATGGTGGTGCAGGGACTTGTACCCGTGTCTCTGTCCTCTCTCCTCTTTTATCTCCTTCTCACTTGCTGACTGTATTTAGCCACATTCATTGACTAAGTGCTCCCTGAAGACCACAGGTATCGTTCCTCTTTGACATTTGTCAACAGAAAAGTAAACTTCGTGCTTGCTCACCGCCATGTTTGAGGGATATTGGCGTGATAAACCCTGATAGGAGGGAGGGACAAATAAAAAGTAACACTGATTTCTAGACAGGAGCAGTTGGGGGAGAAGAGTGTGTTGTGGAGTGAAGTGTTTATTTCAGTGTCCAAACTTCCCTCTTTACCTGGTTATTACTTCTTTACATTCGTGGACATCATAAAACCCACTGATTTCAAAGGCCCAGACCCATATTTTTACAGCAATTCAGTTGTTGAGTTGAGAGAAAATGAGAAGGATGTTGCTGCACCACTAAATCTATGGCTGGGCACTGCTGATACTAAACAAAAAGCATTCACAGTGGCCATATAGGTCTATTTACTACTGACTGTCTCGGGGGAACAGACAGAATCCATTTGACTGATTGTTTGTTTTACAGATTCACTTGTGTTGGGTACCTCTCCCCACCCCTTCGGCTTACAGTTTGTCTGTGTCCTTGGTCTCAAGTGAGTCTCCTGTAAGGGAGCACGTAGTTGTTCTTGACTTTTCATCCCTTCTTTTAAACCAGTGTCTTTTGTTTGGAGCACTCAAAGCCTGTCCTTTTACACTGATGATTCAGAGCTGTGCCCTTATTGCACTTTAAAATTCTTTTTTTGTTATCATTAATCTACAATCACATGCAGAACATTATGTTTAGTAGGATCCCCCTTTCACAAAGTTCGCTCCAAAAACCTCTAAGAGTAGGTGTCCATCAGCATAGTTGGATGCTGTAGACTACTGCACCATGTCCCCACACACAGACCCCGTTACAGTCGCTGTCCATCAGCGTGTAGTAATATGCTGTAGAATCTCTAACTTTCTTCTCTGTGTTGTACAGCCCTCCCCATGACCAGCCGATCCCATGCATTATTCATGCTAATTATAATGTCTCCTTTCTTTGTTCCCAACCTTATCCCTCCCTTATCACCCACCCGCCCCTGTCCTTTTCTCTTTGTTATCTGTTAGTCTACTCTCAGGTTCTGGTATTCTGCTGCTTTTTTTTCCATCAGTTTTTTTTTTAATACTCCACACATGAGGGAAATCATTGGGTACTTATCTTTCTCCTCCTGTTCTTTTTCACTGAGCGTACTACCGTCTAGCTCCACCCACATCATTGTAAATGGAAGGATTTGTTTTCTTCTTATGGCTGCTTATTGTACTTTTTAAACGGGATTTCACTCTTCCTTTTTGTTTGTAGTATCGCTATGTGCTTTCACCATTTATCTCCCGGTTATGAGCAATAGCTTTCTGTTAATTGATATGTATCTGTATCTATCTATCTATCTATCTATCTATCTATCTGTCTGTCTGTCTGTCTGTCTGTCTGTCTGTCTGTCTATCTACCTTTAATTCCTATCTATCTATCATGGCTATCATCTATCTATCATGTCTATCATCTATCTATCTATCATCTGTCATCTATCTATCTATCTATCTATGAATCAATCATCTTTTTGTCTGCCTATCTATCCTTATGTACAGAACAGTTAATAACATAGCCTATATCACCTTTCCTACATTATGCTTCCAAAAATCTTGCAAGTTGAGTATTCTGTATTGAGAGCACTGGGTTCACTGAGACAGTTGCAGGTCGAGTAAACAACGTGTGCTTACAAAACCGGTAAATGGTGTTGCAGGAACTTGAACCCATATCTCTGTCCTCTGTCCTCTTTTCCCTCTTTCTCGCTTGCTGACTGTATTTTGCCACATTCATTGACTAAGTGCTTCCTGAGGATCACAAGTATTCTTCGTCTGGGCCTGTCGTAGACAGTAAAGTATACTTGGTGTTTTGCTTACCACCATGTTTGAGGGAAATCGGCGTGATCACCATTGATAGGAGGAGGGTCAAATAAAAAGTAACACCTATGTCTAGACAGGAGCATTTGGGAGCAAGGAGAGTGTTGCGGATTTACGTGTTTCTTTGAGTGTCCTAACTTCCCTCAATAGGGGTTTATTGCTTCTTTACATTCGTGAATATCATAAAACCCACTGAATTCAAAAGCCCAGACTCATATTATTACAGCAATTCTGTGGTTGAGGTGAGAAAAAATGAGAAGGACGTTGGTGTACCACTAAATCTATGGCTGGGCACTGCTGTAACCAAACAAAAAGAATTCACAGTGGCTAGATGGCGCTATTTTCTACTGAATGTCTCTGGGGACTCAAACAGAATCAATTTATTTGTTTGTTTCTCATTTTCACTTGTAGGGTACCTATCTCCACATATTCGGCATGAAGTTTGTCTGTGTCCTTGGATCGCAAGTGAGTCTGCTGTAAGGGAGCACAAAGGTGGTCTTGAGCTTTCATCCCTTCTTCTAACACTGTGTCTTTTGGTTGGAGCACTCAAAGCCTGTCCTTTTATTCTGATGATTCAGGGCTGTTCCCTTAATGCATTAAAATAAATTTTTTTGTTATCATTAAGCTACAATCACGTGAAGAACATTATGTTTACTAGGCTTCCGATTCACCATTCCCCCCGTAAAACCTCTTAGGTCTCTGCCCATCAGCATGTAGTAAGATGGTGTATAATCCCTACTGTCCTCTCTGTGTTGTACAGACCTCCCCATGCTCCTCCTACCACACATAGTATACACGCTAATACTCATGCCCCCAATGCAACCTTTCTTTCTCCCCGCCCTTATCCCTCCCTTCCCACCCAACCTACCCAGTCCCTTTCCCTTTGGTAACTGTTGGTCCACTCGCGGGTTCTGTGAGTCTGCTGCTATTTTTTTCCTTCAGATTTTCTTAGTTGTTATACTCCACACATAAGTGAAATCATCCGTTTCTTGTCTTTCTCCGCCTGGCCTATTTCTCTGAACATAGTACCCTCTAGTTCCATCCACGTTATTGCAAATGATATGATTTGTTTTCTTCTTATGGCTGCTTACTGCACTTTTTAAACTGGATTTCTGTCTTCTCTTTTGTCTGTAGTTTCGCTATGTGCTTTCTCCTTTGCTCTCCTTGTTATGAACAATAGCTAATCGATAAGTACCTATATCTATCTATCTGTCTGTCTATCTATCTATCAATCTATCAATCAGTCAATCATCTTTTTGTCTGCCCATCTGTCCTTTTGTACAGAACAGTTATCAACATAACCTGTGTCACTTGCTTACGTTGTGCTTCCAAAAATCTTTCAAGCTAACTAGTCTGCAGGGAAAGCTCTTGGTTCACCGAGACTCTTGCAGGTAGAGTCAGCCGCATATTCCTACAAAACCAGGAAAGTTTGCTGCAGGGTCTTGAACCCGTGTCTCTGTCCTCTCTCCTCTTTTACCTCCTTCTCACTTGCTGACTGTATTTAGTCACATTCATTGACTAAGGTCTTCCTGATGTTCACAAGTATCCTTCCTCTGGGTCTGTTTTTGACAGAAAAGTAAACTTGGTGCTTTGCTCACCACCATGTTTGAGGGACATCGGCGTGATCACCGCTGATAGGATGGAACGACAAATGAAATTGAAAACCAATTACTAGACAGGAGCAGTTGTTAGCAAAGAGTGTGTTGTGGAGTGACGTGTTTATTTGAGTGTCCAAACTTCCCTCTTTATATAGTTATTACTTCTTTACATTCATGAACATCATAAAACCCACTGATTACAAAGGCCCAGATGCATATTTTTACAGAAATTCTGTTGTTGAGGTGAGAGAAAATGAAAAGGACGTTGCTCTACCACTAAATCTATGGCTGGGCACGGATGAAATAAAAGAAAAGAATTCACGGTGGAAAGATAGGGCTATTTTCTACTGACTGTCTCTGTGGACTCAAACAGAGTCCATTTGTTTGATTGTTTGTATTTCAGTTTCACTTGTGTTGGGTACCTGTCCTCACCCCTTCGGCTTGTAGTTTGTCTGTTTCCTTGGATCTCAAGTGAGTCTCCTGTAAGGGAGCACATAAGTGGTCTTGAGTTTTCGTCCTTCTTTGAACCCTGCGTCTTTTGATTTGGAGCTCTCAAAGCCTGTCCTTTTATTCTGATGATTCAGAGCTGTGCCCTTATTGTACTTAATAATTTTTTTTTGTTATCATTAACCTACAATCACTTGAGTAACATTATGTTTACTAGGCTCCACCGTTCACCAAGTCCCCCACAAAAACCTCTTACAGTTGCTGTCAATCAGCGGAGTTGGATGCTGTAGACCCATTCACTGTTTTCCCACACACACACCCCATAACAATCACTGTCCATCAGCGAGTAGTAAGATGCTGTAGAATTTCTACTTGTCTTCTCTGTGTTGTACAGCCCTCCCCATGCCCCCCTGAACCAACTCATTATACATGCTAAACCTAATCTCCCATTTCTTTCTCCCCGCCCTTATCCCTCCTTTCGCAACCACCCTGCCAAGTCCCTTTCCCTTTCGTAACTGTTAGTCCACTTTCGGATTCTGTGAGTCTGCTGCTATTTTTTTCCTTCAGTGTTTCTTTGTTGTTATACTCCACACGAGTTAAATCATTTGGTACTTGTCTTTCTCCACCTGGCCTCTTTCACTGAGCATACTACCGTCTTGCTCCATCCACGTCATTGCTAATGGTACCATTTGTTTTCTTCTTATGGCTGCTAACTGCAGTTTTTAAACTGGACTTCATTCTAACTTTCTGTTTGTAGTTTCGCTATGTGCTTTCACCATTGATCTCCTGGTTATGAGCAATAGCTTTGTGTTAATCGAAATGTATCTGTTTCTATCTATCTATCTATCTGTCTGTCTGTCTGACTATCTATCCATCCTTCTATCTTTCTTACTATCTATCTATCATCTATCTTTCTATCTATCTATCCTTCTATCTTTCTTTCTATGTATCTATCTTTCTATCTATTTATCTATCTTCTTATCATCTATCTCTCATGTCTCTCTTCTATCTATGTATCTATCTATCTATCATCTACCATCTATCTATCTGTCTATCTATGTATCTATGAATCAATCATCTTTTTTTCTGCCTATCTATCCTTATGTACAGAACAGTTAACAACATCGCCTATGTCAGTTCCCTATATTATGCTTCCAAGAATCTTGCAAGGTAACTAGGCCGTAGGGAGAGCACTGAGTTCATTGAGACACTTGCAGGTCAAGTCAGCCACGTGTGCTTACAAAACCAGTATGTGGTGTTGCAGGGACTTGCACCCATATCTCTGTCCTCTGTCCTATTTTAACTCCTTCTCGCTTCCTGACTGTATTTAGCCACATTCAATTGCTAAGTGCTCCCTGAAGACCACAAGTATCCCTCCTCTGGGTTTGTTGAAGACAGAAAAGTATACATTGTGCTCTGCTCACCACCAACTTTGAGGGACATCGGTGGGAGAACCGATGATAGGAGGAGGGACAAATAAAAAGGAACACCTATTTATAGACAGGAGCATTTGGGAGCAATGAGAGTGTTGTGGAGTTACGTGTTTGTTTGAGTGTCCAAATTTCCCTCTTTAGGAGGTTATTACTTCTCTACATTCAAGAACATTATAAAACCCAGTGATTTCCAATGACCAGATGCATATTATTGCAGCAATTCAGTTGTTGAGGTGATAAAAAATGAGACGGACGTTGCTGTACCACTAAATCTATGGCTGGGCACTGCTGAAACCAAACAAAAAGAATTCACGGTGGCTAGATAGGGCTATTTTGTACTGACTGTCTCTGGGTACTCAAACAGAATCCATTTGTTTGTTTGTTTCTCAGTTTCACTTGTGTTGGGTACCTGTCCCCACCCCTTCAGCTTGGAGTTTGTCTGTGTCCTTGGATCTCCAGTGAGTCTTCAGTAAGGGAGCACATATGTGTTCTTGAGTTTTCATCCCTTCCTCTAACTCTGTGTCTTTTGAATGGAGCACTCAGAGTCTGTCCTTTTATTCTGACAATTTAGAGCAGTGTCCTTATTGCACTAACAAAAAATTTTTTGTTATCTTTAATCTATAATCACGTGAAGATCATTATGATCACCAAGTACAACATGTCCCCCCAAAATGCCCCATTACGGATGCTGCCCATCAGCGTAGTTGGATGCTGTAGACCCCGTCAACATGTTTCCCACCACACACACCGTTACAGTTGCTGTCCACATGCGTGTAGTAAGTTGCTGTAGAAACACTTCTCTTCTATGTGTTGCACAGCCTTCCCCATGCTCCCACCACCCCACACAGTATAAATGCTAATCCTAATGCTCCCTTTCTTTCTGCCCGCCCTTATCCCTCCCTTCCCACCCACCATGCCCATTCCCTTTCCCTTTGGTAACTGTTAGTCCACTCTCGGCTTCTGTGAGTCTGCTGCTGTTCATTTCCTTCAGTTTTTCTTTGTTTTTATACTCCACACAAGGGTGAAATCATTTGGTACTTACCTTTCTTTGCCTGGCCTATTTCACTGAGCATAGTAGCCTCTAGCTCCATCCACGTTGTTCCAAATGGTAGGATTCGTTTTTTTCTTATGGCTGCTTACTGCACTTTTCAAACTGGATTTCTGTCTTCTCTTTTGTCTGTAGTTTAGCTATGTGCTTTCACCTTTGCTCTCCTGTTATGAGCAATAGCTTTGTGTTAATCGATACTTACCTATAATTTTCTATCTGCCTGTCTATCTATCTATCATTCAATCAATCAGTCATGTTTTTATCTGAACATCTGTCCTTGTATGCAGAACAGTTAACAACATAGACTATGTCCCTTCCCTACGTTATGCTTACAAAAACCTTGAAAGGTAACTAGGCCGTAAGGAGAGCACTGGGTTCACCGAGACACTTGCAGGTCGAGTCAGAAGTGTACCTACAAAACCAGGAAATGGTGGTGCAGGGACTTGTACCCGTGTCTCTGTCCTCTCTCCTCTTTTATCTCCTTCTCACTTGCTGACTGTATTTAGCCACATTCATTGACTAAGTGCTCCCTGAAGACCACAGGTATCGTTCCTCTTTGACATTTGTCAACAGAAAAGTAAACTTCGTGCTTGCTCACCGCCATGTTTGAGGGATATTGGCGTGATAAACCCTGATAGGAGGGAGGGACAAATAAAAAGTAACACTGATTTCTAGACAGGAGCAGTTGGGGGAGAAGAGTGTGTTGTGGAGTGAAGTGTTTATTTCAGTGTCCAAACTTCCCTCTTTACCTGGTTATTACTTCTTTACATTCGTGGACATCATAAAACCCACTGATTTCAAAGGCCCAGACCCATATTTTTACAGCAATTCAGTTGTTGAGTTGAGAGAAAATGAGAAGGATGTTGCTGCACCACTAAATCTATGGCTGGGCACTGCTGATACTAAACAAAAAGCATTCACAGTGGCCATATAGGTCTATTTACTACTGACTGTCTCGGGGGAACAGACAGAATCCATTTGACTGATTGTTTGTTTTACAGATTCACTTGTGTTGGGTACCTCTCCCCACCCCTTCGGCTTACAGTTTGTCTGTGTCCTTGGTCTCAAGTGAGTCTCCTGTAAGGGAGCACGTAGTTGTTCTTGACTTTTCATCCCTTCTTTTAAACCAGTGTCTTTTGTTTGGAGCACTCAAAGCCTGTCCTTTTACACTGATGATTCAGAGCTGTGCCCTTATTGCACTTTAAAATTCTTTTTTTGTTATCATTAATCTACAATCACATGCAGAACATTATGTTTAGTAGGATCCCCCTTTCACAAAGTTCGCTCCAAAAACCTCTAAGAGTAGGTGTCCATCAGCATAGTTGGATGCTGTAGACTACTGCACCATGTCCCCACACACAGACCCCGTTACAGTCGCTGTCCATCAGCGTGTAGTAATATGCTGTAGAATCTCTAACTTTCTTCTGTGTTGTACAGACCTCCCCATGACCAGCCGATCCCATGCATTATTCATGCTAATTATAATGTCTCCTTTCTTTGTTCCCAACCTTATCCCTCCCTTATCACCCACCCGCCCCTGTCCTTTTCTCTTTGTTATCTGTTAGTCTACTCTCAGGTTCTGGTATTCTGCTGCTTTTTTTTCCATCAGTTTTTTTTTTAATACTCCACACATGAGGGAAATCATTGGGTACTTATCTTTCTCCTCCTGTTCTTTTTCACTGAGCATACTACCGTCTAGCTCCACCCACATCATTGTAAATGGAAGGATTTGTTTTCTTCTTATGGCTGCTTATTGTACTTTTTAAACGGGATTTCACTCTTCCTTTTTGTTTGTAGTATCGCTATGTGCTTTCACCATTTATCTCCCGGTTATGAGCAATAGCTTTCTGTTAATTGATATGTATCTGTATCTATCTATCTATCTATCTATCTATCTGTCTGTCTGTCTGTCTGTCTGTCTGTCTGTCTGTCTGTCTATCTACCTTTAATTCCTATCTATCTATCATGGCTATCATCTATCTATCATGTCTATCATCTATCTATCTATCATCTGTCATCTATCTATCTATCTATCTATGAATCAATCATCTTTTTGTCTGCCTATCTATCCTTATGTACAGAACAGTTAACAACATAGCCTATATCACCTTTCCTACATTATGCTTCCAAAAATCTTGCAAGTTGAGTATTCTGTATTGAGAGCACTGGGTTCACTGAGACAGTTGCAGGTCGAGTAAACAACGTGTGCTTACAAAACCGGTAAATGGTGTTGCAGGAACTTGAACCCATATCTCTGTCCTCTGTCCTCTTTTCCCTCTTTCTCGCTTGCTGACTGTATTTTGCCACATTCATTGACTAAGTGCTTCCTGAGGATCACAAGTATTCTTCGTCTGGGCCTGTCGTAGACAGTAAAGTATACTTGGTGTTTTGCTTACCACCATGTTTGAGGGAAATCGGCGTGATCACCATTGATAGGAGGAGGGTCAAATAAAAAGTAACACCTATGTCTAGACAGGAGCATTTGGGAGCAAGGAGAGTGTTGCGGATTTACGTGTTTCTTTGAGTGTCCTAACTTCCCTCAATAGGGGTTTATTGCTTCTTTACATTCGTGAATATCATAAAACCCACTGAATTCAAAAGCCCAGACTCATATTATTACAGCAATTCTGTGGTTGAGGTGAGAAAAAATGAGAAGGACGTTGGTGTACCACTAAATCTATGGCTGGGCACTGCTGTAACCAAACAAAAAGAATTCACAGTGGCTAGATGGCGCTATTTTCTACTGAATGTCTCTGGGGACTCAAACAGAATCAATTTATTTGTTTGTTTCTCATTTTCACTTGTAGGGTACCTATCTCCACATATTCGGCATGAAGTTTGTCTGTGTCCTTGGATCGCAAGTGAGTCTGCTGTAAGGGAGCACAAAGGTGGTCTTGAGCTTTCATCCCTTCTTCTAACACTGTGTCTTTTGGTTGGAGCACTCAAAGCCTGTCCTTTTATTCTGATGATTCAGGGCTGTTCCCTTAATGCATTAAAATAAATTTTTTTGTTATCATTAAGCTACAATCACGTGAAGAACATTATGTTTACTAGGCTTCCGATTCACCATTCCCCCCGTAAAACCTCTTAGGTCTCTGCCCATCAGCATGTAGTAAGATGGTGTATAATCCCTACTGTCCTCTCTGTGTTGTACAGACCTCCCCATGCTCCTCCTACCACACATAGTATACACGCTAATACTCATGCCCCCAATGCAACCTTTCTTTCTCCCCGCCCTTATCCCTCCCTTCCCACCCAACCTACCCAGTCCCTTTCCCTTTGGTAACTGTTGGTCCACTCGCGGGTTCTGTGAGTCTGCTGCTATTTTTTTCCTTCAGATTTTCTTAGTTGTTATACTCCACACATAAGTGAAATCATCCGTTTCTTGTCTTTCTCCGCCTGGCCTATTTCTCTGAACATAGTACCCTCTAGTTCCATCCACGTTATTGCAAATGATATGATTTGTTTTCTTCTTATGGCTGCTTACTGCACTTTTTAAACTGGATTTCTGTCTTCTCTTTTGTCTGTAGTTTCGCTATGTGCTTTCTCCTTTGCTCTCCTTGTTATGAACAATAGCTAATCGATAAGTACCTATATCTATCTATCTGTCTGTCTATCTATCTATCAATCTATCAATCAGTCAATCATCTTTTTGTCTGCCCATCTGTCCTTTTGTACAGAACAGTTATCAACATAACCTGTGTCACTTGCTTACGTTGTGCTTCCAAAAATCTTTCAAGCTAACTAGTCTGCAGGGAAAGCTCTTGGTTCACCGAGACTCTTGCAGGTAGAGTCAGCCGCATATTCCTACAAAACCAGGAAAGTTTGCTGCAGGGTCTTGAACCCGTGTCTCTGTCCTCTCTCCTCTTTTATCTCCTTCTCACTTGCTGACTGTATTTAGTCACATTCATTGACTAAGGTCTTCCTGATGTTCACAAGTATCCTTCCTCTGGGTCTGTTTTTGACAGAAAAGTAAACTTGGTGCTTTGCTCACCACCATGTTTGAGGGACATCGGCGTGATCACCGCTGATAGGATGGAACGACAAATGAAATTGAAAACCAATTACTAGACAGGAGCAGTTGTTAGCAAAGAGTGTGTTGTGGAGTGACGTGTTTATTTGAGTGTCCAAACTTCCCTCTTTATATAGTTATTACTTCTTTACATTCATGAACATCATAAAACCCACTGATTACAAAGGCCCAGATGCATATTTTTACAGAAATTCTGTTGTTGAGGTGAGAGAAAATGAAAAGGACGTTGCTCTACCACTAAATGTATTGCTGGGCACGGATGAAATAAAAGAAAAGAATTCACGGTGGAAAGATAGGGCTATTTTCTACTGACTGTCTCTGTGGACTCAAACAGAGTCCATTTGTTTGATTGTTTGTATTTCAGTTTCACTTGTGTTGGGTACCTGTCCTCACCCCTTCGGCTTGTAGTTTGTCTGTTTCCTTGGATCTCAAGTGAGTCTCCTGTAAGGGAGCACATAAGTGGTCTTGAGATTTCGTCCTTCTTTGAACCCTGCGTCTTTTGATTTGGAGCTCTCAAAGCCTGTCCTTTTATTCTGATGATTCAGAGCTGTGCCCTTATTGTACTTAATAATTTTTTTTTGTTATCATTAACCTACAATCACTTGAGTAACATTATGTTTACTAGGCTCCACCGTTCACCAAGTCCCCCACAAAAACCTCTTACAGTTGCTGTCAATCAGCGGAGTTGGATGCTGTAGACCCATTCACTGTTTTCCCACACACACACCCCATAACAATCGCTGTCCATCAGCGAGTAGTAAGATGCTGTAGAATTTCTACTTGTCTTCTCTGTGTTGTACAGCCCTCCCCATGCCCCCCTGAACCAACTCATTATACATGCTAAACCTAATCTCCCATTTCTTTCTCCCCGCCCTTATCCCTCCTTTCGCAACCACCCTGCCAAGTCCCTTTCCCTTTCGTAACTGTTAGTCCACTTTCGGATTCTGTGAGTCTGCTGCTATTTTTTTCCTTCAGTGTTTCTTTGTTGTTATACTCCACACGAGTTAAATCATTTGGTACTTGTCTTTCTCCACCTGGCCTCTTTCACTGAGCATACTACCGTCTTGCTCCATCCACGTCATTGCTAATGGTACCATTTGTTTTCTTCTTATGGCTGCTAACTGCAGTTTTTAAACTGGACTTCATTCTAACTTTCTGTTTGTAGTTTCGCTATGTGCTTTCACCATTGATCTCCTGGTTATGAGCAATAGCTTTGTGTTAATCGAAATGTATCTGTTTCTATCTATCTATCTATCTGTCTGTCTGTCTGACTATCTATCCATCCTTCTATCTTTCTTACTATCTATCTATCATCTATCTTTCTATCTATCTATCCTTCTATCTTTCTTTCTATGTATCTATCTTTCTATCTATTTATCTATCTTCTTATCATCTATCTCTCATGTCTCTCTTCTATCTATGTATCTATCTATCTATCATCTACCATCTATCTATCTGTCTATCTATGTATCTATGAATCAATCATCTTTTTTTCTGCCTATCTATCCTTATGTACAGAACAGTTAACAACATCGCCTATGTCAGTTCCCTATATTATGCTTCCAAGAATCTTGCAAGGTAACTAGGCCGTAGGGAGAGCACTGAGTTCATTGAGACACTTGCAGGTCAAGTCAGCCACGTGTGCTTACAAAACCAGTATGTGGTGTTGCAGGGACTTGCACCCATATCTCTGTCCTCTGTCCTATTTTAACTCCTTCTCGCTTCCTGACTGTATTTAGCCACATTCAATTGCTAAGTGCTCCCTGAAGACCACAAGTATCCCTCCTCTGGGTTTGTTGAAGACAGAAAAGTATACATTGTGCTCTGCTCACCACCAACTTTGAGGGACATCGGTGGGAGAACCGATGATAGGAGGAGGGACAAATAAAAAGGAACACCTATTTATAGACAGGAGCATTTGGGAGCAATGAGAGTGTTGTGGAGTTACGTGTTTGTTTGAGTGTCCAAATTTCCCTCTTTAGGAGGTTATTACTTCTCTACATTCAAGAACATTATAAAACCCAGTGATTTCCAATGACCAGATGCATATTATTGCAGCAATTCAGTTGTTGAGGTGATAAAAAATGAGACGGACGTTGCTGTACCACTAAATCTATGGCTGGGCACTGCTGAAACCAAACAAAAAGAATTCACGGTGGCTAGATAGGGCTATTTTGTACTGACTGTCTCTGGGTACTCAAACAGAATCCATTTGTTTGTTTGTTTCTCAGTTTCACTTGTGTTGGGTACCTGTCCCCACCCCTTCAGCTTGGAGTTTGTCTGTGTCCTTGGATCTCCAGTGAGTCTTCAGTAAGGGAGCACATATGTGTTCTTGAGTTTTCATCCCTTCCTCTAACTCTGTGTCTTTTGAATGGAGCACTCAGAGTCTTTCCTTTTATTCTGACAATTTAGAGCAGTGTCCTTATTGCACTAACAAAAAATTTTTTGTTATCTTTAATCTATAATCACGTGAAGATCATTATGATCACCAAGTACAACATGTCCCCCCAAAATGCCCCATTACGGATGCTGCCCATCAGCGTAGTTGGATGCTGTAGACCCCGTCAACATGTTTCCCACCACACACACCGTTACAGTCGCTGTCCACATGCGTGTAGTAAGTTGCTGTAGAAACACTTCTCTTCTATGTGTTGCACAGCCTTCCCCATGCTCCCACCACCCCACACAGTATAAATGCTAATCCTAATGCTCCCTTTCTTTCTGCCCGCCCTTATCCCTCCCTTCCCACCCACCATGCCCATTCCCTTTCCCTTTGGTAACTGTTAGTCCACTCTCGGCTTCTGTGAGTCTGCTGCTGTTCATTTCCTTCAGTTTTTCTTTGTTTTTATACTCCACACAAGGGTGAAATCATTTGGTACTTACCTTTCTTTGCCTGGCCTATTTCACTGAGCATAGTAGCCTCTAGCTCCATCCACGTTGTTCCAAATGGTAGGATTCGTTTTTTTCTTATGGCTGCTTACTGCACTTTTCAAACTGGATTTCTGTCTTCTCTTTTGTCTGTAGTTTAGCTATGTGCTTTCACCTTTGCTCTCCTGTTATGAGCAATAGCTTTGTGTTAATCGATACTTACCTATAATTTTCTATCTGCCTGTCTATCTATCTATCATTCAATCAATCAGTCATGTTTTTATCTGAACATCTGTCCTTGTATGCAGAACAGTTAACAACATAGACTATGTCCCTTCCCTACGTTATGCTTACAAAAACCTTGAAAGGTAACTAGGCCGTAAGGAGAGCACTGGGTTCACCGAGACACTTGCAGGTCGAGTCAGAAGTGTACCTACAAAACCAGGAAATGGTGGTGCAGGGACTTGTACCCGTGTCTCTGTCCTCTCTCCTCTTTTATCTCCTTCTCACTTGCTGACTGTATTTAGCCACATTCATTGACTAAGTGCTCCCTGAAGACCACAGGTATCGTTCCTCTTTGACATTTGTCAACAGAAAAGTAAACTTGGTGCTTGCTCACCGCCATGTTTGAGGGATATTGGCGTGATAAACCCTGATAGGAGGGAGGGACAAATAAAAAGTAACACTGATTTCTAGACAGGAGCAGTTGGGGGAGAAGAGTGTGTTGTGGAGTGAAGTGTTTATTTCAGTGTCCAAACTTCCCTCTTTACCTGGTTATTACTTCTTTACATTCGTGGACATCATAAAACCCACTGATTTCAAAGGCCCAGACCCATATTTTTACAGCAATTCAGTTGTTGAGTTGAGAGAAAATGAGAAGGATGTTGCTGCACCACTAAATCTATGGCTGGGCACTGCTGATACTAAACAAAAAGCATTCACAGTGGCCATATAGGTCTATTTACTACTGACTGTCTCGGGGGAACAGACAGAATCCATTTGACTGATTGTTTGTTTTACAGATTCACTTGTGTTGGGTACCTCTCCCCACCCCTTCGGCTTACAGTTTGTCTGTGTCCTTGGTCTCAAGTGAGTCTCCTGTAAGGGAGCACGTAGTTGTTCTTGACTTTTCATCCCTTCTTTTAAACCAGTGTCTTTTGTTTGGAGCACTCAAAGCCTGTCCTTTTACACTGATGATTCAGAGCTGTGCCCTTATTGCACTTTAAAATTCTTTTTTTGTTATCATTAATCTACAATCACATGCAGAACATTATGTTTAGTAGGATCCCCCTTTCACAAAGTTCGCTCCAAAAACCTCTAAGAGTAGGTGTCCATCAGCATAGTTGGATGCTGTAGACTACTGCACCATGTCCCCACACACAGACCCCGTTACAGTCGCTGTCCATCAGCGTGTAGTAATATGCTGTAGAATCTCTAACTTTCTTCTCTGTGTTGTACAGCCCTCCCCATGACCAGCCGATCCCATGCATTATTCATGCTAATTATAATGTCTCCTTTCTTTGTTCCCAACCTTATCCCTCCCTTATCACCAACCCGCCCCTGTCCTTTTCTCTTTGGTATCTGTTAGTCTACTCTCAGGTTCTGGTATTCTGCTGCTTTTTTTTCCATCAGTTTTTTTTTTAATACTCCACACATGAGGGAAATCATTGGGTACTTATCTTTCTCCTCCTGTTCTTTTTCACTGAGCATACTACCGTCTAGCTCCACCCACATCATTGTAAATGGAAGGATTTGTTTTCTTCTTATGGATGCTTATTGTACTTTTTAAACGGGATTTCACTCTTCCTTTTTGTTTGTAGTATCGCTATGTGCTTTCACCATTTATCTCCCGGTTATGAGCAATAGCTTTCTGTTAATTGATATGTATCTGTATCTATCTATCTATCTATCTATCTGTCTGTCTGTCTGTCTGTCTGTCTGTCTGTCTGTCTGTCTATCTACCTTTAATTCCTATCTATCTATTATGGCTATCATCTATCTATCATGTCTATCATCTATCTATCTATCATCTGTCATCTATCTATCTATCTATCTATGAATCAATCATCTTTTTGTCTGCCTATCTATCCTTATGTACAGAACAGTTAACAACATAGCCTATATCACCTTTCCTACATTATGCTTCCAAAAATCTTGCAAGTTGAGTATTCTGTATTGAGAGCACTGGGTTCACTGAGACACTTGCAGGTCGAGTAAACAACGTGTGCTTACAAAACCGGTAAATGGTGTTGCAGGAACTTGAACCCATATCTCTGTCCTCTGTCCTCTTTTCCCTCTTTCTCGCTTGCTGACTGTATTTTGCCACATTCATTGACTAAGTGCTTCCTGAGGATCACAAGTATTCTTCGTCTGGGCCTGTCGTAGACAGTAAAGTATACTTGGTGTTTTGCTTACCACCATGTTTGAGGGAAATCGGCGTGATCACCATTGATAGGAGGAGGGTCAAATAAAAAGTAACACCTATGTCTAGACAGGAGCATTTGGGAGCAAGGAGAGTGTTGCGGATTTACGTGTTTCTTTGAGTGTCCTAACTTCCCTCAATAGGGGTTTATTGCTTCTTTACATTCGTGAATATCATAAAACCCACTGAATTCAAAAGCCCAGACTCATATTATTACAGCAATTCTGTGGTTGAGGTGAGAAAAAATGAGAAGGACGTTGGTGTACCACTAAATCTATGGCTGGGCACTGCTGTAACCAAACAAAAAGAATTCACAGTGGCTAGATGGCGCTATTTTCTACTGAATGTCTCTGGGGACTCAAACAGAATCAATTTATTTGTTTGTTTCTCATTTTCACTTGTAGGGTACCTATCTCCACATATTCGGCATGAAGTTTGTCTGTGTCCTTGGATCGCAAGTGAGTCTGCTGTAAGGGAGCACAAAGGTGGTCTTGAGCTTTCATCCCTTCTTCTAACACTGTGTCTTTTGGTTGGAGCACTCAAAGCCTGTCCTTTTATTCTGATGATTCAGGGCTGTTCCCTTAATGCATTAAAATAAATTTTTTTGTTATCATTAAGCTACAATCACGTGAAGAACATTATGTTTACTAGGCTTCCGATTCACCATTCCCCCCGTAAAACCTCTTAGGTCTCTGCCCATCAGCATGTAGTAAGATGGTGTATAATCCCTACTGTCCTCTCTGTGTTGTACAGACCTCCCCATGCTCCTCCTACCACACATAGTATACACGCTAATACTCATGCCCCCAATGCAACCTTTCTTTCTCCCCGCCCTTATCCCTCCCTTCCCACCCAACCTACCCAGTCCCTTTCCCTTTGGTAACTGTTGGTCCACTCGCGGGTTCTGTGAGTCTGCTGCTATTTTTTTCCTTCAGATTTTCATAGTTGTTATACTCCACACATGAGTGAAATCATCCGTTTCTTGTCTTTCTCCGCCTGGCCTATTTCTCTGAACATAGTACCCTCTAGTTCCATCCACGTTATTGCAAATGATATGATTTGTTTTCTTCTTATGGCTGCTTACTGCACTTTTTAAACTGGATTTCTGTCTTCTCTTTTGTCTGTAGTTTCGCTATGTGCTTTCTCCTTTGCTCTCCTTGTTATGAACAATAGCTAATCGATAAGTACCTATATCTATCTATCTGTCTGTCTATCTATCTATCAATCTATCAATCAGTCAATCATCTTTTTGTCTGCCCATCTGTCCTTTTGTACAGAACAGTTATCAACATAACCTGTGTCACTTGCTTACGTTGTGCTTCCAAAAATCTTTCAAGCTAACTAGTCTGCAGGGAAAGCTCTTGGTTCACCGAGACTCTTGCAGGTAGAGTCAGCCGCATATTCCTACAAAACCAGGAAAGTTTGCTGCAGGGTCTTGAACCCGTGTCTCTGTCCTCTCTCCTCTTTTATCTCCTTCTCACTTGCTGACTGTATTTAGTCACATTCATTGACTAAGGTCTTCCTGATGTTCACAAGTATCCTTCCTCTGGGTCTGTTTTTGACAGAAAAGTAAACTTGGTGCTTTGCTCACCACCATGTTTGAGGGACATCGGCGTGATCACCGCTGATAGGATGGAACGACAAATGAAATTGAAAACCAATTACTAGACAGGAGCAGTTGTTAGCAAAGAGTGTGTTGTGGAGTGACGTGTTTATTTGAGTGTCCAAACTTCCTTCTTTATATAGTTATTACTTCTTTACATTCATGAACATCATAAAACCCACTGATTACAAAGGCCCAGATGCATATTTTTACAGAAATTCTGTTGTTGAGGTGAGAGAAAATGAAAAGGACGTTGCTCTACCACTAAATCTATGGCTGGGCACGGATGAAATAAAAGAAAAGAATTCACGGTGGAAAGATAGGGCTATTTTCTACTGACTGTCTCTGTGGACTCAAACAGAGTCCATTTGTTTGATTGTTTGTATTTCAGTTTCACTTGTGTTGGGTACCTGTCCTCATCCCTTCGGCTTGTAGTTTGTCTGTTTCCTTGGATCTCAAGTGAGTCTCCTGTAAGGGAGCACATAAGTGGTCTTGAGTTTTCGTCCTTCTTTGAACCCTGCGTCTTTTGATTTGGAGCTCTCAAAGCCTGTCCTTTTATTCTGATGATTCAGAGCTGTGCCCTTATTGTACTTAATAATTTTTTTTTGTTATCATTAACCTACAATCACTTGAGTAACATTATGTTTACTAGGCTCCACCGTTCACCAAGTCCCCCACAAAAACCTCTTACAGTTGCTGTCAATCAGCGGAGTTGGATGCTGTAGACCCATTCACTGTTTTCCCACACACACACCCCATAACAATCGCTGTCCATCAGCGAGTAGTAAGATGCTGTAGAATTTCTACTTGTCTTCTCTGTGTTGTACAGCCCTCCCCATGCCCCCCTGAACCAACTCATTATACATGCTAAACCTAATCTCCCATTTCTTTCTCCCCGCCCTTATCCCTCCTTTCGCAACCACCCTGCCAAGTCCCTTTCCCTTTCGTAACTGTTAGTCCACTTTCGGATTCTGTGAGTCTGCTGCTATTTTTTTCCTTCAGTGTTTCTTTGTTGTTATACTCCACACGAGTTAAATCATTTGGTACTTGTCTTTCTCCACCTGGCCTCTTTCACTGAGCATACTACCGTCTTGCTCCATCCACGTCATTGCTAATGGTACCATTTGTTTTCTTCTTATGGCTGCTAACTGCAGTTTTTAAACTGGACTTCATTCTAACTTTCTGTTTGTAGTTTCGCTATGTGCTTTCACCATTGATCTCCTGGTTATGAGCAATAGCTTTGTGTTAATCGAAATGTATCTGTTTCTATCTATCTATCTATCTGTCTGTCTGTCTGACTATCTATCCATCCTTCTATCTTTCTTACTATCTATCTATCATCTATCTTTCTATCTATCTATCCTTCTATCTTTCTTTCTATGTATCTATCTTTCTATCTATTTATCTATCTTCTTATCATCTATCTCTCATGTCTCTCTTCTATCTATGTATCTATCTATCTATCATCTGCCATCTATCTATCTGTCTATCTATGTATCTATGAATCAATCATCTTTTTTTCTGCCTATCTATCCTTATGTACAGAACAGTTAACAACATCGCCTATGTCAGTTCCCTATATTATGCTTCCAAGAATCTTGCAAGGTAACTAGGCCGTAGGGAGAGCACTGAGTTCATTGAGACACTTGCAGGTCAAGTCAGCCACGTGTGCTTACAAAACCAGTATGTGGTGTTGCAGGGACTTGCACCCATATCTCTGTCCTCTGTCCTATTTTAACTCCTTCTCGCTTCCTGACTGTATTTAGCCACATTCAATTGCTAAGTGCTCCCTGAAGACCACAAGTATCCCTCCTCTGGGTTTGTTGAAGACAGAAAAGTATACATTGTGCTCTGCTCACCACCAACTTTGAGGGACATCGGTGGGAGAACCGATGATAGGAGGAGGGACAAATAAAAAGGAACACCTATTTATAGACAGGAGCATTTGGGAGCAATGAGAGTGTTGTGGAGTTACGTGTTTGTTTGAGTGTCCAAATTTCCCTCTTTAGGAGGTTATTACTTCTCTACATTCAAGAACATTATAAAACCCAGTGATTTCCAATGACCAGATGCATATTATTGCAGCAATTCAGTTGTTGAGGTGATAAAAAATGAGACGGACGTTGCTGTACCACTAAATCTATGGCTGGGCACTGCTGAAACCAAACAAAAAGAATTCACGGTGGCTAGATAGGGCTATTTTGTACTGACTGTCTCTGGGTACTCAAACAGAATCCATTTGTTTGTTTGTTTCTCAGTTTCACTTGTGTTGGGTACCTGTCCCCACCCCTTCAGCTTGGAGTTTGTCTGTGTCCTTGGATCTCCAGTGAGTCTTCAGTAAGGGAGCACATATGTGTTCTTGAGTTTTCATCCCTTCCTCTAACTCTGTGTCTTTTGAATGGAGCACTCAGAGTCTGTCCTTTTATTCTGACAATTTAGAGCAGTGTCCTTATTGCACTAACAAAAAATTTTTTGTTATCTTTAATCTATAATCACGTGAAGATCATTATGATCACCAAGTACAACATGTCCCCCCAAAATGCCCCATTACGGATGCTGCCCATCAGCGTAGTTGGATGCTGTAGACCCCGTCAACATGTTTCCCACCACACACACCGTTACAGTCGCTGTCCACATGCGTGTAGTAAGTTGCTGTAGAAACACTTCTCTTCTATGTGTTGCACAGCCTTCCCCATGCTCCCACCACCCCACACAGTATAAATGCTAATCCTAATGCTCCCTTTCTTTCTGCCCGCCCTTATCCCTCCCTTCCCACCCACCATGCCCATTCCCTTTCCCTTTGGTAACTGTTAGTCCACTCTCGGCTTCTGTGAGTCTGCTGCTGTTCATTTCCTTCAGTTTTTCTTTGTTTTTATACTCCACACAAGGGTGAAATCATTTGGTACTTACCTTTCTTTGCCTGGCCTATTTCACTGAGCATAGTAGCCTCTAGCTCCATCCACGTTGTTCCAAATGGTAGGATTCGTTTTTTTCTTATGGCTGCTTACTGCACTTTTCAAACTGGATTTCTGTCTTCTCTTTTGTCTGTAGTTTAGCTATGTGCTTTCACCTTTGCTCTCCTGTTATGAGCAATAGCTTTGTGTTAATCGATACTTACCTATAATTTTCTATCTGCCTGTCTATCTATCTATCATTCAATCAATCAGTCATGTTTTTATCTGAACATCTGTCCTTGTATGCAGAACAGTTAACAACATAGACTATGTCCCTTCCCTACGTTATGCTTACAAAAACCTTGAAAGGTAACTAGGCCGTAAGGAGAGCACTGGGTTCACCGAGACACTTGCAGGTCGAGTCAGAAGTGTACCTACAAAACCAGGAAATGGTGGTGCAGGGACTTGTACCCGTGTCTCTGTCCTCTCTCCTCTTTTATCTCCTTCTCACTTGCTGACTGTATTTAGCCACATTCATTGACTAAGTGCTCCCTGAAGACCACAGGTATCGTTCCTCTTTGACATTTGTCAACAGAAAAGTAAACTTCGTGCTTGCTCACCGCCATGTTTGAGGGATATTGGCGTGATAAACCCTGATAGGAGGGAGGGACAAATAAAAAGTAACACTGATTTCTAGACAGGAGCAGTTGGGGGAGAAGAGTGTGTTGTGGAGTGAAGTGTTTATTTCAGTGTCCAAACTTCCCTCTTTACCTGGTTATTACTTCTTTACATTCGTGGACATCATAAAACCCACTGATTTCAAAGGCCCAGACCCATATTTTTACAGCAATTCAGTTGTTGAGTTGAGAGAAAATGAGAAGGATGTTGCTGCACCACTAAATCTATGGCTGGGCACTGCTGATACTAAACAAAAAGCATTCACAGTGGCCATATAGGTCTATTTACTACTGACTGTCTCGGGGGAACAGACAGAATCCATTTGACTGATTGTTTGTTTTACAGATTCACTTGTGTTGGGTACCTCTCCCCACCCCTTCGGCTTACAGTTTGTCTGTGTCCTTGGTCTCAAGTGAGTCTCCTGTAAGGGAGCACGTAGTTGTTCTTGACTTTTCATCCCTTCTTTTAAACCAGTGTCTTTTGTTTGGAGCACTCAAAGCCTGTCCTTTTACACTGATGATTCAGAGCTGTGCCCTTATTGCACTTTAAAATTCTTTTTTTGTTATCATTAATCTACAATCACATGCAGAACATTATGTTTAGTAGGATCCCCCTTTCACAAAGTTCGCTCCAAAAACCTCTAAGAGTAGGTGTCCATCAGCATAGTTGGATGCTGTAGACTACTGCACCATGTCCCCACACACAGACCCCGTTACAGTCGCTGTCCATCAGCGTGTAGTAATATGCTGTAGAATCTCTAACTTTCTTCTCTGTGTTGTACAGCCCTCCCCATGACCAGCCGATCCCATGCATTATTCATGCTAATTATAATGTCTCCTTTCTTTGTTCCCAACCTTATCCCTCCCTTATCACCCACCCGCCCCTGTCCTTTTCTCTTTGGTATCTGTTAGTCTACTCTCAGGTTCTGGTATTCTGCTGTTTTTTTTTCCATCAGTTTTTTTTTTAATACTCCACACATGAGGGAAATCATTGGGTACTTATCTTTCTCCTCCTGTTCTTTTTCACTGAGCATACTACCGTCTAGCTCCACCCACATCATTGTAAATGGAAGGATTTGTTTTCTTCTTATGGCTGCTTATTGTACTTTTTAAACGGGATTTCACTCTTCCTTTTTGTTTGTAGTATCGCTATGTGCTTTCACCATTTATCTCCCGGTTATGAGCAATAGCTTTCTGTTAATTGATATGTATCTGTATCTATCTATCTATCTATCTATCTATCTGTCTGTCTGTCTGTCTGTCTGTCTGTCTGTCTGTCTGTCTATCTACCTTTAATTCCTATCTATCTATCATGGCTATCATCTATCTATCATGTCTATCATCTATCTATCTATCATCTGTCATCTATCTATCTATCTATCTATGAATCAATCATCTTTTTGTCTGCCTATCTATCCTTATGTACAGAACAGTTAACAACATAGCCTATATCACCTTTCCTACATTATGCTTCCAAAAATCTTGCAAGTTGCGTATTCTGTATTGAGAGCACTGGGTTCACTGAGACACTTGCAGGTCGAGTAAACAACGTGTGCTTACAAAACCGGTAAATGGTGTTGCAGGAACTTGAACCCATATCTCTGTCCTCTGTCCTCTTTTCCCTCTTTCTCGCTTGCTGACTGTATTTTGCCACATTCATTGACTAAGTGCTTCCTGAGGATCACAAGTATTCTTCGTCTGGGCCTGTCGTAGACAGTAAAGTATACTTGGTGTTTTGCTTACCACCATGTTTGAGGGAAATCGGCGTGATCACCATTGATAGGAGGAGGGTCAAATAAAAAGTAACACCTATGTCTAGACAGGAGCATTTGGGAGCAAGGAGAGTGTTGCGGATTTACGTGTTTCTTTGAGTGTCCTAACTTCCCTCAATAGGGGTTTATTGCTTCTTTACATTCGTGAATATCATAAAACCCACTGAATTCAAAAGCCCAGACTCATATTATTACAGCAATTCTGTGGTTGAGGTGAGAAAAAATGAGAAGGACGTTGGTGTACCACTAAATCTATGGCTGGGCACTGCTGTAACCAAACAAAAAGAATTCACAGTGGCTAGATGGCGCTATTTTCTACTGAATGTCTCTGGGGACTCAAACAGAATCAATTTATTTGTTTGTTTCTCATTTTCACTTGTAGGGTACCTATCTCCACATATTCGGCATGAAGTTTGTCTGTGTCCTTGGATCGCAAGTGAGTCTGCTGTAAGGGAGCACAAAGGTGGTCTTGAGCTTTCATCCCTTCTTCTAACACTGTGTCTTTTGGTTGGAGCACTCAAAGCCTGTCCTTTTATTCTGATGATTCAGGGCTGTTCCCTTAATGCATTAAAATAAATTTTTTTGTTATCATTAAGCTACAATCACGTGAAGAACATTATGTTTACTAGGCTTCCGATTCACCATTCCCCCCGTAAAACCTCTTAGGTCTCTGCCCATCAGCATGTAGTAAGATGGTGTATAATCCCTACTGTCCTCTCTGTGTTGTACAGACCTCCCCATGCTCCTCCTACCACACATAGTATACACGCTAATACTCATGCCCCCAATGCAACCTTTCTTTCTCCCCGCCCTTATCCCTCCCTTCCCACCCAACCTACCCAGTCCCTTTCCCTTTGGTAACTGTTGGTCCACTCGCGGGTTCTGTGAGTCTGCTGCTATTTTTTTCCTTCAGATTTTCTTAGTTGTTATACTCCACACATAAGTGAAATCATCCGTTTCTTGTCTTTCTCCGCCTGGCCTATTTCTCTGAACATAGTACCCTCTAGTTCCATCCACGTTATTGCAAATGATATGATTTGTTTTCTTCTTATGGCTGCTTACTGCACTTTTTAAACTGGATTTCTGTCTTCTCTTTTGTCTGTAGTTTCGCTATGTGCTTTCTCCTTTGCTCTCCTTGTTATGAACAATAGCTAATCGATAAGTACCTATATCTATCTATCTGTCTGTCTATCTATCTATCAATCTATCAATCAGTCAATCATCTTTTTGTCTGCCCATCTGTCCTTTTGTACAGAACAGTTATCAACATAACCTGTGTCACTTGCTTACGTTGTGCTTCCAAAAATCTTTCAAGCTAACTAGTCTGCAGGGAAAGCTCTTGGTTCACCGAGACTCTTGCAGGTAGAGTCAGCCGCATATTCCTACAAAACCAGGAAAGTTTGCTGCAGGGTCTTGAACCCGTGTCTCTGGCCTCTCTCCTCTTTTACCTCCTTCTCACTTGCTGACTGTATTTAGTCACATTCATTGACTAAGGTCTTCCTGATGTTCACAAGTATCCTTCCTCTGGGTCTGTTTTTGACAGAAAAGTAAACTTGGTGCTTTGCTCACCACCATGTTTGAGGGACATCGGCGTGATCACCGCTGATAGGATGGAACGACAAATGAAATTGAAAACCAATTACTAGACAGGAGCAGTTGTTAGCAAAGAGTGTGTTGTGGAGTGACGTGTTTATTTGAGTGTCCAAACTTCCCTCTTTATATAGTTATTACTTCTTTACATTCATGAACATCATAAAACCCACTGATTACAAAGGCCCAGATGCATATTTTTACAGAAATTCTGTTGTTGAGGTGAGAGAAAATGAAAAGGACGTTGCTCTACCACTAAATCTATGGCTGGGCACGGATGAAATAAAAGAAAAGAATTCACGGTGGAAAGATAGGGCTATTTTCTACTGACTGTCTCTGTGGACTCAAACAGAGTCCATTTGTTTGATTGTTTGTATTTCAGTTTCACTTGTGTTGGGTACCTGTCCTCATCCCTTCGGCTTGTAGTTTGTCTGTTTCCTTGGATCTCAAGTGAGTCTCCTGTAAGGGAGCACATAAGTGGTCTTGAGTTTTCGTCCTTCTTTGAACCCTGCGTCTTTTGATTTGGAGCTCTCAAAGCCTGTCCTTTTATTCTGATGATTCAGAGCTGTGCCCTTATTGTACTTAATAATTTTTTTTGTTATCATTAACCTACAATCACTTGAGTAACATTATGTTTACTAGGCTCCACCGTTCACCAAGTCCCCCACAAAAACCTCTTACAGTTGCTGTCAATCAGCGGAGTTGGATGCTGTAGACCCATTCACTGTTTTCCCACACACACACCCCATAACAATCGCTGTCCATCAGCGAGTAGTAAGATGCTGTAGAATTTCTACTTGTCTTCTCTGTGTTGTACAGCCCTCCCCATGCCCCCCTGAACCAACTCATTATACATGCTAAACCTAATCTCCCATTTCTTTCTCCCCGCCCTTATCCCTCCTTTCGCAACCACCCTGCCAAGTCCCTTTCATTTTCGTAACTGTTAGTCCACTTTCGGATTCTGTGAGTCTGCTGCTATTTTTTTCCTTCAGTGTTTCTTTGTTGTTATACTCCTCACGAGTTAAATCATTTGGTACTTGTCTTTCTCCACCTGGCCTCTTTCACTGAGCATACTACCGTCTTGCTCCATCCACGTCATTGCTAATGGTACCATTTGTTTTCTTCTTATGGCTGCTAACTGCAGTTTTTAAACTGGACTTCATTCTAACTTTCTGTTTGTAGTTTCGCTATGTGCTTTCACCATTGATCTCCTGGTTATGAGCAATAGCTTTGTGTTAATCGAAATGTATCTGTTTCTATCTATCTATCTATCTGTCTGTCTGTCTGACTATCTATCCATCCTTATATCTTTCTTACTATCTATCATCTATCTTTCTATCTATCTATCCTTCTATCTTTCTTTCTATGTATCTATCTTTCTATCTATTTATCTATCTTCTTATCATCTATCTCTCATGTCTCTCTTCTATCTATGTATCTATCTATCTATCATCTACCATCTATCTATCTGTCTATCTATGTATCTATGAATCAATCATCTTTTTTTCTGCCTATCTATCCTTATGTACAGAACAGTTAACAACATCGCCTATGTCAGTTCCCTATATTATGCTTCCAAGAATCTTGCAAGGTAACTAGGCCGTAGGGAGAGCACTGAGTTCATTGAGACACTTGCAGGTCAAGTCAGCCACGTGTGCTTACAAAACCAGTATGTGGTGTTGCAGGGACTTGCACCCATATCTCTGTCCTCTGTCCTTTTTTAACTCCTTCTCGCTTCCTGACTGTATTTAGCCACATTCAATTGCTAAGTGCTCCCTGAAGACCACAAGTATCCCTCCTCTGGGTTTGTTGAAGACAGAAAAGTATACATTGTGCTCTGCTCACCACCAACTTTGAGGGACATCGGTGGGAGAACCGATGATAGGAGGAGGGACAAATAAAAAGGAACACCTATTTATAGACAGGAGCATTTGGGAGCAATGAGAGTGTTGTGGAGTTACGTGTTTGTTTGAGTGTCCAAATTTCCCTCTTTAGGAGGTTATTACTTCTCTACATTCAAGAACATTATAAAACCCAGTGATTTCCAATGACCAGATGCATATTATTGCAGCAATTCAGTTGTTGAGGTGATAAAAAATGAGACGGACGTTGCTGTACCACTAAATCTATGGCTGGGCACTGCTGAAACCAAACAAAAAGAATTCACGGTGGCTAGATAGGGCTATTTTGTACTGACTGTCTCTGGGTACTCAAACAGAATCCATTTGTTTGTTTGTTTCTCAGTTTCACTTGTGTTGGGTACCTGTCCACACCCCTTCAGCTTGGAGTTTGTCTGTGTCCTTGGATCTCCAGTGAGTCTTCAGTAAGGGAGCACATATGTGTTCTTGAGTTTTCATCCCTTCCTCTAACTCTGTGTCTTTTGAATGGAGCACTCAGAGTCTGTCCTTTTATTCTGACAATTTAGAGCAGTGTCCTTATTGCACTAACAAAAAATTTTTTGTTATCTTTAATCTATAATCACGTGAAGATCATTATGATCACCAAGTACAACATGTCCCCCCAAAATGCCCCATTACGGATGCTGCCCATCAGCGTAGTTGGATGCTGTAGACCCCGTCAACATGTTTCCCACCACACACACCGTTACAGTCGCTGTCCACATGCGTGTAGTAAGTTGCTGTAGAAACACTTCTCTTCTATGTGTTGCACAGCCTTCCCCATGCTCCCACCACCCCACACAGTATAAATGCTAATCCTAATGCTCCCTTTCTTTCTGCCCGCCCTTATCCCTCCCTTCCCACCCACCATGCCCATTCCCTTTCCCTTTGGTAACTGTTAGTCCACTCTCGGCTTCTGTGAGTCTGCTGCTGTTCATTTCCTTCAGTTTTTCTTTGTTTTTATACTCCACACAAGGGTGAAATCATTTGGTACTTACCTTTCTTTGCCTGGCCTATTTCACTGAGCATAGTAGCCTCTAGCTCCATCCACGTTGTTCCAAATGGTAGGATTCGTTTTTTTCTTATGTCTGCTTACTGCACTTTTCAAACTGGATTTCTGTCTTCTCTTTTGTCTGTAGTTTAGCTATGTGCTTTCACCTTTGCTCTCCTGTTATGAGCAATAGCTTTGTGTTAATCGATACTTACCTATAATTTTCTATCTGCCTGTCTATCTATCTATCATTCAATCAATCAGTCATGTTTTTATCTGAACATCTGTCCTTGTATGCAGAACAGTTAACAACATAGACTATGTCCCTTCCCTACGTTATGCTTACAAAAACCTTGAAAGGTAACTAGGCCGTAAGGAGAGCACTGGGTTCACCGAGACACTTGCAGGTCGAGTCAGAAGTGTACCTACAAAACCAGGAAATGGTGGTGCAGGGACTTGTACCCGTGTCTCTGTCCTCTCTCCTCTTTTATCTCCTTCTCACTTGCTGACTGTATTTAGCCACATTCATTGACTAAGTGCTCCCTGAAGACCACAGGTATCGTTCCTCTTTGACATTTGTCAACAGAAAAGTAAACTTGGTGCTTGCTCACCGCTATGTTTGAGGGATATTGGCGTGATAAACCCTGATAGGAGGGAGGGACAAATAAAAAGTAACACTGATTTCTAGACAGGAGCAGTTGGGGGAGAAGAGTGTGTTGTGGAGTGAAGTGTTTATTTCAGTGTCCAAACTTCCCTCTTTACCTGGTTATTACTTCTTTACATTCGTGGACATCATAAAACCCACTGATTTCAAAGGCCCAGACCCATATTTTTACAGCAATTCAGTTGTTGAGTTGAGAGAAAATGAGAAGGATGTTGCTGCACCACTAAATCTATGGCTGGGCACTGCTGATACTAAACAAAAAGCATTCACAGTGGCCATATAGGTCTATTTACTACTGACTGTCTCGGGGGAACAGACAGAATCCATTTGACTGATTGTTTGTTTTACAGATTCACTTGTGTTGGGTACCTCTCCCCACCCCTTCGGCTTACAGTTTGTCTGTGTCCTTGGTCTCAAGTGAGTCTCCTGTAAGGGAGCACGTAGTTGTTCTTGACTTTTCATCCCTTCTTTTAAACCAGTGTCTTTTGTTTGGAGCACTCAAAGCCTGTCCTTTTACACTGATGATTCAGAGCTGTGCCCTTATTGCACTTTAAAATTCTTTTTTTGTTATCATTAATCTACAATCACATGCAGAACATTATGTTTAGTAGGATCCCCCTTTCACAAAGTTCGCTCCAAAAACCTCTAAGAGTAGGTGTCCATCAGCATAGTTGGATGCTGTAGACTACTGCACCATGTCCCCACACACAGACCCCGTTACAGTCGCTGTCCATCAGCGTGTAGTAATATGCTGTAGAATCTCTAACTTTCTTCTCTGTGTTGTACAGCCCTCCCCATGACCAGCCGATCCCATGCATTATTCATGCTAATTATAATGTCTCCTTTCTTTGTTCCCAACCTTATCCCTCCCTTATCACCCACCCGCCCCTGTCCTTTTCTCTTTGGTATCTGTTAGTCTACTCTCAGGTTCTGGTATTCTGCTGTTTTTTTTTCCATCAGTTTTTTTTTTAATACTCCACACATGAGGGAAATCATTGGGTACTTATCTTTCTCCTCCTGTTCTTTTTCACTGAGCATACTACCGTCTAGCTCCACCCACATCATTGTAAATGGAAGGATTTGTTTTCTTCTTATGGATGCTTATTGTACTTTTTAAACGGGATTTCACTCTTCCTTTTTGTTTGTAGTATCGCTATGTGCTTTCACCATTTATCTCCCGGTTATGAGCAATAGCTTTCTGTTAATTGATATGTATCTGTATCTATCTATCTATCTATCTATCTGTCTGTCTGTCTGTCTGTCTGTCTGTCTGTCTGTCTGTCTGTCTATCTACCTTTAATTCCTATCTATCTATTATGGCTATCATCTATCTATCATGTCTATCATCTATCTATCTATCATCTGTCATCTATCTATCTATCTATCTATGAATCAATCATCTTTTTGTCTGCCTATCTATCCTTATGTACAGAACAGTTAACAACATAGCCTATATCACCTTTCCTACATTATGCTTCCAAAAATCTTGCAAGTTGAGTATTCTGTATTGAGAGCACTGGGTTCACTGAGACACTTGCAGGTCGAGTAAACAACGTGTGCTTACAAAACCGGTAAATGGTGTTGCAGGAACTTGAACCCATATCTCTGTCCTCTGTCCTCTTTTCCCTCTTTCTCGCTTGCTGACTGTATTTTGCCACATTCATTGACTAAGTGCTTCCTGAGGATCACAAGTATTCTTCGTCTGGGCCTGTCGTAGACAGTAAAGTATACTTGGTGTTTTGCTTACCACCATGTTTGAGGGAAATCGGCGTGATCACCATTGATAGGAGGAGGGTCAAATAAAAAGTAACACCTATGTCTAGACAGGAGCATTTGGGAGCAAGGAGAGTGTTGCGGATTTACGTGTTTCTTTGAGTGTCCTAACTTCCCTCAATAGGGGTTTATTGCTTCTTTACATTCGTGAATATCATAAAACCCACTGAATTCAAAAGCCCAGACTCATATTATTACAGCAATTCTGTGGTTGAGGTGAGAAAAAATGAGAAGGACGTTGGTGTACCACTAAATCTATGGCTGGGCACTGCTGTAACCAAACAAAAAGAATTCACAGTGGCTAGATGGCGCTATTTTCTACTGAATGTCTCTGGGGACTCAAACAGAATCAATTTATTTGTTTGTTTCTCATTTTCACTTGTAGGGTACCTATCTCCACATATTCGGCATGAAGTTTGTCTGTGTCCTTGGATCGCAAGTGAGTCTGCTGTAAGGGAGCACAAAGGTGGTCTTGAGCTTTCATCCCTTCTTCTAACACTGTGTCTTTTGGTTGGAGCACTCAAAGCCTGTCCTTTTATTCTGATGATTCAGGGCTGTTCCCTTAATGCATTAAAATAAATTTTTTTGTTATCATTAAGCTACAATCACGTGAAGAACATTATGTTTACTAGGCTTCCGATTCACCATTCCCCCCGTAAAACCTCTTAGGTCTCTGCCCATCAGCATGTAGTAAGATGGTGTATAATCCCTACTGTCCTCTCTGTGTTGTACAGACCTCCCCATGCTCCTCCTACCACACATAGTATACACGCTAATACTCATGCCCCCAATGCAACCTTTCTTTCTCCCCGCCCTTATCCCTCCCTTCCCACCCAACCTACCCAGTCCCTTTCCCTTTGGTAACTGTTGGTCCACTCGCGGGTTCTGTGAGTCTGCTGCTATTTTTTTCCTTCAGATTTTCTTAGTTGTTATACTCCACACATAAGTGAAATCATCCGTTTCTTGTCTTTCTCCGCCTGGCCTATTTCTCTGAACATAGTACCCTCTAGTTCCATCCACGTTATTGCAAATGATATGATTTGTTTTCTTCTTATGGCTGCTTACTGCACTTTTTAAACTGGATTTCTGTCTTCTCTTTTGTCTGTAGTTTCGCTATGTGCTTTCTCCTTTGCTCTCCTTGTTATGAACAATAGCTAATCGATAAGTACCTATATCTATCTATCTGTCTGTCTATCTATCTATCAATCTATCAATCAGTCAATCATCTTTTTGTCTGCCCATCTGTCCTTTTGTACAGAACAGTTATCAACATAACCTGTGTCACTTGCTTACGTTGTGCTTCCAAAAATCTTTCAAGCTAACTAGTCTGCAGGGAAAGCTCTTGGTTCACCGAGACTCTTGCAGGTAGAGTCAGCCGCATATTCCTACAAAACCAGGAAAGTTTGCTGCAGGGTCTTGAACCCGTGTCTCTGTCCTCTCTCCTCTTTTACCTCCTTCTCACTTGCTGACTGTATTTAGTCACATTCATTGACTAAGGTCTTCCTGATGTTCACAAGTATCCTTCCTCTGGGTCTGTTTTTGACAGAAAAGTAAACTTGGTGCTTTGCTCACCACCATGTTTGAGGGACATCGGCGTGATCACCGCTGATAGGATGGAACGACAAATGAAATTGAAAACCAATTACTAGACAGGAGCAGTTGTTAGCAAAGAGTGTGTTGTGGAGTGACGTGTTTATTTGAGTGTCCAAACTTCCTTCTTTATATAGTTATTACTTCTTTACATTCATGAACATCATAAAACCCACTGATTACAAAGGCCCAGATGCATATTTTTACAGAAATTCTGTTGTTGAGGTGAGAGAAAATGAAAAGGACGTTGCTCTACCACTAAATCTATGGCTGGGCACGGATGAAATAAAAGAAAAGAATTCACGGTGGAAAGATAGGGCTATTTTCTACTGACTGTCTCTGTGGACTCAAACAGAGTCCATTTGTTTGATTGTTTGTATTTCAGTTTCACTTGTGTTGGGTACCTGTCCTCATCCCTTCGGCTTGTAGTTTGTCTGTTTCCTTGGATCTCAAGTGAGTCTCCTGTAAGGGAGCACATAAGTGGTCTTGAGTTTTCGTCCTTCTTTGAACCCTGCGTCTTTTGATTTGGAGCTCTCAAAGCCTGTCCTTTTATTCTGATGATTCAGAGCTGTGCCCTTATTGTACTTAATAATTTTTTTTTGTTATCATTAACCTACAATCACTTGAGTAACATTATGTTTACTAGGCTCCACCGTTCACCAAGTCCCCCACAAAAACCTCTTACAGTTGCTGTCAATCAGCGGAGTTGGATGCTGTAGACCCATTCACTGTTTTCCCACACACACACCCCATAACAATCGCTGTCCATCAGCGAGTAGTAAGATGCTGTAGAATTTCTACTTGTCTTCTCTGTGTTGTACAGCCCTCCCCATGCCCCCCTGAACCAACTCATTATACATGCTAAACCTAATCTCCCATTTCTTTCTCCCCGCCCTTATCCCTCCTTTCGCAACCACCCTGCCAAGTCCCTTTCCCTTTCGTAACTGTTAGTCCACTTTCGGATTCTGTGAGTCTGCTGCTATTTTTTTCCTTCAGTGTTTCTTTGTTGTTATACTCCACACGAGTTAAATCATTTGGTACTTGTCTTTCTCCACCTGGCCTCTTTCACTGAGCATACTACCGTCTTGCTCCATCCACGTCATTGCTAATGGTACCATTTGTTTTCTTCTTATGGCTGCTAACTGCAGTTTTTAAACTGGACTTCATTCTAACTTTCTGTTTGTAGTTTCGCTATGTGCTTTCACCATTGATCTCCTGGTTATGAGCAATAGCTTTGTGTTAATCGAAATGTATCTGTTTCTATCTATCTATCTATCTGTCTGTCTGTCTGACTATCTATCCATCCTTCTATCTTTCTTACTATCTATCTATCATCTATCTTTCTATCTATCTATCCTTCTATCTTTCTTTCTATGTATCTATCTTTCTATCTATTTATCTATCTTCTTATCATCTATCTCTCATGTCTCTCTTCTATCTATGTATCTATCTATCTATCATCTACCATCTATCTATCTGTCTATCTATGTATCTATGAATCAATCATCTTTTTTTCTGCCTATCTATCCTTATGTACAGAACAGTTAACAACATCGCCTATGTCAGTTCCCTATATTATGCTTCCAAGAATCTTGCAAGGTAACTAGGCCGTAGGGAGAGCACTGAGTTCATTGAGACACTTGCAGGTCAAGTCAGCCACGTGTGCTTACAAAACCAGTATGTGGTGTTGCAGGGACTTGCACCCATATCTCTGTCCTCTGTCCTATTTTAACTCCTTCTCGCTTCCTGACTGTATTTAGCCACATTCAATTGCTAAGTGCTCCCTGAAGACCACAAGTATCCCTCCTCTGGGTTTGTTGAAGACAGAAAAGTATACATTGTGCTCTGCTCACCACCAACTTTGAGGGACATCGGTGGGAGAACCGATGATAGGAGGAGGGACAAATAAAAAGGAACACCTATTTATAGACAGGAGCATTTGGGAGCAATGAGAGTGTTGTGGAGTTACGTGTTTGTTTGAGTGTCCAAATTTCCCTCTTTAGGAGGTTATTACTTCTCTACATTCAAGAACATTATAAAACCCAGTGATTTCCAATGACCAGATGCATATTATTGCAGCAATTCAGTTGTTGAGGTGATAAAAAATGAGACGGACGTTGCTGTACCACTAAATCTATGGCTGGGCACTGCTGAAACCAAACAAAAAGAATTCACGGTGGCTAGATAGGGCTATTTTGTACTGACTGTCTCTGGGTACTCAAACAGAATCCATTTGTTTGTTTGTTTCTCAGTTTCACTTGTGTTGGGTACCTGTCCCCACCCCTTCAGCTTGGAGTTTGTCTGTGTCCTTGGATCTCCAGTGAGTCTTCAGTAAGGGAGCACATATGTGTTCTTGAGTTTTCATCCCTTCCTCTAACTCTGTGTCTTTTGAATGGAGCACTCAGAGTCTGTCCTTTTATTCTGACAATTTAGAGCAGTGTCCTTATTGCACTAACAAAAAATTTTTTGTTATCTTTAATCTATAATCACGTGAAGATCATTATGATCACCAAGTACAACATGTCCCCCCAAAATGCCCCATTACGGATGCTGCCCATCAGCGTAGTTGGATGCTGTAGACCCCGTCAACATGTTTCCCACCACACACACCGTTACAGTCGCTGTCCACATGCGTGTAGTAAGTTGCTGTAGAAACACTTCTCTTCTATGTGTTGCACAGCCTTCCCCATGCTCCCACCACCCCACACAGTATAAATGCTAATCCTAATGCTCCCTTTCTTTCTGCCCGCCCTTATCCCTCCCTTCCCACCCACCATGCCCATTCCCTTTCCCTTTGGTAACTGTTAGTCCACTCTCGGCTTCTGTGAGTCTGCTGCTGTTCATTTCCTTCAGTTTTTCTTTGTTTTTATACTCCACACAAGGGTGAAATCATTTGGTACTTACCTTTCTTTGCCTGGCCTATTTCACTGAGCATAGTAGCCTCTAGCTCCATCCACGTTGTTCCAAATGGTAGGATTCGTTTTTTTCTTATGGCTGCTTACTGCACTTTTCAAACTGGATTTCTGTCTTCTCTTTTGTCTGTAGTTTAGCTATGTGCTTTCACCTTTGCTCTCCTGTTATGAGCAATAGCTTTGTGTTAATCGATACTTACCTATAATTTTCTATCTGCCTGTCTATCTATCTATCATTCAATCAATCAGTCATGTTTTTATCTGAACATCTGTCCTTGTATGCAGAACAGTTAACAACATAGACTATGTCCCTTCCCTACGTTATGCTTACAAAAACCTTGAAAGGTAACTAGGCCGTAAGGAGAGCACTGGGTTCACCGAGACACTTGCAGGTCGAGTCAGAAGTGTACCTACAAAACCAGGAAATGGTGGTGCAGGGACTTGTACCCGTGTCTCTGTCCTCTCTCCTCTTTTATCTCCTTCTCACTTGCTGACTGTATTTAGCCACATTCATTGACTAAGTGCTCCCTGAAGACCACAGGTATCGTTCCTCTTTGACATTTGTCAACAGAAAAGTAAACTTCGTGCTTGCTCACCGCCATGTTTGAGGGATATTGGCGTGATAAACCCTGATAGGAGGGAGGGACAAATAAAAAGTAACACTGATTTCTAGACAGGAGCAGTTGGGGGAGAAGAGTGTGTTGTGGAGTGAAGTGTTTATTTCAGTGTCCAAACTTCCCTCTTTACCTGGTTATTACTTCTTTACATTCGTGGACATCATAAAACCCACTGATTTCAAAGGCCCAGACCCATATTTTTACAGCAATTCAGTTGTTGAGTTGAGAGAAAATGAGAAGGATGTTGCTGCACCACTAAATCTATGGCTGGGCACTGCTGATACTAAACAAAAAGCATTCACAGTGGCCATATAGGTCTATTTACTACTGACTGTCTCGGGGGAACAGACAGAATCCATTTGACTGATTGTTTGTTTTACAGATTCACTTGTGTTGGGTACCTCTCCCCACCCCTTCGGCTTACAGTTTGTCTGTGTCCTTGGTCTCAAGTGAGTCTCCTGTAAGGGAGCACGTAGTTGTTCTTGACTTTTCATCCCTTCTTTTAAACCAGTGTCTTTTGTTTGGAGCACTCAAAGCCTGTCCTTTTACACTGATGATTCAGAGCTGTGCCCTTATTGCACTTTAAAATTCTTTTTTTGTTATCATTAATCTACAATCACATGCAGAACATTATGTTTAGTAGGATCCCCCTTTCACAAAGTTCGCTCCAAAAACCTCTAAGAGTAGGTGTCCATCAGCATAGTTGGATGCTGTAGACTACTGCACCATGTCCCCACACACAGACCCCGTTACAGTCGCTGTCCATCAGCGTGTAGTAATATGCTGTAGAATCTCTAACTTTCTTCTCTGTGTTGTACAGCCCTCCCCATGACCAGCCGATCCCATGCATTATTCATGCTAATTATAATGTCTCCTTTCTTTGTTCCCAACCTTATCCCTCCCTTATCACCCACCCGCCCCTGTCCTTTTCTCTTTGGTATCTGTTAGTCTACTCTCAGGTTCTGGTATTCTGCTGTTTTTTTTTCCATCAGTTTTTTTTTTAATACTCCACACATGAGGGAAATCATTGGGTACTTATCTTTCTCCTCCTGTTCTTTTTCACTGAGCATACTACCGTCTAGCTCCACCCACATCATTGTAAATGGAAGGATTTGTTTTCTTCTTATGGCTGCTTATTGTACTTTTTAAACGGGATTTCACTCTTCCTTTTTGTTTGTAGTATCGCTATGTGCTTTCACCATTTATCTCCCGGTTATGAGCAATAGCTTTCTGTTAATTGATATGTATCTGTATCTATCTATCTATCTATCTATCTATCTGTCTGTCTGTCTGTCTGTCTGTCTGTCTGTCTGTCTGTCTATCTACCTTTAATTCCTATCTATCTATCATGGCTATCATCTATCTATCATGTCTATCATCTATCTATCTATCATCTGTCATCTATCTATCTATCTATCTATGAATCAATCATCTTTTTGTCTGCCTATCTATCCTTATGTACAGAACAGTTAACAACATAGCCTATATCACCTTTCCTACATTATGCTTCCAAAAATCTTGCAAGTTGAGTATTCTGTATTGAGAGCACTGGGTTCACTGAGACAGTTGCAGGTCGAGTAAACAACGTGTGCTTACAAAACCGGTAAATGGTGTTGCAGGAACTTGAACCCATATCTCTGTCCTCTGTCCTCTTTTCCCTCTTTCTCGCTTGCTGACTGTATTTTGCCACATTCATTGACTAAGTGCTTCCTGAGGATCACAAGTATTCTTCGTCTGGGCCTGTCGTAGACAGTAAAGTATACTTGGTGTTTTGCTTACCACCATGTTTGAGGGAAATCGGCGTGATCACCATTGATAGGAGGAGGGTCAAATAAAAAGTAACACCTATGTCTAGACAGGAGCATTTGGGAGCAAGGAGAGTGTTGCGGATTTACGTGTTTCTTTGAGTGTCCTAACTTCCCTCAATAGGGGTTTATTGCTTCTTTACATTCGTGAATATCATAAAACCCACTGAATTCAAAAGCCCAGACTCATATTATTACAGCAATTCTGTGGTTGAGGTGAGAAAAAATGAGAAGGACGTTGGTGTACCACTAAATCTATGGCTGGGCACTGCTGTAACCAAACAAAAAGAATTCACAGTGGCTAGATGGCGCTATTTTCTACTGAATGTCTCTGGGGACTCAAACAGAATCAATTTATTTGTTTGTTTCTCATTTTCACTTGTAGGGTACCTATCTCCACATATTCGGCATGAAGTTTGTCTGTGTCCTTGGATCGCAAGTGAGTCTGCTGTAAGGGAGCACAAAGGTGGTCTTGAGCTTTCATCCCTTCTTCTAACACTGTGTCTTTTGGTTGGAGCACTCAAAGCCTGTCCTTTTATTCTGATGATTCAGGGCTGTTCCCTTAATGCATTAAAATAAATTTTTTTGTTATCATTAAGCTACAATCACGTGAAGAACATTATGTTTACTAGGCTTCCGATTCACCATTCCCCCCGTAAAACCTCTTAGGTCTCTGCCCATCAGCATGTAGTAAGATGGTGTATAATCCCTACTGTCCTCTCTGTGTTGTACAGACCTCCCCATGCTCCTCCTACCACACATAGTATACACGCTAATACTCATGCCCCCAATGCAACCTTTCTTTCTCCCCGCCCTTATCCCTCCCTTCCCACCCAACCTACCCAGTCCCTTTCCCTTTGGTAACTGTTGGTCCACTCGCGGGTTCTGTGAGTCTGCTGCTATTTTTTTCCTTCAGATTTTCTTAGTTGTTATACTCCACACATAAGTGAAATCATCCGTTTCTTGTCTTTCTCCGCCTGGCCTATTTCTCTGAACATAGTACCCTCTAGTTCCATCCACGTTATTGCAAATGATATGATTTGTTTTCTTCTTATGGCTGCTTACTGCACTTTTTAAACTGGATTTCTGTCTTCTCTTTTGTCTGTAGTTTCGCTATGTGCTTTCTCCTTTGCTCTCCTTGTTATGAACAATAGCTAATCGATAAGTACCTATATCTATCTATCTGTCTGTCTATCTATCTATCAATCTATCAATCAGTCAATCATCTTTTTGTCTGCCCATCTGTCCTTTTGTACAGAACAGTTATCAACATAACCTGTGTCACTTGCTTACGTTGTGCTTCCAAAAATCTTTCAAGCTAACTAGTCTGCAGGGAAAGCTCTTGGTTCACCGAGACTCTTGCAGGTAGAGTCAGCCGCATATTCCTACAAAACCAGGTAAGTTTGCTGCAGGGTCTTGAACCCGTGTCTCTGTCCTCTCTCCTCTTTTACCTCCTTCTCACTTGCTGACTGTATTTAGTCACATTCATTGACTAAGGTCTTCCTGATGTTCACAAGTATCCTTCCTCTGGGTCTGTTTTTGACAGAAAAGTAAACTTGGTGCTTTGCTCACCACCATGTTTGAGGGACATCGGCGTGATCACCGCTGATAGGATGGAACGACAAATGAAATTGAAAACCAATTACTAGACAGGAGCAGTTGTTAGCAAAGAGTGTGTTGTGGAGTGACGTGTTTATTTGAGTGTCCAAACTTCCCTCTTTATATAGTTATTACTTCTTTACATTCATGAACATCATAAAACCCACTGATTACAAAGGCCCAGATGCATATTTTTACAGAAATTCTGTTGTTGAGGTGAGAGAAAATGAAAAGGACGTTGCTCTACCACTAAATCTATGGCTGGGCACGGATGAAATAAAAGAAAAGAATTCACGGTGGAAAGATAGGGCTATTTTCTACTGACTGTCTCTGTGGACTCAAACAGAGTCCATTTGTTTGATTGTTTGTATTTCAGTTTCACTTGTGTTGGGTACCTGTCCTCATCCCTTCGGCTTGTAGTTTGTCTGTTTCCTTGGATCTCAAGTGAGTCTCCTGTAAGGGAGCACATAAGTGGTCTTGAGTTTTCGTCCTTCTTTGAACCCTGCGTCTTTTGATTTGGAGCTCTCAAAGCCTGTCCTTTTATTCTGATGATTCAGAGCTGTGCCCTTATTGTACTTAATAATTTTTTTTGTTATCATTAACCTACAATCACTTGAGTAACATTATGTTTACTAGGCTCCACCGTTCACCAAGTCCCCCACAAAAACCTCTTACAGTTGCTGTCAATCAGCGGAGTTGGATGCTGTAGACCCATTCACTGTTTTCCCACACACACACCCCATAACAATCGCTGTCCATCAGCGAGTAGTAAGATGCTGTAGAATTTCTACTTGTCTTCTCTGTGTTGTACAGCCCTCCCCATGCCCCCCTGAACCAACTCATTATACATGCTAAACCTAATCTCCCATTTCTTTCTCCCCGCCCTTATCCCTCCTTTCGCAACCACCCTGCCAAGTCCCTTTCCCTTTCGTAACTGTTAGTCCACTTTCGGATTCTGTGAGTCTGCTGCTATTTTTTTCCTTCAGTGTTTCTTTGTTGTTATACTCCACACGAGTTAAATCATTTGGTACTTGTCTTTCTCCACCTGGCCTCTTTCACTGAGCATACTACCGTCTTGCTCCATCCACGTCATTGCTAATGGTACCATTTGTTTTCTTCTTATGGCTGCTAACTGCAGTTTTTAAACTGGACTTCATTCTAACTTTCTGTTTGTAGTTTCGCTATGTGCTTTCACCATTGATCTCCTGGTTATGAGCAATAGCTTTGTGTTAATCGAAATGTATCTGTTTCTATCTATCTATCTATCTGTCTGTCTGTCTGACTATCTATCCATCCTTCTATCTTTCTTACTATCTATCATCTATCTTTCTATCTATCTATCCTTCTATCTTTCTTTCTATGTATCTATCTTTCTATCTATTTATCTATCTTCTTATCATCTATCTCTCATGTCTCTCTTCTATCTATGTATCTATCTATCTATCATCTACCATCTATCTATCTGTCTATCTATGTATCTATGAATCAATCATCTTTTTTTCTGCCTATCTATCCTTATGTACAGAACAGTTAACAACATCGCCTATGTCAGTTCCCTATATTATGCTTCCAAGAATCTTGCAAGGTAACTAGGCCGTAGGGAGAGCACTGAGTTCATTGAGACACTTGCAGGTCAAGTCAGCCACGTGTGCTTACAAAACCAGTATGTGGTGTTGCAGGGACTTGCACCCATATCTCTGTCCTCTGTCCTATTTTAACTCCTTCTCGCTTCCTGACTGTATTTAGCCACATTCAATTGCTAAGTGCTCCCTGAAGACCACAAGTATCCCTCCTCTGGGTTTGTTGAAGACAGAAAAGTATACATTGTGCTCTGCTCACCACCAACTTTGAGGGACATCGGTGGGAGAACCGATGATAGGAGGAGGGACAAATAAAAAGGAACACCTATTTATAGACAGGAGCATTTGGGAGCAATGAGAGTGTTGTGGAGTTACGTGTTTGTTTGAGTGTCCAAATTTCCCTCTTTAGGAGGTTATTACTTCTCTACATTCAAGAACATTATAAAACCCAGTGATTTCCAATGACCAGATGCATATTATTGCAGCAATTCAGTTGTTGAGGTGATAAAAAATGAGACGGACGTTGCTGTACCACTAAATCTATGGCTGGGCACTGCTGAAACCAAACAAAAAGAATTCACGGTGGCTAGATAGGGCTATTTTGTACTGACTGTCTCTGGGTACTCAAACAGAATCCATTTGTTTGTTTGTTTCTCAGTTTCACTTGTGTTGGGTACCTGTCCACACCCCTTCAGCTTGGAGTTTGTCTGTGTCCTTGGATCTCCAGTGAGTCTTCAGTAAGGGAGCACATATGTGTTCTTGAGTTTTCATCCCTTCCTCTAACTCTGTGTCTTTTGAATGGAGCACTCAGAGTCTGTCCTTTTATTCTGACAATTTAGAGCAGTGTCCTTATTGCACTAACAAAAAATTTTTTGTTATCTTTAATCTATAATCACGTGAAGATCATTATGATCACCAAGTACAACATGTCCCCCCAAAATGCCCCATTACGGATGCTGCCCATCAGCGTAGTTGGATGCTGTAGACCCCGTCAACATGTTTCCCACCACACACACCGTTACAGTCGCTGTCCACATGCGTGTAGTAAGTTGCTGTAGAAACACTTCTCTTCTATGTGTTGCACAGCCTTCCCCATGCTCCCACCACCCCACACAGTATAAATGCTAATCCTAATGCTCCCTTTCTTTCTGCCCGCCCTTATCCCTCCCTTCCCACCCACCATGCCCATTCCCTTTCCCTTTGGTAACTGTTAGTCCACTCTCGGCTTCTGTGAGTCTGCTGCTGTTCATTTCCTTCAGTTTTTCTTTGTTTTTATACTCCACACAAGGGTGAAATCATTTGGTACTTACCTTTCTTTGCCTGGCCTATTTCACTGAGCATAGTAGCCTCTAGCTCCATCCACGTTGTTCCAAATGGTAGGATTCGTTTTTTTCTTATGGCTGCTTACTGCACTTTTCAAACTGGATTTCTGTCTTCTCTTTTGTCTGTAGTTTAGCTATGTGCTTTCACCTTTGCTCTCCTGTTATGAGCAATAGCTTTGTGTTAATCGATACTTACCTATAATTTTCTATCTGCCTGTCTATCTATCTATCATTCAATCAATCAGTCATGTTTTTATCTGAACATCTGTCCTTGTATGCAGAACAGTTAACAACATAGACTATGTCCCTTCCCTACGTTATGCTTACAAAAACCTTGAAAGGTAACTAGGCCGTAAGGAGAGCACTGGGTTCACCGAGACACTTGCAGGTCGAGTCAGAAGTGTACCTACAAAACCAGGAAATGGTGGTGCAGGGACTTGTACCCGTGTCTCTGTCCTCTCTCCTCTTTTATCTCCTTCTCACTTGCTGACTGTATTTAGCCACATTCATTGACTAAGTGCTCCCTGAAGACCACAGGTATCGTTCCTCTTTGACATTTGTCAACAGAAAAGTAAACTTCGTGCTTGCTCACCGCCATGTTTGAGGGATATTGGCGTGATAAACCCTGATAGGAGGGAGGGACAAATAAAAAGTAACACTGATTTCTAGACAGGAGCAGTTGGGGGAGAAGAGTGTGTTGTGGAGTGAAGTGTTTATTTCAGTGTCCAAACTTCCCTCTTTACCTGGTTATTACTTCTTTACATTCGTGGACATCATAAAACCCACTGATTTCAAAGGCCCAGACCCATATTTTTACAGCAATTCAGTTGTTGAGTTGAGAGAAAATGAGAAGGATGTTGCTGCACCACTAAATCTATGGCTGGGCACTGCTGATACTAAACAAAAAGCATTCACAGTGGCCATATAGGTCTATTTACTACTGACTGTCTCGGGGGAACAGACAGAATCCATTTGACTGATTGTTTGTTTTACAGATTCACTTGTGTTGGGTACCTCTCCCCACCCCTTCGGCTTACAGTTTGTCTGTGTCCTTGGTCTCAAGTGAGTCTCCTGTAAGGGAGCACGTAGTTGTTCTTGACTTTTCATCCCTTCTTTTAAACCAGTGTCTTTTGTTTGGAGCACTCAAAGCCTGTCCTTTTACACTGATGATTCAGAGCTGTGCCCTTATTGCACTTTAAAATTCTTTTTTTGTTATCATTAATCTACAATCACATGCAGAACATTATGTTTAGTAGGATCCCCCTTTCACAAAGTTCGCTCCAAAAACCTCTAAGAGTAGGTGTCCATCAGCATAGTTGGATGCTGTAGACTACTGCACCATGTCCCCACACACAGACCCCGTTACAGTCGCTGTCCATCAGCGTGTAGTAATATGCTGTAGAATCTCTAACTTTCTTCTCTGTGTTGTACAGCCCTCCCCATGACCAGCCGATCCCATGCATTATTCATGCTAATTATAATGTCTCCTTTCTTTGTTCCCAACCTTATCCCTCCCTTATCACCCACCCGCCCCTGTCCTTTTCTCTTTGGTATCTGTTAGTCTACTCTCAGGTTCTGGTATTCTGCTGTTTTTTTTTCCATCAGTTTTTTTTTTAATACTCCACACATGAGGGAAATCATTGGGTACTTATCTTTCTCCTCCTGTTCTTTTTCACTGAGCATACTACCGTCTAGCTCCACCCACATCATTGTAAATGGAAGGATTTGTTTTCTTCTTATGGCTGCTTATTGTACTTTTTAAACGGGATTTCACTCTTCCTTTTTGTTTGTAGTATCGCTATGTGCTTTCACCATTTATCTCCCGGTTATGAGCAATAGCTTTCTGTTAATTGATATGTATCTGTATCTATCTATCTATCTATCTATCTATCTGTCTGTCTGTCTGTCTGTCTGTCTATCTACCTTTAATTCCTATCTATCTATCATGGCTATCATCTATCTATCATGTCTATCATCTATCTATCTATCATCTGTCATCTATCTATCTATCTATCTATGAATCAATCATCTTTTTGTCTGCCTATCTATCCTTATGTACAGAACAGTTAACAACATAGCCTATATCACCTTTCCTACATTATGCTTCCAAAAATCTTGCAAGTTGAGTATTCTGTATTGAGAGCACTGGGTTCACTGAGACACTTGCAGGTCGAGTAAACAACGTGTGCTTACAAAACCGGTAAATGGTGTTGCAGGAACTTGAACCCATATCTCTGTCCTCTGTCCTCTTTTCCCTCTTTCTCGCTTGCTGACTGTATTTTGCCACATTCATTGACTAAGTGCTTCCTGAGGATCACAAGTATTCTTCGTCTGGGCCTGTCGTAGACAGTAAAGTATACTTGGTGTTTTGCTTACCACCATGTTTGAGGGAAATCGGCGTGATCACCATTGATAGGAGGAGGGTCAAATAAAAAGTAACACCTATGTCTAGACAGGAGCATTTGGGAGCAAGGAGAGTGTTGCGGATTTACGTGTTTCTTTGAGTGTCCTAACTTCCCTCAATAGGGGTTTATTGCTTCTTTACATTCGTGAATATCATAAAACCCACTGAATTCAAAAGCCCAGACTCATATTATTACAGCAATTCTGTGGTTGAGGTGAGAAAAAATGAGAAGGACGTTGGTGTACCACTAAATCTATGGCTGGGCACTGCTGTAACCAAACAAAAAGAATTCACAGTGGCTAGATGGCGCTATTTTCTACTGAATGTCTCTGGGGACTCAAACAGAATCAATTTATTTGTTTGTTTCTCATTTTCACTTGTAGGGTACCTATCTCCACATATTCGGCATGAAGTTTGTCTGTGTCCTTGGATCGCAAGTGAGTCTGCTGTAAGGGAGCACAAAGGTGGTCTTGAGCTTTCATCCCTTCTTCTAACACTGTGTCTTTTGGTTGGAGCACT